>NC_090265.1:1604173362-1605373362 GCF_040414725.1 Anabrus simplex | reverse complement strand
TTCTCCGACATCAAATTTGAGTACTTATATCACTACTTGGATGATGTCGTCGTATTTTCCGAGACTTTTGAAGAACATCTAGATCATCTGCGAGAAGTTCTCGATCGCCTTCGTAAGGCTGGGTTAACTGTTAAGTTGTCCAAGGTTGCCTTTGCTAAGCCCTCAATGTCATTCCTGGGGCATATTGTGTCACCCGATGGGGTAGCTGTCGATCATTCTAGAACACAGGCCATCCGTGATTTTAAACCTCCTAAGGACATCAAAGGTATCGCTAGATTCATTGGTATGGTGAATTTCTTCAGGAAGTTTATTCCTAACTTCGCTAATAGAGCGGCGCCCTTAAACCTTCTTCGTAGGAAAGGCATCAAATTCGAGTGGGGACCTTCTCAACAAGCCGCTTTCGAAGATCTTAAATTAGCTCTCTGTAATGCCCCTGTACTTGCTATGCCTGATTTCTCGAAGAAATTCATCGTCCAAACGGACGCGTCGTCGTCAGCTGTAGCTGCAGTCCTTCTTCAAGAGACTGAACTAGGGAGGCATCCCATCGCCTATGCATCTAGGACTCTATCGGTTCAAGAAGCCAAGTATTCCATCTATGAGCTCGAAGGGTTGGCAGTCTTATTCGCCTTAGAAAAGTTCCGTCTCTATCTGGAACATGTCAAATTCGACCTGGAGACAGATAATCAAGCCTTAAGCTGGGTCTTAGGTAGGCCGCGTCGTACTGGTCGTATAGCCCGTTGGGCCATCCGTATTTCTGCCTTCCAATTTGATGTACGACATATCAGAGGTACCGAAAATGCTGTTGCTGATGGACTCAGCCGTATGTTTCATAACGACGTCGAAACCCACGAACCGGTCGATAGTTCATCACCTTCCGAGTCCATACTATCTGGTGTTAATGCCATCTTAACAGATGCTCCCATGCTTTTTAGGGATATTGAGAAATACCAACGTGAAGATCCGACGCTGGCTCCTATAATGGAAACCCTTTCTTCTGGGGAACATGCTGTCCCTTATGTTCTGAGGAATGGTGTTCTATGTTGCCCTTCGAGGCATGATAAGTTGATGAAAGTTGTTGTTCCAGCGGTTCTTGTACCTATGATCTTCAAGTATTATCATGAGACCCCATTAGGAGGGCATCTGGGTATCTTTAAAACTCGTGAAAAGATTCGTGAAATGTTCATCTGGAAAGGTATGGACGGTGAAATTCGGGAACTCGTAAAAGCTTGTAAATCTTGTTTGATCAGTAAACCCACCATGTCCACTAAAGTAGGCCTTTTGTCTTCTCATCAAGCGTCGCGCCCCATGGAACGCCTGTATATTGATTATGTGGGACCCTTCCCCCAGTCAAAGGGCAATGCCAACAAGTTCATCTTTGTGTGTGTAGATGGTTTTACAAGATTTTCCTGGTTATTTCCGACTAAGCTGGCTACCGCTCAGTCAACCATTACTTGCTTAAATTCTATTTTTGCTTCTTTTGGTCCGTGTCAATATATTGTATCTGATAATGCTAAGGCGTTCACATCAAATTTATTTCGTAAATTCTGTTTTGACTTGTCCATCTCTCATGTAACTACTTCTGCTTATTACCCTCAACCTTCTCTGGCTGAACGGGTTAACCGTAATCTCAGGTCCGCACTCATTGCCTATCATCATGAAGATCCTTCCAGGTGGGACACGTCCCTGCATTGGATAGCTTTTGCTTTGAATTCGGCGGTTCATGAATCTCACAAGTTTACTCCAGCTTCTTTGATGTTCAAGTTTGTTCCCAACTCGCCGCTCTCTAACCTCTGGTCTTTGAATAACATTCTACCCGAGACAATAGATCCGGATAACATTAAAGATCTTTGGAAGAAGGCTAAAGCCAATCTTAAAGTGTCTCATGAAAAGGTTAGGGAAAGGTATGATCGTGGACGGAGACCCACCACTTTGAAGGTAGGTGACCAGGTTATGGTCAAAAATTTTGTTCCCGCGGGCAAGCTTGCCCCCAGATTTCATGGGCCTTATATCATTCTCGATTTTCTTACGCCGGTTACTTAATTGCTAAGTAATCCAGCCACCGAGAGGATATTTAGAGTTCACCTGTCCCAGGTGAAACCGGTGTAATTTCTGTGTTAACTTGCTTCATATTATTTTGAAAGGATATGAAGGTTATATTTTTTTTGAGTTTCACTTTTAAGGCATTCTGCCCCTTCTGTAATATTTTGGTTTTAGATGTAAGCCTTGTGTAAAACCTGCCCCGAAACGTCAAACTGCCATCCTGTTCTTGCCACGGCCATTACCACGCTCCCGTCTCCTGCTCCACCTTACACTGTGGCTTCATAATAGTAAATGCCATGGATATCTACACGCCGCTGGCCCCTCAACCTCTCCACAAGCCTGTACCCTCAAAGAAGATGATAGTCCAACACAATTCTGCCGCCTAGCTTTAATGTTTCAGCGCCCCCGCAGCCGCGCAGCGCCGTGCAGATCTGGGGAGGGGGATGGGCCCCCTCCTCTCCAGCGAAGACGACATGTGCACGGCGAACCGGAGCTCTCCTCCCGGCCAAGGCTGATGTGCGGCGCACGACCTACTACATGCCCGCAGCCTGTATCTGTTCACCGCGGGCGCGGCGTACTTCAACACCTCTGCTCCCCTCATAGTGCGGGCGAGCGGTATCTCAGGGTACTTGAGGGGTCCGAGCGGCCTCCGTTGGACGCAAGCTGCAACGGCCGGTCTGGCCATCCGACTCAATCTACATCAACTACATGGACAGTCACCATAAGCAATAATTACACTTGGGAATTCAACAACAATATTTGGTGGACATTGCAAAACTTTTCTTCACTTTTAAGCATTAAAAGTTTATCTTCAGAAATTCAAATTCTACAAACATAAAGACTTTCATTCACCTGCAACAACAACATTTTGCAACTGAATTAAGAAATCTTGTAAATGCTTCTGCTATCTATCTTCGTATCAACATCATTACTTGGACTTTGTTTCAAACTGATTTCATGTGTCACCCCTGGAGGAACTTTTGGGGGGGGAGGTCTGTACCGGGCGGTACACCTCTACTCTGTTTATTTAAAAGTTGCGCCAGTTGAAACTCCTCTTCTGGAGGAAGGTTGAACTTTATCTATTCTATTAATTCTCTACTTTCTCAGAAGATGTCACCACGTGGAAAATTTTGAGTTTTTGAACTGTGTCACTTTTGATGTGTTTTTGTTTCGCTTGAAGTAAGAAGTGTGAACTTTCTCTTCTAGAGGACACTACTGAAGATCAACAATAGTGCGACCTAGTGCGGAGTTAAAGAACTATTTTGTTGGAGAAATTTTTATTTCAAGAGTTTGTTCTTTGTTAAATTTCCTTCTGTCATTGTTTAAGTTGGCTGTATACCCCTCTTTTTCCCCTTAGTTTGGATCTAGCCAATCCCGAATTTCTTTAATTAATTTTCCACCAATAATGTGTTTCTTTTTCCTCTATGTAGGGGTTTCTTTTCCCGAACCAATAAAGATTTTGTGGGAGGGTGTTTTCTTTCCCCTAACGCCTAGAAACTTCCGCGAGAGTATATAAACTGCTGATTTTGGGGTCTCCGGGCCACTTCTGTTCCATCTTTCAGTGTATTAAGTACATAGCAGGAGGCGGGAAGCGCCTCTTTCTTCTTCTGCCGTTCAACACCAGGTAATGGCCTATTAATAACTTCTTTTCTTGCTAGGTCGGCAGTTTAACACTCGCGGCGGGTTCGAAGCATTTCCATCATGTAACCTTTTCCTAAAATGTAATTACTCTTTTCATCTTTTTCTTGTAAAGCTACATATTGGGATAGAGAGTGCTAACCCTCTCGAGCTCCCACTCACATTTGTTTCGAGGTGAACTTATTTTCTCAAACTATTCTTCGTTTATGTAATGTAAAGTGTTCTTCTCTAAGTCACCTCTGTAGTATGGGATTAGCCCTTGCGTTAGTGGCCCCAGAGCCAGATTAGGTTTTAAAAACAAAGTGTATTAGGAGTGCAAGTTCGCCTCCTCTCAAATTGTTATTTTAGAGGTCATGTAATCAACCTTCTTTTCATGTAATAGACCTCCGTAGTTTGGGTATTTTACCCCTGTAAATACGTCCTTAGAGGACAGCTTGAAGGTAGAGTTTGGTGTGGCCTTGTGATAGGCTTACAATTTTGAGAGCGGATCGCTCTTTGAAATTTGTTTCTGTATGCCTCGTGCAGGCTTTATGTGTAATGTTTGGAGCCAGTGCTCCTGGGCAGGAATGGGGTTTTCTGCCCCTTGGCTAAAATTTTCTTTGGGAGTAAGGCGGGGCTGATTGCCCAAGAGTTATGAAGTAAGGGCACTGAGCCCGAACCCAGTAATATTGTACCTACATTTTTGCTACTCTGTACCTGTTATGATTGTTATCTCTTGTCTTTGAAAAGAAAATATAACCTAGTTAAATTTTAAATTAATTTTACATTGCACGTTAATTTCGTAGCTTGAAACCCATTCACACCCGCACCTTCTTTCACCTCTACCTACCACGGATATCTCCGTAACAATTATTATTATTATTATTATTATTATTATTGTATAAACAATTTGTACTGTGCATAAGAATGAACATTTCATTTCGTAAACTTTTTACAATTGATGTCATATTTATCGATAACTCCAGTAATAACGGAGATATCTGAGAATTAATTTTTATACCATCCCCTAAACTACTCGTTCACCCAGCGTGAATAAAATGATTTACAGTCTAGAATTATATACTTCTTCCCCTGACCTTAAATACTGATTTTTATTAACTTCTATTCAACCGTACATACACATATGACGGAAATATAAAACTGCAATTCCTTGTTATTTAGGACATGACCGATCTCAAACACCTTTTTTTAATGCTGACCAAAGAACAGATAAAGGTTTCAGATGGCTAGCCCCTATGTTCGCTGCAATATTGCCAAGGATAACAGGATGTTCACATGAGTATATAACGGCTTATTCTCAGCAATGAAAAAATATATTGCCTCTTTCAACACCTGTAATAACTTCCAGGATTACAGAACTGTGCAACTATCTTCACCGTATTCCTAATAAATGGCCTTGAGAGCGTTTCTTCACATCTGCTGCTCGAGGGAGTTTATTTTTACAGAAGGTGGGTAATGGTATTCGCTCATTAAATGATATTAATATGACAAGACATATTAAAGAACTGTATTGTTTGAAACTGCGAGATAAACAGCTTAATAGGATTGTAACTTATTACCACTGAGCTCTTCATTCTGTGTTAGAGATCAGCATGGTGATTTGCGTTCGTGTTCGATTTCCCGTCTTACCACGAATTTAGCACTGGTTCTTGAAAATCGAACGGCGGGTACTCGGTCACGGGCTACATACTGAGAAGAGAAGACTTTAACGATTTTTTCAGCCGTAATGGTTTCCTACTCCAGGCGCATTTGGGTATGTAAGGGGCTGTCTCTCCAAGGCGATAAAGACTTCCCCGGTTTATCTGAAAGGACATGGGTTTGATTGCCCGTTAGTAAGTCGAAAAATATAAGAAACGAGCTACTTCTGGACTGGTACATTGCCGTGAGGTTCACCCAGCTTACATCAAAACTGAGTGCCCGGTTAATACCAGGGGGCCGGGCATAGAACTAACCGAACGACATAAAAGACAGTGGGGTTCGAACCCACTATCTCCCAGATGCAAGTACGCACGGCCAAATCGCCCAGTAAACGATAATATTTAATGAAATAATGTTAAATGGTCAAAGTAAATTAGGTACCTAAATAACAATTAAACTAGAAGTGCATTCATAAGGTGTATTGTAATGATGCAATATTAAATCCTTCTCACTCAGTTGTAATCCCAGGAAGGGGGAGTGGTGGTGATTATTATTTTAAGAGGAAGTACAACTAGCCAACATCCTCTATATAACACTAATCCGCGAGAGAAAAATGGAAGGGATTCGACACTTCGAATTATGAACGTATCAGCCAAAGATACGCGGGGGTCGGAAAATAACAACTAACAAGTAAGTGGAAGCAACACCAGAACTCATGTAAGGGTCCCGTGTTCACCAACCCACATGCATTAGGGCCCCATTTAATCGCCTCTTACGACAGGCAGGGGATACCGTGTGTGTTAAACTACCGCCACAACCCACAGGGGGAGTTCAAAGGAAGCCTTAAAGAAAAATAATGTTCTTAAATAAAGTAATACTGGCGAGGGTCCTATAAATTAGAACCATACTCCAGTTGGGGTCTTACCGGAGACGTATCTGTCTTCTCTTTTACATCTTTATTACAACCGCTAAATACCCTCATAACCATGTGCAGATATCTGTACCCTTTACTTCCAATCCCCTTTTTGTGATTACTCCAATGAAGATCTTTCCTTATACTAACATCTAGGTTTTTACAATTATCTATATTCAAAATAAGCGACTTAATAAACTCCTCTATCGATCAAAAGGTGAAACTGGTACTATATGAACTTGGAACTTTAATCAGAAGATGTCAGTACTGAAATATTAAGTAACTGTGTTATTCTGAAGTTCCCTAAACTGATTGAATTTCTCGTTGTTTTGTTTTGCTATGCATCAAGAAGTTTGGACATTTGTCCACAGATGACACTACCAAAAAACTATGATCATGCACTCTGGTGCAAGGTAAAGGAAGTTGTTATTGAAAGAAATTTTGTGTTTATAGGTTTTCTCAACTTTCATTTTTTTTTTTTTTTTTTTTTTGTTAACTCTAGGTTTGCAACACTTCTGTCTCATTCCGCCAGTTTTGAGTCTGGCCAATGAAAAATTTCTGTAATTAAATTTTTACCTATCACAGGCTTCTTGCTCGATTTTGAGTGTAACTTTTGAGTTTAACCAATAAAATTGAGAGGGTGTACGGATTAGCCCAGAATCCTCTCGAACCTTTCCTGAGGGCATATAAACTGCTCCTTTTCATGTTTCCTTGTCAATTGATCGCCGTCCTTCTAAAAGTGTGTGTAAAGCAGGAGGCGCGGTGCCTCTTTCTTCGGCCAGCAGAACATCTACAAAGTAATGGCCATATAAATTCTATCTTTCTTGCCGTATCCGCCAAGTAATCCGAGGGGAAGGTCCGAATATTTAATTATGTAACAAACTTTTCTAAAATGTAAATATTATTTCGGCTTATGTAAAGATGTCATAAAGTTTTAACTGTAAGTCGGGGATAGAGAGTGAGTTACCCTCTCGAGCTCCCCTTCATCTTGGTTTGAGGTGACTACGTTTTCACAACCTTTCGTTTCTGTAATGTATTAAAGTTATTTCCATACGAGCCACCTCAGTAGTTTGGGAATTGCCCCTGTTTCATCGGCCAAGAGCCCTGTAGGATTTTATATTTCATTATCTACAGCGCAATGTTCGCCTCCATTCAGTTTGTGTTCGGGCCGTTTATTTAACCTCTTCTTTTTTCGCAAAGGCCAAGTAGGTTGGGTACTAGATACCCCTGTGTAAACATATTTCAATTTGTAAATTGTGCATTGAGAGGCCAAAGATTGTCATATTTTCATGTAATGTTGTCCTGAGTGGGCTGAAGAAACTGAGAGCCTGTTAGCTCTTTTCAAAGTTTTGTAATAGTGAAGGGTGCCTCTGGAAGGCTTGACTTTGTAATTTAGGGAGCGAATGCTCTTGAATTAGGGGATTTCTGCCCTTGACTTAATTAGTTCTCATTCTGAATTGTGTTCTTGAGCGGGTAGCTCAGAAATTGTAAAACTAGGGGCTTGAAGCCCATAATTGTTAAAGTTCTGAATTTTGGACTTTTCTAAATCTTGTTTCAAGATTGCTAATTGTACCTGTCATGTTGTTATTCGTTAATTTTTGAAATTGTAAAGAAATATAACCTTTGTTAAAGTTTCAATTCAATTCTTGATGTTGTAGTTAGACCCATTCAAGCCCGCACCTTCTTTTACCTCTCTGCGTTCCACAAATACCCCGAAACAATCCCCAAAAGGAACTTTCACCCCATCAACGCAGTAATTAAAAAAGAGATTAGTTTTCCTATATGTGAAACAACCTGACTTTTAACCTCGTTTATCATCATACCATTGCCTGCTGTCCATCTCACGACATTATCGAGGAAATTTTGCAGTTGCTTATAATCTTGTAACTTATTTATTACTCTATATAGAATAACATCATCCACAAAAAGCCTTATCTCTGCGTATCCAAAGAACTTCTTTGAAAGTGTGAAAGTATCCCTCTGATGCTTTCAGGAAGGAGGTTTCACTCACGGCAGGCAAGCACTGTGAATAAATTATTGTAAATTGCAGTTCTATGAGTAGGTAAAGCAAGGATGGGTTATTTTATTTTACAAGACATAGAAAGGTCTTATGGCGACGATGGGACAGGAAAGGGCTAGGAGTGGAAAGGAAGTGGCCGTGGCCTCAAATAAGGTACAGCTCCAGCATTTGCCTGGTTTGAAAATGGGAAAACATGGAAAACCATCTTCAGGGCTGTCGACATTGAGGTTTGAATTCACTGTCTCCGCAATGCAAGGTGATAGCTACGCGCCCTATCCCCACGGCCAACTCGCTCGGTAGATCTAGTGTTAAGCGGAAGGGATAGACAATGTTTGGGGTTTCACCACCTGGTGCCTGTATAACAGAAGGAGTAGAGCGCCTGTCTTGAGAGCAAGCAACGTACAGAAACGCAGTCTTCCAGTACCTGTTAAACTATCGACCTCGTTTATATTCTTGTGCAACGTCCTTACTCTTATGCGAGCACCGTTACAAATTTCAATCCGTGTAGGTTCCTCAAGAGCATTATCGGCACTCCTGTCTGTTTTGAAGATAATTTCATGTGCTGCCAGGCCAGGTGCAGAAATGGAATTGAGAAACTGAACTGGATGGTGAACTGCAGCTTCCAGCATGTTTCGTCCCTGATATTTCGTACACATTTTTATGACCACCGTTATTACTCCGGCTTCTTTTATTCCATTTCGCATTTCACAATAATACTTTGTCCATGCGAGTTTGTCCAGAACAGAACATTTCGTCCATTAATTCAATGGCCTGAAGGAACGTAAATCGTTAGAAAATATTACGTTATGGTCTTACACAGGTAACTCAAAATAACAATTTAGATGTCCACCTTCGAGTCCCCATCAACAAATCAAAGTGGTATATAGCACCCAAAGAGGGATGATCTAGAAATTATCCATTCCTTTTACTAGTAATTTCCAACTATCTCTTCAGCATAGTCGACTTAAAACCATGAATAAATTAGTAGTCAACGTTATTTATTTTAATTCTACATACGGGGGCTGTACATAAAGTAGTGACAAAGTAGCCCAGACACTCTCAAGCGACCGGAAATGCGCAATTCACTGATTTGGCCCATAACGCGCCACTTGTGCGCACTATACAGTTGTGATTGCAGTGGTGTCTGACCTTTCGAACAGAACAAATATGACCTAGGCCACCGTAGCTCAACAGGTAGGAGCTTCTTACGCGAAATTAGAAGGTTGTGGGTTGGGATCCCGCTGGTGCCCTGTTGACAACTTTTGTTTTGTACTACACTTTGGTATGTACTATAAGCACAGGACACGGCGTAATACGCTGAAAGCCTATTTAAAGAACATTTGGTATTTCAGTGTACAGTAGCTATCATTATTGAAAAGTACCGTTTCGAACGCACATTCATTACAACACATTTCGCCCGAATTGAAACAGCCGGTTTTTTTATATTTTAAATTAACACATGTAAACAGGCCGACCTAATACACATACCCTAACTCATATAATGTATAAGGCTCAGACGGTTAAGGCGCTGGCCTTCTAACCCCAACTTGGCAGGTTCGATCCTGGCTCAGTCCGGTGGTATTTGAAGGTGCTCAAATACGACAGCCTCGTGTCGGTAGATTTACTGGCATGTAAAAGAACTCCTGCGGGACTAAATTCCGGCACCTCGGCGTCTCCGAAGATCGTAAACGTAGTTAGTGGGACGTAAAGCAAATAGCATTATTATTATTATTATTAGAATGTATAAGCGCATGTAGTACAGTATGTTCCTCGCATTTAATATTTTATCAGACACATTCACTTGAGAATCTTGTGTAATTCTGAAAGACACATTTATAATAAAGTTACTTGTAAAGTATAAATTTAATTGCTCCGTATGGTTCATTATTATGACAACCCTAAGGCCCTTTGTCCAGCGATCGGGAGTCGTTTCACAGTCGGACCCCTGTTAGTTGCACAGTTTTCGTCCACTTGCGCGACTGCAACGCACGCGGCGATCAACTAGTGAACGATCAACTCACAAGCGACTGGCTTGTCAATAGGGAACATGCATGATCCGGGGTTTTAATTAAAAATATGCTAATCTGATTCAAAATTGCATGCAGAATTCAAAAATGTGATCAGAATGTACAAATAATAACTCCAAACATGATAAAAATCTACGAGAATGTCACGTCACGCAAGTACGCGATCTCATTGGCCTGACGTCATCGTACAGGTTGACTGAATTAGCAGACGAAATAACACGTAGTGTGCTGTGAGAAGCAGGATACACTTCGCGTATTTCTACTTTACGTTAGTGTCTAGTATGGTTAAATTCTAGGTCTATACATTGGATAATAATCTGAGTGGTATATTTTAGACTTAAAATGAATCCTGCGCAGACAGCGAGGCAGAAAACTTATAAATGGTGTAGAGTTCCGATGTGCAATAGCACATCGCATACCATCCCAAATAAATTGTTTATAAACGTTCCAAAGACGCTAAAACTAGGGAGAAATGGATTTTGGCGAGCTGGAGAAATGCTGGTGATATATCGGAAAAGTCTACAGTTTATTTTTTTGAAGATTTCAACGTAAGATAAATTTGTTTGAATTTTCAAATCACTTTTCCATGTCAGCTGTTCTAGTGGTAAAACTTTAAATTTTAATGTATGATGCTTTATTTAAATGCTTCAATTACATCTTGGAAAATGAAAGTAATAAACAGTGCATTAAATAATGCTGATTATTAAAGTATTCTCCAAACCTCACCTATGTTTTGGGTGATCCATGTCAAGATAATAAATCAAAGGGGTTATGAACCATCTTGACAGCTCTATTTCTACCAATATATCTTGGCATGGGACAGTTATGTATGTCTTTATTGAAGAGCTTAATTGGTAAAGAAATTTAGGCTATATCTAAATACCCTATAATGTAACAAAGAATAGGCGTGTACATCATGAAAGGAAACGACGTGAATTTAACAAATGTATAACCCTACACAAAACCAATGCTTGTCTGTTGGAGTCTTATAAGTTAACAATGCTCAATTATAATAATTATCATAATATTAATGAAATAAATAACATAATTGCACACAGGTGAAAATAGTGATGTAGGTGTTTAAAATATAATCCAACTTAGCCTAAGTTTTAGGTTATACAAGCCAAGTCAATAAACCGAAGGGTAAAAATACCGCGCGAGTTGGCCGTGCGGTTAGGAGCGCGCAGCTGTGAGCTCGCATCCGGGAGATAGTGGGTTTTGAACCCCACTGCCGGCAGCCCTGAAGATGGTTTTCCGTGGTTTCCCATTTTCACACCAGGCAAATGCTGAGGCTGTACCTAAGGCCACGGCCGCTTTGTTCCCATTCCTAGGCCTTTCCTGTCCCTTCGTCGCCATAAGACCTATATGTGACGGTGTGACGTAAAGCAAACAGAAAAAAAAATTAAAGTCACAGCACCCAAAGACATTCCTGTATTGAGCGACTAAAATGTCACCAGGACACTTTTCTTTCCTGATATGCTCAGCTTGTTAAAAGCCAAATGTAATTAATGTTACTGGCTTCACGCCCCGCTAACTACTACTACGATTTTCGGAGACGCCGATGTGCAGGAATCTAGTCCTGCGTGAGTTATTTTACGTGCCAGTAAATCTACCGACACGAGGCTCCTTCAACTACCACCGGACTGAACCAGGATCGAATCTGCCAAGTTGGGGTCAGAAGGCCAGCACCTCAACAGTCTGAACCACTCAGCCCGACTTGTGAAAACTAGATGAAGTCATATTTACCTTTATCATGTTTAACTTTTTCCCTCCACAAAGATATTTAATTCTCTTTCATGGGCCCCGGAAGTGGGTAGGCCAGTTGTCCCAACCATAAATATATATATATATTTTTGGGGAATGATAGATTATAGCCCTATAGTACTATGATCTTTCTTTCTTTCCTTCTTTCTTTCTTTCTTTCTTAATCAGTTTATCCGTCAGGGTTGGTTTTCTCTCGGACTCAGCGAGGGATTTCACCTCTACCACTTCACGGGCAGTGTCCTGGAACGTGAGACTTTGGGTATGGTAATGCAACTGGTGAGGAGGGCCATTACCTCGCCCAGGCGGCCTCACCTGTTATGCTCAACAGGGGCCTTGTTGGAGGATGGGAGGATCGGAAAGGATAGACAAGGAAGAGGGAAGGAAACGGCCGTGGCCTTAGGTGCCTGGAGGAGAAGTAGGAAAATACGAAAAACCACTTCGAGGATGGCTGAGGTGGGATTCGAAACCCTTCTACTCAGTTGACCTCCCGAGGCTGAGTAGACCCCGTTCCAGCCCTCGTACTATTTGTTTTCAACTTTCATGGCAGAGCCGGGAATCGAAACCGGGCCTCCGGGAGTGGCACACATTAACCACTACACCACAGAAGCGGACTAGTACTATAATGCTACCTATATGTTTATGTTAGTGCTGAAATCCGATTTCTTACTTTACTAATGCTGAAAGCCCGAAAATGTAATGTTATTCTTTAATAGGGGAATCAGTCTAGAAGGAAATGTTGAAAGTGATGTGATATCTATCCAGGTTCGTTGTTATCCTAATACTATGGGTTACAGTACATTGCACGTATATAAAAGACGCCACTTACAAACTTGCTTGTTATCCGCGAATTTCTGCGGCCACAAAAGTCACTATTTTTCAAGAATGATGACATTTGCACATGGTAGATTGTCTGACTGTGCTGTTTGGAACCTTTCTTCTGTCATTTCGAAGTTATTCGCGATCATGAATAATAAACAATCGGCTTTTAGCAACGGCTGATGCACAACGGCTGGTAGAGCTGCATGCAGTACTGGATCGTGACGTCACAGCGCGCCGCTTACGTCAGAGGCCGTTTCACTCGCCTTGCGGAGAGGCACTATTAAATATTTTTTTAATGGTAGAAAACAAGGCAACATACCACAATGTAATACGTTTACGTACTATTTCATTGGTGTACTTTTCAAAAAAAATATTTTTGAAAATGATGCATGTTCCCAATTGCGTGCCCCGACTCCAGTCAGACGCTCCTGCTATTTTTCTCAATTCACCACTCGCATAATTCAATTGTATTAAGCCAGATCGTGATCAAGATTTGTGTATAGAACTCGTAGAAGCAGTGGAAAGCACCCTTGTTTATTCAACTATAGTTTGACATAATACTTAAACGAGAACGACCAGGAAAAGGAATGGGAAGCCGTAGCCAAAGAAGTTGATACGAGTAGTTATTACATTACATTGTAAGTGCAAGTGTTTAATATCCAACTATTGTTTGTTTAATATACATAAAAATAAGGGTATTGTCCCTATATTGCTCAGAATTCAATAAGATTGGTATTTGTGCGGTAAAATGGTAGTTTAGCGGAAGATCTAGCATTCATTTCAGACTAGCATAATGTACCCGTTCTTCGCATGGGTATTGGTAATCGATTTCACGATTCCTTAATGAATTTATGCGAAGTTACATGCCCGTATTCAAACGTTTAATGAAAATGAAAACCTACAACCTGTTTTCCAGTCATTGACCGAGTCAGGGATGTAATGAATGAAGCGTATATAGGCTGTTAGTAAGATGGGATCGCCATTCCTAAAGTGATCTATTACTGACTGATAGATGCAATGAAATGATATTGGAGAGTGTTGCTGGAATGAATGATGACAGGGAAAACCGGAGTACCCGGAGAAAAACCTGTCCCGCCTCCGCCTTGTCCAGCACAAATCTCACATGGCGTGACCGGGATTTGAACCACGGTATCCAGCGGTGAGAGGCCGACGCGCTGCCGTCCGAGCCGCGGAGGCTCTTCTAACTCAATCTAACCCTTAAATATAGGAGATACGAGAATATTTCATTGGACAAACCATGTAGAACACTGAAGGAGGCGTCTGATCGTGAAGTCCGTTTTTAGATATGTCGTACAGTTTCAAAGCAGTAACTCTCGAGATAAAGGTCTGCACTTCTTTACGTGTCCATGCTTATCTATATAAATAAAGTTGTAGCGGTTCCGCTGCCTGTAATTTCGTTTGTTTTGCCAATTTTCAGATATTTATCCGTTTTAGGTCAACTCAAGACCGAATTGGTGGTTTTTATTTTTCGTGTTTGTTTGTCGTTCCACCATCACTGCGAAACGGCTTGATAGATCTCGACCAAACGTCATATTTAGTGTATACTGATTCCGGAGAAGTTTCTGATATGCATATCATTTTAAAATCTTTGAATAGACGGGAGTTTATTGGAAAACCACAACGGTTTTCCTCCATTTTATCTTATACTGTTGATTTTCTGTAAAGTCCGTGGAGTGTATATGAAACGTCTCTCCATTTTAAACAACTTTTGTTATGTTCATAATTTACCTTACTCTTCAAATAACGGAGAAATTTCTGAGAGTATCATACTCTGTATTGAGTGACCGACAGACCGACAACGAACCTACAGGTTACCATGGCAACGTATGTAACTGCTTGCCAGCAGGGAAGTAACGTATTGCCATTTTCGTCATCATTCCTGTAAATTCGTGGTTTTTCCTTTGGTAGAAAGCTAGATAGACATCAACCGGCCATTCTGGGGGATATTGGCGGAATATCGTTGGCGGTAATAACCGTCCTCGAATAGATCAAGTAATAAGACCATTAGTCATCTTCTTATCTATTTACCTAAGAATCCCTGCGCCTAAATTTCTCCTCTGTAACCCCGTTCTTATATCCGAACTTATACCATCATAGTTCATGGGGGCCATTTGATTTTCCAATACATCCACTTGGTATTTACATATTTGTCCTGTCCGGCTGTCTTCAGTTATAATCCTATTTTCTATTAATTTCAACTTTATCAACTGCATTACTTTCTTTCTTAATTATTCCGTACGTATGCGAGTGCTAATCCCGATTCTTTGAAGAAATATTCTAAGTTAGGCAAATGTATAACTTTTGGCCCCGGAAAATCTCGGAATATGGATGAAATTTTAACGACGGTGCAGACCTTCGTTTCGGAATATTTGGTGGTTAAAAGGTATGTAATGTCACATAAGAGAAATCAAAATCGCCTTTCAATTTGGAGAGAGCTACAACTTTGGGCCTATGACTTTTTGACATATATTTATCCCTTATACGCTAAATAAAGCGGTATTTCTCGATTTCAAGTTAATTTTGTACTTTTTACACGTATGTGTTATCGTCTGGCACACTTATAGGAAATAAGCAATCATGACATTGGGCGCGCACATTGACATGGCCAGTGGCCATATGTTTGCCAAATTTTATGATTCAAGTGTCACATGACTATCAAAGAAGAAAGTAGTATTTCAAAACTGTATCAAAATTCATCCCATTCAATGACTAACTGAATCTAACCCATAAATGTAGGAGATACGAGAAAATGTCAGAGGAACAACCATGTAGAACACTAAACGAGGCGTCTGAGGGTGAAGTCCGTTTGTAGATGCAATTTAGTATAACTTTACTCACTGCCTTTACAGTAATTTACGGAGAAATCCGTATGCAATGTAAAAAACCGTAGCGAAGCACGGGTACATTTGCTAGTTTTGTATTAAAAACGGAATTTCATAATCAGTCAAAATTATATTTTAAGTCCATGGCATAGAGAGCTATTTGCGTTCAGTCCGTGATATCTGGAACTGTTTGTCTGTGTGTACGGCAGCCAAACATAAGGGACGTAGAGTCAAGTCACCTGAGTACCCTCGAACATCTTCTAGCGGACGATTGAGTCACCGATTATCCTTCTCAGGTACATTAATCCTCTCTCCCTCTGCAACGGGACACGACTATCAGTCAAGAAACTGATGCCGAATATTGTTGAAGCCACCATCATGATTGGACATACCGCGGGCGAAGTAATATTCATTCCACTGATTCAAACCTTACCGTCGGTTATACCGTTTCAATTTATATGTCTGCAATTCCATGTTTGCTTAAGTTTCAATATGTGCAAGAAGAGGCACAAGGGCAATCGCTTACAGTTTTAGGACTCGATCTTCGGAAACGGTGCTTCTCCCATGGTAAACAGTATGTGAATAGTTCAAGAGTCGAAAGGCTAACACACTATACAGTGTGAATCAGCAGCCCCTTCCAAAATCGTTTGCTGAATCCCAACTAACGTGTCCATGGTTATAGGGGTGCTATTCCCCTGCAGTGAGCACATTTTGCACACGATTCTGAACCCTAGCGAAATGTTATATCATCCGTTTGCAAAACATGACGCCTTGAAATCATGTAGCAACGTCCCTTTACCACGTAATTACCGGTACGTTAATGTCTCATGCCTCGTAAGCGGGCGTAACGAAGAGGGGAATCAATGCATAAAACTAGGTAACAGTGCAGTACTTAATGCCTTAAACACCGAACGGGATGGCGTATGTACGCTGCTCTTGTCGTACTGCCAGCATGCTTCCAACAGTGTAGAGTAGTGGATATGGTTAGGCGTTCGCGTACCGATCGTCTGAATGTTTCCGCGGCAGATCGAATCCTGCATCGTTCAAGAATTTTTGCCTCAGCATGATGTTTGAATACGTAAACACAGACCCACGTTTGCCACATTCAAATAGTGGAATGATGATAATATTCATCTTGTGCACTGTATACACTCCCCAAGTCAGGGCCTGAATGTACTGTAATCTCTGCCGTCATTCGTCATGTTTTCCATAGAGGAATACGTTGGCATGCTCCTCATTTATGCGGAAGCAAGACAAAACGCGTGCGAGGCACTACGTCTGTACCAGGAACGGTATTGCGACAGGCGACACCCGGCTGCTACGACATTCCATCGTGTTGAAAGACGCCTAAGGAGTACAGGTATTATTTCCAACCAGGCACCAGTCCGCGATAGGCACGTTACATCGAGTGAAACAGAAGAGGCCATTCTAGAGGCAGCTCGTATTAATCCACACATCAGTACGAGGGTGATTGCACGACAGGTGAACACCGGCCAGCCGTCCGTCTGGCGAATACTGCATGAACATAAAATTTCACCCATACTATCTTGAGCTACACCAAGAGCTCCATGGGCGGGATTTCGAAGCTCGAATGGAGTTCCGTCAGTGGCTATTATGAAGGCTGGACAATTATGCAGCATTCGTATCGCATATCTTGTTCTTGGACGAATCGCGCTTCCACAATAATGGGAACGTCAATCGCCACAACATGCGCTATTGGAGTCCGAACAATCCTCACTGGGTGCGACAGGCGGCCCATCAAGTACGATGGGGAGTGAATGTGTGGTGTGGAATTTTGGGGATCGCCTGATTGGACCTTATTTCTTTGAGAGCCATTGGACTCGCCCTCGCTACCTGTACTTTCTGCATCAGGAACTCCCACTGCTGCTGGAGGATGTGGCCTTGCACGATAGTTTGACAATATGGTTGCAACAGAATGGAGTTCCACCACATTCGACTTCGCCCGTTTATAACCATCTGAACGAGGAACTGCCAGGCAAATTGGATAGGACGAGGAGGCCCTGTTTCTTGGCCCGCCAGATCACCGGATTTAACGCCGTTAGACTTCTTCTTCTGGGGACATATGAAGAACTTCGTTTACACTCAAGCGTCGGAAAACCCCGACCATCTTCGACAAATCACGGACGCCTGCCGAGCAATTACAACTGGAATGCTTCAGCGCGCTAGACGATCTATTGGACACATGCCCGAAAATGCATAAACAAAAACGGTCATCACATCGCGCATTTAAAGCGATATAACATTGTCAGAGCAGTTGTGTTCCTATTATTTCCGGTCTGTATGTGTCCGGCCTGCTAATTAGTCGGCCCTCCTTAGGCCCACAAACACATTCATTCACACACAATTTGCAGTCAGGGAATTGTACGTAGATGAAAGAAACAGAGCGAAACAAATAGCTGTTGAATCCAGAAAGAAGTCATGGGAGGATTTTGGTAATAATCTGGAAAGGCTAAGTCAAGCAGCAGGGAAACCCTTCTGAACAGCAATAAAGAATTTTTGGAAAATGAAATGAACAGTGTTTTGGGTAATTTAGGTGAATTCATAATAGATCCCAGGGAATGGCTAGAGAGGCGGAGCGAATATTTTTAACATCTTCACAACGTAAAAGGAAATCTTCGTGGTGGTGGTGTTGTGAACGGCCAAGCTCATGGGGAGGCGGAAAATGATGTTGGTAAAATTATTCTTGAGGAAGCGGAAAGGATGGTAAATAAACTTCATTGTCATAACGCAGCAGGGATAGATGAAATTAGACCTAAAATGGTGAAGTATAGTGGGAAGGCAGAGATCAAATGTCTTCATAGAGTAGTAAGATTAGCATGGAGTGTTGGTAAGGTACCTTCAGATTGGACAAAAGCAGTAATTGCACCTATCTATAAGCAAGGGAACAGGAAGGATTGCAACAACTATCGAGGTAGCTCATTGATAAGTATACAAGGCAAAGTATTCATTGGTTTTAAGGGAGGGTGCGATCAGTGGATGAGAAGAAGTTGGATGAAATACAGTGTGGTTTCAGACCACAGGATCACATTTTCAGTATGCGCCAGGTAATTGAAAAATGCTACGAGAGGAATAGACAGCTGTGTTTATGTCATCAATCAATACTGATCTGCATTTAGGGCAGTCGCCCAGGTGGCAGATTCCCTATCTGTTGTTTTCCTAGCCTTTTCCTAAATGATTTCAAAGAAATTGGAAATTCCTATAAATGAATATTTGCCCCAGTTTCTCCTCTTGAATTCCAACTTAATCTTCATATTGTGATCTTTCCTACTTTTATAAACGCCTCTCAAACTTATTCGTCTACTAATGTCATTCCACGCCATCTCTCCGCTGACAGCTCGGAACATACCACTTAGTCGAGCAGCTCTTCTTCTTTCTCTCAATTCTTCCCAACCCAAACTTTGCAACATTTTTGTAACGCTACTCTTTTGTTGGAAATCGCCCAGAGCAAATCGAGTTGCTTTTCTTTGGATTTTTTCCAATTCTTGAATCAGGTAATCCTGGTGAGGGTCCCATACACTGGAACCATACTCTAGTTGGGGTCTTACCAGAGACTTATATGCCCTCTCCTTTACATCCTTACTACAACCCCTAAACACCCTCATAACCATGTGCAGAGATCTGGACTCGGTTATGGATGGTTGTTGAAGTACTGGGAGACCAGGACTACGATGGTTAGACTCAGTTTCATACGATTTAAAGATAATAGGGGCCTTAGCACTAGCTGCAAACAGAAGATTGTGGCTACGTTTAATAAATTCACAGGGGCTTGTAGACTGAATGCTGAAAGGCATGAGGGTCTATAATGATAATGTATATATGTACGTATGTAATGTGTGAAGTAGGCTATACCCACGATATGACAAAGTGAGATGTAGCAAGTAAGACACATGGTAATTTACAAAAGTATATTTTGATGTAACGGCGATACATAACTATTTTCAGCATATTAAAGAGGAAAAATAAAATAAAAAATAAAATCGTGATAATACCGTATTTATGTAAGTATAGGGCAGTCTATTTTCACGATGATAAATTCCGGAAATATACACATTTTTGGAATATCACGCCATGAAATCAGTGCTGCAAGATATTTCATCATCACGCTATAGCCAACACCGAGGTATGTAATGGTACATTTTTTTAGCAAAGGGTTTGAAAGGTAGTTGAACTTTTCTCTATCGTATTTGAATTTATTGATCACTGTCAGTGAAACATGGATCGTGAAAGAGCCAGTTGTTCTCCAAAGTTTAAATTTTAAGGGTTGTGTTATGCGCAAGGGAACAGAAGCAAACCGGTAGGAAGGAAATTCGATGTCGACGAAAAGAAACGTACGAAAATGGGTTCATGTGAAGGACGCCACAGAGAAAGTCTCAACACCGACATACTTTTCGCAGAGGAAGGTGAAATATTCAGAGCTAAAAGTCAGTATGCTGGAATATGTGCGTAAAACACGAGCAGGTTGATTTTTGGTATATGTGGAAATGATACAATTCAAAGCCTCAAGATATCATAAACTCGGAAATTGGATATAAACATCAATAGCCCAGCGACTTTCCGATACATACCACTAGAACCTGCTCGCTATGTTCTAAATTTGCGGAAAAACTTTCTTTTCCTCCATTGGCTCAAGACCATTATCTTCTTTACATCAAGTCTGTTTCTTCAGGACAGGAGTCAGAACTATTCTTCTTCCTTCAGTTTCGTCAAACCGTTCCTTTCTCTACCCTCAGTTTCGTTCCTCAGGAGTCAAAACTTTCCTTGCTCATTTAATTTCTTCAAACCGTTAATTTCTTTACGCACAGTCTCATTCTTCAAAAGTCGGAAGTCCTGAACATTTTTTGTAAGATACAGTTTTATGCGGTATGCTGGTACGTTCTGTTCCAGTGTGTTTCCTTTGATTAATGTATTATGTAGAGTTGTAGATAATGAGTTCTAAGATGGAAATAGAAAGCGTTTCCGGACCCATGTCCATATAACATAAATTTTTTTCTACGTGTGAGGACATTTATCTGAAAGTTTGGACTACCTTATTATTACAACATGTATACAACAGAGCAGGGCCTCTCAAACGCCCAAAATCTCACGCATACAAACTGAGGCGCAGAGTTCCTGTACACAGTGCATCGGTCCCACTCGGCTAGGCTCGGACCAACGCTTTTTTTTTTGCTAGTTGCTTTACGTCGCACCGACACAGATAGGTCTTATGGCGACGATGGGACAGGAAAGGGCTAGGAGTGGGAAGGAAGCGGCCGTGGCCTTAATTAAGGTACAACCCCAGCATTTGCCTGGTGTGAAAATGGGAAACCACGGAAAACCATTTTCAGGGCTGCCGACAGTGGGATTCGGACCTACTATCTCCCGAATACTGGATACTGGCCGCACTTAAGCGACTGCAGCTATCGAGCTCGGTGTGGACCAACGCTTCGTCTCTGGGCTACTCGGCTAAGCTGGGCTCAACTCGGCTCGGATTTGGACCGCTACGGAGCAAGTGAGGAAGAGGGAGACAGCGCTATTGCTCCAAATCGATGAGTGGGTGTCTGCACTCTGGTCAACCAAGCGAAGTCGTCTTTTGCACCGTGCACATTGCATTGCACTGGTGCATGCACCCTGAGTGGCCCTGCAGTAGAGAGATGGATGGAAATATACGAACTGAGCGAGTTGGCCGCGCGGTTAGGGGCGAGCAGCTGTGAGCTTGCATTCGGGAGATAGTGGGTTCGAACCCCACTGTCGGCAGCCCCGAAGATGGTTTTCCATGATTTTCCATTTTCACACCACGAAAATGCTGAGGCCGCTTCCTTCCCACTCCTAGCCCTGTGCTATCTCATCGTCGTCATAAGACCTACCTGCGTCGGTGTGATGTTAAGGTGATTGTTAGAAAAAAAGAAATATACGAGAATATAAACACAATCAGGTAAGCGTGGGAAGAGCGGGTAGCGGAAAGATGAGACAAAGCCAAACATGAAAACGTTAAACGACGAGGATAATCCCTGAATCTTCATGCACTCTCGCTTTCACGTAAATGGGCTCTCTTCCCATCAATTCCAAAGTATCTATATCCGTGTCATTTCACTCCCAACAACCTCGTTCTTACTTTCCATTTTAATTGTGGGATTCAACATTCATTGAGGGGAAATTATGATGGAGCTTCTGTCTTCTGTGTTTGTCCTATTCTCATAAACCACCTGAATTTATTAGAAATGCATGTCTCTTCACTTCTCCTTTGCTTATCTGACGGTCTTCTTCTTCTACGCCACACAGACACAGATAGGTCTTATGGCGATGATGGGATGCGAATGGTAAGGAAGCAACCGTGGCCTTAATTAAGGTACAGCCCCAGCATTTGCCTGGTATGAAAATGGGAAACCATGGAAACTATCTTCAGGGCTGCCGGCAGTGGGGTTCAAACCCACTATCTCCCGAATGCAAGCCGATAGGTACGTCACCCAAACCAGGCGGCCACTGGATCGGTATGCCTACACTTCTAAGACTGAGTATATGTAAGCCTAAAGATGTCCTTTCAATTAATGTTATTGCCCACGCGCATTATAAAGATCAGATGGAGAAACGGGCCTAGTGGGTCCTGGGAAGAGATTAATATACAAATACTAGGATTTTTGAAGAGAGAATCTATTCGAAAACAGCAGTGTATGATAATGAGGTCATTGTCCTTTAGTGTCTTCTTTCGTGCCGGGCTGAGCGGCTCAGATGGTTGAGGCGCTGGCCTTCTGACTACCAACATGGCAGGTTCTATCCTGGTGTTTGCAGGTGCCCAAAACGTCAGCCTCTTTTCGGTAGATTTACTGGCACGTAAAAGAACTCCTACGGGACTAAATTCTGACATCTCGGCGTTTCCGAATACCATAAAAGCAGTTAGTGGCACATCATGCCAATGACATTATTATTATTATTATTATTATTATTATTATTATTATTATTATTATTATTATTTGTTTTATTTTAGTCTCCTCTTTCTGCTGCTCTCTTTTCCCACATTGCCCCCTCATTTGGTTTTTCCTATTCATGTTTTTGTTTTTCTGTTTATTACGATTTATCACTAGTTTGTTCTTTCCGTTCCTTGCATCGCTACATAAAAACAACTCCCTTAACACGATAAAACTTCCTTCAGCTTATCCAAGTTATTTCTGGGGTCACTGGAGCTTCGCAGGCTGATTTTGGTTAGCAGAGGGTTTTATGGGCGAATGCTCTTTCCGACGCCGTAGGATTTTAAAATGAAAATCTGAACCCAGGATCGATCGGAATTCGAAACTGAGCCTTCCGGTTGGGAAACCAGCAGCTAAGCCACTGAAATAATCACGCCCTCATACAAGATTAACTCGATGGTAAAATGAACAATGTCATGTTAGCTTCTTTCTCTTATTTCGGAGAATAATTTCAAATATATTTTACTGTTCAGAATCTTTTCAAAATTGCGTGTATTACTCTTGGCTTATTAACTTTATTCTTACTGGCGCATACCTCTACAGATATGCTTATTTTGGGTGCGTACCAGGTCTATGCATAAGTCTTTTACGCAGTATCCAGTATTCGGGAGATAGTAGGTTCGAACCCCACTGTCGGCAGCCCTGAAAATGGTTTTCCGTGGCTTCCCATTTTCACACCAGGCAAATGCTGGGGTTGTACCTTAATTAAGGCCACGGCCGCTTCCTTCCCACTCCTAGCCATTTCCTGTCCCATCGTCGCCATAAGACCTATCTGTGTCGGTGCGACGTAAAGCAACTAAAAGAAAAAAAAAAAAAGTCTTTTACGGTTTCACTAACAGATGGCGCCAGCGAACGGTACGCAGCGTATGAATTTGACACATACGTCAGTTTGTTCGCGAAGCTCATCGAATTATCAAGACAAGACGAGACGTCAGTTTGTTCGTCTGGCATTAACCTACCAACACACACAACTCTAGTGTCTGTGTTGTATCGTTCAGTGATCATGTCGACGTTCGTGCCTGAAAAGGAACATTTGCGGCACGCATTGCTTTTCTTAATTTTAATCAAAAGAAAAAAAAAACTGTGGAAAGTCATCGTTTGCTGGCAAAAATACGGTGAATACGCTCCTTCTATCAGAACATGTGAGACATGGTTTCGACATTTCAAACGTAGTGATTTCAATGCGAAATACAGTGCGCGCTCTGATAGAACACAAAAGTGCGAAGACGAGCAATTGCAGGCTTTACTGGATGATGTCCCAACTCAAACTCAACAGCAATTTGCACAAGCATTAAATGTGCCACAAGAAACAATCAGCAGAGGTTTACAAGCAATGGGGAAGATCAGTAAACTCGGTAAATGGGTCCAGCACGATTTGAATGATCGGCAAATGGAAAATCGCAAAGCCACTTGTGAAATGTTGCTTCAACGCCAGGAAAGAAAATCATTTCTGTATCGAATTGTGACGGGTGACGAAAAATGGATTTATTTTGAAAACTCGAAGCGGAGAAAATCGTGGCTGTCACCTGGAAAAGCCGGTCCTCCAACACCAAGGCCAAAGCGCTTCGGCAAGAAGACCATGCTTTGTGTTTGGAGGGACCAGAACGGTATTGTGTATTATGAACACTTGAAGCCCGGCGAAACCGTTAATGCACAACACTATCGCCAACAAATTAATTTATATCATTCTGATGATGATGATGATTCTTGTTGTTTAAAAGGACCTAACATCTAAGGTCATCGGCCCCAATTTAAATAATGCATTGATCGAAAGACGACCGGAATGGGCCAGAAGACATGGTAAAGTGATTTTCAGTGCGTCATCTCACACAGCAAAAATAGTGAAAGACACCTTGAAATCGCTTGGATGGAACATCCTTCCGCACCCACCATACTGCCCCGACCTGGCGCGATCTGACTATAACCTCGTCGCATCAATGGGGCACGCGCTCGCAGAGCAGCACTTCAGCAATTTCGAGGAAGTTGGAAAATGGCTCGACGAATGATTTTCTGCCACAAACATACAGTTTTTCTGGCATCGTATTCATAACTTACCTGAAAGATGGGCGAAGTGTGTAGAAGCCGATTGCCAATATTTTGAATAAACAATAAGTGAATTTCCCTTGAAAATTACGTGTTTTTACCACAAAAACCGGCGAAAACTTATACATACACCTGGTACGTGTAACTTATTCTTAACATGTACTTCACTACCAATAATAATAACCAAGTACTTAATTGTAACCTGGACGTTGGTGAACTACACATCGCCCACAGTTGAAGGACTACGATCAGGCAACCTGAGCCGGGTGAGTCAGAATACCCTTTCTGCTCCTTCCTTAGTGAACAATGCGTTAGCTACCCATCCAAGTGTTGACCATCCCCAATGTTGCTTAGCTTTCGAGATTTTACGGGATCCGGTGTTTCAATACCGCTACACCGTTTACAAGAGAGTGTAAATAAAGGTGAGAAATTAACAATCCACGTTGAATTCCTGAACGAAGGTATTCTACAGCCTGAAATATATTTGAAAGTAAAACATGAGCTGGGCAGAATTGATGGTTATAATTACTGTTTTCGGGGAAAATAAGACTAGGTAACTTCCCTTGTTAATAATAATAATAATAATAATAATAATAATAATCGGCAGAAATAAGAGAAAAATTTTGTATCTCAGCAAAAGGAAAGGAAGGGTGTGAAGATGAAAGATGTTCTAGACCAGGGGTTTCCAAATGGCGGCCCTACAAAGCCATATAATGCGGCCCGCGAGAGCATTTTAATGAATAATGTGAAGAATAGTTACAAAGGAATATTTTGTTGGTCGTTCAAAAATGTATTAATTTTTATACGCGTTATAGACCCAAGTCTGAACCAATTTAATTGTTTTCGTCGTTTATAAATATTCACTTGACCTGAATAGATTATTTTTTATTTATAAAATTTTAAAATCCAAATTTCAAATAGTTATTAGTTTTTACGTCCCAATAACTACTTTTGATGGTTTTCGGGGACGCCGATGTACCGGAATTTTGTCGCGCAGGAGTTCTTTTGCGTGCCAGTAAACCTACCAACACTAGGCTGACGTATGTGAACACCTTCGGAACGATCTAACATCGAATCTCTCAAGCTGGCTTCAGAAGGCCAGCGCCTCAACCATCTGAGCCACTCAGAGCGGCTCCAAATTTTACTCTTTTATGCTGTACCGGGCGGTACACCTCCACTCCGCTAATTTAAAATGTGCGCCTGTTGAAACTCCTCTGCTGGAGGAAGTCTGAACTTTATTGACAGTATTAATTTTCTACCGTCTCAGAAGATGTCACCACGTGGAAAATTTTGAGTTTTTGAACTGTGTCATTTTTGATGTGTTTTTGTTTCGCTTGAAGTAAGAAGTGTGAACTTTCTCTTCTAGAGGACACTACTGAAGATCTACAATATTGCAACCTAGTGCGGAGTCAAAGAACTATTTTTTGGAGAAAATTTAATTTCAAGAGTTTGTTCTTTGTTAAATTTTTTTCTATCATTGTTTAAGTTGGCAATATTTACCCCTTTCTTCCCCTTGTTATGAATGTATCCAATCCCGAATTTCTTCAATTAATTTCTATCCAATCAGATGTATCTTCCCCCAACTTGAATCTGTTGCGGGGTCCTATCCAATAAAGAGTTTGTGGGAGGGTGTTTTCTTTCCCCTAACGCCTAGAAACTTCCGCGAGAGTATTTAAACTGCTGATTTTTGGGTCTCTCGGCCACTTCTGTTCCATCTTTCAGTGTGTTAAGTACATAGCAGGGGGCGGGAAGCGCCTCTTTCTTCTCCAGCCGTTCAACACAAGGTAATGGCCGATTAATAACTTCTTTCTTTGCTAGCTCAGCAGTTTAACTTTCGGGGCGGGTTCTAAGCGTTCAGCCATGTAACCTTTTCCTAAAATGTAACTACTCCTTTCATATATTCTCTTTTAAAACGACATATTGGGATAGAGAGTGCTAACCCTCTCGAGCTCCCACTCACATTGTCTTGAGGTGAACTTATTTTCCCAACCTATTTTTCGTTAATGTAAAACAAATTGTTCTTTTCTTAAGTCACCTTTTTAGCATGGGATTAGCCCTTGTATTAACGGCCTAGTGCCAAGTAGGTCTTAATCAAAGTGTATTAGGAGTGCAAGTTCGCCTCCTCTCAAATTGTTATTTTAGAGGTCATTTAATTAACCTGCTTTTCTTTTAATAGACCTCAGTAGATTGGGTATTTTACCCCTGTGTTTATGTCCGTTGAGGACAACTTGAAGGTGGAGTTTGGTGTGGCCTGGGAGAGGCTTAAATTTTGAGAGCGAGTGGCTCTTTTGAAAATTCTGGGTTGTATGCCTCATGGAGGTTTTTCAGTGTAATTTGGAGCAAGGGCTCCTAGGTATGAATGGGGTTTTCTCCCCCTCTGTTAAAACTTGTGTTTGGGGTAAAACTGAGCTGATTGCCCAAGCATTGTGAAGTCAGGGCGCGAAGCCCAAATTCTGTAAATATTGTAACTAACCCCTTTTGAATTGCTACTTTGTACCTGCCATGCTTGTTATTTCTTTGTTTTCGAAAAGAAAATATAACCTTGTTAAATTTTAAATTAATTTTACATTGCACTATAATTTCGTAGCTTGAAACCCATTCACACCCGCACCTTCTTTCACCTCTACCTACCACGGAAAAGTCCGTAACAAGTGGTAGCAGAGCGTGGTTGAATGGGTCTCAATTTAGCCCCTTTTGACGGCTAAATATTGTTTGTTCCGAACTCTAACCATTTTCTCAGTTGCTGGAATTTTTTTTTGACTTTTTCAAAATTGTTCTGTCACCATGCCCGGCCCTCGCGATGTTCTCCATCTTAATTATTTGCGCAAAGAGGAGTTGATCTATGAATTAACTATCAGAAATGTGCAATCTGGAGGCACGGTTGCAATAGACACTAACAAGCTTAGAGAGTCCCTTGATTTGCCCATTTCCATCCCCAATTTGGGAGAGAAAGAAATTGACGACTCTCTTTCCACGATCACGGAGAATATTACTGGGCTAGCTTCTGTAGTTAGTTTTTTTGATGAAAAAGATCCGTCTCCTAATCAAATTAAGCGTGTGCAAGGCAGGCTATATCATTTTTCGAATAGGGTTAACGATCTGTTGTCTCTAAAACTGAATGATGTTCAGAGGAAGGAAGCTAGTACGCTCCTGGAAAATATTTCCGAATTATCTAGTAAGGTCACTCAATTGTTAACTGGGGAAGTTCCTCCCAAATCTGATCAACCCACCATAGTAAATGCAGGTAGTGAGGAAGCGCCTCCCAAGGGAGAAGTTAATAGAATAACCGTTGCTGCTCTAACTATCCCTGCCCCATTGGACAACGAGTCTGAACGCCGTGCATCGCTGAGTAACATCCGTTCTGAATTAACTTCCTTGCCATTGAAACCTTTACCTACTATGTCACCCGGGTTTAGTAGCTTGCCTCATCCATTGGCAATGTTGCTCAGAGGTATATCTAAGTTTTCCGTTAATACCACCAGTGACGTAATTTCATTTTTAAGATTTCTAGTGGAATTTCAGGATCATGCCCTTGTTTTTTCTCTTTCTCCATGTCAAATCTTGCAAATTATCTATCCGTATGCTATTGGTATTCTCTCTGATAAAATCGTAAGAGCCATTGCCGAGCAATCATCTATTGAGGATTTCCATGCCCATTTGCTAGCTAACTTCATCCCTGCTAGGGCCAGGTCCTCCCTTATTCAGAAGTACTATTATCGTGTACAGCGCTTGGATGAAAACTTGGCTGATTTCATACAGGACATTAAGTTTTATACTAGGGTGTTTGCCCTTCATTTTCCTGAAGATCAGATTGTACAGGCTATTGTAGAGGGAATTTCACCTCCCTATAGGTCATATTTGTGTTTCGCGGCGTGCCCGCAAACTTTCTCGGAACTGGAAGCATTGGCCGTCTCAGCGGAAGGAGTTAGATACGCCGATTCTTTGCGTGTCGCGAAAGAACCCCCGCCTTCCATTAGTAATACTCGGCCTCCACCTCGCCGATCAGTCACCCCCCGTAAATGTTATGCTTGCGGGTCGCCTGACCATCTGCGCAATAAGTGTCCTCTGATCAAAACTAGTAGGGCAAATAATGGAGCTGGTTCATCACAAGGCTGTTTTAAATGTGGGGCTTTCTCACATATCGCAAAGAATTGTCCCAATTCGAATAGCACCCCCTCCTGCTCAACTTCTGGTGTAACTTCCAACAACAATCAAAAGTGACTAGTGGCTGCGGCTGAGTCAACTAATTCTGCTTCCCAAGGCTCAGCCCCTGGCAAAAAGGTCGAGAATTCAGGGAACGATAAGTCTTCGAATACATCTTTTGAATGCCCCAAAGAGTGCCTTAGGATTGCGGCGGATACCCCCGCACCTGTTCCTTTTCTTAAGATTGAGTTAAATAACGAGCCTATAACAGCTCTCTTAGATTCAGGCAGTGTTTGTTCGATTATTTCGGCTGAATGGTATTCTAAATTGAAAGCTGTTTGTAAACTACCTGACTACGTCTCATCTCCTGTTCAATATGTGTCGGCTAATTCATCTCCATTAGAAATTCTAGGTTCCGTACTGGTCAAAATTCGTGTTTTTAAGTTTACATGGAAAATTAAATTGTTTGTGGCTAAGCACCTGTCTTGCCCCATCATACTGGGAGCGGACTTTATTTCTCACACTGGTCTTGTGCTCGATCTTCAGAGTAAGTCGTGCACATTCAAATTTGCGTCCAATTGTAAAATTCCCTTGTTAAAGTGTAATTCTGTGTCATGTTCATCTATTTCGCCTACCCAGGATGAGATGTTGTTAGACCTTAGACATCTACCTGAGGAGCAGGCTGATAGTATTCGTAAATTATGTCAGTCATTTCCAGAGGTGTTCTCTGATACTCTTGGTGTTACTGACCTTATTGAATACAAAATTGAGGTCACGGATTCGATTCCTGTCCGTTTTCCACCTTATAGGCTATCTCCACCTAAAATGAAGGCTCTGAAAGAAATTATCGATCAGATGTTGAAGGATGGTATTATTAGGCCCTCTAAGTCGGCGTATTCATCGCCTATTTTTCTAGTCCCGAAACCCCAAGGAGGCTTCAGGCCTGTCATTGATTACAGGGCTCTCAATCGGAAGGTGGTGTTGCAATCTGTGCCCCTTCCTGACCTTCATTCTTGCTTTTCATGGTTTCGTAAGGCCAAGTTCTTCACTATCTTGGACTTGAATCAGGCCTATAATCAAATTCCCCTTGCCGAAGAGTCTAAACACCTTACAGCGTTTGCCACGGACTGGAATTTATACGAATACAACCGCGTGCCTTTCGGGCTCCCCACGGGAGCAGCTGTGCTCACTAGGCTACTAGATAGGGTCTTCTCCGACATCAAATTCGAGTACTTATATCACTACTTAGATGATGTCGTCGTATTTTCAGAGACCTTTGAAGAACATCTAGATCATTTGCGAGAAGTTCTCGATCGCCTTCGTAAGGCTGGGTTAACTGTTAAGTTGTCCAAGGTTGTCTTTGCTAAGCCCTCTTTGTCATTCCTAGGGCATATTGTGTCACCCGATGGTGTAGCAGTCGATCATTCTAGAACACAGGCCATCCGTGATTTTAAACCTCCCAAGGACATTAAAGGCATCGCCAGGTTTATTGGTATGGTGAATTTCTTCAGAAAGTTCATTCCTAACTTTGCTAATAGAGCGGCGCCCCTAAACCTCCTTCGTAGGAAAGGCATCAAATTCGAGTGGGGACCTTCTCAACAAGCCGCTTTTGAAGATCTTAAATTAGCGCTTTGTAATGCCCCTGTCCTTGCTATGCCTGATTTCTCGAAGAAATTCATTGTCCAAACCGACGCATCGTCGTCAGCAGTAGCTGCAGTCCTTCTTCAAGAGACTGAACTAGGGAGGCGGCCTATCGCCTATGCCTCTAGGACCTTGTCGGCTCAAGAAGCCAAGTATTCCATCTATGAGCTCGAAGGTTTGGCAGTCTTATTCGCCTTAGAAAAGTTCCGTCTCTATCTGGAACACGTCAAATTCGACCTGGAGACAGATAATCAAGCATTAAGCTGGGTCTTAGGTAGGCCGCGTCGTACTGGTCGTATAGCCCGCTGGGCTATTCGTATTTCCGCCTTCCAGTTTGATGTTAGACATATCAGAGGTACCGAAAATGTTGTTGCTGATGGACTTAGCCGTATGTTTCATAACGACGTCGAGACCCACGAACCGGTCGACAGTTCATCACCTCCCGAGTCCATACTATCTGGTGTTAATGCCATCTTAACAGATGCTCCCATGCTTTTTAGGGATATTGAGAAATACCAACGTGAAGATCCGACGCTGGCTCCGATAATGGAAACCCTTTCTTCTGGGGAACATGTTGTCCCTTATGTTCTGAGGAATGGTGTTCTATGTTGCCCATCGAGGCATGATAGGATGATGAAAGTTGTCGTTCCAGCTGTTCTTGTACCTATGATCTTCAAGTATTATCATGAGACCCCATTAGGAGGGCATCTTGGAATCTTTAAAACTCGTGAGAAGATTCGTGAAATGTTCATCTGGAAAGGTATGGACGGTGAAATCCGGGAACTTGTAAAAGCTTGTAAATCTTGTTTGCTCAGTAAACCCACCATGTCCACCAAGGTAGGCCTTTTGTCTTCGCATCAAGCGTCGCGCCCCATGGAACGTCTGTATATCGATTATGTAGGACCCTTCCCCCAGTCAAAGGGTAATGCTAACAAGTTCATCTTTGTGTGCGTAGATGGTTTTACCAGATTTTCTTGGTTATTTCCGACTAAGCTGGCTACCGCTCAGTCTACCATTACCTGCTTAAATTCTATTTTTGCTTCTTTTGGTCCGTGTCAATATATTGTATCTGATAATGCTAAGGCTTTTACATCTAATTTATTTCGTAAATTCTGTTTTGACTTATCAATCTCTCATGTAACTACTTCTGCTTATTACCCTCAACCATCTCTGGCTGAACGGGTTAACCGTAATCTCAGGTCAGCACTTATTGCCTATCATCATGAAGATCATTCCAGGTGGGACACGTCCCTGCATTGGATAGCTTTTGCGTTGAATTCGGCGGTTCATGAATCTCACAAGTTTACTCCAGCTTCTTTGATGTTCAAGTTTGTTCCCAACTCGCCGCTCTCTAACCTCTGGTCTCTGAATGACATTCTACCCGAGACAATAGATCCGGATAACATTAAAGATCTTTGGAAGAAGGCTAAAGCCAATCTTAAAGTGTCTCATGAAAAGGTTAGGGAAAGGTATGATCGTGGACGGAGACCCACCCCTTTGAAGGTAGGTGACCAGGTTATGGTCAAAAATTTTGTTCCCGCGGGCAAGCTTGCCCCCAGATTTCATGGGCCATGCATCATTCTCGATTTTCTCACACCGGTTACATTGTTAGTAAGCAATCCAGCCACCGAGAGGATATTCAGGGTTCACCTGTCCCAGGTGAAACCGGTGTAAATTTTGTGTCAACTTGCTTCATATAATTTGATAGGAATATGAAGGTTATATATTTTTTTTTTGAGTTCCACTCTTAAGGCATTCTGCTCCTTCTATTTTATTTTATAGGTAAGCATTTCTTGTAAACCTCCCCGATTGTTAAACTGCCATCCTGTCCTTACCTCGGCCATTACCACGCTCCCGTCTCCTGCTTCAGTACACACTGTGGCTTAACTTAGGCCATGGATATTTGCACGCCGCTGGCCCCTCAACCTCTCCACAAGCCTGTACCCTCAAAAAAGATGATGGTCCAACACAATTCTGCCGCCAAGCGTTAATGTTTCAGTGCCCCCGCAGCCGCGCGGCGCCGTGCAGCAACTGGAGCTGAGGACGGGCCCCCTCGGCCCCAGCGAGGACGACGTGTGCACGGCGAGCCGGAGCTCTCCTCCCGGCCAAGGCTGATGTGCGGCGCACGATCTGCTACTTGCCCGCAGCCTGTATATGTTCACCGCGGGCGCGGCGTGCTTCAACACCTCTGCTCCCCTCATTGTGCGGGCGAGCGGTATCTCAGGGTACTTGAGGGGTCCGAGCGGCCTCCTTTGGACGCAAGCCGCAACGGCCGGTCTGGCAATCCCACTTCATCACCATCTACTACATGAACAGATACCATAAGTAATGACTACACTTGGGAATTCAACTGCAATATTTGGTGGACTTTGAAATTTTTTTCCTTCACTTTCAAGCATAAAAAGTTATCTTCAGAAATTCAACTTCTACAAATATAAAGACTTTACTTCATCTGCAACAACAAATTTTGAAACCAAATCAACCCAAATTAAGAAATTCTTATACATTTTTTTGGCAATCAATCTTCATACCCACAGCATAACTTGGACCTTGTTTCAAACTGATTTCATGTGTCATCCCTGGAGGAACTTTTGGGGGGGGAGGTCTGTACCGGGCGGTACACCTCCACTCCGCTAATTTAAAATGTGCTCCTGTTGAAACTCCTCTGCTGGAGGAAGTCTGAACTTTATTGACAGTATTAATTTTCTACCGTCTCAGAAGATGTCACCACGTGGAAAATTTTGAGTTTTTGAACTGTGTCATTTTTGATGTGTTTTTGTTTCGCTTGAAGTAAGAAGTGTGAACTTTCTCTTCTAGAGGACACTACTGAAGATCTACAATATTGCAACCTAGTGCGGAGTCAAAGAACTATTTTTTGGAGAAAATTTAATTTCAAGAGTTTGTTCTTTGTTAAATTTTTTTCTATCATTGTTTAAGTTGGCAATATTTACCCCTTTCTTCCCCTTGTTATGAATGTATCCAATCCCGAATTTCTTCAATTAATTTCTATCCAATCAGATGTATCTTCCCCCAACTTGAATCTGTTGCGGGGTCCTATCCAATAAAGAGTTTGTGGGAGGGTGTTTTCTTTCCCCTAACGCCTAGAAACTTCCGCGAGAGTATTTAAACTGCTGATTTTTGGGTCTCTCGGCCACTTCTGTTCCATCTTTCAGTGTGTTAAGTACATAGCAGGGGGCGGGAAGCGCCTCTTTCTTCTCCAGCCGTTCAACACAAGGTAATGGCCGATTAATAACTTCTTTCTTTGCTAGCTCAGCAGTTTAACTTTCGGGGCGGGTTCTAAGCGTTCAGCCATGTAACCTTTTCCTAAAATGTAACTACTCCTTTCATATATTCTCTTTTAAAACGACATATTGGGATAGAGAGTGCTAACCCTCTCGAGCTCCCACTCACATTGTCTTGAGGTGAACTTATTTTCCCAACCTATTTTTCGTTAATGTAAAACAAATTGTTCTTTTCTTAAGTCACCTCTTTAGCATGGGATTAGCCCTTGTATTAACGGCCTAGTGCCAAGTAGGTCTTAATCAAAGTGTATTAGGAGTGCAAGTTCGCCTCCTCTCAAATTGTTATTTTAGAGGTCATTTAATTAACCTGCTTTTCTTTTAATAGACCTCAGTAGATTGGGTATTTTACCCCTGTGTTTATGTCCGTTGAGGACAACTTGAAGGTGGAGTTTGGTGTGGCCTGGGAGAGGCTTAAATTTTGAGAGCGAGTGGCTCTTTTGAAAATTCTGGGTTGTATGCCTCATGGAGGTTTTTCAGTGTAATTTGGAGCAAGGGCTCCTAGGTATGAATGGGGTTTTCTCCCCCTCTGTTAAAACTTGTGTTTGGGGTAAAACTGAGCTGATTGCCCAAGCATTGTGAAGTCAGGGCGCGAAGCCCAAATTCTGTAAATATTGTAACTAACCCCTTTTGAATTGCTACTTTGTACCTGCCATGCTTGTTATTTCTTTGTTTTCGAAAAGAAAATATAACCTTGTTAAATTTTAAATTAATTTTACATTGCACTATAATTTCGTAGCTTGAAACCCATTCACACCCGCACCTTCTTTCACCTCTACCTACCACGGAAAAGTCCGTAACATATGCAATTGTAAAGTAAAGTTTTGTCTAAGTAATTAAAATGATCAAACCTTTATTTCAATTGAATTATGCATATTATTTCGTAATGGTAATTCTGTAGGCCTACTATATGCAGACTTTTACGAAAATTGGCCTATTATTCAAGTGCGGCCCGCGAACATGACTAAGATTTCCAATATGGCCCTCGAGCCCTTACAAATTGGAAACCCCTGTATCTAGACCTAGTAAACGTAATAATATCGGGATCGGAAAAGAACGATAGTGCATTATGGAAAGTTGGACTACAAGAAAGAACGAGAGAAGCCGTGTACAAGTAAACTGAAACACTGTCAGACTCAGCTAGGGATCCCATGTTTGCCAACGCACGCTTCCAATGTGCGAACCCCTGGGGGTCGCCAGTTATAGTCGTCTGTGTTACCGCTCACACGGGCTGATTGGACATAATGTTCAGCATGATATTTTCTTGATAAAATACATTTTGTTACTTTCTTGTACCGCACATCCATTTTTATTGCTGAAACTCTCATACTTAATTGTTGAAGCACAGATTTTCATTCATTTAGAGCAGGGGTTTCCAAATGGCGGCCCGGGGGCCACATGTGGCCCGCGAAGCTATTTTTTGCGGCCCGCGAGAGCACTGTAAGAAATAATGTGAAGGAAAGTCACAAAAATATTTATTAGCTCCTTCAAAAACGTATTAATTTTTATACACCTTATAGACCCAAGTCAGAACTAATTATTCTTTAATACTAGATCCTCTTTTCAAGTATTCACTTCTCAACCGATTATTTTTGATTTTAGAACATTTAAAACATTTAAAATCCAAATTTCAAGTAATAATGTTATTATTTTTGCGTCCCTCTGACTACTTTTGATGGTTTTTGGGAGACGCCGGGGTATCAAAATTTTGTCCCACAGGAGTTCTTTTACGTGCCATTAAATCTACCGACACGAGGCTAGTGTATTTGAGCACGTCCAAATACCACCGGACTGAGCCAGAATCGAACTTGCCAAGCTGGGGTCAGAAGGCCAGCGCCACAACCGTCTCAGCCATTCAGTCCGGCTCCAGATTTCACTCTTTTCTGCAATTTTAAAATGTTTAAAGCAATTAAAATGATCAAACTCTCATTCAATTGAACTATACATATTATTTCATAATGGTGCTTCTGTACTATTTGCAGAATTTTACGAAAATTGGCCTCTTCAAGTGTGGCCCACGAACATGACTACGGTTTTCAAAATGGCCCTCGAGCACTTACAAATTGGAAACCCCTGATTTAGAGGATATAAAGCACATCAGATTACAGAAGTGTGTATCCAAACCTTGACCCGTTTCTCTACGGGCTCGGGTAAGAAGTGAGACGACCGAGCTTGATAGCTGCAGTCGCTTAAGTGCGGTCAGTATCCAGTATTCGGGAGACAGTAGGTTTGAACCCCACTGTCGGCAGCCCTGAAGATGGTTTTCCGTGGTTTCCCATTTTCACACCAGGCAAATGCTGGGGCTGTACCTTAATTAAGGCCACGGCCGCTTCCCTCCCACTCCTAGCCCTTTCCTGTCCCATCGTCGCCATAAGACCTATCTGTGTCGGTGCGACGTAAAGCAACTAGCAAGAAAAAAAGAAGTGAGACGGCTCTTCGTATACAGTGTTTATGACCGGATGCACTTCTTGACGTCAACCTCATAACATGAGTTGTCCGACTGGTTGGCTGAACGGTCAGCGTACTGGCCTTCGGTTCAGAGGGTCCCGGGTTCGATTCCCGGCCGGGTCGGGGATTTTAACCTTAATTAGTTAATTCCAATGGCACGGGGGTTGGGTGCATGTGTTTTCTTCATCATCATTTCATCCTCATCACGACGCGCAGGTCGCCTACGGGAGTCAAATAGAAAGACCTGCACCTGGCGAGCCGAACCCGTCCTGGGATATCCCGGCACTAAAAGCCATACGACATTTCATTTCATAAGATGAGATATAATGAATGACGTGGTAATATGATAGCAGGGAGGAAGAAGGTGAATTCCGATGCCAGCACATACAGTAGCCTCCTCATGTCGAATAGCATCAAGGAGTCTGCTCTAGACTTAACATATTCATCCGACGGACAAATCACTATCAACAGCGCCACTTCCCTCTCTCTCAGGCTTTTGGAACACAATCTATTTATTATAAAGTGTATCCCAATACCTCTCCTAAACAGTCGGCCAACATTCAGACTGAGAAGGGTTTTCTAACAACGGGACTCGAACCGGCTAACCACTGTGTCAGACCATATACAGTGGAACTTCGATATCTCGAAACACATCGGGAGCTAAATTTTATTTCGAGTTATCGAAATTTCGTACATACATAATCATTATAAACTGTTCAGTCTGCAAGCCTCTGAGAATTTACTAAACGTCGCCACAATCCTCGATTTGCAACTAGTGTTGTGGCCTCATTTAGTTCTATACCTCTTATCTTTAAATCGTTAGAAACCGAGTTCAACCATCGTCGTCTTGGTCTCCCTCTACTTCTCTTATCCTCCATAACAGAGTCCATTATTCTCCTAGGTAACCTATCCTCCTCCATTCGCCTCACATGACCCCACCACCAAAGCCGGTTTATGCGTACAGCTTCATCCATCGAGTTCATTCCTAAATTAGCCTTTATCTCCTCATTCTGAGTACTCTCCTGTCATTGTTCCCACCTGTTTGTACCAGCAATCATTCTCGCTACTTTCATGTCTGTTATTTCTAACTTATGAATAAGATATCCTGAGTCCACCCAGCTTTCGCTCCCGTAAAGCAAAGTTGGTCTGAAAACAGACCGATGTAAAGATAGTTTCGTCTGGGAGCTGACTTCCTTCTTACAGAATACTGCTGATCGCAACTGCGAGCTCACTGCATTAGCTTTACTACACCTTGATTCAATCTCACTTACTATATTACCATCCTGGGAGAACACACAACCTAAATACTTGAAATTATCGACCTGTTCTAGCTTTGTATCACCAATCTGACATTCGATTCTGTTGAATTTCATACCCACTGACATCAATTTAGTCTTCAAGAGGCTAATTTGCATACCATACTCATTGCACCTATTTTCAAGTTTCAAGATATTAGACTGCAGGCTTTCGGCACAGTCTGCCATTAAGACCAAGTCGTCAGCATAGGCCAGGCTGCTTACTACATTTCCACCTAACTGAATCCCTCCCTGCCATTTTATACGTTTCAGCAGATGATCCATGTAAACTACAAATAGCAAAGGTGAAAGATCACAGCCTTGTCTAACCCCTGTAAGTACCCTGAACCAAGAACTCGTTCTACCATCAATTTTTGAGCATGAATCTACGGGCTTATAGTGAATACATTATTTTTAACAGTATTTAAAAATAATCAAACAAGCTCTTTTATAGCATCACTTTTGTTATAACCCTCATTATAGTCACTTTTTAGAAGACGGGATACAGTACATACAGTAGTGAAACAAGGAAGATACCTTCGTTAACACCTTTGGAAAACATCCGTTATTCTCTTCTGTTTTTTACTTTTAACCTTTCTCCCCTTCACGTTGAATTTTCTCATCAATACCATGTCCGGCTCCATGGCTAAATGGTTAGCGTGCTAGCCTTTGAACACTGGGGGCCCGGGTTCGATTCCCGGCATGGTCGGGAATTTTAACCATCATTGGTTAATTTTCCTGGCACGGGGGCTGGGTGTATGTGTTGTCTTCATCATCATTTCATCTTCATCACGACGCGCAGGTCGCCTACGGGAGTCAAATCAAAAGACCTGCATCCAGCGAGCCGAACCTGTCCTGGGATCTTCCGGCACTAAAAGCCATACGCCATTTCATCAATACCATGCAGGCGAGATTCGTAAATGGAGCTTGCCATCCTCGACTTCGGGGGTTGCTTCCGTACGTGACCGGTAATTAATTCACACCCGTGAAAGAGCGAGGCTTCGCCGATTTTCCGATCACTAGATGATTTAGTTTTTCGGTTCTAGTCATATTAGCTCCCGGCATCACGGTAACCCTTTCTCTACTTGTTAATTGTTCCTCACAAACCACGAATGCCGTATTGCACATTTAATCTTCTTCTTCTTTGTTTAGTGCTTTTCCCCCATTTGTTGGGTCGCGGGTGAGAACTGTTTTGCACATGTTGATTTGGCCCTATTTTACAGCTGTATGCCCTTCCTGGCGCAAACCCTATATGGAGGGATGTAATCACTATTGAGCATAGCCGGAGTCATGTAAGTTTGGTAACGTCCAGTGGAGGCCAAGGTGAAAGCGCGGGATCTATTCGTGTATGTTGATGTCTAGTGAACTTCGTCTCGTGTTTAGTTTAATTTTTCATGAATATATCCGAGTACCTATATATAACAAGGAAAGTGATAGAATAAGCATACGTAGAGCCTATTATTGAGATAATGTGAAGGCTAACCGGGGCTGAATAGCTTGGACTGTAGAGCTGCCTTTCTAAGCTCAGCACAGTCCGGTGGTATTTGAAGGTGCTCAAATACGTCAGCCTCGTGTCAGTAGATTTACTGGCACGCTAAAGAACTCCTCTGGAAAAGAACTCCGGCATCTCAGCGTCTCCCCGAAACCGTAAAAGTAGTTAGTGGGACGGTAAATTAATAACGTTATTTGTGATGGTGCGGACTGAAATTGGCTTATTAATAAAATGTTTCGTGTGTCCGACTCGTTGGCTGAATGGTCAGCGTACTGGCCTTCGGTTCAGAGGGTCCCGGGTTCGATTCCCGGCCGGTTCGGGGATTTTAATCGCTTCTGATTAATTCTTCTGGCTCGGGGACTGGGTGTATATGTCCGTCCCAACACTCTCCTCATCATATTCAGACAACATACTACACTACCACCCAGCACAGAAACACGCAATAGTACTTACATCCCTCCATAGAGGGTTGGAGTCAGGAAGGGCATCCGGCCGTAAAACAGGGCCAAATCCACATGTGCGACGCAGTTCGCACCCGCGACCCCACAGGTGTTGGAAAAAGCGGCAGGAAAATAAGAAGAAGAAGAATAAAATGTTTCGTGTATTTGCAGCTACAGCTGAGGCAACTACAGCATTAAAAAGTGTTTTGTTACCTCGTTTAGTTTTCCTTCAGACGAGGAATTAAAACAAAAAAAATATTTCTCATTTTAAACGGGATAATTGGGAATCTGGGAAGGATTCAGTCGTATGCATAAAACGTGTCACACACGAAAGTTTTTCAACAGGGGATAAAATTTGTGATAGTAATGATATTCTCCCTGATGCATGTCTCATTATTTCCCCAAATTTGCCAAAATAGTTATCATCGAAAAGTGTTAAAAGAAAAGATCCTGAAAGTAGGAGCCTGGAAATGTAGAGTAGGGTAAACAAGAAGATGGATGATATACCAAATGTAACCCATTTACTCAAAATTCACCAAGATATGAATGTCACTGTATATGTTAAGTTATCAGGTGTTGGTAAAAGAAATGACATGTTTAGCAAATGGTAAAATATCAAAGTGGTCTCAACTAAATGCATATTTACTAAATTATATAGGAACCACTTCTTGTAGTGTTAGTGTTAAATGATTGTGTACAAATAAATCTATTAAAATGCTTCACAATCTCAGATTATCATGAGGTAAGCAGTGAAACCACACTCTTTGTCTTGCCTCAGTTCGAACTTTGCACTAAAAGGAGCGGGCTGAGTGGCTCAGACGATTGAAGCGCCGGGCTTCTCACCCCAACGTGGCAGGTTCGATCCTGGCTCAGTCCGGTAGTATCTGAAGGTGCTCAAATATGTCAGCCTCGTGACGGTAGAATTACTGGCACGTAAAAGAACCCCTGAGGGGCTAAATTCCAGCACCTTGGTTCTCCAAAAACCGTAAAAGTAGTTGGACGTAAAGCAAATAACATTATTATTATTATTATTATTATTATTATTATTATTTTCATTAAAAGGAAAACGAGTTATGCCCTACTCAAAAAGCTTCGTTTGGAACTGTGAAAGCAATTATTTACTTTCAAGAAACTTTCAAAATGATAACTTAGAAAGAAGGTTTAGTCAGTACCTAAAGCTTATTGGTTGTAACTACATACAAAGTTACTGTACTCCAAGTCCTAGAAAGTGAGATGAAAATTAGGATTAAGGGTGTTCTAGGGTTGCGGTGGTGGTGGTGATGGTGTGGAAAAGTGAGGCTTGGCCGTAGCCAATTAGAAATGTCCGATTCTATCAAGGCAGATGTTATTGGGCTGAATATGGAAATAATAAACAAGTTAGACTCACATTTATCATGTGTGTGTGTGTGTGTGTGTTTTGGGGGGGGGGCATTTTGAGATGTCAGCGGTAATATGCTGTATATTTCCGGGTAAACAATAAGGGCAATAACCAGAAGCATGAGCTGTGACACTTGTTGAGGTCTCCTGCAGAGTAATGAGACAGGTGTTCCCTATTTTGAAGAACTTGAGAGAGGTAGGTTAGGGGTGCCATCACATTGTATTGTGTGTGTCTGCAGAACAGTGGTAAACGAAGACAGTCTGGGTTGTGAAAATTATAAATAATCTTTTCTCTATCCTGAGCTGTTTTAGGAAGAGATGACAATCAAAAGTTCTGGTTTGAACGCCGTCATAGTGGGCGTGACAATAATGGTGCGATAGATTGTTTATTGTCTTCATTTTCCAATGTTGTGTTAAATAAGTGCTGAAAGCAGATGAAGAACACGAGTTATGTCAGCAGTGACGATAAAAACACTAAGCGGAGGAAGCTGTCAATGCTCCACAATAATCGAACTTGTGAGAACTGTTCTTAAAGTGTTTTGTTTTTATTCATGTAAAATGTGTATTTCTAACTTCAGTGAACGCATTTACTGATTTGTGTGTTTCTTAGTACCATTTTACAAAGAGTGTGTATTTATCACAATCATCGTTGTCAGTCTAAATGTAGTGAATATGAGTGAAGTAATTCAAAATCGGACACGCCCCCTTTTCTATCGGCCTCCGCTTGACAGATAGATACAGCGTTGCCAAGCGTACATTCCGGCTTTAACTGTAGATGGCTCTGCTATTGCGTATTTCTGTGGTGGTTGGTAGTGTGTTGTGTTGTCTGAATATCAAGAGGAGAGTGTTGAGACATACACAAACACCTGTCCCCGAGTCGAACCCGGAACCTTCTGAACCGAAGGGAAGTACGCTGATCATTCAGCCAACGAGTCGGACGTATTGCACACTTAATGTTGAACAAAATTCGAGTTACAGATAATTTTTTTTGCTTCAAGGGAGGAAATGTCTGCTACGAGAAATCGAGAAATTCGTGTGACCGAATTTTGAGTCATAAATACACGTGGAGAATAGGACAAACGGCCGGGAAATCTAAGTTACTTCGAGATACTGAAAATTCGAGTAATATTGGTTCGAGATATCGAGGTTCGACTGTAGATATGACATTTTAACGATCATTGCCACCAATTGGACTGTCAGATTAAAGAAGTATTGTCATACATTTTATAGATATCTTTATACTACTGTGATCAATTGTTTTTGAAATAATTATTACCTTTTCACCAATGAATCATTAAGGTTATTCCACGCATGTAGGCAATATATAGTAAATGAAATAAAATGACGTATGGCTTTTAGTGCCGGGAGTATCCGACGACAAGTTTGGCTCGCCAAGTGTAGGCGACCTGCGCGTCGTGATGAGAATGAACTGATGAGGAAGACGACACATACTCCCAGCCCCCGTGCCAGCGAAATTAACCAATTAGTCTATGGTTAAAATTCCCGACCCTGCCAGAAATCGAACCCGGGATCCCTGTGGCCAAACGCCAGCACGCTAACCATTTAGCCATGAAGCCGAACAATATACAGTGGCAGGTGTACATTTAGCTCACGCACTCCATTCTGAGGTAAACCAGCTGCTGGTGAACTGACTTGCTATGGATAAAATAGTCTCTCATAGCACTCAGGCTATTTAAAAGTTAAATGAAGCTATTATTGTTAGATTGATACGTGCGCAATGAATGTTTTATTACAATCCCATTGTCGACAGATTTATATGATCGACCACCGAGACAATGAACTTCTACATATCTTTGATCTTATTTTGTACACCCTGATACCGACGAATAACTTACAATGGCATCAAGGTTGTTTAATATCGGAGACGTGTTTCCATCATAGGCATCATAGGATTCAATATTATTCAAATGAAAACTTCGATCAGTTTTCTGTGAGACTTAGACATGATTTTACGTTATGTAGAAAACAGGAATAGAAACGGAACTTATGGCTGTCTTTTCTACTTCACTACGAAGTTTCTTTGATGTTGCCACTGTACGTGTTGAGATTGTAATATAAACCGAAAGGATATACTCTAACATGCATAGAGGCGCGGGTTACTTATAGATCCTGTAATGCTCACTGTTCTGGTCTATGAAATAGTACTATAACTTCCTAAACTGTTACTCGTACATAATTCTCAACTTTGTCACTTTCCTATGCTTTGCTTTTCAGTGGTATAAAGTCTCACTGCCGGCCCCGCGGTGTAGTGGTAGCGTACCGTAACCGGAAGCCCTGGGTTCGATTCCCAGCGAGGTCAGTGATTATTACCTAGATCTGAGGGCTGGTTCGAAGTCCACTCAGTCTACATAATTACAATTGAGGACGTATCTGACGGTGAGATGGCGGCCCCGGTCTAGAAATGTAAGAATAACGGCCGAGAGGATTCGTTGTACTGATCATACAACACCTCAAAATCTGCAGGACGTCGGGCTGAGCAGAGATTGCTTGGTAGGCCATGGCCCTTCGGGGCTGTTGCGTCTTGGGGTTCCATTTTTTTATTTTTTAAATAAAGCCTCTCTAACAATTAGAATAAAATGGGGAAGGTGTAGGATTGAGAAAGAAGTGACGTTGAAAGTGACGGTAATAAACTTACTCTAAGCAGACCCTGTGGCTCAGACGGTACAAGTCTATAGGGCTCGTCTTTTTCTCTAGACCTTCCATATGCCTGCTCAGAATTGTGATAAATAGTACTGTTATTAACCCAAAGACTGGCCTTCTGAGCTCAAGTTTGCAGGTTCGATCCTGACCTAGTCAGGGGATATTTGAAAGTGCTCAACTATGCCAGCCTCATGCCGGTAGATTTGCACCTGTTGGGCAAAATTCTGGCACCTTAGCGTCTCCGAAAACCTCAATAGTTGTTAGTGGGACGTAAAAACATTATTATTATTATTATTATTATTATTATTATTATTATTATTATTATTATTATTATTATTGTTGTTGTTGTTGTTGTTTCCGAGCTAGTTGGCCGTGTGGTTAGTGGCGTGCATCTGTGGGCTTGCATTTGGGAGATACTGGGTTCGAATCCCAGTGCCTTCAGCTGTGAAGATAGTTTTCCCTAACGGCTCTTTATCACACAAGGCAAATGTTCAATGTTCCTTAATTAAGGCCGAGTTTGCTCCGTTCTTAATCACATATTCGCCAAAATCCTGTATATGTTATGGCAACGTTTAATCACTAGCAGAAAATAAGTCATTCTGTAAATAGGCCTACGCCATTATTTAAAACGGACCGAAATGACTGTATAAATCTGACATGCGATTAAAAATCCTGAAAATTTTGGGAAAACTACGAGAGGAAATGTAAATGAACTAAGAAAAGTTAAAAAAATATTAATCGGTTGCGTAGTTGCAGTGTGAAATATGATCAGCCAGAAAGCCATGTTTGGAAACAGTTCAATGCTGCACCATCACAAGATTTGAAATATATATTAGATAAATATGAGAACAGAGCCTATATACTTCATACCAAGAACCAAAACACCGGATTTCCATCTGTCATTATGTATTCCTCTGAAACGAATCATTATATTTTTGGTAAAACTAATCCCTCCCCTCTCCGTTGACCGCCAAGCAACAGCCACACTCTACATGATTCCAAATATATCCTGGAAGCTCATGCGGGTATAAGGATGAGTGTACCATATAAACGAGGCTGAGAGACCAAATTCGTCTTTGTAATTGATTTTATCTGGGAAGAATGACTATCTCAGGTCGTATAAGGGTACATCTGTCACCTTGACGAAGACTTAAGCAATGTATTCGTAGCTTCGGCAGCCTGTTCATAACATACCGGGTGCTTGAGATACATATTCCGCAATATATTAGGTTGCCACACCTGGCAGGCTCATGCTGTGAACTATGTTGGGTTGCTGCACGTAGAAGGCAGATTCGCAGGGAAAGATGAACGAAAATAAAATCACCACCAAGAAAAATTTGGGCGTAAAATTTTTCTTGCGCCATTCGAGTCCAAGTCTCCTAGCATTCAAGAACAATCCACGGTTAGGGTCGGTGAGCATTTCAGGGTTTGTAGCAAATCCTATGTAAAAAGAAAATTACATGAATTCAGAGCGGATTATCCAACGTAACTCTTCCATGTTTCTATCATAAATCAATTGTATGTATACATACATATACACATACATACATACATACATACATGCATACATACATACATACATACATACATACATACATACATACATACATACATATATACATAAATCTTCATTATAGACTGTCATGCCTTTCAGCGTTCAGTCTGCAAACCTCTGTGTATTTAAGAAAATAATTCGTGTGGCTATTTCTAGCCGAGTGCATCCCTTGTAAGGCAGACCCTCCGATGAGGGTGGGCGGCATCTGCCATGTGTAGGTAACTGCGTGTTATTGTGGTGGAGGATAGTGTTAAGTGTGGTGTGTGAGTTGCAGGGATGTTGGGGACAGCACAAACACCCAGCCCCAGGGCCACTGGAATTAACCAATGAAGTTTAAAATCTCCGACCCGGCCGGGAATCGAACCCGGGACCCTCTGAACCGAAGGCCAGTACGCTGACCATTCAGCCAACGAGTCGGACACATGAAACATTTTATTTAATAATCGCCGCAACAATCCTCTATTTGAAACTCCTTCTGTGGTTCTATATCTCGTATATCTGGATCTTTGGAAACTGAGCGTAAACATTGTCATTCTAATCTTCATCTACTCCTCTTAACCTCCAAACAGAGTCCATTATTCTCCTAGCTAACTTATCCTCCTCCATTCACCTCACTTGGCCCTACTACCGAATCCGGTTTATGCGTACGGCTTTATCCATCGACTTCATTCCTAATTTAGCCTTCATTTCCTCATTCCGAATACCCTCCTGCGATTGTTCCCACCTGTTTGTACCAGCAATTATTCTAGCTCCTTTCATGTCTGTTACTTCTAGCTTATGAATAAGATAACCTGAGTCCATCCAGCTTTCACTTCCGTAGAGCTACGTTGGTCTGAAAACAGACCGATGTAAAGATAGTTTCGTCCGGAAGCTGACTTCATTCTTACAGAATACTCTTTATTACAACTGCGATCTCACTGCATTAGCTTTACTGCACCTTGATTCAATGTCACTTATAATACTATCATCCTGGGAGAGCACACATCCCAAATACTTGAAATTATCCACCTGTTCTAGCTTTGTATCCCCAATCTGACATTCAGTTTTCTTCGATTTCTTACCTACTGTCATCAATTTAGTCTCGGAAAGGTCAATTTTCATACCACATATTTTCAAGTTCCAAGAAATTAAACTGCAGGCACAATCTCCCATTAAGACCAAGTCGTCAGCTGCTGCTTGACCTAGCCTTTCCAGGTTGTTACCAAAATTCTTCCACGACTTCTTGGATTCAACAACTATTTGTTTCAATTTTTTCTTTCATCTACGTAAAATTCCCTTTCTGAATTATTCCTTGTTTGGAGCCATTTCGGATACGTCTTCTCTTTATGTATACACGCTTCTCTCAGTTTATCATTCCACCAAGATGTTCGGTTTTTTCCATCTTTACACACAGTTGTTCCTAAATATTCCCTTGGTGTTTCTACTGCAGCATCCCTGTATACTACCAATTCTCTTTCTGTATCCTGAACAAGCTTACTGTGCATTGTTTGGAACATTTTATTAATCATACAAATGTACTTCTGTCTAATTTCTTCGTCTCGGAGATGTTCTACCCCTATTCGTCTGCAGACAGATTTCACTTTCTCTATCCTTGGTCAAGAGATACTTAATCACTACAGATTAGGTACTAGTCTGTATCACCAAAAAATCCCCAGAATACCGCACATTCCTAACAGATTTCCTTAATTCAAAGTCGGTTATGGTATAGTATATCATGGATCTGGTGCCCCTATTGCTGATACCATACTAGCACAGAAGTCCAGCAGACACTTCCCATTCCTATTAGCTTCCATATCTTCCACAAATTTGCCAATCATTCCTTCGTACCCTTCAGTTCTATTTCCAACTTTCGCATTGAAATCGCCCGTTAGCAGCATCCTATCTTTGCCGTTGACCCTGAGTACGATGCCCCCCAATGGTTCATAGAACTTGCCAACTTCATCCTCATCTGCACTCTCACATGATTACACTGAGACAATTCTCGTCCTAATTCCTCCAACTGTCAAATCTACCCATATCATTCGCTGATTTACGTGTCTAACAGAAACTATGTTGCGTGCAATAGTATTCCTGATGAACAACCCTACCCAACACTCTGCCCTTCCCTTTTTAACAGCCATCAAGTACACTTTATAATCTCCTATCCTTCCTCGTTATCTCCCCTTACCCGAATATCTCTTACTCCAAGCACATCCAGATGCATCCCCTTTACTGACTAAGCCAGTTCTACTTTCTTCCTTCCATAAGACCCATTAATATTGATAGCTCCCCTCGAATTCTATTTCGTTCGCCAAGTTCTTTCCAAAGAGTCCCTCGTCTGTCAAATGAGAGTGGCACTCCGTTACTCCCATAGCTCCGAGGCTTGCTTAAAACGGTCTGAGCGTGCTCGGTGAAAATTCTGTGAAGCACGATGCTATCCTTACTTACACATAGTCCAAGTGAGCATCTCTTCTCTAACGGCTTAGGGACCACGGTGGAATTGTATAGTCCTAGCCGCGTGAGCACAAGGAGGGCCATGACTCAGAAGTCCGAGATGGCCACTCCCATTCCTTAGCAAATGGTATCCCGACTTTCAGGACCACTTACTAGGCCACTAAACGGTTGTCCATGGTTCACTGAATTTATATTATGGCCACATCTATATACACGACACGGACTTTCTGCACAGTGAGAAGGTAGTAAAGAACTTCATGGCAGGTACCACAATCAGAGCAATGATGAGGGAGGCCTATTTGACGAACAACTTTCGAGCTCATGGCTGTCTAGGGGGAGACTTATTTCCAGAATCTGAGGGATTCAACCAGGCGATCCAAGATAAGGTGGTCTCAACAAAGCGTTATAGGAAACATATCCTTAAATATCCCCATTACAAAAAATGAAGAGTGCAGAAAATATAACAGTAGCCCGGAAACCATTGAGCACATCATCATCAACTGCAGATACAGTGACCGTCATAATTTTTCGGACAGGCAGAGTTCCTTTATATTTCACATAAAAAGATTAATAACAAACACAAATAGTATAATTTTGCTTACTTCAGAATGAATAGTTATACATACAGATACCAAAAATAAATACTTCATTTCATGGTACACAACAAATTTGAAATTTATGAATGTAATCATAATAATACAAAAAATTGTCTGTTCATAAATATTCGGACAAAAATTCAAGTACAAGAAAAATATGAAGGACGGAGTCCATGTAGGAATAGTAATACTTCGTGATTCTTTTCTTCCTGCGAAGCACTTCAGTCAGGCGTCTCGGCATGCTCTCCACGAGTATTCTTGTGGTGGATTGGGACAATTGTTCCCACTCCTCTTGCAGTCGTTTCTTCACATCAGCTTTGGAATTTATGGGAAGTTTCCGGATGTTGTTTTCCAATATATCCCATAAATTATCTGTGGGATTAATGTCAGGGCTTTGTGGAGAGAGAATTCACAACTTTAGGAGAGTTCTGAAACAACTATAGCTGTACATTATAGGCCGTATGTTTCAGGTCGCTGTCCTGATAAAATTTAAAACAGCTCCCAACTCCCATATTTTCTGCACTTTTCTTCAGGTAATATTTTAAAATCTTAAGATACTGGTGGTGGTCTATGTTTCCGTCCATAAAAACCAGCTCACCTACTCCTTGAGCCGACATACAGCCCCACACCATAACATGTCCCCCCTCCATGTTTTACCGTTGCCCTCATATTTCTTTCATCACACTTTTTATTGGCCTGTCTCCAAACTATGATGCGCCCATCTGAGCCAGAAGCGTTGAATTTCGATTCATCGTAGAAAATGACAGTCTTCCGCCAATTCATGTCTTTGGTAAGATGCTCCTTAGCAAATAGTTGTCGCTTGATCCTATTTATTTTGTTGATATAGGGCTTCCTTCTCGCAGTTCTCCCGTGATAATCACCTCTATATAACGTCTTCCGGATTGTACTAGCACTGATCTTTTCTCCAAACTCGCTCTCAACTGCAGCAACAATAGTGGTTGTAGTAAGACGTGGATTTCTTTTCACTTTTCTTACTACTGCCCTCTCTTCTCTCCTAGTGAGGACCGTCGGGAGACCTGACTGTGGCAAATATTCAATTCTGTCTTGAAATTTGTATCGGCAGATAATATCGTCAACAGTAATTTTGTTCGTGTTCAGCAAATCTGAGATTTGTCGACATGTTTTCCCATTCTCATAATGGAAGATTACTAATTGCCCTTGATCAAATGTACTGTTGTTTCTTCTGCGTCCCATTTCACTCGTGAATCGTTGCGTCTGATTTGTGCATTAGGAAGGCACTGACTGGGACCTGCCTGCACAGCGCATGACAAGTGCAAAGCATAACTTTAGCAGCTAAACATCTCCTGTCCGAAAAATATTGACCAGCAAATTTTCGTACCTCAAATAAATATAAGATATTATTACTTTGTAAACTCGTCTACAGATCACATAATCCCAGTACCTACGAAGTGCATTAAATTTAGGGTTTAGAAATTTCGAATTTATTACCTGTTCTTAATTTAATAACAGGGGTATTACATGTATAGATTACTCTGTCCGAAAAATTCTGACTGTCACTGTATCTAGCGCCAACATCGTACACTGACAGGGGTAATGATGTAGCCAAAGTTATACACCGATTCACCAAGAAACTGCCTTGACCCTATCCTTGATCCACAATAGGGTGCCTTATTTTATTACAAATACTCTCCACAAAGTGTACTGGAAAATGACAATTTTAAACTCTACTGGGATTGCACTATACAAACAGCTGCACACAATAGTCCAGGCATAACCTTAGCAGACAAAAAGAAACACCACACATAACTCTTTGACATCGCTATCCCGAATGGCCGTATTATGTAACAGAAATACGGGGAGAAGTCTGAGAAATCACCTTCGATGGAGGTAGCAAGAGACTGGAAACAAGAGAAGGTGACAATTCTTCCTTTTCTCCTTACATCAAAATCACTTCCAGAAAACTTGCGGATAATAAAGTTACCCATCTACACTCACAATGCGGCAGGAATGGCTGCAACATCGTCAGGATTTTCCTGAATACTGAATAAGGACCGTAAATACAAGTGACTGCAACTTATATAGCGAAGATAATAATGAATAAGTATATTGTAAATTAATGTATATTATGATTAAATTTGTCTTTATATACCTGGGTCGACAATCGGTGATACTGGAAGTTCTGGCAAAGAGATTAGGAGACATATCACCTTAAGGCGCGTTGCCATGAGCAAACTCACAAAAATATGGCAGAGCAGAGCAATAACAAACAGTACAAAGGTTAGACTAGTTGATTCTCTTGTGTTCTCTGTCTTCCTAAAGGAGACCTGGACCCTCAAGGCAAGAGATAAGTACCGTATGGACGCCTTTCAGATGTGGCGTTGGAGAAGGATGCTCCGTGTACCTTGGACGGAAAAAAGATCTAATTCACCTGTTATTCAAGAACTGAGTATCTCTGAATGTCTCTCCTCTCGCGTCATAAGGAGAATAGTCCAATTCTTCCGACATATTGTATGACGGGATAGTGAAAATCTGGAGAAGTGTATCATGGAAGGTAAAGTTGTTTGCAGAAGACCACGAGGAAGGACATCGAGCAGGTGGATTGATCAAGTTCTGCGTACCACCGGTCTGACTCTTCAGCAGGCTTTAAGAGAAGCTGAACATCGTCAACGTTGGAGCTGCTTAATCAAGAATATTATGTGAACTCAAATGGAGTCACGACGCTCAGCAATGAGTTACACGACTCATGATGATAATGAAATTATATTTCTTAGACTCAATATATCGAAATACGAGCTATATTTCCAACTAGAAAGTTGTGAAATAAGTCATAATAAATTTATGAAATCTAGAATATCTATCATTTTCTCACAATTCATGAGCCTTACACTCGTTTTTCTTTCGACTTTCAGCAACTCGTGATCTCCTTTATGGGTGGAGTTAAGGAATGCGTTATCTGTATCCCCTGCATATCGTAAGTGGCTGCTAACAGGGGAATAACACAGGAATATGTATTCACTCTCTCGTCTTCTAAGCCTAAGAACGTATCAATGATTGTATGCGTTTCCGCTTCATCACCATTGATTTACAGCAGGGTCTCTCAAACGCCCAAAATCTCACGCGTGCAAACTGAGGCGCAGAGGTCCTGTGCACAGTACATCGGTCCCACTCTCCTCGGCTCGGACCATCGCTTCTTCTCTGGGCTACTCGGCTAAGCTAGGCTCAACTCCGCTCGAATTTGGAGCGCTACGGAACAAGTGAGGAAGAGGGAGACAGCAGAGCGAGCGAGACAGGCGTGGGGAAAGAGAGAGACAGCGCTATTGCTCCAAATCGAGGAGTAGGGGTCTGCACTCTGGTCAACCAAGCGGACTCGTCTTTTGCACCGTGCACCGCGCAATGCAAGCTGAGAGGTCCTGGTTTACAGTCCTAAGGCTGATCAGTTGCCATAAAATATATCCAGATTATTCTACCATCTTCCTTCAGTGAAGGATAATTATGTGCCTGGATGACAAGTAGACATTGTTTAAGGAAGGTATTTCTAGGTTTTTCTCGTGGATGTTTTCCTTCGACGAGGCCTCCTGCCACAGCTCTTATTAAATTTGAGTGGCGCATTTTGTGTCTCCACCACGCAAAACTGCGGTTGCGGATGGTGCAAAGAATTGATCTCCGTTGGTGCACAGTGTCTAGAGCGCTGCTGTTTCACATCTTATCTCTCCACGACACATTTATCACCCGTGAAGCGGAAAAAATATAGCCGCATGATTTGTTCTCTGATTGTGCCAAGATGTACTGAATCCATCGAGAAATAGCAACAGGCGAGACAGACAAGGAGCCTCAAGTTGCTTGGAGTTGTCAAACCTTTCACTTCTCAGATCTTTTCACGAATGGTTCAGTGTGATAGCGAGTGGGAGCGAGACGGAGTAAGGAATGTAGGATTGTGCAGGTCAACTGAGTAGAGATGGGTTCGATTCCCACCTCAGCCATCCTCTAAGTGGTTTTCGGTGGTTTCCCACTTCTCCTCCAGGCAAATGCCAGGATAGTACATAACATAAGGCCACGGCCGCTTCCTTCCATCTACTCTGCTTGTCTTTTCCAATCTTCCCATCCCTCCACAAGGCCCCTGTTCAGCATAGCAGGTGAGGCTGCCTGGCCGAGGTACTGGTCATCCTCCCAAGCTGTATCCCCCCGGCCCAAAGTCTGGTGCTCCAGGACACTACACTTGAGGCGATAGAGGTGGGATACCTCGCTGAGTCCGAGGGAAAAACCGACCCTGGAGGGTAAACGGATGAAGAAAGAAGAAGAACAATTCGTTTTAACAGGCATAAAGCTCCTAAATGACCAATTTTAGCATGCTTTTCAATTTGGTTTGCTTTTTGGTCAAGTTCAGATACTGTAAAACTTTTTTCTGATTTCATTACCCGTATCCTACTTCTCAATTTACAGATTATTTTCTGTAATCTGGTATTTAATTTTCTCATCCGTATAATTTCAGATTTAACAGAGACACTCGTAGACTTTCCTTGAAATAGAAACGAGACTTGTACTCCTTTTTCTTTTGTGGCTGACATATAAAGATATGGTATGTTCATCGTTATCTGAATCGGAACTTTTACTAAATTTTGATGGCAATACATCATTTTTGGGAGCTGGATGCTTCCTGCGTTTGACATTTTCCTGTTTGTGAACGGGATACACATTGAAAACAGAAGGAAGTTTGATTGATGTGCTTACACTGAAATCTGTTTTATGAGAAGAATTGCTAGGTACCTAAAGAGATCCTACTATATCACCTTGCCTAGAAATAGTTTGCTTCCATTTCTCCTTTAAACCGCACTCTGAAGGGAAACTATGGAACGTCAATTTTCATGTTTTCTTAGTGTCATCCGAAATACAGAGAGTTACACAACAGTGCACCTTCTTCTCAGCCTCACAGACATTCACCGACAAAAATAATATTACAATAAATAGCACAAAATCAACACAGCATCTCAATTACTCCGAATATCACAATGTTGAAGTCCGCCAAGAACAGAACGGAAACCTGATATCTAGCGGCCAAACCGTGAACACGGTCGGGCCGCATTTTCAGCGACAAATTAGTAGCTATGTCTCGGCCTTGTATATCTCGTAGGCAACGACTGAGGTCACAGGTCTTCCTTTACCGGACAATTCTTCTTCTTCCGGACAATTTTCCCTTCGTGTCACCACCCATACGTGAAGGGATGCAATCACCAGCATGGGTTTCTGTAGTGGTTAGTAGTGTGGAATCAATCAATCAATCAATCAATCAATCAATCAATCAATCAATCAATCAATCAATCAATCAATCAATCAATCAATCAATCAATCAATCAATCAATCAATCAATCCATCCATCCATCAATCAATCAATCAATCAATCACGACTGATCTACATTTAGGGCTGTCACCCATGTGGAAGATTTCCTATCGTTTGTTTAACTTATATTCTCTCCAATAATTTCAAAGAAGTTGGAAATTTAACAAACATCTCCACTGGCGTCCACCTCTATGGTGTACAGTAGTGGTTTGTGTGACTGGCTGCCACCTCTGGAGGACCGGGGTCGATTCTCGGTTCTGCAACGAAATTTGAAAAGTGTGGGTGGACTGGAACGGGGTACACTCAGCCTTGGGAGGTCAACTGAGTAGAGGGGGTTCCGATTCCCACCTCAGCCATCCTCGAAGTGGTTATCCGTGGTTTCCCACTCCTTCTTCAGGCAAATGCTGGGATGGACCTATCTTAATGCCATGGCTGCTTCCTTCTCCGTTCCTTGATCATCCCCTCCACTCTTCGCATCCTCTACAAGGCATATGTTCTGCATAGCAGGTGAGGCCGCCTGGGTGAATTACAGCTCCTCCTCACCAGTTGCATCCCCCACGACCAAATGTCTCACTCTCCAGGACACTGCCCTTCAGGCGGTAGAGTTGGGATGCCTCACTGAGTCCGGAGGAAAAACAAACCCTGGAGCGTAAATAAATAAATAAATAAATAAATAAATAAATAAATAAATAAATAAATAAATAAATAAATAAATAAATAAATAAATAAATAAATAAATAAACAATCTCCGTTGTTAAATTACCCCAATCCCTAACTACTCCTCCTATACATGGGTATTCCCGAATAAGTCCCCTTAAATTCCAATTTTATCTTCAAATTATTACGTTCAAAACTCTACTCCTTACTCATCTACTAATGTCACGTTGTGTTTACGTTTTCATGTTTTCATTCCCCGCCTGAAGGCGGGGCGAGCCCCCTAGAGAGTGACGCTCTCGCTCGGGCCAAGAGAGGTGAAGAGAACTGAGAGTTGGGATCAATGAAAAGAGTGGGTAAGCAGTTTGACAGATTGAAGGAGGAAGGGCTATGCTGCTGGTAATGAAAGAGGATAGGCATTAGGCCTGAAGTTTGAGGAGGATGGTAAAAGTGAAGATTTACACAAGAGTGGCGGTTGGAAAGTCGCTGGGAAGGGTGAGGTGGTGAAGTGTTGAGACGATGTGGTAAAGGACGGTTGTGAAGTATCTAAGATGTTCAAGTGTCGGCGGTGGGGGGAAAGAGATATTCAGATGGTGAGAAGATGGGCGGACGTAGGGTGTAGGTTGAAGGAAAGGATGATCTGGTCGGGCATGACGATGTGGTGTAGGGATGGGATATCTAGAGCGGGGAGGAGAACGAGAAGGTTCGACTTTATGAAGACGGCCGTAGAGGGTTGCACCGTTGGATATGAGTTGGTCGACGGCTGTTGCAGTATGTAGTTGAAGACGCACTAAGTACGTGGGGACATAGGCGTTGAAAATGCGGGAGGCCTTCCGGACTGGAATGGCGTGAAGACGAAGGTGACGTTGAACTTCTGTTGCTGGAAGGAAAGGGTCGACGCCGCGAACGACACAGCTGTAGACAGCAGTAGTGGATGAGGTTGACGGCGGTGATGACAGTTGGCTGGCGGCTGCTGCTGGTGCGGTTGTATACGGTGGTAACGGAGTCGACGGTGGTGCTGGTGTTGCATCAGTTAGTGGTCTGAGTTGCTGTGAGTCGGACCGTTGAACATGGTGTTGAGTATGAGAAGGAGGAGGAGGAAACGTCATGACTGGGAATAGATGAGACAGAATGGTAGTCGTGGCAGGAACGGTAGAGACGGCAGAAACGTAGACGGTAGTGGTGATAGGTGTGGTGGTAGGGGTGGTGGTAGCTGGGACGATGGAAGAATAAGACGATGTCAACGGCGGTGCAACAATTGTAGACAGAGCAGCTGCTGGGTCCATCAGCAGGGCGGGACGACGTGAAGTATATATGTAGGCCGGTCGAGGGAAGTGTAGTGGTGATGCCATTTTCGAAGAGACCAGGTTGGAGGGGATCGAGGACGTAAGTGAATATAGCCGACTTCCAATTGTGGTGTCAGCCTTTGTGCTTTGGGCTCGGCGAGGTGCATGTTATAGATGAGGCGTCACCCCGGCCGAGAAAAATACAGAATCGATGTGTGGTTCCATCTCACGTTGTGTGGGAATGAATTTGTTTATTTCCGGCTGGGAGTCGAATCTGAGGCCGCTACGCTGACAATACCACCAAGGAGCTGAACGTTATATGAATATTTATATTTGTCCATGTAATACCAATTATCGATCGTTCAAGCTACCTTTCGTCACTTTAAACTCGGTCTGTGGAGACTCTACCATGTCGTGGACATAGATCATAATGAAGTGAAACAGATGTTTAAAATAAAGCATTCACCATGACGCCGCTGACATTTCCATCTGGGGAACTCATTACAGCTCATGTTTACGATGAAACTGTTAACGTCAACGACCACGAAACGGCAACATTCCCCATGGAGACCCGATCCTCTTTGTTAATTCTCAACGAATTAGCACTTGCATTCCTCATTGTTAGACGCATAGGCGAGACACGAAGGAAGGAAGAAAGTTTTTCTCATAGAAAATTCGGCACCTTCTTGACAAACATAGTGGAAACACGATCATTCAGACTATTCTAATTCAGCCCTGGTAGTGCACGAGCACAGTGGCAGACTGCAGGGATGTCCATCTCTGCTTATGTTGACATTTCAGTATGGGGAGTCTGTATTGTCGTACAATTCCTCGTGTGGTTTCCCTGTCTGCCGCAGAAGGTTACTAAATGTGGATCATCAGATGCTCTGATCTTGGCGACCACGAGGTCTCTACCTCAGTCTGGCATTGCTTCTACTCCCTTGTAACATTCTCCTCTCTTTCAATTTACCTATCTGACCACTTTTGGTCAACGCTTATAGCCCTGATGGTATCAGATTTGTGAGGCCTAGAGAGCCTTTCATTTTCAAGCTCTGCACTTCTTCCTCCTTTCCTTTTTGCTTCCGCAGTTTCCATTTTCACACCAGGCAAATGCTGTGGATGTATCTTAATTAAGACCACGGCCGCTTCATTCCCATTCCTAGGCCTTTCCTATGCCATTGTCGCCATAAGACATGTCTGTGTCGGTGCGACGTAAAGCAAATAGTATTCTTTTTCGCAGTTTGATTAAGAGAGGATGGCTACCCAGTTCGATCAAATCTATCACCACTAATCTGCATTTAGGACTGCTGGCCTTGTGCTAGATTTCACATCAATTGATATCCTAGTCTTTCCAATGAAGTTAGAAATTTATCAAACATCTCCCTTGCTAAATTTTTCCAATCCCAAATTCCTCTTCATATAAAAGAATATTTGCCACAATTTGTCCTCTTGAATTCCAACTTTATCTCCATAGTGTAAATCTTCTTACTCTTAAAAACCTCCATTCAAGTTTATTGGTCTACTAATGTCATTTCACGTCATATCACCACTTACAGCTCGGATACTAGGGTACTATTTTACTGGAAATCACCCTGAACAAATCGTGCTGCTTTTCTTTGGATTTTTTCCAGTTCCCGTATCAAGTAATCCTGACGTTTATCCTATTCACTGGAAACATACTCTAATTAGGGTCTTACTAGAGACGTACACGCTCTCTCATCTACATCCTTACTACAATTCCTAAAAGCCCTCACAACCAACCATATGAAGAGATCTGTAGCCCTTATTTACAATCTCATTAATGAGATTGCCTCCAGTGCAGACCTTCCTTATATAGGGAGGGGAAAATATACACAGGACTGACGCGGAACTGACGCTTATTAATGATTAAGAGAACTGCCCATCACAGGAAATGCTGGAAACCGTGATTTCGATGCACCAATCGATTGTTGTCACATGTCTGCACGTGCGCATCTCTCACATCTCCCGAGTACGTCGCTGTGTCATTACGTGTGAGTGAGTGACTAGTTGAATGTAACACAAAATTCTGTGGCTTGGTTCTAAAAGGGCCAATGTCAAAAAACCTGTCTCTGAGCTATGAGCATTTGAAGTTTTGCTTATAGTTTTCCAATTACTTTTTTCAACAACTAACTTTAAATAACTTTATACTTTCTTTGTGGAAGTCACCTTATTAACCGCTAATTTTTTCTATCGTATTCTTTAAAAATTGCCAGATCTCTAATCTTAATTGGTAATCTAACATTATTGGCAAGGGCTTATTTAATTAAACATTAACTGTTCGTTTAGTACTTAACAGAGACATTGGCCCTTTTAACATGTTGTGAGCCCGGATAAAACGCGTTTGTATCAGTTAATATCTCAATTTCGATAAAAGATGGCATTGGCCCGTCTAGAACCAAGCCACAGAATTATGCTCACGATAAAACAGCGCGTGTTCATTGTTGAGTCTTATGCGAAACACGATTTGTGGAAAATCCGTGTGGAACTGTTTGCGCAAGAGTTTAAAATTGGAAGTGTTTTGGCAAAACCTCCACCATTGTCTGCAATGCAAAATTTAGTTGCGAAATGGCAAGAAACAGGATCTGTAGCGAATAAAAACCGTAACTATTCGAAAAGATAAACACTGCTCGAGTAAAGCAAAACCTGGAACGAAGTCCGATGAAATGTCAACGCCGTTTATTTGTGCAAGTGGGAATTAAGATATCGTCGTGTCGAAACATTATAAAAAAGGACCTGCACCTGTATCCTTATAAATTTACTGTTGTGTATGCGTTACAGCGTCCAGACAAACCTCCGTGAGTTGAGTGGAGTCAGGACTTTTAGATCTTCAGTTTACCGGGCGAGTTGGCCGTGCTCGTAGAGGCGCGCGGCTGTGAGCTTGCATCCGGGAGATAGTAGGTTCGAATCCCACTGTCGGCAGCCCTGAAAATGGTTTTCAGTGGTTTCCCATTTTCACACCAGGCAAATGCTGGGGCTGTACCTTAATTAAGGCCACGGCCGCTTCCTTCCAACTCCTAGGCCTATCCTATCCCATCGTCGCCATAAGACCTATCTGTGTCGGTGCGACGTAAAGCCCCTAGCAAAAAAAAAAAAAAAAAAAAAAAAAGATCTTCAGTTTTTCATTTCTTCAGATTAGGCCATTTCCAGCCTCTTCTGTGAAGTTCATTAACAAGGATCAACCCCGTATTAGCATCTAGCCGGCCCCGTGGTGTAGGGGTAGCGTGCCTGCCTCTTACTCGGAGGTCCCGGTTCGATTCCCGGTCAGGTCAGGGATTCTTACGTGCATCTGAGGGCTGTCCGAGGTCCACTCAGCCTACGTGATTACAACTGAGGAGCTATCTGGCGATGAGATGGCGGCCCCGGCCTAGAAAGTCAAGAATAACGGCAGAGAGGATCCGTCGTGCTGACCACACAGCACATCGTAATCTGCAGGCCTTCGGACTGAGCAGCGGTTGCTTGGTAGGCCAGCGCCGTGGGGTTTGGTTTGGTTTTAGCACCTAAGTACTTCCACTCAATCAACACAGTAATTTCACTGAGTCCGGCATTGCCTCTACTGACTTGTACCCAGCCTCCTCACATTCATTTGTTCTTCCTCTTAAAGCAATAATAATTATCACAACCACTACGATCTCACACACGAGGTCTCAAGACCTGAGTCCAAGTTCCACGTTCTTTTCGCAGGCTCTTCCTTCATCTTTCATATCCATCGTACTCTAGCCAATGCCTTATTTCCTACAACCCCACGCCCTGGGGCAGTGAGTCAGGCCCCGCGTTCGATTACCACCCAGGTCATGTATATTTACCACAACTTGAAGGCTTGTTTCAGATCCACTCAGCTAATGTGAGAACAGTAGAGAAACTATCTGACTGTGGGACAGAAGTCCATTTCTGGAAACCCAAAAATAACGACTGAAATGATTCGTCGCGCTCACCAGTCGCAATCTAGTACTCTGCAGGTCATCGAGTTAAGTAGTAGTCGCTTGGTATGCATATGGCTCTGGCGCCGCCAGGTGTCAGATTTGTGAAGCCTAACATACAGTGACTCTATATGTACAGTGTGGCCAACGAGTGCTTCATTCTGATTGGCTCTGCCATGTTTTTGCCAAATGTCCCGTCAGCTGATTTAAACGTATGTTTTCAGCACAGGGTAAGATCACTCTTTTTGCAATTTCAGCGAAGTGCAGGCTACCTGTTTTAACCTTAATACACCGAAAATATGTTCTTATTAAACACGGAAGATCATTTAGTATTTTTAGTTAAGAAATGTGTGTGAATTTACGTATTTCTGAGGTCTGAGTTTTGAATAAAATTACGCCAGGTTGTTATGCTTATGGTTGCAGAAACAGATCAGGAAAGGTTTTAAAAATGAAATTAGGCCATTGCTTGTTTTCAGGACGTTATAAGACGTTCCCAACAACGAGTAGAGTTGTTTCATGCATTATAATGGTAACAATAATAACAAAATGGGTTAGTAATTTTATACAGTCCAAGACAGTAAATGTCAGATTTCTCCGTTAATATTCTCCGTATCGAAAACTTGTACATAATGAAAGTTGTTTAGCATATAATTTCCAACATTTTACGTTTTGTGCGATTTTACCATGTAAGGAAAATAACAGAGATTTTTCACGATTATATTATTTTTCACAAATTTTCAAGTATCCCCGAAAATATCTGTTTTATCTGAAAACTGTACTTTACAAAACTTACAGGAAAGGTCACTCCCGATCATTCACTGTAAGTCTCATTCATGTTCACCGTATGAGGTATTATGATTGATATATTCTCGAATTCAAAATTTTATGGCTATTCATCTATTGAAGGACGTGGTTGGTTATAAGTGCCGCCTAGCATCAAGTTGAGTTTTCCCATACATTATAATGATAATAATAGTCTGACTCCGTGGTTGAATGGTCAGCACACTGCCCTTCGGTTCAGTGTGTCCCGGGTTCGATTCCCGGCCGGGTGGGGTATTTCAATAGCTCGAGCTTGGGGAATGGGTGTTTGGGTTTGTCCCAACACTCTCCTCTTCATACTCAGACAACATACCACACTACAAATCACAACAGAGACACGTAATAGTGATTACATCCCTCCATATACGATTTGTGTCAGGAATAGCATCCGGCTGTTAAACGGGACCAAAGCTACAGTTCCCACCCACAACCCCACAGTTGTGGAAAGAGCGGTAGAAAAAGAAGAAGAAGAAAAAGAAGAAGGTATTGATAAGTGATAACAATGCATTAGCAAAACCTATAGTAGTAAATAGAATGTTTAAAATACAGCGGATATCTACCAGTTCTAACCGAACCGCGGCACAGAATTAGTCACACATCACTGAAATCGAACAGCGGGTGGTCGATAATTGAGTCCTGAATACAAGTACACCGGTACCAGGAAAACTGCTTGTTTTCACCGAGCAACAAGTAGTATTTTCTCAAACGATAGGCCTGTTGTATAGTGATACTAATATTTAATTCCTCGTTGCGGGGATTAAACCGTAGCGATCATTAAAGGAGCACTATACATAACCCGGGGATCATGGCAGTTGCTTGTTTTCGCCACTAAAGAGTAGCAGGTTTTCGCTATTATTACTATTAGTACGACGAGTAAAATGGTACAGTATATTATGCTAACTTATATTACGTTAACATAAATATGGAGGTAGGTAATACAATTTTGTCTACCCATCGGTTAACTAGTCATATTATTTTCTATCTTCTGCGTGTGTTCAGATTATATACATACCGATAAGTCATATATAAAAAGTACATTTTTATGTATAGTTTTATGATACTGCGTTGTACATTCTGATATGTAAAACCACGTAACCTGATGTATGGTAATGTTATAATTTTTTAAATTTAAATGACCGGGCGAGTTGGCCGTATGGTTAGGGGCGCGCAGATGTGAGCTTGCATCCGGGAGATAGTGGGTTCGAACCCCACTGTCGGCAGCCCTGAAGATGGTTTCCGTGGTTTCCCATTTGCACACCAGGCAAAATGCTGGGGCTGTACCTTAAATAAGGCCACGGCCGCTTCCTTCGTGTTATTAGGCCTTTCCTGTTCCATCGTCGCCATACGATCTATCTGTCTCGGTGCGACGTAAAGGAAATAGAAAAAAAATGTAGGTTAACTTTACAGTCATCACATACATTATTCAAGACAATGATTATACTCTTTTATGCCACATGTATTATAATATAAATGTTATGATAGGCCTAGCTACCAACACAGAATTTCTAACCTCTTCAATAATTAAGACCTGTAGGTCTATACCACGTATAACTCTAAATTTTGAAGTCTTACGTCAAGTAGTCAGACTCTGAATATAACATATACTGATAGACCTATAAACATACAGCATAAGCAAAATAAATAACATCTTAAAACATCGACCTAGTCTTCTTTACTGGAATAATAATAATAATAGCACTCTACTTCATCTATCAGCTGATTGAGTACTTGGCTAAAACATGGCGGCTGGACTGGCCTTGGCCACACTGTACATATAGAGTCACTGTAGCCTAACAACACTTTCTTTCTATGCTTTTAATGACCTATCTTTTTCTGATATCTTGTTTGCAGTACCTCTTCCTTCATGTCGTCGAATTTTCTCGAAATCTACTAAAAGTAAAAAACTAAAACATTTACTAGTGGAGCCCTAAAAGGATCAAAGTTTGTTATTACGTGAAAAACTATAATGGTATGCTGGGATCCCATTAAAATTCAAATCAGTATTTCATGCCACTTCCCTCATACTCATCACGATGTATCACTTTGAAACATTACACTCGCTCCTATGTCAGCTCCTTCCTTTTGTAGCAGTCCGCCTCTATGGTGAAGTGGTTAGTGTCATTATCTGCCATCCCCGGGGGCCCAGGCTCGATTCCTGGCTCTGCCGCGAAATTTGAAAAGTGGTAAAAGGACTGGAACGGGCCTCACTCAGCCTCGGGAAGGTCAGCTGAGTAGAGGAAGTTCAATTCCCACCTCAGCAATCCTCGAAGTAGCTTTCCGTGGTTTCCCGTTTCTTCTACAGACAAATGCCGAGATGGTACAGAACTTTAGGCTACGGCCGCTTCTTTACCTCTTCCTCATCTATCCCTTTCATGCTTTCCATCATCCCACAATGCCCCTGTTCAGTATAGCAGGTAAGGTCACCTGAGTGAGGTACCGGTTCTCTACACCAGTTGTATCCCCACCTAAATGCCTCACGCTCCAGGACACTGGCCTTGAGGCGGTAAAGGTGGGATCCCTCTCTGAGTTCGAGGAAAAAACCTATCCTGGACGGTAAACGGATTTTTGTTTGCTAGTTGCTTTATGTCGCACCGACTCAGATAGGTCTTATGGCGACGATGGGACAGGAAAGGCCTAGGAATGGGAAGGAAGCGGCCGTGGCCTTAATTAATGTACAGCCCCAGCATTTGCCTGGTGTGAATAAACGGATTAAGAAAGAATTATCGAGTTGTATATACTCTTAAGACGAATGTCACCGAGCAAATTAGCTACGAGATTTCAATTACGTAGTGGTGGGTTCGAACTCCACTGCCGGAAGATCTGATGATAGTTTTTCGTAGTTTTCAATTTTTACGCCAGGCAGATACCGGAGCTGTGCTCCTATCCCATAGCCACCGTTCGATCTTTCCGCGTGAGTGTGGCGTAAAAGACAAACATCACACGTATGTACGCATGTATGAGTTTAACCGAAACGACGTGAATTCTATTCCTAGTCAGGAAAGCGAAAAGTTTAGAAGCTAAACCTCCGCTTCAATAAGGCACATGATCCTCAGGTTCACCGAGTCTTTACCAGGAATGAGTACCAGACTGAAGTCTTCAGTTTTTCACTCCTTCACGTCCGTCTCCGTAGCGTAGAGGTAATCACTATTATCTGCCGTACCCGGAGACCGGGGTCCGATTCCCTGAACTGACAGAAATTAAGGAAGGCTGATCTGTGATTAAAATGGTACACGCAACTCACCTTCATTGGGGGTGTGGCTGAAAAGCTACACCACCTCGGAACGAAAACACGAGTTTACTTTTACCCATTCATGAGTCTTCCCGGTCCATATGTAGATGACCTTCATGTTCGTTCACTTATTTTTGTGCAGTATTATAATATCAAAAAGAAATATTGTGAACTTCCCGTTTAATAGCAGTCTGAATGCTGTGTATCTTTTAAGAATACTCTTATAGCCTTCCAAAAGTCGTGTTAATTTATTGCAGTTATTGAGAAATTTGCGGCTTAATCGTTGAGTATGATGTTATAATTTTGTCACTGGCAATATAACGATGCTATTATAATGCCATTATATTATATATAGTGTTTGCTTCAGTGTCTCTTAGTTGATCCCCGACGGAGCGTTGTAACTCACAGTTAATGGACAAGAACAAAATAATGTGCGAAGTTATGTCAGCTAGCACAGTGGCAAGCAGTGCCGAAACTCATTTGACTTTATGATGAAGACGGCCATAATGCATGGTTAATATTGGATGAAAGCATTACATATATTTATATAGCTTTCCCTTCGTTATCACAGCTATACTTTAATGTCTGAACTCCATATTATGGTCTAGGAATTAGTCAAATAACCACCCCTTCGATATAAATTACGTGGAGGAAAGAATATTGCACATCAATGTTACCCCCTACCTTGGCATTATTTTCAAACTTGTTTGAGGGTGGAGACCTTTCATTACAATATTACTATAAGGAGTCCGCCTCTGTGATGTAGTGGTAAGTGTAATTAGCTGCCACCCGCGGAGGCTCGCGTTCGATCCTCAGCTCTGCCAGGAAATTTGAGTGCGACCTGTATCCAGTAATCGGGAGATAGTGGGTTCGAACCTCACTGTCGGCAGCCCTGAAGATGGTTTTCCGTGGTTTCCCATTTTCACACTAGGCAAATGCTGGGGCTGTAACTTAATTAAGGCCACGGCTGCTTCCTTCCCATTCCTAGGCCTTTCCTATCCCATCGTCGCCATAAGTCATATCTGTGTCGGTGCGACGTAAAGAAAATAGCAAAAAAAAAAAAAAAAGGAAATTTGAAAAGTATTTCGAGGACTGGAAATGGGTCCACTCATTCTCGGGAGGTCAACTGAGTAGAGGGGCTCAATTTCCAGCCATCCTCGAAGTGTTTTTTGTGGTATCCCTCTTCCTCTCCAGGCAAATGCTGGGATGGTACCTACCTTAAGGCAACGGCCGCTTTCTTCCCTCTTCCTTGTCTGTTCCTGCCAATCTCCCCATCCCCCCTCACAAGGCCCCTCTTTGTCATAGCAGGCCAGGCCACCTGGCGGAGGTACTGTCCCCCTCCCCAGTTGTATCCCCGACCAAATGTCTCACGCTTAGTCCGAGGGAAAAACGAACCCTGGAGGGAACACTGACTAAGAAAGAATAATAAAGCCTTCGTTCAGGGGTATGGTTGCCCCGGTGATACTTTAATGTGAAGCCATGTGATGTTTCATTCCGACACTATTCACGATTATTTTCTTCCTTTTGATGATACCTTAATTATGAAAGGATTCTCTTGATTTTTGCCGTATGGTTATTTTTAAGAATTGTTAGCCACATCATAGCAAGCATTACCACCAGTCATACGAAGGAAATAATAAAAACAAAAAACAAAAAAAACACATTTTCGATTTTATACGTAATGTCAAAATGTTCAAAGTAGTAGACTTACTATAAAGAAACGCAATGCAGGTAGATCACATGCTTCTGGAGCTGATAATATCAAGGCAGAGCATGTCCTCTCTGTATTTAAACTTATTTGAATGAAATTTAAACTTTGGACATGAAAATTATAATCTTAAAATTTATAAGTGCGCAATGTTTACGTACCAGGCTTCCATTGGTAGATTATGATTTCTTCTGTGAAAATATGAACATGGATTCATTATCACTCCTCAGCGCCGGGCTGAGTAGATCGGATGTTTGAGTGCTGGCCGTCTGAGCCCAACTTGGGAGGATCGATCTTGGCTCAGTCCGGTGGTTTTTGAAGGTGGTCAAATATGTCAGCCTCATGTCGGTAGATTTATTGACACGTAAAAGAACTCCTGCGGGACAAAATTCTGGTACGTCGGCGTCTCCGAAACCTGTAAACTAGTGGGACGTAAACAAATAACATTATTATTATTGTTACGGAGATTTTCGTAGGTTGCAGAGGTATGAGAATGTGCGGGCTTGAGTGGGTGGATAGAGAAAAGATGAGAGCATAAGTCAAAACATAAAATTTGGAATTTTATTTCTTTCCGTTATTTTTTCTGATAAATAAAAAATAACAGTTAAATGGGATGACGATAAGCTCGTCAGCTCTTATAACAATAATCAGGCACCACAGAGAAAATTGTTAACGCAATGAATTCAAAGAAACGGGCGTTGTAGCTCAAACGTTACACTATTTCAAAGAGCACTATTGCTGCACCCAATTACTCTAGGAGACTGAGCTCCAAAATTTACAACATTCCAGCCTCTCAAAGGCACAAGTTTCTTATCCGAATTTCACATTAGATTACTTTGGAAACAGTTCTTACTCTCTTTTCTGTTCGACAGCCTGATTCATAATTGTCTATAATTAATGACACTTTAAACAGAGGCAATAAGTGCCCATTCTGAATAGCCTTAGTGGTCAAAAGAAAAGGTTTAAGAAAATTCACAAACAAAATGCTAGGAGGCGAAACGCTTGCACTCCTTTTGAAATACACTTGAAAACACATAAAACCCTATATTGGCGTATGACCCGAAGTTACAGAGGCTAAGCCTATACCACAGAGGGTGACTAGATGGTGACAAATATTAAGTTCCCAAAATGGAGTTAAAATTTTAAGTTTTAGAAAATCATAGTCACCCCAATACCAAGTGTAATGGGAATGAAAAGAGGGTGAACACTCTTTACTCCGTAAGTTACATCTTTTCCATCAGGAAATAGAATAGAGTCCTTAGACTTGCCTGAAAATTACATTTATACGGTGATGTTAAACTTTTACATTAAGAAATAATTTTGAAACCTTTCTGGCATTACCTTGAGCTGGTGGGCCTTCCAACGGCGGACGAGGCTTTCCCCTTCCTCCACTAACGTATGCAATCTATACTGGAGCGATGAAGAAGATAGCATGGCCCAAACGCTCTCAGCTTTTATGGCATAGGGGAAAGTTCTAGAACTCTCTAGGCCGATGGCCTGTACACACCCTCAATTGTGATTGGTTACAAAATTAAATTACACAAATGCGCAGGAAATTTTGGTCGGCTTTCCTAATGCACTTAAATTGTCTTCATTAAATATTTCCAACCCGAAACTTAGCAAAATATAGAAGCAAAATAACACAGGAACATTTTGTTCACGTAAACCCGGATAGTATCAGATGAAACCCATCAATTTGTTAATGAAATGCATATGCTCCTCAAGAATGAGGCATATCCAAAATATTCCTGGCTTTGGGATAATTGGGATACCTATCAATGTTATTAACGAAGTACGTACGCTCCTCAAGAGTGGTACGCAGGTAGTGTGTTCCTGGCTTTTCCCTCGAGAGGTAGGTGAGAGAACACATCTACAGTATCTTTTGCCTGCGGTAACAGGGTTCCAAATTAGGTCAAATTGAGAACATAGTGTGTTTACCAGAAAAGTCCCTTTTCAGTCTGACGTCCTTTGGGCAATTCTCTCTCCAACAACCCCCCCCCCCTCCCCCGCCGCCCGCTACCCGTGTGATTGAAACATTATCCGCTTTCCTTTTCAATTGGGCATGATTATCTCATTGTATATTCCCTTAAAACAATAATTTCCACGTAACGAGTTGGGTGGTTGCATGGTTCGAGGCGTGTAGCTGTTATAGAATTCGGAAGATAGTGGGTCTGAACACCACAATCGGTGGCAGCTTTGAGGTTGATTTTTTATGGTTATCCACTTTCACACCAGGAAACGTTTGAGGCAGTACATTAACTAAGGCCATGGTCCCTTCCTTCCCAGTCCTAGCCTTGTCCTATCCTATTACCGCCATAAAGCCTGTGTCGGTGCAACGTAAAGAATAGCAAAAACACATTCCACTACTATTCAATTATTGTTCTTTTCAGACCCAAAGGAAATTTTGACTTTAACACCCTTTCTGATCCTTCTACCTCTTTCCGCGATACCGTCATTATTGAAGAGAATCATCTCTTCCTCGTGCTCCTAAATTTAAGATGAGAGGGGAAGAAAATCTTGTTACACTTCATCCTTATCTATCAGTCCTCATAAACGCCACGTGTTCATTGATTTCGTCCCACATTAAAGTATTTTATAAAAACGCACGTAATATATGTTGCTTCCTATTGTAATTATTGTATTGCCTGTTACAACAGTTACCTCCTGTGAGTGGAGACGGTGGAATACATCGACGGTATAACCTGCCTGTCATAAGAGGTGACAAAATGGACGACTAGAGGCTCTCAAACAGGGAACGTTGGTTGGCAACCACCGGACCCCTAGCTCAGTCTGACTTCGCTTTCACATACTTGTGCCAGGCTCCTCACTTTCATTTTTCCTATTTCACCTTCCTTGGACAAACATTGTCCTCTTCGGACCCCGACGGCGAATCTTTAATTTTTACCCCTTCGTTTCCCTTCCCTTTTGTTTGGTGATACCTCTAAGTATTAGGCCTAGAATTTTATGTGGCTATTTCTTGCCTTACGCACCTCATGTAAGGCAGACCCTCCGATGAGGTTGGGCGGCATCTGCCTTATACAGGAAACTGCGTTTTATTGCGGTGACGGATAGTGTTGTGTGTGGTGTGTCAGTAGCAGGAGTGCTGGAGACAGTACAAATACCCAGTCCCTGAGCCAAGGGAGTTAACCATGTAAGGGTAAAATCTCCGATCGTGCCGGGAATCGAACCCGGGGCCCTCTGAACCGAAGCGCACTACGCTGACCATGCAGCCATGGAGCCGGACATTCTTCCTTTACCCCTTCTGATTAGTGTTAAGAAAGGACGATTGAAGGGTGTAGCAAAAAGGGGGGGGGGGTGTTACTGGGGTTAAGTCCCCCCCCCCCACGGAATGTTATGGAAGAAAATAAACAGAAAATCACATAATCGATTCAAGGGGTTGGCTCTTTTGAACATTCAAAGGGATATAATTGTAAAACCAACAGATTCCTTCTAAGAAACCTCGAATGTTGGCCTGTAGATTGCAATTCGAGCATACTATTCGCCGTAAAACTATTCACCTTCATCATATTGTTTTTGTTTTGTATTTTAATGTAAGATTTAGTAGTGTACCGGTACTTCAATCTGAATATCAATTACTTGTATCAGTGTCCTTATAATGACACTCACGCATGCATGCACCACACAAGCACAAGCACCTCCATTATGTTTAATAATTTTGTAACGTCCGACTCCATGGCTAAATGGTTAGCGTGCTGGCCTTTGATCACAGGGGTCCCGGGTTTGATTCCCCGCAGCGTCAGGAATTTTAACCATAATTGATTAATTTCCCTGGCACGGGGACTGGGTGTATATGCCGCCTCCATCCTCATCACGACGCGCATTTTGCCTACGGGCGGCAATTCTAAATGCATGCACCAGGCCTATAGGGAGGCCACACGTCATTATTATTATCATTTAGTAACTATAACCCCCTCACCCCCTAACGGTCGATCCTGGCTACGCTACTCGATGGTTGACTAGTTGTACCTCCTCTTAAAAATCAACAATCACCACTGTCGCCGTGGTTACTGTAGCAGTTTTAACTTTTTCTTACAACTTGCTTTATGGCGTATTGACACAGATAGGTCTTATGACGACAATGGAATAGGGACGACCAAAGAATGGGAAGACCGGGCGAGTTGGTCGTGCGCGTAGAGGCGTGCGGCTCTGAGCTTGCATTCGGGAGATAGTAGGTTCGAATCCCACTATCGGCAGCCCTGAAGATGGTTTTCCGTGGTTTCCCATTTTCACACCAGGCAAATGTTGGGGCTGTACCTTAATTAAGGCCACGGCCGCTTCCTTCCAACTCCTAGGCCTTTCCTATCCCATCGTCGCCATAAGACCTATCTGTGTCGGTGCGACGTAAAGCCCCTAGCAAAAAAAAAGCCCTGCAAGTGTATTCTGAGAGAATATTGATAATCAGAATTGACGGGAAATTGATGCCAGGCCAGTGAGTCTGACGTGTGTGATAAATTATTGTAGCATGCTAGTAAGAAGCACGATTGTATGTGAGTTTGCGTGCAGTTGAGGAAATATGAGATCGACTTACATGTTTACTTATCGGCCGTGTTTACATAGACAACGTGAATGAGATGTTCTTTCCGTGATACAATCTTGTCGAACAGTAACCAAGCCTCAGTGCAGTATTGAGTTCTAACATTTCTTTTCAGCCCACAGCACAGCAGGAAGTATGTGACGGATGAACGCGCTTTTGGGTGCGTAAATGCAGCAGAAGAATGCAATGTTGCCCATTGCTTTCCATATGTTTAATAAAGGATATTAATATGTTTTCTCTTACAGGATGGTGTTATGTGCTACTTCATGTTGTTTTGATATGTTGTCTTGTTGTTTAATGGGGAACAGTCCAAGTGCTGATTGAAGGTTGGTGGTCAATTTAGTTTTCACTAGATCTTTTGGTGAACCGCGTTTCACGTCGAGTCAGTGTAGTATGTAAGATTTCTTTATCCGATGTAAATATTTGAGATACTTTGCTTATGTTGTGTTCATTGTAAATATAGCGTAGGGAAATGCCAGTAGAATTTTTCATAATTCATATCATGTCCCATTGCGTCTTAATCTTCTTTTTATGTTAACTTTGCGACGATTCTACGAAATTAAAATCCGTATCAATGTGATACTTAACATCGTGTTACTCCATTATGAACATGAACTTTGGACAATCATGTGAAGAATATTTTCGAAGTTCACAAGTATTCAATGTTGTGCTTGAACTTTCATTTTGCATTTAATTATTTGAGCAATTAATGTTTTAAAGTCCATTTCTTTTCAATTTTGTGATAATATTATTATCATTTTTATTAATTGACTTTCTTATTATGTTAGTATGATTCGGGGTTATTTTGTGAATAAACTCATCCTACCCCATATTATTGTTTCTCATTCGAATTATACCTCCATTTTTCCTGTCATTTACTTATAATTATGTGAGAAACTTCGACTTTTAGACTTGCCCATCGACAGCCAACCCATTTCTCTGCCCAAACCTGAGTTAGTCGGATGTTTTTACAGGAATGGAGGCATCGTCCTAGAGGGTTACTACCCCTGGGTACGGTACACTATTACCGCCATTAAGCCTGTGTTGGTGCAACGTAAACAAATTGCAAAAACACATTCCACCACTATTCAATTATTGTTCTTTTCAGACCCAAAGGAAATTTTGGCTTTCACACCCTTTCTGATCCTTCTACCTCTTTCTGCGATACCGTCATTATTCCAGAGAATCATCTCTTCCTCGTGCTCCAAAATTTAAGCTGAGACGGGATGAAAATATTGTTACACTTCATCCTTATCTATCAGTCCTCACAAACGCCACGTGTTCATTGATTTCGTTCGACATTAAAGTATTTTATAAAAATGCCCGTAATACATGTTGCTTCCTATTGTAATTATTGTATTGCCTGTTACAAAAGTAACCTCCTGTGAGTGGAGACGGTGGAATATATCGACGGTATAAGCTGCCTGTCGTAAGAGGTGATTAAACGGGCGACTAGGGGCTCTCAAACAGGGAACGTTGGTTGGCAACCACCGGACCCCTAGCTCAGTCTGACTTCGCTTTCACATACTTGTGCCAGGCTCTTCACTTTCATTGTTCCTATTTGACCTTCCTTGGTCAAACCTTGTCCTCTTCCGACCCCGACGGCGAATCTTTAATTTTTACTCCTTCGTTTCCCTTCCCTTTTGTTTGGTGATACCTCTAAGTATTAGGCCTAGAATTTTATGTGGCTATTTCTTGCCTTACGCACCTCATGTAAGGCAGACCCTCCGATGAGGGTGGGCGGCATCTGCCTTATACAGGAAACTGCGTTTTATTGTGGTGAAGGATAGTGTTGTGTGTGGTGTGTCAGTAGCAGGAGTGCTGGAGACAGTACAAATACCCCGTCCCTGAGCCAAGGGAGTTAACCATTTAAGGGTAAAAGCTCCGATCCTGCCGGGAATCGAACCCGGGGCCCTCTGAACCGAAGCGCACTACGCTGACCATGCAGCCATGGAGCCGGACATTCTTCCTTTATCCCTTCTGATTAGTGTTAAGAAAGGATGGTGGAAGGGTGTAGCAAAACGTAGGGGGGGGGGGGGTGTTACTGGGGGTTAAGAAAATAAACAGAAAATCACAATAATCCATTCAAGGGGTTGATTCTTTTGAACATTCACAGGGACATAATTGTAAAACCAACAGATTCCTTCTAAGAAACCTCGAATGTTGGCCTGTAGATTGCAATTCGAACATACTATTCGCCGTAAAATTATTCACCTTGATCATATTGTTTTTGTTTTGTATTTTAACCCTTTACTGCATGAATTATTTTTTGTTTTCGTTTGGTGAAAAAAATTTCAAGCTTTAATGTTCAACATACGTTCAGTGTATTAGATGTACCGGCAATTCTTAACTGGGGCTAATAGCTTAACACTCATATGTGATGTGGATTGCCGTAGTTGAATATATATACGAATTTTCACGATTTTACGCTAAGCTTTTAACATTCAAAGACCGAACATTACTACCTACTGGCCATGGGTACGTACTGCAAGTACAGCTTGCAGAACCGTAGGTCGGTAATGTCTTTGAGGTTAAGCCAGAGGTACTCCTGAAGCCTGTGGTAATGTGATGGGGAGGGCCCACGTAAAATAAACGGTGGTTGGTTCGCGTGGATGTTGACTGGGTGGAAGGAGTACCTTCGGTTGTAGGGCTGTTTTGGCTTATGTTATGTAAAAAAAACAAGGCATCACTGGGATATGTGTTTAATTGATTGTACAGTTGAAGGTGTGCCATAAAACTACCTCTGTCTACAATATTTGTCTATTTATACAGGTGAAAAGTTGTATGTTGCCTGAGGGCAACAGTATGCAGTAAAGGGTTAATGTAAGATTTAGTAGTGTACCGGTACTTCAATCTGAATGTCAATTACTTGTATCAGTATCTTATAATGACACTCACGCATGCATGCACCACACAAGCAAAAGCACAAGCACCTCCATTACGTTGTATAATAATTTTGTAACGTCCGGCTCCACGGCTAAATGGTTAGCGTGCTGGCCTTCGATCACAGGATTCCCGGGTTTGATTCCCCGCAGCGTCGGGAATTTTATCCATAACTGATTAATTTCCCTGGCACGGGGACTGGGTGTATATGCCGCCTCCATCCTCATCACGACGCGCATTTTGCCTACGGGCGGCAATTCTAAATGCATGCACCAGGCCTATCGGGAGGCCACACGTCATTATTATTATTATTATTATTATTATTATTATTATTTTGTAACTATAACCCCCTCACCCCTTAGCGGTCGATCCTGGCTACGCTACTTGATGGTTGACCAGTTGTACCTCCTCTTAAAAATCAATAATCACCACTATCGCCATGGTTACTGTAGCAGTTTTAACTTTTTCTTACAACTTGCTTTATGACGCACTGACACAGATAGGTCTTATGACGACAATGGAACAGGGACGGCCAAATAATGGGAAGGAAGCGGCCGTGGGCTTAATTAAGGTACAGCCCCAGCATTTGCCTGGTGTGAAAATGGGAAACCAAGGAAAACCGTCTTCAGGGCTGCCGACAGTGGGGTTCGAACCCACTATCTTCCGGATGAAAGCTCACAGCTGCAGTTTGAACACTACTGGTAATAATGTAAGTAAATGGATACAAACCAGTGCCTAACTAGACAAACTTACAATGTAACGGGCCTTTAAAAATCATATAGCACAAGAATACAAAAATATTCTTCAATATATAAGAACACTCGAAACAGGGAAATATCAGGATATGATTATTGAAAACTATTGCTTTTGACGTTAACAACTCAGCCATTATCTAAAATGGCTTTAGCTTCTGGCCTTTTATCCAGTGGATGTATTCATCTCAGCTATCCCCACACATACAAAGAGTACAATGACACTATAATCCAGACGTGTTTAAAGCGTCCAACAATTGCCTTGTCCAGTTTGCTCATAATTGCAGACTTCTACGCACCTCCTGCACTGTCGTCTATGCCCAGATTCATGTACAGGGTTGGAATTGGCACTGGCTGGAAACAATGCCATCAATGTAGCCAAATACTGGTCACAACTTGTGTAAATAATGTATATGTAGTGTAGATATTTTCATGTAATACTTCCTTTCTCCTTTTTTTTATTTTTTACAATTAATTTGTTCATATGTCTTTCATTTTGAGTGATTGACATAGGGCCTACTTCAAAATTTTATTATTTAATTTTTTTGAAGTGTATTTGAATTGATTTCTTATATATTGGTACCTCTGACACGAATAAATAATAAATAGTTGCAAAATGAACTCTTTGAGATTTCGCAAGCGTCTTCAACACGAAAACGACCATCTGGATGGGACGTGCCTTGTCTAAGCAGATGGAATCTTGTGCTAAGCAGCATTGTTCAAAGAGTTTGCAGCTGCTGCTCATGTTCCAACACCTTCGAAGACGCTGCTTTCTGTGTACGCCAACAACATATTTCGTTTAGCTCGAAGAAACATGTCATTTTCAACTCTCGACGGTCACTATGAGCAATTTAAATTTCCACTACTTTTTCCTCGTCAACTGGATATGCATCAGCCACCAGTTGGTGGAATAAAACCTATTTATCTGTCTACTGTATTCCAACGAAGGGAAATTGATTTGTAGGGATGTATAAATGTGGATACCAGATTGAAAGTACAGATGCTTTAATGATTCGCTTTCAAGCTCTCTAGAAACTTGATACTACAGACTATCTGATCTGCATTTAGGGCAGTCGCCCAGGTGGCAGATTCCCTATCTCTTGCTTTCCTAGCCTTTTCCGAAATGATTTCAAAGAAATTGGAAATTTATTGAACATCTCCCTTGGTAAGTTATTCCAATCCCTAACTCCCCTTCCTATAAATGAATATTTGCCCCAGTTTGTCCTCTTGAATTCCAACTTTATCTTCATATTGTGATCTTTCCTACTTTTATAAACGCCTTTCAAACGTATTCGTATACTAATGTCATTCCACGCCATCTCTCCGCTGACAGCTCGGAACATACCACTTAGTCGAGCAGCTCTTCTTCTTTCTCTCAAATCTTCCCAACCCAAACATTGCAACATTCCCTCACAATCTCTAGAAAAATCGAAAATTCTTGGAACTGAAAGTGTTGTTTTACCCCTCCGTGTAATATCAACAATAATAACAGTTCCAGGTTACTTAAGTAAACATTGTACCTTTGGCTGACTGATGTGCAGTTGTTAATGAACTGACAAAGCGTTCATTGATTTAGTAGTAATGGGTGGTAAAATAACTAACTATGGCAGAAGTAGGGAGGATACACAATGCTGAGTAGTAAAAGCAAGGAAGTCCTTTCTTAAGAAAAATTGCTTAGTTCGAACACTGATATAGGAATTAGAAAGATGTTTTTGAAGGCTTTCGTCTGGAGCGTGGCATCGTTATATAGAGGTGAAACATGGGCGATAACTAGCTCAGAAAGAAAGAGAATAGAAGCATTTGAAATGTGGTATTACAGAAGAATGGTGAAGGTGAAATGGATAGATTGAATCACGAATGAAGAGATACTGAATCGAATTGGTGAGACGATATCAATTTGGCTAAATTTTACGAGAAGAAGAGATAGAATGATAGAACACATCTTAAGATATCCAGGACTTTGTTCAGTTGGTTTTTGAGAGAAGTGTAGGAGGTAAGAACGTTAGAGGTAGGCCAAGATATGAAAACGGCAGGCAGATTAGAGCAGCTGTGTTATGTAGTACTTACGTAGAAATGAAAAGTTTATTAGCACAGTATAGGGTAGCATGGAGTGCTGATTCAAACCAATCTATGGACTAATGACTCAAACAACAACATTACCTACGTAATACTGTAGCTTCCTGTGAATTAATGCCCGTGGATTAAGAACTGATTGCACTGTCTCATTGTTTAGAACCACACTGCAGAGACATGACTACAGTACTGTCTTTGAGGCCCGTTGAGATTTCCCGCGCGCTAGAGTGCAGTATATGTGGACCAGCGGGAATAATTTTACCGAAAATGTGAAGAGGTTTATTCGCAAGTAGTGGAGACATCACCGTCGAGAAGGGGCGCTTCGTTGTTGCCTGCTTTTCCTTGGCATGCTTGCTTTCCGAGCAACGTTGTGAATTTAGATTTAAAATATATATGAAGAGAGTCTCAGTGGCTCAGACGGCAGCGCGTCGGCCTCTCACCGCTGGATACCGTGGTTCAAATCCCAGTCACTCCACGTGAGGTTTGTGCTTGAAAAAGCGGAGGCGGGACAGGTTTTTCTCCGGGTACTCCGGTTTTCCCTGTCATCTTTCATTCCAGCAACACTCTTCATTATCATTTCATAGCATTTATCACTCGATAATAAATCACCTTGGGAGTGGCGACCCCATTGTAATAACAGCCTATGTATGTTTCATTCATCACATCCCTGACCCCGTCAATGACTGGAAAACAGGTTGTAGGTTTTCATATATATGAAGATTACGAACAGAGTTCGCTTTTAGGGATACAAAATTGCGCAAAGGACAAGAAGGAAAAAAGACCTGTTCGTAACTTCTCTAAACGATAAGACTTCTTATAAGGAATAACGTATCCCTGCAGGTACCAAATCCTTATTCATGTTAACCGAGTGTTGGACTTAAAAGAGTTCGTGCTAATTAGGTTTGACTGTAATACGTAATTAAGTTGTTTCTATTTCAGGTATAATTTTGTTACCATATGTTTTCCTTTTCAGGTAGTTTGTAAATTTATTTATTCGAAGTTAGCTTCGGGAGACTGAAGAACCTGACAGTTATGAAATAAAATGTAATAGTAAATTACAAAATAATGTGTTCTGTTCACAGCTCGATATGTCTAAAATTAGAAACTGTTTAAAAAAATCTTAGCTCATTAATAACTGCTCATCAATCAACCAGGGGTACAACGTTCACTTTAGTAATCTACTGTATACCTGCAAGTATCAGAGTTCTCTGCCAACTTATTTCTTTTCTCTTCGGTATGGAGCAAAACTTTCCAGGTTTCTTGAGTAAACGATATGTTTTCACCACTGTAATATGCGCCTTGGTCAGTTTAATAAATCTAAGTGGAAAAATGAAATGGTCTAAAATGGAATTACCTCTTTTCTCCGTCTCCAGGAACGTGTGTTAACCATGCCACGGACTTAAACTTGTAACCCCAATCTACTATTAGGGCGCGAATAGTATTAACTGGTTAAAATACCTGAACATTCAAATTAGCTGGTAAAAGGGGATTAAAATTGTACAACACCTCTCTTTATATGAAATCTTTAATTTCAGGGGCAATCAAAAGGCATGTAGTCCATCTGTGTACAAAGTTGAGTTTGAAACGCTTCATCATATAATACATTACATACTCCAAAATACATTACATTAAATAATTATTGTTGCTTCCGCTTATCCGTATTATAGAATTCTTAATCTATCAAAATGCAGAGCTTGCCCTCACAACCGTAGCGCTTTTACACACGCGGCCTCTACGCTCGGTAATAATATTAATAAGTAGAGGTGTTAGTGTATAATTGAAAGAAAAGTAAATGATTGGTATCTACATGGCCTTTTAGCATTGAATTATAATGTACCGAAGTTTATTATCTTAATTATTTAAAGGTACTGCATAAAGAAAGCAAGAATATATCGTGTTGTTTTCTAAGACAAGATTAAAAACTGTTAGTAGTTAGACAAAATATTGCAGTGCCATCCTAAATATATGGAGAGATTGGAGCCAGTAGTACAATAGAACTTACGACTTCCCGTCTTTTATGGTAGTATTTGTGATTTATCTATTACTTGAAATCCAACTTTACGAAATACATCCTTCCCTGAACTAAGTTATCGGATCAATAAATAAAAGTTTTCTTTTCTTATCTAAAACTGGTTTCCAAATAGTAACCCAGATGTAGCCAGATTATAAACATTACTCATATTTATTTTCTATTAGCTGTCTTGGTTGGTCGGTGGTAGTGTGTCTAGTTCGTGATCGTAAGTTCACATTTTCGATCCCGACTGAGGTTATCGATTCTGGAAGAACGATAAAAACTAATTGGCACTCCTTGTCCTGTTTGTGTGTAGGTCTCCAGTCGTCTTCGTTCTGTACTTGGAAGATTCGGGTTTAATTTCCAGAAGTGGCACTTCCCTCTCGACACCATTAACTGATCCAGACTATGGAACATCTACTAGATTACCTGCTGTGCCCTGAATCTTGTACAGTAGAAGATCTCCTTGTGACGCAAACGCTATTGAGTTTGCACGTGGCTTGTCTACCGTGGTGTGACTTAGTTTACGACTGTAATATGTATAACCATGTATTTTGTTTGTTTCTGACTCAATTAAATAAAACCTAGTGCGAAACGCGTCTTTCGGAGGTATAATGTACGTGTGCTTAGAAAAATAATTTTTATAGACACTTAATACTAATATTCTACACGTTCGTTTCTTCAGTAATCATTGTAATTTGAACATAAGTGTTTAAAATGAATCTTTAATATGGCAGGAAATAATGAACAATAAAAGAAAAAAAAACACGTAATTTACATCTACACTGGTATGTATGGAATCGTATTTCCATCTTTACTTGTTGAATACTGACCTGATACTTGGTGTTTACGCCGGACAGGACAAATAAGGAAACCTACGTCCGGTTCAGTTTAATGTTTGTCTGAACATCACAAGAGAATGGATTGGTGGATTTTCTTCAAAGTTTGTATCACGTTCAGGATAAGGGCGAGTAAGATCTTTCCTATAATTTGTTGAACAATATTCAGTAATATTGCCTGCTGTCACTTCTTGGTGGATACAGTACTTTTGCATCCATCTCTTGGCACAGGCCAGAGTAAAGTGTAGCTTCCACCGAAGTCCCAGTCAACATCCATGGCTGTGACAATAATGAAGCTACTGGGGTATATGGGTGGTGCTGAGTAATGACATTCAGAGCACGACTAGTACATCTGAGTGTTATGAAAGGTGCTGCTCACAGGGTAATTCGTGCTGCAATAGTACTTTCTGACCCAGTGAGGAAAGCAATGGCAAACTACCTCACTCCTCATCTTGCCTAGTACACCTCATTTTGGTGCTGCCATTGGTTTTTGGGGTTTCCTTATAACCGCATAACCTTTGGTGGTGCTATTTGAGGATCCAATCAGCCTCTGGGCTGATGACCTAACAGACAGACAGATTCAGTAAGAGGGGTGCTTCAATGGGGACTTATATAAATGTAAATCACGATGTGTCTCTTTCACAGTTCGTTTTACAGGTACATTAAATTTTCTCACGAGCAAAATGTATTTAGAATATTAGTTACAAACCTTAATGTTCTGCGTCTTTTACCGATAAAGTGAAAAATAAAGGAAATATTAGTGTCGATCGTGTGAAAGTTTAAGTCCTAGAGTAGATAATCAACTCTATGGTAGGGTTACTATGGAAGTCATCATGGCAACGTTTAATTTTTGTACTAGAAAGAACAGATCAGATGAAGAGCAGCAATCATTTTCAAAAAGATGAAACTGCGAAGGGTTGCACAGAGTCGGGATACGAGTAGCCGACCTCATGACAAGCCGCTGACAACCATATGTCCAGCTACGTGACTCAGAATCTCAAGAACAACTTGAGGGGTCGACAAAAATATAATCATGCACACGCTGAATGATTGTCCCGTCAACAATGGGAAAACAGCTAGACAATATACAAAATAAATCGTGAAGTTTCAATAATCAAATCCCTTTAGCTCTTAGAATCCTGTAATGGTTTTGATTGTTGACTTGCTGAGTGGGGCCATTGTTACCTGTTTACCACAAGGAGGATTATGATTATATCGCATGGATTTGTAATTAATTCTAAATGGTCTAAAATATTCAGAAGTAGCATGATGGCATATGGCATCACTAGGCTAGAAAACTTTCAGAATCATAAAAAATATCAACATCAGCACAAAAGCAATATTTTAAGGATTCAGAATCTCCCCCGATTTTGTTCCTGCGTTGAGACAAAATGCGACTGAACGCGTGCTCCTTTAAAGCAACTTTCTTTAACGAGGTTCTCCGACAGCATTCCAGTGGTAACTTGAATGAATGCTGGCATCATAATTTATACAATTCATTTCCAATTCCTTGAGTTATCGGGAGGCCGTAACTGCTCTCGAGATTATCGCTCAATTTCAGATAAACATTAACATGCGACCAGACTGAGCATTTATATTTACATTAGAGGTTTGCCTTGGATGGTGATAACTATTTGTAATAAATGCCGCAGCCATAACTTAGTGAGTCTAGTTGAAATAATCAAGTCAATATCCCAATTATGTCTGACGTATCTGGCGTCACACAGACTCATTTTGGTTTTGGGCGGGTTTTAAAACGGGATGTCTTTCCCGACGCTACGTGATTCTTGAGATAAATATCTCGACCGAGACTCGACCGAGGTTCGAACCTTAGCCTTCCAGGTGAGAGAAGCCAGTAGCTACGCCACTGAGTTAACCACGCCCCAACAACAACAACAACAACAACAACAACAATAATAATAACGATAATAATAATAATAATAATAATAATAATAATAATAATAATAATAATAATAATGGATTTATTTACTTATTTAATCCTTTTACACTCCAGGGTTGGTTTTTCCCTCGGACTCAGCGAGGGATCTCACCTCTACCACCTCATGGGCAGTGTCCTGGAGCGTGAGACATTTAGTTGGGGATACAGCTGGAGTAGAGGACCAGTACCTCACTCAGGCGGCCTCACCTGCTGTGCTTAATAGGGGCCTTGTGGGGGATGGGAAGATTGGGAGGGATAGACAATGAAGAGGAAAGGAAGCGGCCGTGGCATTACGTTAGGTACCATACCGGTAGGCCTACTTGCCTGGAAAAGAAGTGGGAAACCACAGAAAACCACTTCGAGGATGGGTGAGTTGAGAATAGAAACCCTTCTACTTATTTTACCTCCTTAGGCTGAGAGGACCGCGCTCCAGTCCTCGTACCACTTTTCAAATTTCGTGACAGTCGGGAATCGAACCCAGACAGTCAGGGTGGCAGCTAATCACACTAGCCATTAAACATCAGAGGTGGACATAATAATAAGCACCCCGCACCTGTTTATGTAGGACTTGGAATCTTGGCGCACTTCCTGTTGATAACACTGCGTAACAAAATTTGACGAAGTTTTCGTTTATCTTAATTTTTGTGCGTTTATTGCTTTTATTGGTGATGCTGATTATGAATATATAAGTAGTTTTTCTCAAGTGTCAATACTTTGGTTGTGATAATGAATTTTTGAATTGTCTTAAAAGCTACTAATAATGCATGCTTATTTAATACAATTAGAGTTCTATAGAAGAAATCTAACATAAAGTACCTCAAGAATTGGTGGGAATAAGTGCAAAAATATTGAATAACACTGAATCTTTATACAACAATGGTGGCATCTTTTCCCCTTATGTTATTTTGACCCATCTGCTCGTACTATGCCCATCATAGCACAGTCCCGATGTCCCTGATACTTTCTTTCCTTGCAGTGATTGTCCTGGTGAAAGCGTTCACCGTGTTCTTAGCTTACACCTCCTAAATTTGGCCTAAAGAAATCAATATGAGGAAACAAATAGTGCATTTTCACCAACATTATACATTTAAGTACATTATAATTCTATATCAAATTTTCTATCAGTTTCATGTAATTCTCACTTCTATTGTTACCCAAAAACTGTTGCACTACCATTTAAAAGCATCCCAAGTATTTCCTTCAGCAAGAGGCATTGGTTCTACAAGTTCTTTTGATTTTAACATCACACGAATCTCAGATCCGGTGAAATTTCCACTTTTTTTTTTTTTCACTTCAGATAACTCGGCGAACATTTGTCTCATGAGGCTCACTCTTGCTATCTGAACCTTCGATGAATTGTTTAGCAAGTCCAAGTTTGATATGGATTGGTGGTAATAAAATCCTCTCCTTGGACACTGTTTTGTATTTTCGAATAATATTGAGGTAACATTTTGCTATTTCTTCAATATAATGACGAAATGAGTTATCTTGTTAGTGTCAAAAGATAGAGAGCATAGGCCAGATTAGGTTGTTGCAAAAACTGGAAAACCTAAAAGTATAACTTTTATGTTTTTTCCCGGGATAAGCGAATTTCAGATCCTTTAGTCCACGTGCGTGTTTATGGTACGAGAGAAAAAATAACGGACATTTACGCAAACTTCCAAATATTCTAACAAAGCGATCATTAGCAAGCAGCACGGACGTGGATTTAACTTAATAGGATGGTTATCTAGTTTTACCTCCTCTTAAAACAAAAGTCACCTTCACAATGGAAATAACTGTTTGCTTAGACTTCATGGTAACCAGTTAACTTGTGATGATAGCGGTTGTTGTTATGAACGTTGTATTAATACGCATAACTGCGTTATCATCAGCCCATACTGATTAGGAAGATAATGGAGATAACCATGAGAATGATAATGAAAAGGAAACCGTGAAGAAGAAGAAGAAGAAGAAGAAGAAAATAAGGAAAGTTAAACCGGAGTTATGAAAGGAAAGAAAAATGAAATACTCATTTACCTCAGACGCTCTCTGTCGGTGAGTAGCATGGGACGGTGTGTCTCCTCAAGGTTGTAAACATTATGGTGTCCGCGGCGGTTTCATTTAACATTTTATCGGGTTCCTCTTTCTGTGCTAATTATATTTCGGTATTCCTCGTTCATTTTTTAACCATGATTGCATTTTTAGATTCCATTTCTTTGTCCATGCCATGAAAGTTGTGATTATTGCTGTAAACATGTTCAGCAAAAGCAGAATACTTGTTATACTGAATTGCTTTAAAGTGTTCTCGGTAACGCTGAGGGAATATTCGGCCAGTCCGTCCTATGTAAAACATTGTAAAATTTTTGCAAGTTAACCTAGAATACTCCGGAGTAAGTTGTTGTAAGGATAAATTTTTATTAACTACATTTAAATTGCTTTTCTTTGCAACTCTCTCACTAGGGGCTTCCTGACCGAGGCGGTAAAGGCGTGCTCGGTTCATCCGGAACGACGTAGGTTCTATTCCCCGTCAGGTCGTCGAAAAGTTTAAGAAAGGAAATTTTCACTTGTGGAGGTGCATATGGTCCTGAGGTTCACTCAGCCTACACCAAAAATGAGCATCAAGTTAACTCCTGGGGGCAATGGGCGTAGAGCTAACCATGCAACCCCATCAAGTGTCGAGGTTACGAATAGTGGAAGCCTTTACCTTCCACCCCTCCAAGGGCCTTCATGGCTTTGCTTTTACTCGCTCGCTAGCGCCGTGAAGATTGTTCAGTCTTCGTGTAACAGCTGAGTTGGTATGCTCGGTCAGTCCTATCATTATAAAGTACGTTTTAAAGTATACTCATTAAGTTTATTGTTTCATTAGCTTGTCTTATTCATTTTTCTATTTTTATTACAGTACAAACGTCCTCTAAATTTTAAAATCAAGACGACACAATTATGACGATTTTGACATTTTAATTTTATTGATTCACTGATGATGCAACCTAGATTCCATAAACAGGTTTTCCTCAAAAACTTAAATTAAAATTAATCCAAGCACTACTATTCCCAATTTTAGACTACTGTGATACGGTACTAGTCAATCTAAATGCTGAACAAGCTTTGAGACTTCAGCGAGCACAAAACTCATGCATACGATATGCCTTCCAACTGCGACATCACGCTCATGTCACACCATATTTCAAAACCTTGGAATGGCTACGCATAAATGAACGAAGGAATTTTCACCTAATGACACTTGTTTACCAAGTGCTCTCGACGAACACTCCTACTTACCTCTCTTCTAATTTTCGTTTCCTTTCCTCATTCCATGAAATTAGTACCCGTTCGGGTTCTCTACTTGAAATTCCACTAAGTCGAACGAATTCCTACAATCATTCCATTATAGTTACTGCATCGAGTCTCTGGAATATACTCCCAATGGACATTCGGCACCTTACTTCCTCTCATAAATTCAAATCTGCCTGCAGAAAGTTTTTCCTGGGAACATAAAACTGAGTTGTGTGTCATTGTGTGTATGTTGTGTAAATGGGTTTTCTTCATTTATTATTATTATTATTATTATTATTATTATTATTATTATTATTATTATTATTATTATTATTATTATTATTATTATTATTGTCACATTAACTGCTGTACTGATATGTAGGCCTAACTTAGTCTTAGAATTATCTGTCCGTAGTATTATTTCTTTTTAGAATTTCTATGTACTTTTATGTTTACATTTTTAAATTTCGTTTATAGTGGTTAAGTGTAAGAGAGGGCCGTGAGCCCTAACTTCGCCACAAATCTAAGTCAGGAATAAATAAATAAATAAATAAATAAATAAATAAATAAATAAATAAATAAATAAATAAATAAATACATAAATAAATAAATAAATAAATAGATAAATAAATACATAAATAAATAAATAAAACCGTTTAAGGTTTGCTGATATAGACTGTTTTTAGTTTTAGTAAGTGTAGCAAACTAACCTGTCAACGAAGGGTTCAACAGATGGTTGTTATTAAATTTGAGTCTGAAGCTACAAGTGTAACTGCACATTAAAAAAATTAATTTCAAAACATTCTATATGACATACAGTAATACCGTATATTCTTCTGCCGCTCCTGAGTCTAAGTGACACTACCACAGAGCCAAGCCATGTGGCTGAGGATGACTACGTGGCACCTCAATACTTGTGGACAACAGTCGACTTGACATCCAAGGTACTCAATGGATTTTATGCAGTTCTCGTAAAATCCCGGGCGCCAGGTTACCACGGCGAAAGGAAATACGAGTCGGGCGCCTTGGTTTCCCTGACGTTGATATTCCCTATTCTATTTACCTGGCAGGAGATCTGATTTTTATGTAGATTGAAGGATTAAAACAAATAGTCCAACTCTTTGATTGAATGATCAACATTGAGGCCTTCAGTTCAGAGGACTCCGGGTTCAATTTCCTGCCAGGTCGGGGATTGTATTTACGTGTGATTAATTCCTCTGGCACTGGGACTGCTTATTTGTGTTTGTCCCCACACTCCCCTCTTCGTATTCAGAATACATACCACAGTAACAACCACTATACAAACACGCACCTAGGATTGGCATCAGAAAGGGCATCCGACCGTAAAACAGGGCTGAATCCATATGTGTGACATAATTTGTGTCCACGACCCCAAAAGGTGTGGGAAAAGCGGTAGAATAATAATAATAAGAAGAAGAAGAATTGAAACAAATTATAATGAATTCGTTGCAGATTCACCTTGAATATCAAAACTATTTAATTCGTTGAACTACGTATGTGCAATTAGAAGGGTCGAATGGGAATACCAGTTCTCTTTAAGCTGACAAAGAACCTTTGGTGCAAGATGGAACCAAACACCAGAGAAAAGGTTTTTCAAGAGCGAACATTGCAGTGAATTGAACATCAGGGTAGTTGATACTTTAACCTGGCCAGAAGGGAAGGATCTGGAGAATTTTCGAGAAGAGGTGACAAAAACATTGGCGCACCATTAAGAACCAACTTGTGGGTTCTAGCATGGATTCTGAGATATTAAAGCAAAGCACTTTACATGAATGATATGCATTCAATGTGTTTGGCGATGGGATGAAGTCAAGCAAGCTTTTGAGTAAAACTGTGTCAACAATTATAGAATTCCGATTTTAGGCAAGTTGCTTCGTTTTGTATCAGTGTTATCTGCGTCACCAGAGAGGGATTTAGTTTAGCGAACCGAATCAATAAGAATCTAAGGCCATTAATGGGGTTGGTCAGCCTTAATAATTTAAACTTTTTAACAGCAATGGCCCATTAATGGATAACTTTCATCTAACGAGAACAATTAATTAATGGCATGTGGCCTCCGGAGAGGCCTGGTGCAAGTCTTTGGAACTAGCGCCTTATACGCAACCTGCGCGGCTTTAAAGTTGGGGCCCTAGTTCTGATGAATTCTAATTTTGAGGACAGCACACACACCTAGACCCAGAGCCATCGGAGTCAACCAATAAAGCTAGTGGCTTTACGTCGCTGGGGCTTATGGCGTCGAGGTGATAGAAAAGGCCTGGGGAGTTGGAAGGAAGCGGCCGTGACCTTAATTAAGCTACAGCCCCAGCGTTTGCCTGGTGTGAAAATGAGAAACCACGGAAAACTATATTCAGGACTGCCGACAGTGGGGTTCGAATCCGCTATCTCCCGGTTGCAAGCTCACTGTATGTGCCCCTAACTGCATGGCCAACTAGCCCGGTAAATATAATTTTAATAATCAATAAATAATGTAATTTGTTTTTATCGCATTTACGGTGTATGATTAGGGCAGTGACTTAGAGGCTATTTTTTAAAATCCAAATTGCCATGGTTCGAATTCCAAGGGTGAAATTTACGCCGAAGAAGTGAGATGGCACCAGGAAAGGTATCTGGCCTTCATCTCGAGATCAAAGGTGAAAAAGAGGTAGAGTGGCCACAATGACCCCAGAAATAAGGTGGAGAAAATTTCTTTTATATGCCAATTAAAAATGAAAGTCAAAATTACTTCCGACATTCTAAATAATGCGATATTACTTCAACACAAATTTGCGTTCTTTTAATCTTTGTAAAAACGTCCTCTAAATGAACACACCATTAGCAGTTATCAAGTTACCGAGGATTAAATATTTCCTCATTATGCATGGTTAGCCGCAGCAGAAGCCTATCTTGTTCCCAAATAGCTAACAATGGTCTTGTTCAGCTTCGGCCAATACAAATAAATACTTCCAATTTGGTGGGGAAATCTACACCTCAGATAGTCGTCGTACGGTTTACGATCTGTTAAAGTGTCGTATATTTAGCCAAGCAGAAGGAACAAGGCTAGCTAAAGAGTGAAACATAATACTAAAATGACGTAACACAAACAAGTGTCTAGTTAAGGCTTGAAAGACAACGGCTTCTAAAAGTTTATTGGTTGTGCAACGCACTCCAAGTAATTTACACAAATAACCTAGAGTAGTCTTCTTATTCGGGATCAGTTACAGCGCGGAGGAAATGCACGGCCGTGTTCTGGAGAAGACTCGTAATTTGAGATTGAATTAGAAGTTCTTAGAGAATGGAAACAAAGGAACAAGACGCAATGACACAGCTCAGCCGGTAGATGTCAGGTGCAAGACGTCGTAGCTGTTCCAGAGGTCTGACGTCCAACTTGTATTGGTAATTCTGTAATTGTTTGTCTTCCGATATTCTCCAGAAACTTACCAATGGTCTCTACATTCAAGTCTCAACGCCTTTGGAAGGACACCAGCCACGGTGGATCAACGGGTCAGCCCACTTCGCAGATGGAAAGACCGAGATTTAGATCCCTTGAGGGTGGGGACTGATACTAACTTTTTTCATCACCACCACCATTGATTCCTAGTGCAATAATAACGATGATGATATTAATAGTGTTAATAATAGTGATAATAAGAAGGGCGTGTTGCAAACATTTATTTATTTATTTATTTTATTTATTTATTTATTTAATTTATTTATTTATGGATGTATTTGACACGATTCAGACCACCATTGTGTCACCTTCAACGTTCTGTTTCATTCTGCTAGATAGCAGAGAAACCGATACACTGTTGAGCGATCTGTAGTTGATTTTAAACTATTATTGGCGGGTAAATAACAAGTGTGTCACCATAGATCTCTTACGTGCCGAAATCATACGACATGGATTGTGGAATAGACTGATTTATGCCCTTCAAAATTACGACCACCTCTTCTGGGTTTGAACCATCTATCTCACAAACCGGGAGCCAATATTCTGCCACTAATCCACAACGGGAGCAATTCCTAGTGATGACAGGATTTGTGAACTGTAAGTCACAGCATCCTTAAGATAAATCATTACGGTTACGTTCACAGTGACAGACACTTCGCTGGCCAACACCATTTCCAAACCGATATTCGAACCCTAGTCCGGACAGGATGAAAGAACTGCAACCACACAAATTTTTTCAAAGTTTCATGACCAACTTAGTAAGCATTCAGAATGGTGTCGGAAGTGGAGTAAAACTCAGCCAGACTGAAGTGCTGACGAAATTCTTCTGAACTCTTTCACCGAGTTCCATGAATCCATATAAACAGGCGAGTTTTCTTTCTTTCTCATCAGCATCTATATTTCAGCACTTACAATATACTCTGAATATATTGCGAGTAGTTATCAAATCATTCTGTTTTCCACTGACAACGTTTGAAGACATTACGTCCTACGTTGAGAAGTAGACTAGCAAATGTACCCGTGCTTCGCTACGTTATTCTATATTGTATACGGATATCGAAGTAAATTACTGTACATGCAGTGAACGAGATTTTTTAATTTGCATGCCACTTAGCGTCATTCAGAAACAGCAGGGGGAGGTTCTCATACGTTTTTCCAATGTCAAGTGCGAGTTGCGGAGTTGTGATGATAACGGCAGGCTCTCACTTGCCTACCGTCATTCACAACAGATAAGAACGTATTCATTATAATTGGAGGTTCCATTAGCTACTGCACGGTCACAATCGATTTGGGGAATTTTCGTCACAATGGCAGATGCCCTTTCCTACTTCCAGACAGATTACAGTTGAGGAGTTTTTAATATAATATCAGGCACCTTCCCTACCGCCAGTCAAAATTGAGTTGTGCTGTTATCGTTATAATTACAGGCCCCTTTTCTTAATGACAGTCACACAGAGTTGGTGAGTTTCCAATATAATAGCAAGAATCCTATACCTAATGCCAGTCACAGTTTAGATGGGTAAATTTGTTTATAATGGAGGGCACACTTGCCTACTCTATTGCCTACACTATTAGGGGAGTTTTGAAAAACTGGATCCTCCCTTGACTTCTGGCAGTCAAATCGAGATCTGAATTAATATTTAGAATGGTAGTCCCTCGTTACTAATGCTAGATATAAAGGAGTAGGAAAAGGATCCCATTCCTACTGCCAGTCAAATTCCATGGGGAGAGTAATGATTACAATAACAGACGCCCTTCTGCTGAGGGTCACTATCGATGTAAAATATTAATTATAATGGCAAACATACCCTTTCTACATCGCTACAAATCGACTTCAATGAATATATACAGATCGGCATACGAAGTATATGCATGTTTACAATTTTGCAAACCTTCATTTACATATTGCTGCTAAACTATGTATCATATCGGCAAACGGATTGTACTACGAGACGCGTCATTTAGCGGTCTAAATGGCTGGTCTTACGATAGCATTACTTTTCGGTACTAATATGACAGCTACAAACATAGAATTTGGCTCACGTATGGATACTGGATGGGCCTTGTTCGTGTAGAATTACATGATTCTACCTTTCGTATTAGTGATTCGAACTACAAATTATACGTGTACAAAGAGCATAATGTAGGTACAATCGATAAATAGAGACAAATGTAACATATTAGGAATAGAGATACGACGAAACTTCACAGGACAAAAGTTGTAGATCACTCCAAACTGAACCGAGATTGTGCCACCCGTTTTGTGATACGACTTGCGGTTTAGCTGCGAAATAACTCGAAACGAAGGTCTGCACCATCATTAAAATTGCCTAAATATTTTTCGGGGGTAAAAATTGAAGTATTTAAAGATCTTGGAAGCTTCCCGTCGATTACAGGTTAACACATGTAACTTCGCCAAATTTTAATTTTGTAGTCGTCTGGCAGATTATGTCTCAATCGTGAGTGGGGGAGGGGGGGATTAAAATGAGGACTATCAGGAAACTATAGCCAACAAATTTGCAGATTGTCATTATTACACTTGAAACAGATAGCTGTACGAAAATTTAGCCAAAAGGGTCAATGTATAGACACACGACCGTTACGAATTTATTTATATAGATAAGGAATCTGCTATACGTAAAACACATTTTGGGCTCTATGTCTGCTGGGCTTAAGCTGCAAAGCAGACCGTTCATGATATATCCATTATTAATCCTCCTATTGAAAAAATTGTACATGAGAAAAAAAATTAGAAACGGATTTCCATCAAGGTTGGTCGATTTCCAGTCAGATTGGTCTTGTATATATTGTGGGAGATTAAAATCACTGTTTCGGTTCCCTAGAAACCCCCCGTCTATTCCGGGAATTTGACATAGTAAGGACCTAAAAACTTACATTTCGACAGGTGGATGCTAAATATGAAGTTTGGTTGAAATATTTCCAGTAGTTTTCAAGTTATAAGAAATACGCTTTACACGTACCCGCCCTTGACGCAAGTCCGGTGGGACTTGTACCGAAAACCGGTCCGTTAATGATATCTCCCTTATTAATTATCCTGTCGAAGAAATGCACATGACAAAAAATAGAAATGGATTTCTATCAAGTTTGGTCGAATTCCAGTCAGGTTGGTCTTGTACTGTATATATTGTGGGAGAGTAAAATCACTATTTCTGTTTCCTACAAATCCCCAGACCATTCCGGGAATTTTAAATGTTATTGACCTTAAAACCTACCCTTGGGCAGGTGGATGCTAAATATTAAGTTTGGTTCAAATATCTTCAGTAGTTTTCAAGTTGTTAGAAATACGCTTTACACGCACCCGCTCTTGCGTTAAGTCCGGTGGTACTTGTACGGAAAAACGGTCCGTTAATGATATCCCCCTTATTAATCATGGTATCGAAATGATGCACATGAGAAAAAAAGTTTAGAAATGAATTTTCATTAAGGCAGGTAGAGTTCCATTAAGTTTGGTTGTGTATGTTTTGAGGGACTGCAAAGTCACGGTTTCTGTTTCGTATAAAACCCTAGCCATTTCCGGAATTTAGAAACAATTTTTGCCCTAAAACCTACCCAAGGACAGGTGGATTCTAAGTATGAAGTTCGGTGGAAATATATCCAGTAGTTTTCAAGTTATAGGACAGACAAACTGACAAACAGACAAACACACACCAAAGCTAAAAATTATGCAGATGGTCATTATTACACCTGAAACGGATAACTGTACGGAAATTTCGCCAAAATAGTCAATGCGCATACAGACGGTCGCTACGATTTTATTTATATAGAAGATTACGTCTCACCCAGATGGTCCCGATATAATAGTGTCTGTCACGGTTTTTATAAAAGAATTCAGATGCTAATAATTTTGTTGCTGTGCATTGCAAGCAGGCACCCTGTGCACCGTTTCCTTCGTTAGGATATGCTCTTTCATTTCGAAACACTCCCACTCTTCTGTGACGTCACCTGGCCTGGAGATAACCAAATAGCCACCCGCCGCGTGCGTTAAATTAGTACAGTTTCCACTCTCGTTGCACTAGGATGCTGTTCTTGATCACTCCACTAAATCAATATAAGTTAGTGGAAAACCAAACAAAAAAAACCACGGCACTTAACGCCCTTGAAAGGGCCTTGGCCTGCCCAGCGACCACTGCTCAGCCCGTAGGCCTGCAGATTACGAGGGGTCGTGTGGTCAGCACGACGCACGCTCTCGGCCGTTATTCTGGGCTTTCGAGACCAGGGCCGCCATCTTACTGTCAGATAGCTCCTCATTTCTAATCACGTAGGCTGAGTGGACCTCGAACAAGCAATCAGGTTGAGAGAAAATTACCTCACCTGGCCCGGAATGGAACCCGGGTTCACCGGGCGAGAGATAGCCACGCTACCCCTGCACCACGGAGCCGGCATAATGCAAAACCGCACTCGCGAAATATCACCAAAACCAGTTCAGAGATTGCGAAAAAATGTGCAAAATGGACAAAAATACCTCCGAAACTTTTCAAAACGACAACGAAATAGAGAAGCTGTTGGCGGTTCCAGAAAGCCGTCCATGACTGCTACAGAGCTGAAACAAACTGAACGAGAGCCAGTCAAAACTCTGCGTGCTGATCGATAACCAAATATTTCTTCAGCTCACGAACTACGTGGTGCATAGTGAAGCGATAAGAACTATGCAGGTGATTTGGTTATGATAAATGGCCATGAGATGAAAAATGGCATTCGACAATACCACAGTTCTGTAGGAAATGTGTACGTGTGGGAAATGTAACTGGTGTTTCATTGCGGTTCGTGGAATCTAACTGATGATCTTGGAACTGCTTCCGCATATTGTTCTTTACATCTTTATATCTCAGTTGATGGTCTTCGAATTTCCTTCGCTATTACGTTATGTTTGAACAATCAAATTAAAGTAAAACTATTGAAAGTACACTGCGCTAATTATACACTCACGGTAACGTAAATATCTGGATACTAGTACTAGTACTTCGACAGTCGAAGTTAGTGTGTGAGAAATAATTGGAAATTTCAAATGGTCACGTTGATGTCCTTTATGAATAAAACATAAACAGAGACGAGAGTCGTAATTACAGTACTATTTAAGAAGTAATTGGAAATTTTAAATGGTCTTGTAAATATCTTCAGTAGTTAAACAACATTGGGCGTGGTCAAGATTTGAATGGATTGCCACGCGCTTACCATGGTACATATAAAACATTTGAATAGATTCCTTTTTTTAAGTTGCTCTGCGTCGCACCAACACAGTTAGGTCTTATGGCGACGATGTGACAGGAAAGGGCTAGGAGTTGGAAGGAAGCGTCCGTGGCCTTAATTAACGTACAGCCCCAGCATTTGCCTGGTGTGAAAATGGGAAACCACGGAAAACCACCTTCAGGGCCGCCGACAGTGGAGTTCGAACCCACTATCTCCCGAATACCGGATACTGGCCGCACTTAAGTAACTGCAGCTATCGAGCTCGGTTGAATAGATTCAGAACAGGTATTAGAGTATTTCCTCATAAACCATATTGAGTGTAGTTGTAGGCGGTAGTTGAACGTTGAACTTGAACATCTTTGAACTTGGGTAGTCTTGGAAAATCTGCCTGCTATCCATTGTTAAACACCGGAGTGGAGAGATTCATCCCTACTTTATGTAAAATTTGTCCCTGTGATATTCATCGTGACAGAGAAGGTATAAATGAGATCAATTTTCAGAACAAAGGATTCTTTCTTCGTTTTTCCGTTCTTCCCCCAATTAGGGTCGGCTGTTTGTCTGGATTTATCCCATTTTTACGGCGGATTCCTGTCCTGACACCAACCCTAAGTAGAGGGATGCATTCGCTATTGGGTGTCCCGTGGTGGCTTGTAGTGTGAAGAGTTCTCTGTAAATTAAGATGAGTATTAAGACGAACACAATTACCCAGCCTCTGGGCTGGACGAATCAACTGTATGAACCTGGGCCCTCTGAGGCGGAACCGGATTAAGATATATCGGGTTTAAAAGGTGCTAAATCTATTCTTGGAATAAAATACTTTCTTCTTGAAGCTGAATTTTTTCATGAACGATATATTGGGATTAACATGTGCAAAATCTATTCTCGGAATAATACATTCTTGAAGCTGAAGCGGTAAGAATGTTTTTCATGAACATTTTTTTTGTCGAGCTTTAGTACAGTCAATCTTCATTCCGTTGAATGAACTGGCCATATTAACTTTATTAAATGGATTCTACAGAGTCGTGTTAGTGCACGTTATGTAGTCATCTATCAAAATATTCGGAACGTGTTGGTTGATGACTTTCGTTCGCTGGGCGCAAGATTGATACATTTGAAAAACGTAATCTCTCATTTAAATGAAAAGAAGAACCAAATATACCTTGTACAATATTTTTTGAAAACTGGGTTTGTGGAATACGATAATAACATTTTGACGTTGTTATCCGTTGCCGAGTTTTACAAGCCATTCTCTGAAATTACGATGGTGAGCTCCTGTATTATTTCTTTGGTTAAAAGTCGTAAATTTGGTCCTCGAGTCAATAGCTGCTTATTGACCTTGAGGAATTACTGCCAGGCACTGTCAAAATTCCCCGCCAAGCAAGATCACCTCTCATTACAGTTTTCAGTAGCTGATCTACGGTGAAAGAGCGTGATGGGGAACCATGGTTGCTACGTCCTATGTAAAACCTCTTGGAAACTCAAACTTTGCATGCGTATTCTCTCTACATGCCAACGGCCGTAGCCGTGTTGAAACACCGGATCCCGTGAGATCTCCGAAGTTAAACGACATTGAGCGTGGTCAAGATTGGGATGGGTTGCCACGCGCTGTTTGTGGTGGGTAGGGGAATGGAGGAGCGGAAAGGAACTGGCCACCCTGCCGTACGTAAACTTCGGCTCAGGCACATCTATGCGGAGGTTCGGACCTGCCTTCGGGCAGAATACACCCTTACCTCTCTCTACATCGCATTTTTGTTTAAGGCTATTGGAGCCTTTCGAAAGTTTGACAGAAATTCTATAAATAAAAAGAAAATGTCCTATTGCTGTCTCTCATATCTTGTTAATTATACATTTTTCTCTTCCTTGGTACTAAAGCTCTTTCATACCAGGTGCCCCTAGTTTTGACTGAAGCGAGCAATTTGGAACCAAGCCGTATTCATTCTCCTTGCCTACTTGTCATAGATTGATTTTACCTTTTCATTCCTAAGGCCTTTTCAGGCTTATGCCTTATGCATGTCCCATACCAGATTTTCCTCGAGGTTTCGACAGTGTTTTTTTTTTTTTTTTTTTGCTAGTTGCTTTACGTCGCACCGACACAGATAGGTCTTATGGCGACGATAGGAAAGGAAAGGCCTAGGAATGGGAAGGAAGCGACCGTGGCCTTAATTAAGGTACAGCCCCAGCATTTGTCTGGTGTGAAAATGGGAAACCACGGAAAACCATTTTCAGGGCTGCCGACAGTGCGGTTCGAACCCACTATCTCCCGGATGCGAGCTCACAGCTGCGCGCTCCTAACCGCACGGCCAACTCGCACGGTCGACAGTGGTTTAAATAGGCTAAAGATACCTTGTATTTACACAGTAACTGAACAATCGCGAGCGGCAACAATGGCCCTTTTCACCAGAACTTGACTATGGCGTGATAAATGTCTACAGTTTGTTTCACTGGAAGTTATCTTCACTGTACTCATTATAAAAGTCAGGCTCGTCATCATTCTATTACACTTATAAAATACAATCTTCCTTCATGCTTTCTTTACACTTCTGCGCATCCATCTCTAAATAGAGTGTGTGTTGAACAACAGAAATACAGCGTCAGAGTGAATTCGGAAGTGGAGAAGATCGCTTTGCTTGAAATCCGAGTTGCTCGTGCTCGGGACAGCGGGAGACATGTTGACATCCAAGTTAAGTCGGAAATGGGATGCAAAAGGTTAATAAATATACAGTACGTAATTCTCGCAGTTCTGATTACATACTTAATATGTAGAGAATAATTGAAAGTTAGCGCTGTGCTGTATTCATTACCTAAACTACATATTCTTGAATAGGATGCTGTCACCTAAATTGAGTTCGTAGCTGTAATTCTTATGTATTAAGGCAGGTATACAAAATACATTACTCAAACTTGTAAGGATGATAGTAGCGACAAAAACTTACATATTATTTTTATTATAAGGGTTGCCCAAATGAATCTCAGACATTAGTACGAACATCGTTATTCGAAGAAAGTAAACATTACGAATTCGACGATGGATGGTTATGTAAGTAAGGAAAAAAAAAAAAATTCGTATCGTCGGAAAGTGTACAGTAAGTGTACTGTTATCACGTGTGGAATCAATGTGATTTGGTACGGTTTTGCCATGAATTCGTCCAGAATTGGCTAGCTTATCAAATGAAATGTTCGATAAACTTCCATGTTCTTCGAAAACGTAAGGCTAGGTAAACAACTGATAGGCAATCTGGGAATCTGCCACCTAAATGCAGATAAATCGATTGATTGATTGATTGATTGATTGATTGATTGATTGATTGATTGATTGACTGATTGATTGATTGATTGATTGATTGATTGATTGATTGATTGATTGATTGATTGATTGATTGATTGATTGATTGATTGATTGATTGATTGATTGATTGATTGATTGATTGATTGATTGATTGATTGATTGATTGTGTTAGTGGAGCCGACATTTTCGTGTGAAGAATGTGTATGGGAATGAGTGTCTATCACTCTGTACAGTGTTCAGATGGCGTTCCTTATATGTCAACTGAATGCAATAATTTTCAAAAACTGTTCAAACGTGCATCCTCCTGTTTCAGTAAACACCCTGCAATGACGTTCCACTGCCTGCCGCACCCGTTTTAATTCCCCGGGTGTGTCAAAAAGATATAGCGGGTCCACCCAGCTTTCACTCCTGTACAACAAGATAGATCTGAAAATAAATCGATATAAATATAGTTTCGTTCGATAGTCCAGCGGACGCTTATTTGCAGTGTTGCCAACCCATAAATATTTTCTCCGCTAAATTTTAGTTGGAAATCCGCTAAATTCCGCTAAATTTCGAACTGAAGCTAACTATCATATACCAGCTGTTTTAATAAAAGAGATTAACTCAACACTCACAAGTTTCAAAACAGGAGTTTTTCATCTTCTCCTCCGCTCACTATATGCTCTGAAGCAGATGTGCTGAGTTGAGGTCCTGTGGTTTCATGTGAAGCCACAAGGTACTATTCTTTTTCAAATAATATGCTGGCAGTTCACAGTAGCAAAGATCATACGGAAATTTTCAAATCTATTTCGAAATTATTTTCACTTTCATTACTGTTTTCATTGTTTTCGACAAGTGCGGAAAGATTTAATGTCAAACAATTTCGCGTTTATATAGCACTGCCAATAGACATACCGTCCGTATTTGACATCACTGGGAAGCTCAACCAACTAGTCTTTTAAAGTTTCTTTACGAAATATCTGACTAGTTTTTAACCTTTTCTGTCGATGTACCAAAAGGAACCTGATGTCAAAGAAACACGTTATCAAACACGACACTGCCCGGCTCATCGAGAGTACAGTAACGATTGTAACAAATACTGTGCTGACTGAGGCTGTGGGCCAGAGCTGGTCTAGAACACGAGTGGTAGTATGCAGCATAACTTCAGTACAACAGGGATAAGTTAGTAGACTATTATGCCGTACTAAGTTCTATTTCTTTTCTCTCCTGGTGATGAAAGATGATATTGTTACCGCTGAAAATCGCTAAAAGAAAATTGAAAATCCGTCAAAAAATCCACTGTCCGCTAAATGGAAAATTTATCCGCTGTTCCGTTTAAAAATCCGACAAATTTGGCGGAAAATCCGCTGAGTTGGCAACACTGCTTATTTGTTGTAACCTGTAACTCTTGGTTAGCGTGCTGGCCTTTGGTCACAGGGGTCCGGGTTCGATTCCCGGCAAGGTTGGGAATTTTAACCATCATTGGTTAATTTCGCTGGCACGGGGACTGGGTGCAATGTGTCGTCTTCGTCATCATTTCATCCTCATCATGACGCGCAGGTCGCCTACGGGAGTCAAATCAAAAGACCTGCACCTGGCGAGCCGGACATGTCCTCGGACACTCCCGGCACTAAAAGCCATACGCCATTTCATTTCATTTCATTCCCTATGATTGATATATCCACAAACAGCGAAGGAAACCGTTTCGAAATAATAATTAGAAAAGGGGTAGGCCAAAAGGAATGAAATAGTGTGGAAATGTTGATCTATACTGAACGTTTTAGAAAATGCACTGCAGGCTTATTAGAAACTACTCCAGAGAAAGGTATCCGTTTAACTTAAGATGGGGTCAGAATATACAAACGAAAGAGACATGATAACCTTTGGAACTTTTGTCTTGTCAAGGAAGCATCAATCTGAATGAAAAAGAGCTTCATTTGTCCAGAAATTGGTTAAACTTACAGAGCCTGTCGCGTTCTAGACACTTAGATATCAATATCCACTTCAATTCATATGAAGGCATTTACAATGTCGTAGACAGGCTTACAGCTTGTGTTATATATATTAGGAGTGCATGCTCGGCTTATCTACAGAACCATCCAAACAACCGCAACTGAAGCGAGGCTGAGGCCAGCGGAACAATACGAGCTCAAGCTAGAGTGACTGCATGGATGTTGAGGACAACACAAACACTCAGTCCCCGAATACATATAATTAACCATTGAAGGAAATCGGAAATCGAACCCGGGGCCCTCTGAACAGAAGGCCACTACGCTGACTATTCAGACATTAAGCCGAACACTTAAGGATTGGAAACTCCGCACCTGGAAGACAAGATATTTCTATAAAAAAAGTGTGTCCGCCCGAAAAAAGTGAACTTGGTTTTGTTAGGAAACTCTGACGTAGTGACTGTATTAATTCCTTTAAAATGCAATCCTTTCTGAAAATTATAGGGAGAAATGTGGTTTAAAAAAAGCAGGTATAATTTAGACATTATGTATTTTTCCAAAAAGGTTCCTAGACTATTCCAGTTCTCACGGTACACTTGATAACCGTAGCGGCTCTTTTGTTATACGTGTTTTTTCTTAGTTGACGGAAATTATTGGCATTTTATGATGAGTAGTGGCTACAAAAACAGAAAAAGAAAAAGGCAGAGAAACATCAGAATTAAACTAAATGTCCGGCTCCATGGCTAAATGGTTAGCGTGCTAGCCTTTGGTCAGAGGGGACCCGGGTTCGATTCCCGACAGGGTCGGGAATTTTAACCATCCTTGGTTACATTCCCTGGCACGGGGGCTGGGTGTATGTGTTGTCTTCATCATCATTTAATCCTCATCACGACGCGCAGGTCGTCTACGGGCGTCAAATCAAAAGACCTGCACCTGGAGAGCCGAACCCGTCCTGGGATCTCCCGGCACTAAAAGCCATACGCCATTTATTTTCATTAAACTGAATACATCCAGAAATATTTCATTTACTAGAACGTAATTTACTGGAAAGTGCAAAATCTTTGTACTGATCTGTAAAAAGCATTTAACTATTTGCTCTATTTGTATTACGTCACACCGATACAGACAGGTCCTATGGTGACGCTAGGGCTAGGGTTAGGAAGGAAGCGTTCGTGGCCTTAATTGAAGTACTGCCTGGTGTGTAAAGGGGAAACCACAGAAGACCATCTTCAGGTCTGGGTTAGAACCCACTATCTTCCAAAATCAAGCTATCAGACAGGAGCCGCGTAGCCAACTCGCTCGGCATTATAAGGTAAGATTTTCTGTCTGCTCAATCATTAACTACTAACTTCTCGACGGCCAAATTCGTGTGACCTCGTATATTACATGGTTGCTTGTTTACGTTCGAAGTTCTGCCATCCGGCTCTGTCTCCAGGTAGAGCGGCGTTCTAAACCATGACTGCTCAGTTAGTCGGTCTGTCAGTCATTCGTGAGACAGTGGTCCCTTTCGTTCTAACGTTCGTGGATTAATATTTACTGCCATGTTCGTTGGCTCATTTTTATGTAGTTTAGTTTAGCGTAGCGTAATTTATAGTGTAGTGTTCAGAGCAAGTCACAAATTCTTCTATAAAATTCACCTTGTCCTGTCAGTATTGCGAGACTCTTGTGATTACTGTACTCCGCCCATTGGGATGCCCACTACTCACCTCGCTGTCTTTTTCCCACTACGATAAAAAATCAAAAACCGTTCGCACCGCCTCGCCCAAGTTCGATCGTATTTTGAATAATTAATAGGCCCCGTACAAGTGCAATTCAGACAAATTTACCCTCCAGTCAAGGATTGATCCCGGAAAATAAAATACAGTAATCGTAAATCGCACCACAGGAAAAGCTCACAACTCAATTTATAATACAAGTATATAAAATAAGCTGGCCAGAGTTCAATCTGAAGGTTAGTTCGATCCTCTAAAACCAACACTAAAGTTGGTGAGGTTGTCAGAAAAGACAATAACAACCGAAGACGGTACCGTGATGAGACGTACGAGACATAATGAAGTGTGAGGTTTAATTAATTTTGTGTGACTAATTCTATCCTCGTGCAGCCCTTGTAAGGCAGACACTCCGCTGAGGATGGGCGGCATCTGAATGTAAGGCAAAATAAATGAATAGAATAGAAAAGAATACTTCCATCCCCCAATTTCAGGTGAACCGAAATTGGGGGATGGAAGTATTCTTTCGGATCACCTGAAATTGCCGAGGGAGTAATCATTTATTGTCATCCAAAATGTGTTTTCATACATGCATTCTTTCCCCTACACAACACCAAACATTACAATTAAACTTATTAACAATTTCAATCCAGTTTCCAAATTGTAGATTTGTTCTTTATTTATTTTGTCCTGGACGTTAACAGGGTTACACAGTCTAAGATAAACATGCATCTTAACACCACTAAGTTGTATCAGTGCTTACGTTTGTCTCATCAGTCTTTATAGAGTTGTCCTACAATAACTATATACATTGTGAATGCATTGAATGACTGAAAGAATGACAGAGTTGAATGTGAATTGGTGAGTGAATGATTTCATGATTACAATTATTGTACTCGTGCATGAATGAATTAATAAACAAACTTCTCACCCAGTCACAGATAGCCAAAAGCTGGGAAGAGAGCATTCATGATTGTGTGGAAAAATGAATAGCCTATATGAACTGTATAAAAAATAACAGAATAAAAATGAGTGTTATTGGGGGGGAGGGGAGGTAGTGTTTTATATGGTATGTGAGTTACGGGGATATTGGGAACATTTCAAATACCCAGTCCCCGAGCCAGGAGAATTAACCATTTAAAAGATTAATATCTCCGATCTGGCCTGGAATCGAACCCGAAACCCTCTGAACAGAAGGCGACAACGCCGACAATTTAGTCAAGGTGCCAGAGAGGAGTGAATTAGCTTGCCATTGCTTTCCTCATTGGGTTAGAGAGTGCTATTCCAGCACGATGGCTCTATTATTAGCAAGTTTCATAACATTCAGATGCAGATGTCATTAAGCAGTATCATCGTACATCAGCCGCTTACTCTGTTACAGGCCGTAAATGAGACTGAGACTTCAGTGGAAGCCACATTTCGCTCTGTCCTGTACCAAAAGACAGATGTGGACATTTTCCAGTATATTAGCAACAACAATGTAAAACGAGCAGGCAAAGTTATAAGGCCTTCAGTTATTCGCAAAATCTCTCTCACTCTCAATCTTCCTCCGTCCAGTCGAGAACGACTTTGAGTCACGCTATACTGTAGATCATGTATCTCCTTTCAGCTATAGTCTAGGAAGCTGAACTACTGGGACCTAACATTCATTTCAGAAGTCTTTCCTACAGTTGCTGGTATATTTCGGAAAAGCTCTCCACACGAGAACATGGGGCCCGAACTGAGTCTGGCATTGTTTCCATTTGTTTAAGGATCTCGCTTGCATCTATTTCAAAGTGTTTCTACTTGAACGTTTACTAATCTATGAACAATACAAATAAAATATTAAAAGTGAGAGGGTAGGAAAATCCATCTCAAACTTTAAGTTGTTTTCATTTATGTTTTGATTACAATGCTTATGAATCCAGATGGAATGTGCTCTAATGGGCTCTAAATTTTATACCGAGAAAGTGGTTGTGTGGTTTGCGTGACGTAGCTACCAGCTTGCATTCGGAAGGTAGTGCGTCCGCTGTCTACTGCCCAAAAGATGGTTTTCCGTGGTTTCTCTTTTTCACATCAGGCAAACACTGAGTTAAGGCTACGGTCACTTCCTTCCCACTCCTAACCCTTCCCTATCCCATGGTCCCCATAAGACCTCTCTGTGTCTGTGCGAAGTAAAGGAAACTGTAAAATAATAATAATCTATACTTTATCAATCTCTGTGATTTCTGGCTTTGACACTGCGGAAGTGACTTTGTTTCTAAGTAATGCAAGTAAAATCATTCCTCATGCATCCAATCTCGGCGATGAATGGTATAAAAATGTGGCTTGTTGGATCTGTTGATATATAAGTTTTAATGAACTTTACAGTTTGCTGTGTAATGGATCCTTCATGCTCAATGAGGAAAGAAACGGGGAACTACCTTACTTCCCATTTTCCTAGTGTGTTTCTTGAGTGACCTCGAGGTAGCTCCTAGTGGGACTGTCAGGTGTTCGGCTAATCTTTCGACTGAAGACAAGGATAAGTTTTTTCTTTTTTCTAGCGGTTGAACGTTGCACTGACACAAGGATTGTAAAGAGCAAGAATTGGGAGGGAAACGACCATGGCCTTGATTAAGGTACAGCCGCAGCCGTTTGCTTGGTGTGAAATTGAAACCACGGAAAACCATCTTCAGAGCTGCCGACAGTGGAATTCAGAACCCACCACCTCCCGAATGCAAGCTAGGATAACAATAAACCATCGATGATCTAGAAGTTACACCAATTTAAACAGCAAGCATAATCATAATCATCATCATCATCATCATCAAAACCTGAATCTAACCATAACCATAGTCTTTACCTCTTATTCTCCACAGTCAAGTCCGCCTCGCTGGTTATCAATCCCCCTTCATTTACCTCATATGACCCCATTACTGGAGCGAATTCATACTCACCGTTTGCTCGATAATGTTTATCCATTATCTCCTCATTATGAGTGGAGTGCTCTCTTGGCATTATTCCCAGCTGTGTGTATCAGCAATCATCCTCGCGGCATCCATGTCTGTTACTTCCAATTTATGGACAATATAATTTGAGTCCACTCAGCTTTCATTCCCATGTTTGAAAACAGAGTGGTGTAAAGATGAGCATAAAACGTCATTTTAAGTTCAAAGAATACAACTTACTGGGCTACTTAAGGAAGCGTTGTAGACACAACTACGAAGGAACAAGTTAAGTAATTTCACATAAAATCAATATTCCAGCTGACTTAAATGTTACACCACCCACACATAAGGTATCGTGACATGTCTAGACACTGCTTCAAATTTACACACAAATGTATCCTATTATCGCAGCTTCGTTGATCTAAAACTGTATTAGTTGCCATTCGTTTGAGGTTGTGAATGTATCATCTCCTTATTTATTGAGCCGTTGACAAGTTGGCCTGTCCCTAGTTTCGGTCTAATGAACCACCTTATTAGCATTGACTGCGGACGAGACGATCGACCACACACACTGCCCAGATTTGACATCTCTCTAAGTCTACAGCACTTACATTGGGCCATTTCCATGATGAAATAAAGTATCCCCCATTTGCATGCTCTTCTTGAAGTTCACTAATCCCTACCTCCAAACGTGGATCAATTTCTACGATGAAATATTTTAATGGGATTATTTTACACTTACTGATGACCAAGAAAATAATGGTAATCAGCATACACAAAAACCTCCAACCTTGTTATCATCCTGGTGAGAAACACCATTCAAAAGGTGTCACATTTCAGGTACTGTGGCGTACTAAGTTGGATACGTATCGATAGCAAACATGGCGACGATATACTTCAAATACACATACCATTTGGACGAAGCGATCGGCATGGCTACTGCTTTTTTCCATATGGCGTCTTGACGCACATGGTAATATGTTAGCCTCCTTTTCTCTTTTGCTTGCAGATATCACCACCGCATTGTTGGGAGACTATACAAAATCAGATGTCTTACAAGTTGGATGTGTACGGATGATGTATAGTGAAGGATTATATTTGATGTGTAAAGAAAACTAGCATGGATTGATGTGATATAATGTAAGGAAAAAATATATAGGTTAAGAAATTTATTGATCTTGTGAATGGAAATTAAGACAAGAAGAATTGATTAAATATATTGAAAGAATTGAGGGGCTGAAGAAGTCTGAGAAGATGATGGCCACGAGAAAATTAATAGCAGAGGTGCCTAATTTTAATCGTTATATTAATCCAATTAGATAGATTGTTTTATTTTTAAAATTCGGTGACTGAAACTAATTTATCATCGTTGCGCGAGCAATAGCTCGTATCCCACAATGCTCTTCCTGCTCACGCCTCCCAACCACACATGGATATTGATTCCATCAGAACAACGTTCGTTGTGTTCATTTCCCTGTGCTAATGAACACTACTAACATTGTTCTGAAGTCCACCCGTTGAAATATTTTCATGACTTGACACAAAAGCCGTATGGCTTATAATCCTTGCATCTAGTCACGTCAATCTTGCCTTTCCAAATTGACAGTGTGATGCTAATTGTACAAATTGCTGAGGCTACTGCATCATCGATGATTGGGTTAAAGAGAGCGGCACGGACCTTTGCTCATTGATGGTCAGGTATCTCCTACACTTCAGCTCAGATATCGTCGGGGTCAGTTGCCTTCCTATTTGTCGTTTCTTCGACCTCCTTGGTGGTAATTTGCAGTACAGGCCCAGAATTTGGATTCGCAGTTTGGATTGGAGGATGATCGAATTACTCATTACCCATTTTGGAGAAGTAGTTGCTCCATCGGCGAAAGTTGGTGGGTGGGTGTCAGAAGGAAATTTATTGACGTTATTTTACGGTGGCAAGGAAGGTAGCTAAAGGCTTCGTCAATGATCCGAATGTAGAACTTTGAAATGTGAATGTATCGCTGAATAGGCCTATTCAAGATTCAAGGGTAGGCCATATCAGCAAAAAATACGTATAGAAGGTGGTCGCTGAAGCACGTACAAGTTCATGAAACCATTTGAATACACAAAAACCTGGTGGTGTGGTGTGGAGCCCTAACTGCAAAATGCATGTGTATCAAAATGAAAAGGTGCAAAAGAAATGATTGAAGTATTTGCATTTTAAAGGAACATCTCCATATCCCCATACGATTTCTTACAACGAACTTCAGCTGAATTTATACATGCAGGAATGGAGAAGAACGAAGCCTCGAAAGCATAAAGACGCAGTAATCTTCATTCACTAAATAATCAATTCGCAGACTGATAATCCTTAGTACGTCTCCCTCCTGAATTTCCATGTGTCACGACCAAATTCAATACTGAATTTAGATTTTTCAATATAAAACAATATTAGAACGTACGTCCATCAAAATTTACCACATTACATCTATAACAGTGCTTGTAGGAAAAATAAAGTTCTTGATACAGTACAAACATAACAATACTTCAAAAATAATCCACGGCTAGCTTTAACAGACGGGCCTAACAATGATGCAAAATTTTATATCGTCGTTGCACCTAGAGAATCCGCTATGTGACAATATTTTAGCTTAGAACTCTGACCAGAAGGGTTCTGTCATCTATGGTTCATACATGCATGGAGTATATCAACTATTTTTCGTTCTAAGTGGTACATATGCGGTAGGTCAGTGCTTCTCCTCTCAGCATTGCCACATAGCGGTATTTCGAGGAGCAATGATGATGTACAGTATATTTGGAACAATGACTTACAAGCGCAATGCCATAATAACAGGTCGGATTGGATTAGATTAATTACACATATTAGATCAGTTTAGATTACATTTGATTACGTTAGGTTATGTAATATTAAGCAATAATACTTTTTAATTTTACTTTGCATCACAAATAGTGCTGCTTTATTTATGATACAAATCCTGAAAAATTTAATAAATGAAATTAAACTGAATTAAATTAACCCTTGCAAAATATATGAAAGCAAGGTATTTCAATTACATCTTCCGAAATGGCAAATGAAGTCTGATACAACTGATCATCGAAGGTAAGACAGAAGAGAAATGCGGACGTGTGTGAGGAGATTATTCTGGACGTGGAACTACTGACGTAGTTTATCTACGACACGGCAACTCTGATACGGAAAGCATGAGAGTCGACGAACTTCCGCAAAAAGACAGCACCAGAGAAACAAGAAAAATTACTAAATACTAATTATTAACAATTTTACTAATTCCTTAATTCCTCATTGTCTATCTAAATTGTTTTCATCTCCAGATTCCTATGTGGAGCAGTGATAGAGTGTCAGTCTCCGGATCCCAATATCGCGGGTTCGAACCCCTCAAGGGTAGTAAGATATACTGTACGAAGGGCAGAAGAAGCCCATTGAAGCACTCAATGCCGCACGATGTTGTCATATAAGTGATCTTTGGTGACACCTCTGTGCTTACTAGAAAGAAATAATTAAAACTCTGCCATAAATCACCCATGTAAGATTCGGTTTCTGTGCCTTCTGTTAGAGTTTCTCTCTCGGGTCGGGTATGAGGTGAAACGAAAATTCGCTGCGAGATTGCCCTTCCTGGCGTCAACCTCATCAGAGGATATAATGATGAAATGAATGATGGGTGGGACTAAGGGTTAGACATATATACGAGGTTATTCAGGCGAATAACTTTATTTTGATAAATATTACGTGATTAATCTCAATATATGATTTCTAATTTTAAGGTCGATCTTTGACAGTAAACTATAATATAAAAACGCTTATTGAGGGCTATCTTTTACAGACAAGTATATGCAGTTGCGGAATTTTTTGTAGAGGGTTTTATGCTGAACAGTTCCTCCGCACTTACAGTTTCTTTTAACAATTGGCTTTACGTCGCACCGACACCGATAGGTCTTATAGCGACGATGAGATAGGAAAAGGTTAGGATTGGGAAGGAAACTTCCGTGGCCTTAATTAAATTACAGCACCAACTGGTGTGAAAATGGGAAACCACGAAAAACGGTCTTCAGTGCTGTCGACGGTGAGATTGAAACCCACTACCTCCTGAATTCAAACTTGCATCTGAGGGCCCCTAACTGCACGGCCAACTTGCTCCGTGCACTCACAGTTCTTGGAGTCTATCATCGAAGGTTGAAGCAATATAACACAAGAAAGCGCTCGGATGGTTGGTTTTCCTTTGACCTCCTTTACTAAAATCGTCATTACTCGGCCTCTTTTTTCTCATAAATTAATGTATCATGCAACGAAACCCTGCTCAGTGCTGTGTACAACGATGAAAATCGCATCAAAATCCGTTTTTTGGTTTTGTAGATTAACATGTACAAACACAGACAGCCTCATATCAGGAATATGTTTGGATGACTTTTAATAGTCTATTGTTATTAGCTATTATTATTATTATTATTATTATTATTATTATTATTATTATTATTGTTGTTGTTGTTACGGGGTTACCCGTGGAAAGCAGAGGTGAAAGAAGGCGCGGGCTGGAATGGGTCTAACTACAAAGCTGAGATATGAATTAAAATTGCATTAAAGGTTATATTTTCGAAAATAGCAAAACTAAACAATTTTCACATAAAATTTCAAACTTTAACACATAACAACAAGTCAAATCCGGCACAAGATCAGGAAAGCCTAGATTTAGAGATAATTTAACAACCCGGGCTTCAAGCCCCAATTTTTACAATTTCTGAGCTCTCAACCACCTATTTACCAAAGGCCAGAAAACCCCTAATAACATGGAGCGCTTGCTCGAACCTTTGAAAACCAAGCCTCTTTGAGGCACTTTTACCACATATAAAAGAGCTAACCCGCTCTCAACGTTCTGAGCATATCAAAGGCCACAACGGACTTTACCCTTAACTGCGCTCAAGGCAAACTTACAAAGAAACAGGGATATCTTGTACCCAACCTAGTGGACCTTAGTAGAAAATATTAGGTTAAGTTAAAGGCCCAAAATGCAAAACTGAATGGAGGCGTGTGAATCTGCACTCCTACATGAAACTTCTTAAAACCTAAGAGGCACTAGGCCGATGAAACAGGGGCTATTCCCAAACTATGGAGGTGACTCGTATACAGAATAAATTTAACACATTAAGGGAGAGTAGAAAAACGGTTACGAAAATGTAGTCACCTCAAATCCCAAAATGAAGGGGAGCTCAAGAGGGTAAAGCACTCTCTATCCCCGATTTACAGTTAAAGATATGTGAAGTTTTACAAAAGCGACGGCAAATTACATGTTTGAAGATAGGTTACATAATAAAGGTTTCGGACCTTCCCCGCGGGTTAAACTGCTGAGCTAGCAAGAAATAAAGATGTTAAGCGGCCATTACCTTGTTAAAGAGCTGCTGCCGGATGAAAGAGGCGCTTCCCGCCTCCTGCTACACTTCCATACACAATGCTAGATGTTGTTCGAGTGGCCGACCGACAAGAAAATAAGCAGTTTTTATACTCTCGAGGAAAATTCGAGACCTTTCAGGAATAAAACAGCCACACCCACAGGCTTTTATTGGCTGGCTAAAAGTAACACATCAAAATTGAAGAAGAAAGACACGATTGGTCAAAAATTAATTACAGAAATTCTGGATTGGCTCAATTAAAAACTGGCGGAAAGAAAAGATTAATATTGCCAACCCACAAATGAAAGAACGAAATTTAGTAAAGAGAAAACTTATGAATACAAAATGTCTTCAAAAAGTTCCTTCACTTCGCACCAGGGTGCATGGTCATAGTTTTTTGTACAGAAATCTATCAGAGAATGTCCACACTTCTTGATCAATAGAAAACAAAACAAGTTGCACTCCACACAGTACTGACAACTTCCTAATCACAAAATTTACGGTAGTGACATCTTCTGAGGAAACGTATGAGTTGATACAGTATTTAAAGTTCAGAGTTTCTCCTGTAGATGAGTTCCAACTGACGCAATATTTAAACTTGCGGCGTAGAGGTGTACCTCTCGGTACAATTATTATTATTATTATTATTATTATTATTATTATTATTATTATTATTATTATTATTATTATTATTATTATTATTAAGTCCGCCTCCACAGTGTAGCGGTTGGCACTACTCGTTGTCGTCCTCAGAGACCAGGGTTTGATTCCCGATACTGTCAGAGATTTAAGAATAGTAGAAGGGCTTGTATGCCGGTCCCGCGGTATAGAGGTTGCGTGCCTGCCTGTTATCTGGAGGCCCCGGGATCGATTCCTGGCTAGAACAGGGATTTTTACCTGGATCTGAGGGTTGGTTCGAGGTCCACTCAGCCTACGTGATTACGATTGAGGAGCTATCTGACGGTGAGATGGAGGCCCCGGTCTAGGAAGCCAAGGATAACGGCTTAGATGATTCGTCGCTGACCACCCGACACCTCATAATGTGCAGGTCCTCATGCTGAGCGTCGGTCGCTTGGTAGGCCAAGGCCCTACGGGGCTGTTGTGTCATAGGATTTGGTTTCTTTAGGAGGGCTCATATGTGGTTGAAATGGTACATGCAGCTCAGCCCCGATGGGGGTGTGCCTTAAACAGCTACACCATCTCGGTAGTATTATTATTAAATATAATTTAATTTTTACCTGCATGAAATTAGGTAAGGTTGTAAGGAATGGTTGCCGAAATTTAATTTACTTCGTGTGTCTGTGACCTAAACCTTGAATCTCCTTCAACGGGAAGCGAACATAATAGTGTAGTGTCATCAGGTCAACATACAAACATTTCCTTTGTTTTCAAGTGGAAGCCATTCTATTTCAGTTTTGTCTTTGTTAATATAATCATGAAGTTTGTCAGTCAGTAGAAAGCAATGCAAGATTACAAAATATACCTAAGAATATTTGATTAATAATAACATATTCTGATAGAAAATGCGTGGAAAATAAAACACATTAATTGAGTGCTTTTTCCAGGCAGTTTCTAATGAATTATGTTATTCGTCAGATGTTTCCTGTACTAGGTATTTTATAATGGTTTTCCTAATCTCGTGTTAGTTTCAACAGGCAGAACAACTTAAAATTCCAATAACACAAACTATTTGACACAAAATCTGTATAATTTTTATGGTGTGAAACTCTCTCTTGGTTCACAAATGGATGGTTGATATCCTTCTTGTAACCTCCCACGATGGCTCATTGTTTTCTTACAGCGAGCAGTACAAGTCTGCATCCAGGAAAAAAAACTGCAGGTGTTGTCGCAAAGAGAGTGAAGAGAAACATTTTGTTAAGAACCAGTCTTGAAGTCCCCCCTGAATTAAGAGCCTAATTATTCTACCACTTCGGCAGACCGGAAGCTCTTTGCTGAACACATGCCAAACTACGTGTTCAAGAACAAAGATCACTTCCTTCACAAAAAATAAGGTACATCGTTTACTTTTGTTTTTACTAGATAAATAAACACTTCTTCATACTTTGTCAACAAAGTACTCACATGTTCGCTCTTCCCGCTCAACATAACACACTTCCGCCTCTTTGTTTCTTTCTTTCACTTAAGTTTGTTCCTAATCATTGGACGAGAATAGGGCATTTCTGATGAAGAAACAGATAATCTAACAGAGGGCATTGTTCATACAATTTACGCAACAACCGAGTTCTAATGTTGACATCAGTCAGTTTCGATGTCAGAAATAAAACTTTTTTAAAAATGTTTTTATTTACAGTTTGCTTTACTTCGCACAGAGACAGATAGATCTTATGGCGACCATGCGGGAGGAAAGGCCTAGGAGTGGGAAAGAAGCAGCCGTGGCGTTAATTAAGGTACAGCTCCAGCATTTGCCTGGTATGAAAATGGGAAACCACGGAAAACCATCTTCAGGGCTGCTGACAGTGGCAGTGGCACTACCTCCCGCATGCAAACTCACAGCTGCGCGCCCCTAACCCCATGCGGTAGAACACTGTCCTTCTGAGCCCACCTTGGCAAGTTCAATTCCGACTCAGTCCGATCGTACTTGAAGGTGCTCAAGTACGCCACCCTCGTGTCGGTTGATTTACTGACTCGTTAAAGAACTACTAAAAGTAAAGCAAAGTCACATTCGCAGAGGCCATGAAGGCCCTGGGAGGGATGCAAGGTAAATGCTTCCACTATCCATAATCTCAGCACTTGATTTGGGGTAGAGAGGTTAGCTTTACGTCCGGCCGTCTTTGCCCCCAAGAATTAACCTGGTACCCACTTTTGGATTAGTGGTACATAAAACAATAACATTAATTAACCATTTTGGTGTAGGCTGAGTGAACCTCAGGATAATATACACCTCCAGAAATGGAAATCTCGTTTTATGTCTTCCTAAGGAGGACTGGTACCGGCATCCTTCGGGAGGAAACGAACACTCCTTTATCGCTACGGCCAGGCAGCCCCTTCAAAAAACTAATGCGGGACAACATCCCGGCACGCATTATACCAGCGGTCTAGTTTTAGACATATATATCAATAAAGGAAATGTAGTCCGCCTCTGTGGTGTAGTGGTTAGTGTGATTAGCTGCCACCCCCGGAGGCCCGGGTTCGATTCCAGGTTCTGTCACGAAATTTGAAAAATGGTACGAGGGCTGAACGAGGTCCACTCAGCCTCGGGAGGCCAACTGAGTAGAGGTGGGTCCGATTCCCACCTCAGCAATCCTCGAAATGGTTTTCCGTGGTTTTCCACTTCCCCAGGCAAATGCCGGGATGGTACCTAACTTAAGGCCACGGCCGCTTCCTTCCCTCTTCCTTGTCTATCCCTTCAAATCTACCCATCCCCCCACAAGGCCCCTGTTCAGCGTAGCAGGTGAGGCCACCTGGTCGTGTGGTATAGTGAACAATGTAAGGCGCAAATTTCGATGAATGAATGAATGAATGAATGAATGAATGAATGAATGAATGAATCAATGATCTGCATTTAGGGCAGTCGCCCAGATGGCATATTATCTGCTTTTTAACTAGTCTTTTCTTAAACAATTGAAAATAATTTGGAAATTTATCGGACATCTTGGTAAATTATCCCAATGTTTAAGTTCTCTTCCTATAAACGGATATTTGCCTCAACTTGTCCTCTTTAATTTTACAACTGTACCTTTCCTACTTTTAAAACAACGTGTCAAAATTATTCGTCTACTAATGTCATTCCACTAATGTCATTTCACAAACAGAGTCTCGGGATACCTGGTGAAAACCTGTCCAGGATACCGTGATGTATATGTTGAGTATTTAGCTGGATGGCTGACTGGATCCTCAACAGCTCCAGCATCAGTTGTCATAAATGTCCTAGGTGTCACTGAAGTGCCATACTAGGGAAATGAGGAGTGAATCATTTCCCATTGCTTTCCTCCCTGACGCAGACGTTGCTATTACGTATCAGTCTGCCAAGTCCTGTGTCAAACACGCAACAATCGTTTCCACAAGTACACATCATTCATAACAGGGAGTGCCTGTAAAGCTAACGGCATTACTAGCATCGCTCATACCGAGCTCGATAGCTGCAGTCGCTTAAGTGCGGCTAGTATCCAGTATTCGGGAGATAGTAGGTTCGAACCCCACTGTCGGCAGCCCTGAAAATGGTTTTCCGTGGTTTCCCATTTTCACACCAGGCAAATGCTGGGGCTGTACATTAATTAAGGCCACGGCCGCTTCCTTCCCACTCCTAGCCCTTTCCTGTCCCATCGTCGCCGTAAGACCTATCTGTGTCGGTGCGACGTAAAACAACTAGCAAAAAAAAAAAAAAAAAAGCATCGCTCATACCTCAGTCACGTTCATGTCGTCACAGCCATGGTGAGCGCGACACCGTACAATGAAAGTAAACAATTTGTTCTAGCCTGTAGCAGAAAACATAATGTAAAACACTCTATGTCACCAGCAAAGGCAGATGAACTATGTAAATATGATTAAGTATGATGCATGCAAAAACATTTATCGTAAAGGATGCTTCCAAATTCATTACTGCAACTACTGTAAGGATATAAATTAATTATGACTCGCATTTTTCCAAACTAGTCCACCTCTGTGTGGTGTAGTGGTTAGTGTGATTAGCTGTCGACCCCGGAGGCCCGGGTTCGATTCCCGGCTCTGCCACGAAATTTGAAAAAGTGGTACGAGGGCTTGAAAGGGGTCCACTCAGCATCGGGAGGTCAACTGAGTAGAGGGGATGTTCGATTCCCGCCTCAGCCAATCTCGAAGTGGTTTTTCGTGTGTCCCACTTCTCCTTCAGGAAAATGCCCGGATGATGCCTAACTTAACGCCACGCCCGCTTCCATCCCTCTTCCTTGTTTATCCCTTGCAATCTTCCCCTCCCCCCACAATGCCCTGTTCAACACAGCAGGTGCGGCCGCCTGGGCGAAGTACTGGTTCTCCTCCAATTTGTATCCCCCGACCCAAAGTCTCACGCTCCAGGACATTGCCCTTTAGACGGTAGAGGTGAAAGTCCGAGAGAAAACACCAACCCTAGAGGGTAAATGGATTTAGAAGGAAAGAATTCCTCCAAACTATCAATATTACATGTTCTGTTAAACATCCTATAATATCAGAATAAAATATATGTGCCGTGACAATACAGAGTACGTTTTCCTTTGTTCAGAGTAGAATGAGAAAATGTATGAAAATCCAATCGAATCCGTGGAAGAGCCCATCGCACCGATGCTTTCTGCTGCTTACTATCTCCAACACATGCCTGGCGTCTTTGAACTACTTGGTACGAGAACTGGAAAAGATTAAAAGGAAAGCAACACGATTTGTTCTGGGTGATTTCTGACGAAGGAGAAGTGTTAAGAAAACGTCGCAAACTTTGGGCTGGGAAGACTTGGGAGAAAGGAGACGAGCTGCTCGACTAAGTGGTATGTTTCGAGATGTCAACGGAGAGATGGCGTGGAATGACATTAGTAGACGAATGAGCTTGAGGAAATACTGTAATATGAAGATAAAGCTGGAATTCAAGGGGACAAATTGAGGCAAATATTCATTTATAGGACGTCCGACTCGTTGGCTGAATAGTCAGCGTTGAGGCGTTCGGTTCAGAGGGTGCCGGGTTCAATTCCTGGCTGAATTGAGGATTTTAATCGCGTGTGATTAATTCTTCTGGCACGGGGATTAGTTGTGTGTTTTGTCCTAACACTCTGCTTTTAACATTCAGGCAACACACTACGCTACCAACCACCACAGAAACACGCAATAGTGATTATATCCCTCCACATGGGGTAGCGTCAGGAAGGGCATCCGGCCGTAAAACATGGCCAAATCGTCGTGTGCGACAGAGTTCACACCGACGACTGCACAATGCGTAGGGAAAATCTATAGAAGAAGAAGAAGTAGATTTATTTATAGGCAGAAGAGTAAGCGATTTTAGTAATTTATAAAGGAAAGTGTTCGATATCAAGGTCTTTGAAAACTTTTAAGAAATTGCTAGGTAAATATTTGATAGTAAATCTACCACCGGGACGACAGTCTTAAATGCAGAGCAACGTTGATTGATTGATTGATTGATTGATTGATTGATTGATTGATTGATTGATTGATTGATTGATTGATTGATCGATTGATTGATTGATTGATTGATTGATTGATTGATTGATTGATTGATTGATTGATTGATTGATTGATTGATTGATTGATTGATTGATTGATTGATTGAACGTGTACGACCGGCAATGGCCGATGGTGTTGCAAAATGAATAACTGAAATTAGTCAAGTAATCTCGCACGCGTTTACTCTCTAAACCCTATGACTCTATCAATAGGATAAATTCTTACGTGTCTACATAAGCATCCAAAGCAGCTTTCCAAAGATTAAATCGATATTAAAGACTTCTTATTAACATATCAGAGACAAAAACATATTCCTCGAATTCTTTTAACTGGTCGTTACACGCAGCGGCCAATCGGCCTTTGGTTAAAACTTGTTTTAAATCTCAGTCCGTGTTTTTGTTCCCGCACTAACAGAACAGTTAACAGCTTCTGAAGTTCTTCAAGACAATTTCGTCGGCATATGAAACATTCTTAAAGAGTCAACTCCCTCTTGCTAACCATTTTCTCTCAGTCATCATGCCTCGGGAAATCTTTCCTCACGATCGGACACATCTCTTCGCCATCGTTTTCTTTTTTACATTACTGCTATCGATCAAATTTGACACTGTACCCGTTTTATTTATAATTACGGTACCGCTTGATCCAATTCTAACAAGAACATTTTCTACTTTTTTAGTCTTCAGGTTCCTATATAATCTTTAGTAGGTCATATGCCCAGTAATTGCTTTGTGACCCCTCTCGTCAAGAAACATGATATATGGAACAACTTGGCAGAGATCTGATAACAGCTGTTCTGAAAAATGACGAGTGCATCTAAGTAGCAGTGAACTTCCTGCATTACTTGTTCAAGACTTTGAAATAGGCGTAACAGCTCTCAAAGCGTACAGAAGATGCACTTCAGAGATATGAGTGTAGTGGTATTTATTTCACGGTGCAGGTCAACGTACAGTTTTAAAAAGAGACTGGACTGTGTTGGCGTCAGGAACGCAGTTTTTGACGTAAGATACGCAACCCGTGATAAGTACTATTGAAGTAAAGAATCTGATCAGTACGGCGAGTTGAGGAAAAATCCTCTTTTCCTCGAGTGTCCGAAGACGAGGCCCAACATAATGCGTTATGGTAGGCTAGAAAGTGGTGGGTTTTATGTTTGTCCTTTTTTGACTTTTTCAGCGTTTTTGGTCTTATTGATCCTTTTTAAGTCATTTTCAGGTCTAAGAGGTTTTTTTTTACAACTTCACCATTCGATTACTTTCAATTCGAATCATAATTAGTTCATACTGAAATGAAGTGAAAAGGGAAACTAATGCTTGAAAAATCCAGGGGTATCAAATTATGAGCGAGAAAAATTAAATACTGAAAAGAGAAAATTTTGATGTGAGTGTTTTCGAAAGGAGAGATCTCACTTGATTCAAGTATGCAGGTCTTTCGAATTGACCCCTCTAGGCGACCTGCGCGTCATGATGAGTATGAAATGATGATGAAGACGACACATACAACCAGCTCCCTTGTTAGCGGCATTAACCAATTATGGTTAAAATTCCCAACCCTGCCAGGAATCTAACCCGGGACCCCTGTGACCAAAGGCCAGCACGCTAACCAATTAGCCATGGAGCACCGTTTACTGGTAGAACTCGTTTAAACAAATCTAATACCTCACACGACGAGCTACCATGCTGGAGTCCAAAGCTACACTAATTGTCAGTCGCGCGGCACGGCGATTTTGCTACGTCAAGATGGCGGGGCTACTGCATCATCCGTAGCTCGGACAGTAGAGTGTTCGCCTTCAGAGCCCAACTTGGCGGGTTCCATCCTAAGTCACCCTAGTGGTACTCGCAGGTGCTCAAATACGTCAGCCTATTATTATTATTATTATTATTATTATTATTATTATTATTATTATTATTATTATTATTTGTTTGTTAAAATAACAGTTACAATTACGTTTCACCCTTTGGGTATATCACAGCATATTTAGTGTCAGGAGTGCGTATGAAAGATGTATTTGAATAGAGTTATTGACTTTGTCTGGTTTTTCTCACTGACTTAAAGTCTGGTTTACCTTCTTCATAAACGCAATAGTCCTAAAAGCAAAGTGTTCTCCTAGGAATATAACCACTGCATTCAAAATGCAAGGAAATGGCATATTCTGCTATTACAAGTTGCTCGTTACCATAAGACAAACTGCTCACAAGATTTTTAGATAACAGGCGTAGACTTATGTAGTATGTAGCCTAATCACTAATGGTGTATAATTGCACTCCCCTTTGATCCTTGCGACTTATTTATTAAGGAACTTATTTTACAATCCACTCTCACTCCAAGCTAACTCTTAACATAAATGCATATGACTATCTCCCTTTCACACCTTTCTCTAGATATATGTTTTCTCAAATCGTGATACATTTGTCCTGCATTGCACGTGACCATACAGATTCAGAATGCAAAAATAAAAAAGTCAAGGTTATACTTTTCTGTATAGGAAACAATAATTAAACCAAGTACATGTAAAATAATTAAGTTGATGTAAATATTGGCAGTAGAGAAAATTGTGTAAACTGGTCAATGAATCTCTCACAATTTGCAGGCAAATTCTTTGTGTTTCGTGTCCTGCAATTTTAAAAGTGCCAAATACTGGCTGATGAGTGGAACGTTAAGTCTCACACTAAGGTGAGGAATACAATATGGAGACTATATTGTCCCGTTTTCGTCGTCCACCTACCGTCGCTTGCTAAATATCTTGTTTCATTCTGATGTTTTGGTCCAGAATAAGGGTTCTTCTCCTATTTCAGTTCATTGCCACAATATCCACTCTTCGATGACTGCCATACTCAGATACACAACGTACTTCTTCGTTCACTACATAGCTTTACGGGAAAGATGTTAAGACGGGAGAACACACGCCTTGTTGACGATAGTTACGGAGTAACTCCCACTTCTTCCTTGTTCTTTCTTTCTTTCTCTCTTTCTTAATACGCCTACCCTCCAGGGTTGCTTTTTTCCCTCGGACTCAGCGAGCGAGTCCAACGCTACCACCACAAGAGCAGTGTCCTGGAGCGTGAGACTTTGGGTGGGTGGATAAATTTGGTGAGGGGAACCAGTGCCTCGCCCAGGCTATGCGAAACAGAGGCCTTGTCGGGGGGCGGGGGTGCGATTGGAAGGGATAGGATAGGGAAGGAAGCGTTTGTTAATTTAGGTACTATCCCGGGATTTGCCTGGAGGGGAAGTGGGAAACCTTCTACTCGGTTGACCTCCCGAGACCGAGTGGACCCCGTTAGTAACTCCCCATTTTGGGTAAAATCATAGCACATGCCCTAGTGTCTCAGCTGTTTAACAATCAGGTATTCGACAAATAGTTGTCTGTGAGGTTCTCCACTGCTGATACGTTACATGGCATTGCCTATTTGTGACACGAAAACAATTCTCTGACACTCACCGATGATTCTACAGAAAATAAGCGAAATTCTTGGGTGTCTTTCAAGTTTTCTTATTGTTTCATTGAAACTAAAAATAATTTTGTGTTGTTATTTCTAGTCTCGTGCAGCGTCTGGGATGTACAGGAAACAGCGTGTAATTGTGGTGGAGGATAGTGTTGTATGTGGGGTGCGAGTTGTAGGGAGGTGGTAGAGGTGGGATCCCTCGCTGAGTCCGGAGGAAAACCAACCCTGGAGTGTGAGCGGATTAAATAATACTAATAGTAAAACCCTCTAACGTTCATATACCCACTTCACATTTTTTCCGACCACCCTGCATAGGAGATCTGTATAACAAGTGAAGTGTTCCCTTTCGCTCTTGTAGATGATGTGGCTGGCATGGACCCACAGCATAACCACATGTTTACCATAAATTCATGATCGTATATGTGTTCGTTGTTATAAACCTGTTTCTTTAATGTCCAGTTGCATTGTACTTTAATGATGTACAGGTCTAATGAGTAGTGTACAGTTTTGCTTTCTATATATCAAAGTTACGAAGGCTTTACCTTAAATGGCTTAATGACTGAGAGAGAATGCAAACACGTCAAACTGGGACACTTTCCTCTCCTTCTCTTAATTATAGTTCGAAATACGAAGCAATTAGACCAAGGGAAAACAGGAGTACAGACGTATGCAGTCGATTTCCTTATTTAACATGGCGACATATCTATTTGAAGTCTTTACATGTGTGCCGTTTCACAATTCTTTATAAGAGCTAGAGCAACAAAGATGGAGTCTCTGCGGTCAAAACCTCAAATAAAATACATTTAACGTCAGTACGGGCCAAATTATAAGTCTTTTCGTCAGTCGGTTACGGTAATAGCCGCGTTTAGAAGGCGCAGAAAAAAATGACAGATGGACATTATTTGAAACCATTATTCAAGAAAGAAGATGCTCATCTTTTATTATCTAATCTGACTTCGGTGTATTAAGAAGACGTAAAACTCATTTTAAAGGAATTATCCAGCGGAGCGATATATTGGAGATTTGGAAACGAAGATTAATTCCCGACTACACGCTATTTTGCGGAGATCAAGATTTAAACGCCGCGCGGGAGATTTAATACGAGAAACAATAAGAGATAAGATATACTACTGTGGAACTACGTCACGCAGTGACGCAAGCCCTTGATGAAATTTGCCCGACACCGTTTAACATTGAAAGACACTTACGGACCAGTAATTGAATGCATTTAGGCTGATAAAAGACGGCGGAAAGAAATTTATTTTCAAATCAGAATATACCGAATATATGTCTTAGACAATTCTGGACTATTTATTGATTTAACTGTGTCCTAGTAAAAACCTATGCAATCTGAGCAACGCAAGAGCTATAGTACTTGGAAAATATCAGCAATGAGTCAAATATTCTATCATTGTTCTGTTCCATACGCACGAGTCTTCACCATGGGTCTGTAAGGAAGCAAGGCGATGCTGCTTGGATCCTGACGAGGCGAGACGATGTTGGCTGTCCCGGATGACCAGTGAGCGATGATGAGAAGCCACGATGTACCCGACCACTTGTGGAGGAACCAGATGACCAGTTCCTAGTCTCAGATGACCAGAGAGGAGGAAACGCCGAGACCATCTTGAGCAAAGCTAAGTCCAATATCCAAGTCGTTTTCGTAAGTAAGAAGATATTATTTCTTGATTTGCTTGGTAATATTTATTTGTGCGAACACAGTGCGTAAATAAACATCTAGCTAAATTGATTGGAAGTAGGTACTCATCCGTATGAAACGTCAATTCCATTTGTAGGCGTGGTCACCAAGTGAGGTCCCGATCGTAATGTTTTCCAGAGATATGCGTGAAGAGATCGCTAAAATTATTATTATTATTATTATTATCAGTGATGTGTAAAGAAAGAAGTAGGCATTTATATCTGCGTGTCCTAAACTTAAGCAACGTCAAATTGTTCGAGATCATGCATAGGATTTGTGTTATGAAGGAATGGCAGTAGACTACTCCAAGTTACGTTAAATTTGGCACTATGACTGTAGTAAATAAAGTAGGCATTTTAGTAATGTCGCGGCACGTTGATGTGCAAGTCAAGGTAATGAATTACGTGATGAAGTGATAGTGTGGTTATATGAAATAAGAGTAATAATTAACGCGTCATGGATATGATATAGAGTTGTTGTTGATGATGTATGATGGTTGTAGTTATTGTTTCTTCGAGAGAGAGTCATAGTTGCATGAAATAAGGTCTCGTGACTTCAAATGTTATAATTGAGAAGGTCACTGATTTCTCGCCAATTCCACGTAATGATTCTAAGCCTACGCATTTTATCTAGCTCAGGACATGATCTCGGGACGTGTAGTGCAATGTTTCTTTTATCCATATTAAGTTACCTGGAGAAGCATATGCTTACTCTGGATAGATTTGAGCCTTCACTGATTCGCTTAGGAAGATCTCGAGAACTCACTGAATAATTACATTTCTGTATAAATTTCAATCTATAGGCCGATCACTGGTGACCTAGGTTTTCGAAGGAGAATCATTTTCTTTTAGCTGGAGATAGTGTCATCCGATTAAGTAGATTTTCCATTGATAGCATGTGTTATTATAACCCGGTATAACCAGTGTGGTGACGTTTCTTGCTACTTCGTACGCACGTAGTCTATGTCAATAAGATAAGGTCATATTACCTTAAATTCATGAATTAAATCTTGCGAAGATGTTACTTATTGGATGATTACGGCTTACAATGGACGTAGCTTAGCTCATGATGTGTAACACAAGGAAATATGAGTGTCTAATAAGCGACTAGATAGGCAGAGATCAATATTTAAGACGTAAAACATATACGTGTGTACTTGTCAGAACAACGCAAGAAGAGTTTATAATAGCCTTATTGATAGTCTTAAAACTACAGACAGCCAATCAGTCAGTGAAAATTTAAGTAATGTGACAGTTTTTAGAATAAATATCAAGTGTTAATTACCATAATCTAATGCGATTTCCAAGAATGGTTGACTTAAACAAATGGAACTCCATTTCTTGACTGAACAATAGCTCAGAAATTCCATATGCGAGTCTTTATTTCTCAAAGGAATACAACTAGAAAGACTGTAAATAATAGTTGATAGGAGTTTTCTTTTCTTTTCTGTGGATGCATCCTACATTTTTAATGTAAATAATTTTCATGTTTTATTTTCTTGCCAAGAAGGCACTTGTAAATACTATTAGCTATGTTCAATTTAATTTATTTACTCATCACCCAACTCGCTAGGTGAATTGAAAGAGAAGGAAAGGGCAGTTTCTTTTTAAGAATCTTCCCACATGTTACATGTCATTTACACTATTAATTTATGACTTCGGAGATGAATGAGTACTAAGAAAGGAAGCTACTTAAGCCGAGAAGGCATTCAATCATTTAGGGTGAAGTCGAAAGACGTGATTTTTCCAAAGTTATCGACGGACATGGATTACTAGGTCGACAATGAGTCACTCATTACAAAGGCTACTTCATTAGTAAAATTTTGAAATAATTTCTTGAATATCTGATTTAATATTCAAATAAATTTTGAATGGTGAAACCTAAAAACTCTTTCTCTGTGTTCTTAGAATAAGGATTAGTTGTAAGACTGCAGTAGTAACAAGCGACGACGATTTCCATAAGAATTAATAAGAATGGTACCTAACTAGATACGAGTAAGAGACGTCTTTCTGCGTTAGTTAGAGACTACCGTTGGTCGACCTGGACGTTTTTCTGTTACGGAACTCACACCCGTAGAACTTAGTTACCAGATCTATTGAAGTTGGAGCTAGTCTGGATCTCTTGTGTCCTTGCCTGGACGCGGGAACGGCGCACATGTTTTATTTTCTGTACCAAATAGTTATTTACACAGAAACGAGGCAGTGATTGAAAGATATAAATTATATGTCTCCATTCAGTAAACTAAACCATGTTAACCTTGAAGCCCGTAAAAGATGTAAAAAATAATTAATAGGAAATAAAATCACTCCACTTAACTCTTCCTAATCTCGTGAATCCACCTGAATTTTTCGTTGATTGGGTAGAAATGTTGTGTGCAAACACAACTAACCAGAAGCAATGTTCTACAGTTTTATTCGACAGCTTCCCTGTGAAAGTTCTTGTGCATCCGGGATTAGTATTATCGTTACTGTTTTTCATTTCCGCCATGGATACTATTATCCGAGAACTACAGAGGAATGTTTCATAGACTATACACTACGCTGATGATAACTATTTCTACTTCCCGAGAAGATTAATAAAGTCAGGTCGTTATTTATCATTTATTGACGGTATGATGCTACAGTTAACAATCGACTCTATGTACATGTTCTTGACACAAAAAAATGATATACAATCGAATCTATATAGACATTAATATATACAAAGTCCACACTAAAAAAGTTTCAGTCACTTATAGACGAATGTACAGTCTTCCAATCAAAAGAGTGCCTCAGGGGTCACACGATGTATGTCCTCGATGGAAGCAGAAAAAGCTCGCAGAGGGCAGTCCTTCAGAATGTGCATGGTGGTTTCCACTTCAGCACCAGAGTCACAAGCTTTCCAGCCACACTGATGCAAAGCAGAAATACGTCTTCCGACTTCGCAACGTATCGTGTTAAGTGTGGTCCAGGTGGAGCGAGGAGGGTTGAACTCTGGCAACCTTGTAGTAAGATCCCTGATGTTGACAGTGCCGTGAGGGTGTGATTCAGACAATTCATGTTTGGCATATTTCATCAGGTCTAAAATGTGAATTTACTAATTCATTTGCCGACTTCCAGGCAGGTTTCCGGTGATTTCAGTCTCGTTACGGCATTTTCATCTGTATCCCGAAGTACTGGGAGGTAACTGTTCTTCAGTATCCTGGCCCACAATCTAACAAGGGCGCTTTGCCGTCTGATGTGAGGCGGCTGAATGTTGGTCAGTAATGGTAACCATTGAATAGGAGTAGAGCGCAATGTTCTTCCTTTCTTAATCCGTTTACCCTCCAGGGTTGGTTTTTCCCTCGGACTCAGCGAGGGATCCCACCTCTACCGCCTCAAGAGCAGTGTCCTGGAGCGTGAGACATTGGGTCGGGGATACAACAGGGGAGAATGACCAGTACTTCGCCCAGGCGACCTCACCTGCTATGCTGAAGAGGGTCTTGTTGGGGGATGGGAAGATTGGACGGGAGAGACAAGGAAGAGGGAAGGAAGCGGCCGTGGCCTTAAGTTAGGTAAAATCCCGACATTTGCCCGGAGGAGAAGTGGGAAACCACGGAAAATCACTTCCAGGGTGGCTGAAGTGGGAATCGAACCCATCTCTACTCATTTGACCTCCCGGGGCTAAGTGGAGCCCATTCCAGCCTTCGTACCACTTTTCAAATTTCGTGGAAGAGCCGGAATCGAACCCCGGCCTCCGAGGGTGGCAGCTAATCACACTAACCACCAGTGGCGTATACTGAGGGCTACCAAGGCTATCAGTGAAGCCCAAACCTCAAATGCGAGCGATGGAAATCTAAAGCACATTATATTGTAAGCGTCTGACACATTGTTCCATTTGCAAACCTTGAAAGCAATGAGAAAACACGTTGCACGTATTTCTGAGAACAAGGCTTCGGAGACTGATATTGCAGCCCAGACTCTCGCCCCTTCCCATCGACTCGCCTCACGCGGCTTGCTGCTGTCTGCCTACAGGCGCGGGGACTGGCGGAGGATAGCTGTGCTAGGCTTCGGTCCGTCAGATCGCCACTGCTATCACCATGCGTTACTCATCGTGTATACTTCCTCACCTCATCCTTCTGTCTTAAATATATAGATAACGGAGTGCTGGTATTTCACTCCCGTTTACTTCTACATCCTTGTAGGAAGACACTGCAGGGCTGCTGTTATAGGAGTAATAGAGTTTTCTTTTTATTGGTAAATTTGCTAAAATGAAAACATAATCTTTCAGGTTTAATGTTCTCTTTTGTTGGTTGGAATCGAACCCGTGATGAGGGGTCGGACATCGCCACTCCACTGATCTTACGAGGAAGATAATTAGCCATTGAACAATGGGTACGACCGCTGTAAAATTCAACATTGTTATTTAACGATTATGATGATGTTAATAATAATAATAATAATAATAATAATAATAATAATAATAATAATAATAATAATAATAATAATAATAATAATAATAATAATAATAATAATAATGGTGCATGGCATCTACATAGGCTTGGTGGTGACCTAATAAGGATAAAATGAATGGCGAAGGCGTTATAAACACCCAAGCCAGGGGAATTAACAGTATGAGGGGGTTGATTCTGAAAATTGAACCGGGGCCGTCGGACCAAAGGTAAGCATTCTATCCATTTAGCCTCATCTCGATTGATGAGCTGTTGAGTATTGGCGGTGGCAGAGGCCAGGGCAGTAGCTTGTGAAGCAGCCTTGACAACACAGCGGGTAGCTCAGTTGGCTGTTGGCTGCAGCTCAAAATGCTTAAGGCTTGATGTTCCCTAAACCAGCTATCGAAAAGGGGTAGCCTAAGTCTAGTGGTAGCCCTCGTCTTGATACCAGCATACGCCACTGCCAAACCACTACACCACAGAGGCGGACGGAGCGCAATGTACCACATAAAATTCTGATTGTGTGGTGTAGTTGGACGTCAACCAGAGTAGTGTGGGAGCCATTGAGCCATGCAGAGGAGCAATATTCAGCTGGTGAATATACTGTTGCTTGAGGTGCTGTCCAAATAGGAGATTACCTGTTGGACTACAGAAAAAATGGAGAACATCATTTGGATCAAGTCCTACCACATATGTTTGATTTGAAATGTTCTTTATTGGCAAATGTTATACATAGTGTATGTGCATATATTGTAACCTTTCATTACCATCTCATAGACATATTAGGAGCAGTTTTCCGCAACATTCTGCGACATGTAATGACGTAATTAGTAGTTCACGTTCCGAACCGGGACATGAGTTGCGGTACGCAGGCCCGAAGGGAGCAGTTTTTTGTGCTGTATCGAGAGAAGGGTAGGGTATTACCGCGGAACCTTGAGAGAGAGGAGGAGAGATGACGCTACGCATGGAAAAGTATTTTGTGAGAGAGTGGGGTCAATTAAGGTGTATTAACCCCCAAGAAATAAAAATCCTTACTGATTCAACACCGCATTCATTGGTGCCAATTCATCATATTTAACTAAAAAGAAGGTAAAGAAGACCACATTTGTCTGAGATAATGTATGGAAATTTATAAGTCGGGTCTCATTCGAACCGACGTATTTGATGCAAATTGTTGATGCATATAAACGCAATACTTTAATAGTGGATCGGTAATGACGCGTGTCATAATTATAGTGGTGCGCAGATTGAAGTCGAGTGCTAAGATCTGGCAACTTGAGGAAAAAAGTGGGAGTACTTACGAGATGAGCCGTGACGCGTGAATTTATAAAAGGACGCTTTTGAGATTGTGAACTACCCGCTGATCTGATAGACTTAAGTCTGGATCAATATAAAACAGAGGTCAGGAGCTACAATTTACTTTCACTTCACTGAAAGAGTCCGTTTACCGGAGCCGAATCTCGATTAGGGGCGTGGTTTACCACCTCTCTGACCACTCAGCCCAGACACTATAAATAAAACCCGGACCTAGATGCAGGATCCCATTGTAATTTGTGCAGCCGCAGTAATTACGTGTCGAAGAAAAACATATCAGCGCGGTGTAATATCGCGAAATAAGCCGTGTGGTACGAGATAAAGCACCGTAGTGCTTGATAGAAGTGTTGTTTCAACTTTTAATCCTTTAAATATTGGAGACTTCAGTGACGACTTATGATGCAATCATCAGAGAACGGGCAAACGCATCAGGTTGTTTAGAAGTAGTGAAACAGCCGATTACATTCAGTAATTAATAGTAGCCAGTTTTGAGGTATTGAAACAGTGAGTGACGCTCAGTAAATTAAAAGAACCGTGTTCGTGATAAGAAAAACGTTTGCATACTCCATGGACACTCGTGGTAACAATTAGTCAGACTGTGTGATTAAAGGGGAAATGAATAGTGGTTTATACAAACTTACTGCTATTCGGGTTAGTCCATTTGAATTTATAAGTGGATCTAATCACCAGCACGTTCTTTGAAAACACATAAACAGTGTTCGTTAAATAATTTTCCATTTTTGCCTGTATGTTAGTGAGTGAACGTCGAACGTCGAACCCAGAATTGGAATCAACGAGAGTCGCGCCTAAGTGCCAGCATTCATCTCTTCAGGGAACGTCTAGAGATTCCAACACCAGAAGACCACAATTCGACACATGGACGGTATAATAAAGAAGAGGAACCAAGGACTATTTAAGAGTGGAGCTGTCGTCATGAAGGACTAAAAATCCCAGATGTACCCTCGAGATGGCAGCAAACCACATGCAGTATTTGATATGTACATTTTAAAAATATATTAAATCACGTGATTTGCATGTTTATATCGACTTTTATTTGTAAATAAAAATTTCGCTAATTTTATGTAATTAATAATATTAAATGTAGGTAACACTATACGCGTGTGACTGGGAAAGATTATATTATTAATTTAATTAGGATTTCTTCTGCGATTTAAGGATAATCACTAATATTTCAGCAGGCTTATTTGCATGAACTAGTACATAGATCCCATCAATTTTTAGTGCGTGAAACACGTATTTTAAGGGAGAATGGCACTTCAGCTAAATTTATAATTTCCTCCTAATATTACTAACTGGTAAGGATCTTCATAATAATTTGAATATAGATTATGTATTCGCTTCACAGGGTGATGTATGTATTTTATAAATCCCATTTAATAAATATAAGATTATTGAAGATGTTCAAGCCGAGGTGCAATTCGTGAATTATTTAGATACGCAAGTGAGATTAAATTAGTTACATGACTTGTGGGAATAGAGTCTTCTATATAAATGAATAAAATGGATTTGAGATGGAGTAGCGTGATAATGGGGAAGATGAGATGTGGGAAATATTTGAGATGACAGAATGACAAAAAATTAGAATAATGATGACTGGAGCGATGTATTGAAATAGGCTGTATATGGCCGGAATAATAAATAAGAATTAGCAGCCCATAAATAAATGTGTACTTGGAGACGAGCCAAGATGAGAAGAAAGAAAGAAAGAAAGAAAGAAAGAAATAGAAAGTGTCTTTGTGGCCGCAAGGTAGGACACTGGCCATTACCAGAGACACAGATTTGTATGTAAGGGATTTGTACGGTCCGGGGTGGACCGAGTCGTCTCCAAGAGTTTTCAAAACATTTGCCTTTGTATATTTTCTTCATTCACCACTGCAATATCAATCCCATGCTAATGATATATTATGTGTAGCGTTGATAATTTTATGATTCTGCGGAGGACGTATTCCTCCCCATTTTTATTTATCAAATTAGCTCGAGATGGGAGTTTCAGGTTTGGTACCACGGAAGCTGGAGAACTTGGGTTCGACCCGCGTCAGAACGATGGATTTAACCTGATACCATATGGCTTGACTAGGCCATATCTTCAATATGTATTGTTTGCTATATGTTTAATATTTCTCTATGTAATGTATTTATGTATTTCGTTATTCTCAAGTGTTTATGGTGATGGGTAGGATACCAACGTTGTATTAATCCACTTAATATAACAGGGTCAGGTAGACCCAGGATACGTGTATGTGTTCAGTATAATATGTAATTGATGTGGTCAAATAGACCACGTGTTCGATATAAGGCGATGTAATCTCGTGCATGAAAAGAAAATGTATTAATTGAATATGCATAAATTCCACAACCATGACAGCTAACTAATAATATGATTTAATGAGAGAGTGCCATCCTGACTGTGTGGTCAGTCCATTCAAATAATAGATACCATCGAGTATCATTGCTCAGAGATAAAATAAACTTGCGTACGTGAAATGTGCATGTAGTATTAGTGCACGTTAATAAAGTGATTTAAAGTGTACAGTGTACGAACTGACAAAGACGTTGAGGCATACTGTGTACAAATGATTGCTTTACTATTGTTTATTTTTTATGTATAATTATATGGAACTATCTCATGTATTTCCCGGTCTCGAAAGCCCAGAATAACGGCCGAGAGGATGCGCCGTGCTGACCACACGGCCCCTCGTAATCTGCAGGCCTTCGGGCTGAGCAGCGGTCGCTGGCAGGCTCAAGCCCTTTCAAGGGTGTTAAGTGCGGTGGGGTATATCTCATTTATTTAACGTGTGGTTCTATCAGTTTAATGAAATGTTTTGTAAATATTGGGAACAAAACTCTTCTCGTTTAATAATATTAATGTACTCCTCTTACATTATAGAGAAGCCTACTTTCGTTATATTTAATGTAGTGGCCATTTTTCTTTTACGAACATTCCATTACCCGTATGATTCTGAGCTTTAGCCGTTGACGAAATGAAAGTAGGGAGGATGGGACTTCGAGTCCCGGGAAGTGATTTCCGAAAGTTCTCATCCAAGAATTCCATTTATATATTTGTTCATGAAGCCAAATTATGTAATTGTTGCCCTGATACGTGCGGAATGGGTACATTATATATATATATACTCGTCTTGTACTTTGGGCCGACTGCGTTAAGTAGAAGGCCCCGGGTTTAATTCCCGGCCAGGTTAGGTATTTTCTCCTGGATCTGAGGGCTGGATCAAGGTCGGTTCCGGTCTAGGAAGCCAAGAATATGCCCAAGAAATTTCATCGGTGCTGACTACACGATACCTCGTAATCTGCAGTCCTTCGGGCAGAGTAGTGGTCACTTGGTAGGCCAAGGCCCTCGGGGCTGACGTAAAACAGGCCCAAATCTAAATGTGTGACACACGTCGCACCCACGATTCCACAATGTGTGGTAAAATCAGTAGAATAATAATAATAATGACACACACACACACACATACATACATACATACATACATACATACATACATACATACATACATCATCTTTATAGCCGTTATGCCTTTCAGCATTCAGTCTGCAAGCCTCTGTGAATTTACTAAATGTCGCCACAATCCTCTATTTGCAAATAGTGCTGTGACCAAGTTTACTTCTATACCTCTTATGAGTACAGCTTCATCCATCGAGTTCATTCCTAACTTAGCCTTTATCTCCTCATTCCGGGTACCCTCCTGTCATTGTTTCCCCTGTTTGTACCCGCAATCATTCTCGCTACTTTCATGTCTGTTACTTCTACCTTATGAATAAGATATCCTGAGTCCACTCAGCTTTCGCTCCTGTAAAGCAAAGTTGGTCTGGAAGCAGGCCGATGTAAAGATAGTTCCGCCCGCGAGCTGACTTCCTTCTTACAGAATACTGTTGATCGCAACTGCGAGCTCACTGCATAACCTTACTGCACCTTGATTCAATCTCACTTACTATATTACCACCCTGGGAAAACACACTTACTAAATACTTGAAATTATCTACGTGTTCCAGGTTTGTATCACCTACCTGACATTCAATTCCGTTGAATTTCTTACTACTGACATCAATTTAGTCTTCGAAAGGCTAATATCCATGCGATACTCATTGCACCACTTTTCAAGTTCCAAGATATTAGACTGCAGGCTTTCGGCACAGTCTGCCGTTAAGACCAAGTGTCAGCATAAGTCAGACTGCTTACTATATTTCCACTTAGCTGAATCCCTCCCTGCTACTTTATACCTTCCAGCAGATGATCCATGTAAATTACTGTGACCATTCACAACGTCACCTATGGTATGTTATGATACCCATGGAGATGAAATATGCCGTTTTCCGCGTCATTCTGGGATAAAAACTGCCCAAGTTAGAATTTTTTTCCCGCTCCGGGACTCGATTTGCAGTATCCAGAGTCGCGCGACCGAGCTCTAGTTGCTGGTAATTAGCAGCGAGGCAGTGCAAGAGCGCTTGTACGTGAAGTTCTCTCACTCCAACCGCAAGCGAGATGAAAAGAGACGTGTTATCACGTGACAGAGAATTTAGGTCACTAGCTGAGCCCATGTAGGATGTCCAACATGAGAACAAACATTATACCCTATTTCCCTCATTCCGTCACCACTGCTAACTCATCGAATTCAACTGTTTTTTCCTGTTAATTTTTTATAAATCGCAAAATACTCAATGGATAATTAAGCGCAAACATTTATTTGAATCAGGGAATTTTACGCATAATTATGAGACCGAGAAGTGCTCTACTTAACGGACAGAGCGGTAACTACGCTGTAAACAAGGTCGCGTCTTAATGACTAACAGATGTTGGACCCTAACCGTGCCAGCGAACACAAGGAATCCCCTGTGCTCGTCATCATTTACTGACAGAAACAAAAGGACGCTTTTAAGATTACTTGAGAATCTACGAAGCTATTTCAAAAACATTCACTCAGTGGAAATGGGAATGCAAGAGCTACAATTTGATATCCTGTTCGTCACTATACGTTGCGTATTAACGGACCAACGTGTGAGAAAGGGTTGCATTTTTCCCCCACTCTCAGCATCCGAGCATCTCGCCCATATAGGAAGACGTTGAGAGGCAGACACCATCAGTTCATTTTCAGTACAACGCCAGTTCGGTAGTGGTTCGTCGTGATTAGTGCGTGAGAGTCGTCTGTGGAGAAATAATGTTTATAATGTGAGCAGTGAAACGCAGTGGTTTATTAAAGCCTGTGAATGCATGTGGAAATAACCACAACATAATTAAGATGTTTGCGCGTACAGTGTGCCACTAATTGATATGGTAGGAACGGTACGAAGCCGTAATGACCGCTGTCCGCGTAAACTGAGACGGCTAAATTAACATAAATAGGCGTGTATTTAACTAAGTGCGTGGAGTGTGTGTGCCCGATATAAATGAGAAATATCAAGAAAGTGAGTGAACGGCTCATTGCTTGCATAATTAGGAGCAGTATCACGTCATATAAACCCATAGCGCAGTAGAGAACCTGACCTACGCATGACTAGGGCCTAGAATAACTGTCTGCTGTTTATAAAGAATAGGTAGGTGAGGGGGCAATGTCGGGCTTCAGAGACAATACCGGCATTGGGTTGAAATGTTCGTGTTATTGAGCAGATCCAACCATATATTTAAATTGTGATGTGTAGTAAACTAACGCATTCACATGAGATAACTTCCCCTCATTTACATGTCTATGAGAACGTCGACATCCAGCTGAATGCCAGAGTTTTGCCTGTGTACCGGAGAGAACGAGACATCTAGCTGTTTGCCGTAATTTCGCCTGGTAGCAGAGAACGTCTGGAACGTCGCTGTCATGTTCGTGACCGGCCAGGAAGTCATCACAGGTCTTCGCATCGCTGATGACGTGATGGAAGCCGAGTAAACCATGGTTGCCTCCCTGTAAAGCTGTGTTCGCGGTATCCAGAAAGGCTAAGTACACTTCCAAAATATAAAGTAGCTTTGAAAGTCGTTTTTCTATTGTAAATTTAAAAGCAAAGTTGCATGCAGATATAATGCAGATCGCCAATAACCTATTTCAGATGGATAATAATAATCTCATTTCTTTTGGGTTTTTATTAAATACAGTCGTCATGGTTTGGGAATAACCATATTTTACTTCCATTTTTTTTGTATATAAGGGTTATTAATGCATGACGTAATTATATGGACCTTAGATTAATTAAGTGTGAAGCGCTGTCAAGTAGAGAGGGCTTAAATATTCTGTAAAAAATGACTCCAGTTATCATCTTTCCATAGCATATACGAGTCATCAAGATTTTTCAGTAATTCACTTTTTTGGTGCGCTTCACCTGGTAGAGATCCCTCCTAATTAGTAACTAAGGCACCTGGAACAAGGCATCGAGACAGTGGGTATATTACATCGTTAATTAATTAGTTCGCGAATGCGCAAGTTAATTTGGACCCGTGTGGCAGGAGTTCATCAATAAATAGCACGGTATTCGAGGTATCGAGAGGAGAAACGAAATGATTGAGCAGGCCATAACCGTGATATATACTGTGAGATAAAAATGTGAAGTTCCCTTGGAACTCTTTAGTAATGTACACGAAGTGGATATCGTGTTGTGAATATGTTAATTACGGCCGGACATAGCCGATATTGAGTGTGAGACCATTGTGGCTCGAGAAAAAGAAAGCAAGGTCGTTTACCGCGAAGTCATTGTATGAGGGCGGCCCAGCGCCCGCTCTTTAGAAATGGGTCTTGGAAGGCCATCAGTTGAGTAGATTTACGAGCCTGGCTGTAGGAACGAAGAAAAGTGTTTTCTACACTGAAAGTAAAGAGATACAAGTAGCTATTTCGTGCCTCTCGGTGCAACGATTACGTGCATTGATTTAAGTATTGTCAACGTCGCAGTGATTCCAGATGAGCATTAAATGAAGGACCCCTCCAATTTATTTCTTTAATTATTCACAGCGTGTAGGGAATTCCAGGTCAGATATACCCTGTCTCAGAAGGTCCTGAGTTCATTGCAGGAGACAGTAAAGCTTACTGTCACAAACAGCAGGTGACTAAGGCCACCTGTGATTCATTGTGTGTATGTGAAATGTATTTGTTCTTGCTCCTTTTCTTGCAGGAAGTGTTATGATACTCTGTTTGTGGTGTTTGGGTATTCGAAGTCGCTAAATGCTTGTCCATAGGTAACATCGTTGAGTAAATAATGTCCTGATATATGTATTGATAAAAATCCTAATGAAATGAGCGTGTTTATTATATCGCTTATTTGGCAACGTTTAACTTAAGGGAGTGTTGTAACGCGACTTTCAAAGGATTGGGAGTGTAAATTGCCTATTTCAGTTCATCCGATTCTAGTAGACTTATATCATAATTTGATACAATTTGAATATATTAATTCTCGGCAGGTAAACAGATTTACAGCGGGGTATGTCCACACTGATTAAATATGTGTGTGATTTAATGTAAGTGCAGAGTGAAATAATTCGAGAGGAAGCGCCCCTCTAAATCTGAGATAGTGTAAATAATCCAAGAGGGAACGCCTTCTTAAGTTTGGATATTTGAACGTATAATGAAGTGTAGAAAAAAGACTACCGAACATTTAAACGTCAAGATCACCCAAATTACTGTATATAAGGTGTTTGTATGGCATATCCATGTAAATAATATGTGTTTCACTAGTATAAGTAAAATTTGTTATACAAGATACTATCTCTCTTCTCATTAGTAATGAAGTAGTATTCCTCTCACAATTAACTTTCCCCCCTACTATAGAGACTATTACTAAAGAACTTACCGCCCCATCGGACGGTCTACAGACCCGAAAATGCGATACGGACTCAGCTAGCGAATTATTCTAGTAGGGGAGGGTGAGGCTTCGACAACCGGGCTGAGTTCGAGGCTCACCGATGGTGCTCCATTCTAACGTCATATTTATGAACAATGGTAACTGGTTCATGTACTGATGCCTTGGACAGGTACAGTACGAACAACAAAGGTGAAAGATTACAGCCTTGTCTAACCCCTATAAGTAAATTGAACCAAGAACTCATTCTACCATCAAACCTCACTGCAGCCCAGTTGTCAACATAAATGCCCTTGATTGATTTTAATGATCTACACTTGCTCCTATAGTCTCCCCGTATGGTGAGCATCCTTTCCCTCGGTATCCTGTCATAAGCTTCCTCTAGATCTACGAAACATAAACGCAACTGTCCATTCCTCTCGTAGCATTTTCCAATTGCCTGGTGCATACTGAGAATCTTATCCTGACAGCCCCTCTGTGCTCTGAAACCATACTGATTTTCATCCAACTTCCTTTCAACCACTGATCGCACCCTCCCTTCCAAAATGCCAGTGAATACTTTGCCTGGTATACCAATCAATGGAAGCCTCCGTGGCTCAGACGGCAGCGCGTCGGCCTCTCACCGCTGGATACCGTGGTACAAATCCCGGTCGTTCCATGTGAGATTTGTGCTGGACAAAGTTTAGGCTGGACAGGTTTTTCTCCGGGTACTCCGGTTTTCCCTGTCATCTTTCATTCCAGCAACACTCTCCATTCTCATTTCATAGCATCTATCAGTCATTAATAAATCACTTTGGGAGTGGCGACCCCATCGTACTATATCTGCTTCATTCATTCCATCCCTGACCCGGTCAATGACTGGAAAAAAGGTTGTAGGTTTTCATTTTCATTTTCACTAATCAATGGGATACCTCGATAGTTGTTGCAATCCTTCCTGTTCCCTTGCTTGTAGAGAGGTGCAGTTACTGCTATTGTCCAATACGACGGTACCTTACCAACACTCCATGCTAATCTTATTCTTATATGAAGCCTTTTCATCCCTGCCTTCCCACTATACTTCACCATTTCAGGTCTAATATCATTTATTCCTGCTGCATTATGACAATGGAGTTTATTTATCATCCTTTCCACTTCCCCAAGCGTAATTTCACAAACATCATTTTCCTCCTCCCCATGTACTCCGTTGATCGGAACACCACCATGAAGATTTCCATTTACTTGAGATGTTCAAAATATTCTCTCCACCTGTCCAGTGATTCCCTGGGATCTATTATGTTTTCACCCGAATTACCCAAAACACTGTTCATTTCACCCAGCCCCCTCCTAAGATTCTTTATTACTGTCCAGAAAGGTTTCCCTGCTGCTTTACCTATCCTATCCAGGTGATTACCAAAATTTTCCCACGACTTCCTTTTGGATTCGACAACTAATTGTTTCGCTCTGTTTCTTTCATGTATGTCTGCATCAGCCCTGATTTAGAGCCATTTCTGATAAGCCTTCCTTTTATGTTTACATGCTGCTCTTACTTCATCATTCAACCAAGGTGTTCGCTTTTTCCCTCCTTTACACACAGTTGTTCCTAGGCATTCCCTTGCTGTTGCTACTACAGCATCCCTGTATGCCACCCATTATCTTTCTATATCCTGAACCCGCTTACTGTCCACTGTTCGTAACTTCTCACTAATTATATTAATGTACTTCTGTGTAATATCCCTGTCCTGGAGATATTCTACCTTTATTCGTTTGCAGACTGATTTCACTTTCTCTATCCTAGGCCTAGAGATACTTGGATCACTACGGATTAGATAGTGGTCTGTATCATCGAAAAATTCCAGAAAAAACATACATTCCTAACGGACTTCCTGAACTCGTCGTCGGTTATGATCTATTATGGATCTGGTACCTCTACCATCCCATGTCTAGCAGTGAATAGCCTTAAGCTTGAAGAATGTATTCGTAACTGCTAAACCCATACTAGCACTACGATGTCACTCAATGCTTCATATAACTTGTCTATTTCATCCTCATATTCACCCTCACATGGTGAATACACTGAGACAATTCTATAATAATAATATTATGCATAGGCCTATATCTCCATTATAGTCTGTTACGCCCTTCAGCGTATATTCTGCAAACCTATGTGAATTTACTTAACGCCTCAACAATCTTCCATTTATAACTAACTCTGTGGCCTAGTTCCATACCTGTTAAGAAAATTAGAATTTGAGTCTAGCCATTGTCGTATTGGTCTCCCCCTCTACCTCTCTTAACCTCCGTGACCGAGTCCATTATTCTCTTAGGTAACCTATCCTCCTCCATCGCCTCACATGATTCCACCACCAGAACAGGTTTATAAGTAGAGCTTCGTTCAACGTGTTCACTCATAACTTAGCCTTTATCTCCTAATTCTAAGTACCCTTCTGCCCTTGAACCCACCTCTTCGTACCAGCTTTTATTCTCGCTAGTTTCATGTATATTACGTTTTACTACTACTGCTAATATAATAGCATCAAAAATCTGGATTGAACCAGCTGGTCAACTATCTGCTACACTCATCCCGGTAGTCTTCCCAAAACTAATTCCATCGAGTTTAGAAGATGACGAGTGTAGGCCTAAGGAGGTCGGATAATATGAAATAGCAAAGCTAGGAGCCAAGTACATGTACTGTTGGGAGATCGGAAGAATGCACATGCCCGGTGAGGCACGGGGCGAAGGGGTTTTCACCAGCAGAGCCAGTGACGCAATGGTTACCATAGCAACTGTGCTACTATCCAGGCGACTTTATATTATCTTCTACTGGCAGCTCATCGCTTTTGTCAGTTGTAATCCAGCAAACTGCAAAGTGTGAGTCAACGTTTTCGTGTAGCAGATACGAGCAGATAAGAGCCGATCTGTCTGGGCAGAACAGGAAGTTCGTGCTTACAGGCCACATTCCTCATTCTTGCATTCTTCTCATCTCTACACAGTAGTGTATGTAACGCCAGAGTCACGTACTAACTTCGTAATCGCCACCTCGCATTTTGAGGTACATTGGAAACGCTTAGAGTGACGGCAAAGTTCTGAGATGCTGAAGCTGCTCTAGGGACATACTAATGTAAGATACAGAAATAGCTCTAATTAGCAAAATTATTATCTGGTCTTTGATCCAGATCGATTTCCAAGGCAGATTCCTTTCCAGGATCACTGAACCTCTGATCTAGTATTCCCTCGTTCCACAGCTGTTTCCTCCTCATTCCACGTTATCATCCATGAAAATGCAGCGGCTTCCCCGTGGAATGAACATAGCCCTAGATATGTTTATCTAGCAGGTGCTGGGCAAAGGATCAAGATCGTTCAATTTCATTACATTCGGAACATGACGATCTGCGCTTACGTCCAGTGACAAGGTAGATAATCAGCTCCGAAGCTTGCACTACATGACAGGTGAGACGACTACTTTCCCCTTAAAGTCATTGTGAACACCACGCGCCATGCATAATATTTACTGTCGCAAGATCAAAGTGAATCTCAAGGAGCATTAGTCTCGTTAATAGGTGTAGCTGTCAACAAGCAAGCTGGCATGACCAATGCCAGTCCAATGCCACCACCTGGTGGCCAGCAAAGTGCAGTTTGTTCATGGAACAGAAGAAATTACAGTACTACACTCAACATGAATTTCATGCAGATAGGTCATCCAATTCAGCCCATGGCCCAAGCCATTATGAATAATAATAATAATAATAATAATAATAATAATAATAATAATAATAATAATAATAATAATAATAATAATAATAATAATAATAATTCGAGCTGTCGGATGAGCAGTTACTTCTTCTTCTTCTTAATCTGTTTACCTTCCAGGCTTGGTTTCTCCCTCGGACTCAGCGAGGGATCCCACCTCTACTTCCTCAAGGGCAGTGTCCTGGAGTTTCAGACTTTGGGTCGGGGGATACAACTGGGGAGAATGACCAGTACCTCGCCCTGGCGGCCTCACCTGCTATGCTCAACAGGGGCATTGTGGAGGGATGGGACGATTGGATGGGACAGGCAAGGAAGAGGGAAGGAAGCGGCCGTGGCCTTAAGTTAGGTACCATCCCGGCATTTGCCTGGAGGAGAAGTGAGAAACCACTAGGATGACTGAGGTGGTAATCGAACCCACCTCTACTCAGTTGACCTCCCGAGGCTGAGTGGACCCCGTTCCAGCCTTCGGACCACTTTTCAAATTTCGTGGCAGAGCCGGAAATCGAACCCGGCCCTCCGGGGGTGGCAGCTAATACCACTACACCACAGAGGCGGACAGCTGTTACTTTAGATGTGTTAAGTGGGTCTCCATTTCTTCATGTCGGAATGGAACCTTACACCCAACCTACAATCACTTCCTTTCTTTCTTTTCTTCTTTCTGTCCTTCTTTGCTACATTTCGTTTACTTCCTGCTTTCTTTCATGCCTTCCTTCCTTCCTTCCTTCCTTCCTTCTTATTTCACTTCATTTTCTTCTTTCTTCCTTTATTTCTCTTCTTTCACTATTCTGTTGCCCGTCTCCGTAGCGTAACGGTTAGTGTTATTAGCTGCCATACACACGGGCACGGGTTCGATTCCCGGTACTGCCAAAAATTTAAAACTGGCAGGAGGGCTGGTACGTGGTTGGAATGGTACATGCAGCTCGGGATGAGGACACCAGCTTTTTACTATTTTTACTATTCCTTTTTTCCTCCTACATTCTGTCTTTCCTCTCTATTTTCCTTCTTTCTTTACTATCATTCTTCCCTTTCCCCTTCTTTCCCCACCTTTTCTTTCTTTCTTTCTTTCTTTCTTTCTTTCTTTCTTTCTTTCTCTCTCCGTCGCTTTTGTGGTAAATTAGTAAATTTTGTCTTAAATTAGTGAAAACTTCAAGAGAACACTCTTTAAGAACATTTTCTCATTCCCAAATATTTGTGTGATGATGATGATGCTATTTGCTTTACGTCGCACCGACACAGATAGGTCTTATGGCGACGATGGGACAGGGAAGGGCTAGGAGTGGGAAGGAAGCGGCCGTGACCTTAATTAAGGTACAGCCCCAGCATTTGCCTGGCGTGAAAATGGGAAACCACGGGAAACCATCTTCAGGGCTGCCGACAGTGGGGCTCGAACCTACTATCTCCCTAATACAGGATACTGGCCGCACTTAAGCGACTGCAGCTATCGAGCTCGTTATATTTGTGTAATTGTGTGTCATGACTTATAGAGAGCTCCCTAGTTATTGTCAAGTGGTCTTATATTTTTTCATTCCTTGCCTGGTGGATGTACCTAAATAGTTGAATGGGACTCAGTGATGATGGTCCCAGAGAAATTGTATACGCACCTGAGGGACAGCTTTTAGTTTGGATTCCCGAAGGCATTCCCATAGGCGGTTGCTGCTATATCTCTTCCGTCCTCTAAGGTAAAGACAAAATCAGTTACAATTCGTGTTTGTTTTTTCTTACTACATGTGTGAACCCGCTCGGTGATGCATTCTAATCTCCTTATTTGTAGGACAGATCAGTCGACAAGATCGACCGTTATTCAATGTAATTCCTGTATCTTCATCATCATCATCTGCTTACCCTCCAGGTTCGGCTTTTCCCTCGGACTCAGCGAGGGATTCCACCTCTACCGCCTCAAGGGCAGTGTCCTGGAGATTCAGACTCTTGGTCGGGGGATACAACTGGGGAGTATGACCAGTACCTCGCCCAGGCGGCCTCACCTGCTATGGTGAACAGGGGCCTTGTAGAGGGATGGGAAGATTGGAAGGGATAGTCAAGGATGAGGGAAGGAAGCGGCCGTGGCCTTAAGTTAGGTACCATCCCGGCATTCGCCTGGAGGTGAAGTGGGAAACCACGGAAAACCACTTCGAGGATGGCTGAGGTGGGAATCGAACCCACCTCTACTCAGTTGACCTCCCGAGGCTGAGTGGACCCCGTTCCAGCCCTCGTACCACTTTTTCAAATTTCGTGGCAGAGCCGGGAATCGAACCCGGACCTCTGGGGGTGGCAGCTAATCACGCTAACCACTACACCACAGAGGCGGACAATTCCTGTATCTTGAGAGAGAAAATTTATTCGGCACGCTCATGGCTAAGAATCGTGCTATTAATACCACTCTTAACTTCTTCCATGTCTATGTCTCTGATGATGATGAACATGATTGATCACTCCTAAATTTCAATTCTTGGTTAGAATTTTTTTTTTATACGCGGAACACATGAAGTTTCGAGTCCAGGGTTCAGTGCTGAGTGCCTGCGGCAGACGGTTCCATGTCGGGAAAAGACTCGATCACGCGAGGTCCACTGTAATAACAGAGGACATCAACGTACATGAATTATCCGTCTGCCTTCCAGTTGCTCTTACAAAAAATGTAATAGTCTTGCTAGTCTGAGGAGTCTGGCGACACGTATGACTTCTTTTGGGCGAAAAGTGTTTCTCAATGTTTCTGCAGTGGTATTTTATCCTCTTCGCTCCTACTGGCAAATACGTAAAATATAAATCTGATTTGACATTTTGTGTGTGTGTTCAACGATTCATTTCAAATGTTAATAAGGGTATTACATTATTTAACAATAATGAATTTAAATTCTCGTACTTCGCATCAGTAAAATTCCAATGTAATTTTTGGTGATGTAATTATACACAGCTGTAAGACGAATTATATATAAGCAGGGGTCAACAATTGCATTTATACGGATTTCACGGATATAAAATTTAAAAGAACTAAATGAAGTTGCAGTCCGGGACTAGTAAACATGCGGGTGTATTGAAGAATGTCCGCCTCTGTGATGTAGTGGTTAATATGATTAGCTGCCACCCTCGGAGGCCCGGGTTCGATTCCCGGTACTGTCGGATATTGAAGAATGACAGGAGGATTGTTGAGTGGTCAAAATGGGACATGCACCTCACCTCCATTGGTGTTGTGCATGAAAAGGGCTGCACCACCTGGGAATGTGGACACGAGTTTACGTTTTCACCACATATAACACTATCCTCCTCTACAATAAGGGGCAGTTTCCCATACACAGTAGATGCCGCCCACCCTCTCGGAGGGCCTGCCTTACAAGGGCTGCACCAGGCTAAAAATAGCCACACATTTTTCCTTTTCTTTTTTTTTAACATTCGTCTTGGTTTTCTATGGACCACGCTTAACTTCTGCTTCTGCTTCTAGGCTTCTTGTGCCTTCTGCGCCCAAAACTTCTTCATATTTTGACTTTTACCCTACCTCTGTCGGTCTGTCAAAGTTCGTTGTTGCCTCTCTGGTTTCTGAAATTCCCTATGTCTATCAACGTTTTTCCGGAATTTGTTTCTGTCCAACATACTTTCGGTGTTTAGACCTAGTTCATTTAGAACTTCTTTCGTCCAGGTTGTGGTGCTCTTGCATTTCCTGGTGTACTCCGATATCACTTTAGCCAATCTGTCGTTACTCATCCGATGAATGTGTCCAGCATACTTCAGTCGTCTTTTCCTCATTTCATCAGTCACTGCAATAATCTGTTAGTACAGTTCTTCATTCCTTCTTTTCTTCCAGGTGTCACCTGTCGTCCTAGGACCTAATATCTTACGTAAAATTTTCCTTTCTGTCTTCCTCATCTACTCACCTTCTCTTTTACTGTTGTGGGTTATACATTCCGATGCATACAGTGCGTCTGGCCTTATTACTGTATTGTAGTGTCTTAATTTTCTTATCGGCGATTAATGTTGTTGTATTTGTTTTTGTGTGAGTTTGGAAGGTAATTCCGTTTTCCTGATCATATTCTTATTCGCTTCATTATCAAGACCGTTGAACTCTATCCGCTACCGAGATACTTGAATTTGTAAACTTTCTTTGTCTTCCCGTGTTCTATTTCCTAGTCTGTCAGCTTGTTCATTACTCGAGTCTTACCATATGATAGTTTTCAGTCGCGCCTTTCTTACAGATTCTTCGAGCTTGTGCAACATCTTCTTATCCTGATCTTCAGTTTCGCTTAAGATCACTATCTCATCGGCAAAAGCCAAACAATCTACGTTCAGGTTGTATTTCTTGTAACCTAGCTGTACACCACTCATGCCTTCCTTTTGGCGTTCTGTTATCCATACTCTAATTATTTTCTCTAAGACCACGTTAAACAGTAACGGTGAAAGGCCATCACCCTGCCTTAATCCCGTCTTGACCTCAAATGGTTCTGATACTTCTCCTTGGAATCTTATTTTAGATGTAGTGTTAGTGTTTCTTTGATCAGAGATCTGGTCTTGTGATGAACGCCGAATTCCTCTAGTATGTTGAACAATGTTTGTCTATCGACTGAGTCGTACGCCTTCTGAATATCTACAAATGCTATTATTACTGGTTTCTTCTTCTTCTTCTAAGCGTGTCTGTCCGCCTCGGACGTTGGCGATCAATATGGCTATTCCGACTTTGTCCATTGCAATTCGGAACAGTTCTGCAGATTTTTTGTTGAACCAGGTTTTAAGGTTGTTGAGCCAGGAAATTCTTCTTCATCTAGCGGATCTTTTTCCTTCTATTTTTCCTTTCAGAATAAATTGTAGCAGCGCATATCTTTTCTGTTTCCTCATGATGTGTCCAAAATATTGTAGTTTTCGATACTCGATGGTGTTGATCAGCTCTGGTCTCTTGTTAGCTCAGCGTAGAACCTTAACATTTGCAACTTTCTGAGTCCATGATATTCTCCGAATTCTTCTGTAAAGCCAAAGTTTAATTGCTTCCAGTCTAGCAGTGGTGGCTTTTGTGATGGTCCAATAAGGAGAACTGAAAACACATAGCACATAAGGAGCCACATTTTGGTATCCATGGAAAGGTCGTGATTCTTGAAGGTTAAGCTCATTGAGTTGAAAACACTCCTCGTTTTTCCAATGCCACACTTTATCTCTTGCGAATTGTCCCATGCTTCGTTAATGATGGTACCCAGGTACGGATACTGTGAAACTCTACTCTATACTTGCTCCGTTGAGGAACAGATCCACGCCTCGGATGGTCTTCTTACTGACGATCATAAATTTTAGTTTTATTAGTGTTGACGTCCAGACCATATCTCTTGTTTCTTTTAGAAATTTTGTTCATCAACTTCTGTAGTCCTTCCATTGTATCTGCAACGACAATGTATCATCTGCATAGCGCAAATTGTTGAGTTTGACCCCATTCACTGAAATTCCTTCTTCGACATCAAATAGGGCTTATTGAATACATGCCCAGAATAAAAGTTGAAGAGTATCGTTGATATTATACATTTTTGCCTGACCTCTCGGCGTATTCTTACTTGCTCAGATTGGTCTTGATTTATTTTCATGACTGCAGATTGGTTCCAGTATAAATTTGCTATTATTGTTAGATCTTTCCCATCAATTCCTGTGGTTTTTTGTGTTCATGATTCACACGATCAAACGGCTTTTGATAAATAATCAATGAGGCATGCAAATACATATCCCTACATCTTTGGAACAGTACTTGTACACTAAATATTGCTTCCCAAGTGCCAACTACCTTTAAAGACCCGAACTGATTGGACGCTATATGTTCTTCACAAATACTGGATATCCGCTTGTGAATCACTTTAAGAAACCATTTTAGCAGATGGCTCATTAAATTTATGGTACGGTAGTTCCAACATTCCTTGGCGTTTGATTTCTTAGGTAAAGCGATAAATCATGTTTTTAACCATTCTGGAGGGAGTTAACCTGATGTCTGATGTCGCTGAATATTTTTGTAATCATTTTTATTTTCTCTTCACTGAGCAGTTTGAGCAATTCTGCTTGTATGCCATCTGGCCCAGCTGCTTTTCCTTCCTTCATTTGTTGTTTGCCCGCTTCCACTTCACTTACTAGGATATCTGGTCCCGTTGGATCTGATATCTCTGCTTCCTGTCTCCTCATGTCATCTTGGAATAACTGTTCCAAATATTTCTCCCCTCTTTTTTCCGTCCTTGTCGATTATGAGGTTACCACTACTATCTACTAGCTTCGCACAGTTTAATTTGCGGTATATTTGTTGCCTCTCTGACTTTCCGGTGCACATTAAAATCGTCATGTCTGATAAAACTCAATTTCTGCACATAATTCAGTTTTTCTTTCTCTTTGGCTTCACTGATTTTCCTTCTGGTCGTACTTTTAATCGCTCTGTATTCCATCAAATTACCTCTTCTCTTCCTTCGTTCTTCCATTAGGTCCAGAATCTCATTTGTCATCCACGTTTTCCTCTTTCTAAGGTCCGGTCTCAAATACTCTTCTTTTACTCCTTTTATCGCTTCTTATAGGTATGTGAGTTTTTCATTAACATCGTCGCCATTGTTAATCAATTTATTGCTTAGAGCTGTCTTGACTGTCTTCTGTATGGTAGCATCTTTCAATTTTCTCAAGTCGTATTTCCATGCTGTTTTGGGGAAAACATATTTCCAACCACTGGGACATGGTCTGATTGTATGTCTGCTCCTGGATATGTTCTGACAGATGTTCAACCATTTCTATATCTCTTGTTCACCATCATGAAATCGATCTTATTCTTCACAATGTGTCCTGGTTTGTCCATCGGCGATTTCCATATGTATAACTTGCGTGGTGGTAGTTTAAACCTAGTTGGTCAAGTTTGGCTTTATCCACTTGTATTTTAACCTTTCGGATTATTCCTGCTGTTCTTTTCCTTGTTTCTGTGAAGTAATTCCAGTTATTTTCGGTCTTATTGTTGTTCCTCTTCTTCCAAGCATCTTCCAAGCGTCTTGCCTATTTTCAAGCTCTGTTTCACACTCGGGGTTCCACCATCTATGCTTTCTACTTTTTTTTTGTCCCTCTTGCTGTGCTGCTTGTGTCACGTTTTGTCGTATGTTTTCCCACGTGTTGTGTCCCCCTACCTTTTCCTGGTATTTCATCATGTTGTCTTATAGCTGGGTCTTATCTATTCGTTTCTGTATGTTTCCCCTTGTTGGATGTATATTTTTGTTCCTGTACATGAGGTTGTTGTTACGGAAGGCTTCCGCCATAAAATTTGGTTTAACCTAAATATAGTGTCGATTCCAGGCAATTGAAAAAAAGAACAGGAAATAAATAAATAAATAAAAAAATAAATAAATAAATAAATAAATAAATAAATAAATAAATAAATAAATAAATAAATAAATAAATAAATAAATGCAATGTTTTACAATTTGCTTTACTCCACGGTGTAGGGGTAGCGTGCCTGCCTATTACCCAGAGAACCCGTGTTCCATTCCCGGCCAGGTCAGGGAGATTTACCTGGATTTGAGAACTGATTCGAGGTCCACGCAGCCTACGTGATTAAAATCGAGGAGCTATTTGACGATGAGTTGGCGGCCCCTTTCTAGAAAGCCAAGAACAACGGCCGAGAGGATTCGTCGCGCTGACCACACGAGCAGCGGTCGCTTGGTAGCCCATCGGCCTTCGGGGCTGTTACGTCATGGGATTTAGTTTAATTGTTATGTCGCACCGGCACAGATACATCTTATGGTGACGGGGTAGGAAAGGGCTAGGATTTGGAAGGAAGAGGGCGTGACTTTAAATAACGTACAGTGCTGGGTGTGAAAAAGGGAAACCACGGAAAGTCATCTCCAGGGCTTCCGATATTGGAGTTCGAACCCCCGAATGCAAGATGGCAGCTATGTGACTCAAACCACGCAGCCACTCACTCGGTGAAAGAAATACAAAATCAGCATCTCACTTTATAAACTATTTTTCTGATGATATAGTAATCATGACAGAGACAGAAAAGGAGACGACAGAAAAGCATTTCGAGAATGGCAGGGGAGGGAATCGAACGCCCCTCTACTCAGTTGACCTACCGAGGCTAAGTGGACCCCGTTCCAGTCCTCGTACCACTGTTCGAACTCCGAGGGTGGCAGGAGGGACATTTAAAACTTCGATGGTGGTCGTAATAATTTTAAGAGGAAGTAGAACTGGGTAACCAGTCTTTCTTTAGAAAAACTGGAAGAGATTAAGCCATTCGGAGAATGTATGTACCAGCACAAGAAAGTTGTAAGCCAGCAAGGGACACGAATGTTAAACAATCTCTAGGCCTCGGAAAACTGCGGTCATCGACGTCAAACAAGCGCACGCCGCGCTGAGGCACTCAGTCTTGGCTTGGCAGCCGCTGAGAATGGAGCTCCCGTTGGTCATCGCTCTTCCAAACTCGGAAATCGATCTACGTCTATTTTTGTTACGGCAGGGGAACGCCACATCTTTAACTTCGTACACTGCCGTGCTAACCAGCATAAATAGGCCTGACACCAAATAGGAAGTCGGCCTCCCCAAAATGCGAAACTGCATCATCAAAGGCGTAGATCTCTCCCTTACGGACGAGGGAATCCTCCGTGCGCTCCAAAATAGCGGCATACCAGTCACCAACGCCACCAGGATATTAGAAAACGGTATCCCGACAGAAAAGGCACTGGTTCAACTGGTCACGGAACATGACGTTCAGCAGGCACTGGAATTTGGAATCCAAATCTATAGACGGCCGCTCACCGTGGACCCATGCCCAAAACATCTGGAAAACGTATTTGAACCGAAACCGGGAACCCGGCCTCCTGAATACACCCCACCACCACAACCAACGAAACCTTGCACCCAGCCACCTCCCTACACTCCACCACCTCAGCAGCCGTCCTATGTATTCACTACTCCTACTACTACCATAACCACCACCGTCGTTTCCTATCCCACTCTCACCTCACCCAAAACTCCCATAACCACGATAGTTACGACCCACCCCTCCCCAATCATGATGTCTCCCATCTCCGTTACGCCAACCAGCCCACCTAACACCACAGCCCGGCCACCTGGTGAGGAAGCAATGGAAACAAACAGACAAACTTCACTACCTGCGCCCGAATGCAACAGATCAACTTCACCACCACCGTCCGAGTGCAACCCCAGCTGTGTCGTAAGGGGCGTAAACCCCACCATACCTCTGAACCTCATCATCCAGGAACTTCGACAGGCAGGACTCCACCTTCACCGCGGAGCCAGAATACACAACGAAGCCGGACCCACCTTTATGTTGAGGCTCCAACTTCAGTCAGCACAAGAAGCCCAACGACTGATACAGCAGGGGATAAAACTATTCGGCCGCCACCACCGTGTGGAGCCATCCTGATCTCCCCCGCAACCCTCCTCACACTCTTCCACCTCTCGTAACCGAGCCCGGCTTCCCAACCCCAACCTCACCATCCAAACCCCCAAACCCGCTCCTACCTACTCCAAGCACTACTCACATCCCTACTCAACTTCTCAATCCTATATCAGCAAATCACCCAATTCCTTCTCCCTAACCCCCAACAATAAATGTAAATAACTGTATTGAACCCACTGTAAACCTATCTATGCAATGTAAATTTTTGTAAACTATAACTGTAAAACCAATCTATGTAAAGCTAAATAAATAAAGAGAAGTAGAACATACGCTGCACCCCTTAGTCAAGAGGACATACCTTCACATCACCAAATTAAAGCTCCCTCCTTTATCTTCCAACCCTATCAAATCCCCAAACCCCGCCAAATCTCCTGGCCAAAGAGAAGGCGTAACCTTCTACGTGGCCCGACCCTTCCCTTCGGGAAGGGGAATGAAAACATCCCCCTTGGTCCTTGGTCCCGTTGGATGTTACCGCCAAGTGTATGGATGTCAGAAATGTTCTTAAGTGGTGTGGAGAGTTTGCAGCCGGTCGGACTGAAATTCACGAAGAACAAAGGAGCGGAAGACCGTCAATTTTCGTCAAGACAGTCGTGAAGATCGGCGGATCACCCTAGATCAGGGATGGCAAACCTTTGTCGACTAGCGTGTCAATTAAGGTCTTGGCTATTACTTTTTACTGTCCAGTGTGCCACCAGTTATTTTCCTTTAAAATCATCATGAAATCCATTATCTGATTTCATTTGGGTATTATATTGCATTACGAACAAAATCCATTCGACAGAATGTTTCATGATTTTGTGGAAACATCACTTCTTTTGCTACCGCTTTTCCCACACCTGTGGGGTTGCGGGTGCGAACTGCGTCGCACATGTAGATTTGGTCCTATTTTACGGCCTGATGCCCTTCTGGCGCCAACTCTATATGGAGGGATGTAATCACCATTGCGTGTTTGGTTGGTAGTGCAGTGTGTTGTCTGAATATGATGAGAAGAGTGTTTGGACGGACACATACACGCAGTCCGAGTCAGAAGAATTAATCAGAAGCGATTAAAAACCCCAATCCGGCCGGGAATCGAACCCGGGACCTTCTGAACCGAAGGCCAGTACGCTGACCATTTAGCCAACGAGTCGGACTTGTGCAAACGTCGCTGAAAATTACATTTTCTTAACCGATAAATTTTAATAAGGTATATTTTTATTGCTTTAACCTAATAAAATGTGTACAAAATATGGCCATAAAATTAATTGTGACATACTTCTTTATTAAAGCGTAACGCTATATTGGTAGATTTTAGACCTATTTATTGCATGTTAAAAACATTAAAACATGTTAGTATGTTGTCTGACGTGCCACTGAAGTCGTGTTCGCGTGTCACCTAGTGGCACGCGTGGCATAGGTTCGCCATCCCTGCCCTAGATGATCTCTGCACTTTGGTTCTTCAGGTTTCCCGAAGCGCCGCTCACAGAATTTGAACGGAAAAGCCGAAATACCGGAAGGTGTGCACAATATGAGTGGCAGCACCGACGACGAAGTGAAAGATGTGGTTCACAACTTCCTGAACAGGATGGCGGCGAGCTCGTATGACATGAGCATACAAAAACTGCTTGCTTATGTATTTATAAAAAAACTAGCATGTGCCCGCGGCTTTGCCCGCGTTTATTAATTGAACCGTTAGATGTTTCTAAACTATTTATTTAAAAGCAAATTAAAACATTATATTTATTAACTCACATCGTTTTGACGTAAATTGCATGAAATACATTATTTTATTTTTATTATATTGTTGCTTTCAATGCTTAAGGTACCGGGTTGATGGATGGTACAAATAATATTAAAACCATGTAAAAGACCATGTTATATAATACAAAATATATTGTTTCCTTATAGAGCTTCGGAATAAATATTAATGTCCTTCTATTTGGAGGTAAGTTGTATACTGTATTGTGTTTGCCTTTCGAACTCTTGAACAGTCCACGTACAGTTGACAATGGCAAAAGCACCGTTTTCGAAGATGGAGTCCTACAACTTTAAGCGATTGTCCCATGTCAAAATTTCAGATCTCTGTGTGCCGTAGATTTGACTGGGCTTCGCACACATACACCCAAACGCTTCCGAATATTACGGGCTGAGGGCTCCTCGTGTCGCGGACCGAAAATGGCTTCCTACTCAATGGACTTACAGTCCGAGGAATACTACTTCGCCCGCAGCATGCTCAGTAATGATGGTGGCTTCAATAATATTCGTCATCAGTTTCAGAGCCGTGTTCATTGCAGAGCATCAACAGCGTCGTATGCCCTCACGCCATATAAGATCAAAAACGGTCTCCTACGCCCTGGACGTAAAATGGCTCCTTGAATACTGTGTTCTGTACCTATCTTATGTACGTTGCCTAGCGACAGCGACTTGATGCATTTAATCTTGGTGACAGCACGTTGGATTGTCATATCCCAATGCACGTTTTCCGATGGTTTTTGGTTCATAACTCACCAACGAAAGCGAAAATGAAAATTCCGGCTTCGAGGTGCATTCGGACCCCTTTCCATCGACCTATGTTCAAAATTTCAGATATCTCAGTGCTGTAGATTTTGCTGGACATCGCGCACAGACGGACAGACAAACACTTTCTTTTATAATTATAGATAGGAGCTTGACTCAGTTGAGCAGAAGCAATATCAGACTCAGACTAGCGGTCATTAACCCACGCTTCCAATTTGACAGTTCTTCATTTAGTTACCTCTTACGACGGAAGGATGAAATTGTGGATATATTTTACCTCCTTCATGCTTTGATTAGTTACTGACTTTCTAAATGGAAACTGAATATACAGGGTGCATCAGAACTACACCGACAAAAAAATCAGGGGTGCACTTCGTGTTAGGTTAAGAACGAGGGTGTAGTCGGATTGGCGGAGAATTACTTTTCTGTTTTTCGTGAAAATAAGGTTTCTTTGTTGCTTCCGGGCACGCGATTAAAATTGACGAACTTGCCGTATTTGCTATGCCAGTTCACAAGCTACCGCCGTGCTTCATATAAGAGAAGGGGACGAAGGGGAAGTGGGGTGTATGATGGAGACAGAGATAATGCTCCACGCGTATGCATAAGTTTCCTCGTTCGACTCGCATAGTGTTGCCCTTGTCTCCTACAGGCAATATCCAGAGTTCGTTGTATAAACAACCGTAACTGCACACACAGTACAAGAACGCACGATAATTAAGACACACTTGTCAGTGAAGAAATGCACCAGATCGTTTCTCCTCTCGTCTGTTGTTCACTGCACTGAAAATCCACAGCCTGTTTCCAGTCATTCGACCGGGTCAGGAATGGAATTAATGAAGCCCCCATCTAGCGGCGAGGATAGGAAATGTGCCGGCTGCCGAAGCCAGTCGCACTCCTCTCGGGCAATGATAAATGACTGACAGATGAAATGGAATGTTAATGGAGAGTGTTGCTGGAATGAAAGATGACAGGGAAAACTGGAGTACCCGGAGAAAAACCTGTCCCGCCTCCGCTTTGTCCAGCACAAATCTCACATGGAGTGACCAGGATTTGAAGTACGGTATCCAGCGGTGAGAGGCCGACGCACTGCCACCTGAGCCACGGAGGCTTCTGGTCACTGCAATGTTGTTTATTATTTAACATGCTTGAAGATGCAACACTGCCGCCCCGCGATTGTCTATTACTTCACTCAAAACATTGTAAATGGAATGAAATACTGAACGAAAGAGACAATACGCCCAATAGTTCGATTACAGTCGATGTTTAATATCCCTAGTTCGATGCACATTTCACAACGGTATAGTAGTTAAGGATGTGTGGTGTGTTACGAACGGCCTGTAAAGATGCCTGTTTTCTTGGTACAAGTTCATGTTCTCTTTCTATGAGGTTCGCATAGTATAGTTGGGGACAAAACATGACGGCCCAGTTCCTAGAAGCGAGCTCGAAGCCAGTAGTCAATCACACCCTGCACCCTGCTGAGTTAACGAGTTCTAAGTGATCCTTGTTTGTTGTGAAGAGGCTGCCAAACCACTTTCTTCCTCGCTCTCTGTAGCATTTACCCTTTCTTCCTGTCGAGTGCAGTAGCCGATTTGGCAACTCTGGCTGCGGTAGAGGTAGTAAATCCTATAAGTCGCTAATAGACTCCGAGCTGCCGCTGGAAAGTAGTGGTGTGAGGCGAGGTCGTCATGATTTGTCCCCAACGATAGTCAATTTGTACGCAACAAACTGTACACTACCTACTGGGACTGGGGAGCGACTATCCTAGCGAACGAGAAACTTGTGCATTCCCACCGAGGTTTACCTCTGTCTCCCAATTCCCACTTACCCTCCTTTCCCTTCCCTGCTCTGGCACATAGCAGCAGGGAGCGGCTAGCTCTCTGGCATAGCAAGTACGTCATCCATTTGAATCGCACGCCCGGTAGTGACAGAGTAAACTCATTTTCTCGACAAGAAAAATTTCTCCACCAACCCGATTGCACCATCGTCCTTAACATAACACGAAGAGCATCCCTAACTTTTTGTCGGTATAGTGAACCCATCATTCACAGTCATGAAAAGGGACCCTAAACTTACCAGCCACCTAGCCGCGAGATACGTTGTTGGGAACGGAGTATCCATTTTTGCCTCATTACTTGAAGAGCATCAGTGTCTTCTTCATGTTTCGTACCCACAAGACGAGAGCGTTGAGCTTGAACTGTGATGCCTTTGGGCAGGAAATGAATCCAGATTTATAAGATCCTAGTGGAGAATTTCGGATGGATTCGAGTATACTCGTGGCTAATTTCTAAAATAAGATGATTATCCAGATGTAAATTAAAACTTGGATTGATGCAGTGGGTCGCCCAGTAAATAAACAAACCCCATGGCACTACAGCCCTTGAAGGGCCTCGGCCTACCAAGCGACCGCTGCTCAGCCTGAAGGGCTGCAGATTACGAGGTGTCGTGTGGTCAGCACGACGAATCCTCTCGGACGTTATTCTTGGCTTTCTAGACCGGGGCCGCTATCTCACCGCCAGAAAGCTCCTCAATTCTAATCACGTAGGCTAAGTGGACCTCGAAGCAGCCCTCAGGTTCAGGTAAAAATCCCTGACCTGGCCGGGAATCGAACCCAGGTCTCCGGGTAAGATGCAGGCACGCTACCCATACACCACGGATCCGACCGCCCACTGAATAGGAAGTTATTATCATGTTATTAATTCTTTTCTGGCCAAAGTTGGACACATTGTGCTAGACCGTGGGTAGATTAGAAGCCACGCGTGTATGTCGTCATAGTGGAAGAAAAGTATGCATCCAACCCACGCTTCAGCGTTTTAGACTGTTTAGAAACAAATTAAAAATGACAAAATCATGAGATTCATATTCCTCGAAATTATTTGAACATTATGGATATCAACAACAAAGATGAGACTCGTGGGATAATGGAATTGTCTACTGTAGTGCAGTCCCTACAGTATATCGCTTTCTCGTGCCAAAACGAAGGCATACTAGGATTGCGGACTGAGGCCAGGGAGCAGTCTATCATTGGCAGTTCGCAAGTCCAGACCTGCGTTCCTCTTGATCACTTATTTATGTGCAGATCGTGTGGGATACTCAAGACTTGTCATGGTAAGAGTGATCAGCAGCCTAGAAGGAGTATGGTAAGAACTGGTGGAGTGTGAAATAAATACACATATTCGTGTGAATATAAAATTTGCCAGTGTTTGGCGAGGGAAACAATATAAATAGCAACGGCACATCTCGGCATGTTGATTTCAAGACTTTCCTCTTGCCTGTTAAATGCGTCAGAGGGTGTGAAAAATTGAAGATTGACATATATTTGTTAAGTATTGAAATGGTCAATGTTCAATGTTCAATATTCAATATCCAAGTTAGATGGTTAGCTCTGTCTACGAGGACTTGTGATTAGTTTATTTCAGTGAGAGTTAACAATTTGTGGGTAATCATTACATGATCAGTTTTGTCTGCAATAATAGTGCGTTAGCTAAATTTTGTTGGTACTGATCACTGAAGTTAAATGTTTGAGATAAAATTTAATTCCGTTTATGATAATACTGCTAATAGTTTCTGAGTAGCACAATTTTCCAATGGTCAAGATGATGGATGTGATTTCTGAAATAAATAGAAGATCACTCTTTATATGAGTGAGAGGTTTCTCCTTGTTTCTTACCACGGAAGTGGTCATGATTATTGCAGTACACTATGTCTTCTACCTTTTGGTGAAGACCATTTGATTAATAAGTTCGCGTTAGTTGCCATTGATAATATGGTGGTGCTTATTATGACACCGCCCATTGACGTTACTCTTTTCAGTTCAGTTTGTTGGTACCGTTCATAAACGGTCGGATTAATTTAATTATTATTCAGTGAAGCGAGAAGATTAATTTTCATAAATCTGTGCTTATTGGTTTATTCAGTTTAAAGTAGTCTGTTATAAACTAACATATCCTGAAAGTTATTTGTGTGTTAACGTAAATATAAACTCAAGTTTTTTATTACATCTTTCAATCTATTTTTTGGCTAGTTGCTTTACGTTGCACCGACACAGATAGGTCTTATGGTGACGATGAGATGGGAAAGGCCTAGGAGTGGGAAGGAAGCGGCCGTGGCCTTAATTAAGGTACAGCCCCAGCATTTTCCTGGTGTGAATCTTTTAATATTGCAGTTCAGTGAAACAATATTCTATAAAATTTTAAATCATCTATATAAATAAAATTGTAGGGGGTCCGCTGTCTGTAATTTCTTTTGTTTTGCCAATTTTTCAGATATTTATCCGTTTTAGGTCAACTCAAGACCGAATCGGTGGTTTTTACGTTTCGTGTCTGTTTGTTTGTCTGTTTGTCTGTTTGTCTGTTTGTCTGTTTGTCTGTCTGTTTGTTTGTTTGTCTGTTCCACCATCACGTCGAAACGGCTGGATAGATCTCAACCAAACTTCATATTTAGAGTATACTCAACCCGGGGAAGGTTTCGATATGCATATTGTTTTAAAATCTTTGAATACACGGGGGGTTTATAGGAAAACCAGAATGGTTTCTCCACCATCACGTCGAAACGGCTGGATAGATCACAACCAAACTTCATATTTAGAGTACACTCATCCCGCGGAAGGATTCGATATGCATATCATTTTAAAATGTTTGAATAGACGGGGGGTTTATAGGAAAACCTGAGTGGTTTTTCCACCATCACTTCGAAACGGCTGGATAGATCTCAACTAAACTTCATATTTAGAGTATACTCCTCCCGGGGAAGGTTTCTGTATGCATATTATTTTAAAATATTTGAATAGACGGGGTTTTACAGGAAAAACAGAATGGTTTTCCTCCATTTTCTCTTATACTATTGATTTTCTGTAAACTTAGTTTACCGTACGTGAAACGTCTCTTCATTATAAACAACTTTCGTTATGTTCATAATTTACCTTACTCTTCACATGACGGAGAAATTTACAATTTTCCGCTGGTATCATGCTCTGCATTGAGTGACCGACAGAACGACAACGAACCTACAGGTTACCATGGCAACGTCTCTGACTGCATGCCAGCAGGGAAGTAACGTATTGCCATTTTCCTCATCATGCTTTTAAATTCGTGGTTGTTCCTTAGGTAGAAGGCAAGAGAGGCGTCAATCGGCCTATCTGCGGGATATTGGCGGAATATCGTTGGATGTTATAACCGCCCTCGAATAGATTAGGTAATAACACCATTAGTCATCTTCTTATTATTTGTTTACCTAGGAATCACTGGATCTAAATTTCTCCTCTGTTACCGCTTTATTATATCCATAACACACACTAGCATAATTTATTGAGGGGATTTGATTTTCCAATACGTTAACTTGGCATTTACATATTTGTCGTTATCCGGCTGTCCTCAGTTATAATCCATTTTCTATTACTTTCAACTTTCTTAACTGTATTATTTTCTTCCTTAATTACGCCGTATGTACGCGAATGCTACAAACTACTGGATGTATTTCCACCAAGACTCATATTTAGAATACACCTGTCCTTGATAGGTTTTAGGGAAAATATTGTTTCAAAATCCCTGAACTGACTGGGGGTTTATACGAAACCGAAACAGTAATTTTGCACTTCCACAAAATATACACAACCAACGTTAATTTAAATCTACCTGTCTTGGTAGAAATTAATTTATAAACTTTTTTTCTCATGTGCATCATTTCGATACCAGGATTAATAAGGGAGATATCATTAACGGACCGTTTTTCTGTACAAGTCCCATCAGACTTAACTCACGAGCGGGTGCGTGTAAAGCGTATTCCTCACAACTTGAAAACTACTGAAGACATTCGAACCAAAATTTATATTTAGCATCCACCTGTCCAAAGGTAGGTTTTAAACGTAAATAACATTTCATGTTCCGGAATGGACTGGCGGTTTATAGGGAACCGAAATGGTGATTTTACTCTTCCACAATATATACAGAACAAGACCAACCTAACTGGAAATCGACCAAACGTGATGGAATTCCACCTCTAAACCTTTTTCTTCATGTGCATTTTTCATAAATGGTCACTTTTGCAGGTTAAGTCCAGCGGACATAGCCCAAAAGGTGTTTTACATGGAGCAGATTCCTTATCTATATAAATCAAATCGTAACGACTGTGTGCCTCTACACTGACTATTTTGGCGAAATTTTCGTACAGCATTCCGTTATAAGGGGTAATAATGATCATCTCCATAATTTTTGGTTTAGTTTCCTGAAAGTCCTAATTTTTATCCGCCTCGCCCAAAATCCAGATTGCGGCATAATCTGCCAGAAGAATAAGAAGATAATTGAAATTTGACAAAATTATACCTTTTCGCCTGTAACGAACGGAATACATCCCAGATCATTACATTTTTCACTTTTTATCCCCGAAGAATATCGAAATATGCAGGCAATTTTAATGATGGTGCAGACCTTCGGAAATTCCTATCACATAACGGATTGCACAATCTCCGTTCAATTTGGAATGATCTACAACCTTGGTCTTTTGACTTTTGCCGTATCTGTATCCCATTTACGTTTGATTTTTCTCTATTAATCGATGTTAAGTCAATTTGGAATTTTCACGTGCATAATTCATACTTTCAGTTACATATATGAAATACCGAATCATCATACTCTTCACGAAAATCGGCCCACCCAGTAGGCATATGTGAGCCAAATGCTATGTATGTAGCTGTCACATAATTATCCGAAAGGTAATGTAATGTGAGATAATCTTACCAAACCTTTACCCTGTTCCACGTTTCTAACTCAATCTGACCCAAGAATAGATGACATATCATATGACCAGCCATTTAGGCCACTAAATCCGGCGTGTCTTATGGTATAATCCTTTGTCGATATGACGTACGTTTAGTAGCAGTTAATCTGTAAATGAAGGTCTTCAATATTGTAAACACGCATATACTTTCGTATGTCGATCTATATATATTCACTGATGTCGATTTTTAGCTATCGAGAAAGGGTGGGTCTGATATTGTAATCAGTACTCCCCACACCGACTTTGACTGGCAGTAGGAAAGGGTTCCTTCTCCAACTCCTGTGTAAGGAAGGCCTACAATTGTAATGAATAGTTCCCTTCTCGATTTGACTTGCAGAAGGCAAGTGAGCATGCAGTTTTGTTTATAACTCCCCTACCCGATTGTGTTTAGCAGTAGGCAAGGGTGCCCGCCATTATAAAGAAATGTCCTCATCTAAAATGTGACTTTCATTAGGCATAGTGGCCCACTATTTTGATGGAAACTCACCAACTTGGTGTGACTGGCAGTAAGGTAGCTGGAAGTAGGAAAATGGACCTGGCATTATAATGATAACTGCACAACTCAACTTCGAGTGATAGTAGGGTAATTGCCTGCCATTATAATAAAAACTCCTCAACTGTAATCTGTCTGGAAGTAGGAAAAGGGGCTGCCATTTTAACGATACTCCCCAAATCGATTCTGTCCGCGTAGTAGGCAATGGGGCCTGCAATTATAATGTAAACTTCCCAACTCGATTGTGAATGGCAGTAGACAAGTGAGCCTGCCGTTATATCACAAATACATAACAAACTTTTTACATTGGAAACAACGTACGGGGACCTCCCCATGCTCTTTCTCGGATAACGCTAAGAGACATGCAATTTTAAAGCAATCTTATTTACTGCATGTACACTATTTACGTCGATATTCAAATACAATGTAGAATACCGTAGCGAAGCACGGGTACATTCGCTAGTTAATTAATAAAGTAACTTTATTTATGGGCGTCTGGTTATGACACAACATGGTGCGATCATGTATTTTACAGAGATATTAGTGATTGATGACAATGAATTTTTTGAGCACCATGCCTTGCCAAGGAGCAAGTTAACCTATGAAGCAAACGTCTTCTTGTGTATAATTAATCGGTTCAAATATAACAGGAGATTAAGGGTCCATTCGGTGGTTGATGATATCCTACGTGGTATATTTGATCGATGGATAATCTTAGTTGAAGAAAAATTCGGAGTCCGTTTACGGAAACTGAACCTTCACGGACCAAGTGAATCGACCACGGCGTTACCTGCAATCCGATAGAAATGTTCAGGTTTTTCTATTTTAAATATGTTGTTACTGAATTCTATTATGAAATGGAAATTAACGTTTAACTTAACTAAATAGCAATAAAACTAATTTTTCTGAGGTCTTCATTTTTATCCACATTTATGTCAAATTTCTGTCAGCTGTTTCGTTAATACAACTTTTTTATTCGATGCTTCACATGTATTGAGGAAAGCAACGGGAAACTACCTCACTCCTCATTTCCCTAGTACGCCTCTTCAGTGACGCCTAGGCTATCTATGACAGCTGTTGGTGGAGCTGCAGAGGATCAAACCACACTTCGGGCTGAATACCCAACATACATACCCACATGTATTGGACGTAGTATTAATTATTTTTATAATAAATCCCTTTTAGCTCACTTCATGAATTTTTTTCAAGTAATAATTAGATTTATTTATGCCACCCGCCAATTCATATCAACAAGTGACTGAAGGAAACGGAACCCCTTGAGAATAGAAGAATCCACATTTACAAGAGCCAGAAGCATATGTTGACAATCGATAAGCAAGGATACTACTCCCTGTAAATAAAATCAGAATTGTTGTTGTGAATAAGCGTAACAAAAACTAATACAATTGTAATGACAGGAACCCAAATTGTATAACAAATGAAGACTTTTTGTTTTTTGGGAAGCACGATCACAGAAAAAAAAAATATTGCGTCTGTGAAATTAAGGGAGATATTGAATGTCAAAAATGTTTTCAATAACCGATATACAATAGCATATTCGCATGCCTGCATTTAAGTAACGAAATTAACTTCAGACCTTCGTTTGAAGCACTTTGCTTTGTTGAACTGAGAATTAGCCAATAATCAAGGGAAGACAAGCTGTGGAGATATATATTGAATAGCATGACATGAACAAGCTGGGCAGAAAGGAAGATATCGAAGTATTACGGGGAGGTGATGGGAAAATAGACAGACGGAACATAATGAAAAAAGGAGTAAAATTGTATTTATGGATTGAAACGAAGTATGGAAGAAAAGATTTTGAGAAGAAAAGGCAGAGAATAACTGAGGAAGAAAGAATTGAAAATTAAGAGCCGGGTGGAGGTCATGAGGAGCTGAAGAGAACAGGAACTTCTATTTCAGCTGCAACGGCTACCTTTAGTAATTAACTGATCTCATTGGAAAGTTTAGAAGATAATAGAAGCAGTAAGCATTACTTTTAATATAATATGACTATGGTATCAATATCTAATATTATTTTATTGGAGCATGTCAAACATAATTTTTCCATTGTCTATTTTCAATTAATTTCTATAAAGCCCAGAAGTGTTTCGATCCTTGGTTCGAGATTCCTAAACATTTATCAGGTAATATCTAACAAATTAAAAAGCAATTTAACACACTTAATTACTTGATATATCACCATTATTTATTGAATTGAACTGAATTTATTGATGATGATGATTTACATGCCACTGAGGCTGAAAAGCCCCTTTATGTAGCGTCTCCTTATAACACAATACAGGTTTATGAATATACTAACTACATTTTATAAAATTAAAATATTAAATTAAACGTTAAACTTAAAATTAAAATACAGATACCACAACCAATAAAATTAAAACATAAATTATATAAGTAATAAGGTATATCATTCAACTTATTTAATATTTTAGACTACAATAATCTAAAGAATACAAAAAACAGAAACAATTTTCTTAGAAATGTACGTATTTATGGAATATTTCAGGCAAGTTTCTAGCCGAAAAAGGAGCAACGCTGTAAACATTGCTTGTTAATGGTATATTAAAATACGAAATTTAATTAGATCATATATATTGGAATGTTTGGAATGTTTACAGCCTCTGGACAACTCATACGCAGCACGCAAATGTATAAATCAATACTCGGTATCACTACCTCGTGTCATTCTCCAAGCAGATGTTACTTAAACTTGGGTGATTTGAGAAGTTTTTGTCAAATTCTAGAGCCCCTCAGCGATAAATCCAATGGCACACAATGGCGCGTTTTAATTACGTTCAGCTTTATTGGTCATATTTCTAGCTTCACACACAATTCAATGACCCCTTACAGAAGCTAATAATGACCATGTTTGCGTGTTATAAGTATAGTTCTAACACTAACTTATAGAGTACTTGCGAAATGATCTCTTAACGACGAAGCTAGTAACAACGCTTTTTATATTAACAAACCATCAATTATCCTGAGAGCATTCTTCTCAAATAAGCACGGCTCCAATATGTGTAGCATGACCAGCTGGCTTATTACCCTGCTGAGATTCTTGCCATGGGCTCCTGAATAAGCATGCACGAGAGAAACAGATGATTGGTTCCGTTTTTCCTAATTTCAGGTCTACACTTTGTGTAGTTGCGGTTGTCAGTTCACAGCTGAGCGGTAATTATTTAGCAGGCCATAGTGAGGCTGATGTCAGAGTGCAGGAACTGAAGGAAAGCAACCTCCCTGTCTATTTGACAATCAGCTGGTTTATCTCATATTGCCATTGCTGTAACGTAAGTCTGTGGTCTGCAAACGAGGGGTTGAAGGTGGTAGAATTCTTTTGGCTCGTTATCCTCATTGTTGTTGTTGTTTGAGTCATCAGTCCATAGACCGGTTTGATGCAGCTCACCATGCCAGCCCATAATGTGTTAAACTTTTCATTTGCACCTAACTGCTGCATTCCACATCTGCATTCTTGTCATAATCATGCCGTGGTCTACCCCTATCGTTCTCGGGGTGTTAATGACTTATCTTTCTATCTCTTCTTCTAGTCAAATGTATCCAAATCGATGTCCCCTCACCAATTCGACTCAGCATCTCTTCATTCGTGATTCGATCCGTCCATCTTACCTTCAGCGTTCTTCTGTAATACCACATTTTAAAGCTCCTATTCTCTTTATTTCTGATCTAGTTATCATCCATCTTCCAGTTCCATGCTCCAGACGAAAGTCTTCGAAAACATATTTCTAATTCCTACATCTATTATTATTATTATTATTATTATTATTATTATTATTATTATTATTTGCTTTACGTCGCACCGACACAGAGTGGGCGACGAGGAGTTGTAAGGAAGCGGCCGTGTCCTTAACTAAGGTACAGCCCCAGCATTTGCCTGGTGTGGAAATAGGAAACCACGGAAAAGCATCTTCAGGGCTGCCGACAGTGGGGTTCGAACCCACTATCTCCCGGATGCAAGCTCAAAGAAGTGCACCCCTAACCGCATTGCGAACTCGCCTGAATGTTCGAAGTGAGCAAATTTCTTTTCTTAAAGGGCTTCTTTGCTTGTGATAGTCTGCATTTTATGTCCTCCTTACTTCTGCCATCGTTAGTTATTTTACTACCCAAGCAACAATATTCATCCCCTTCCTTTCATTTCCTAATCTAATACTTCCTGAATCACCTGACTTCGTTCGACTGCACTCCATTACTTTTGTTTTGAACTCATTTAGTTTTATCTTTTACCCCTTACCCAAGACTCTGTCCATACGGGGGGTCTATTCTGACCGAAGGCAGGTCCGAACCTCCGCAAAGGTGTCCTGAACGGGAGTTTTACGTGCGGTAGGGTGGCCAGTTCCTTTCCGCTCCTCCATTCTCTTATCCCCCAAAAACAGCGCTTGGCAACCCATCCATATCTTGACCACGCCCAATGTTGCTTAACTTTGAAGATCTCACGGGATTCGGTGTTTCAACACGGCTACGGCCGTTGGCTCTGTCCACACCATTCAGCAATTTCTCCAGATCTTCTGCAGTCTCAGATCAAAAACAATATTATCAGCAAATCTCAGGGTTTTGGTTTCCTCTTCTTAGATTGTGAATCCCTTCCCAAATTCCTCTCTCATTTCCTTTACTACCTGTTCTATATAGCTAAAGAAATTCGATACTTCGAGTTACATTTCCTGACCATCACTCTTCATTTCAGTCGAACTTCTGCTTCTCTAATGCTTCTGCTGAGGCACTTAATCTGGTGCCTGGCTCCATGGCTATATGGTTAGCGTGCTGGCCTTTGGTCAGAGGGGTCCCGGGTTCGATTCCCGGTAGGGACAGGAATTTTAACCATCATTGGTTGATTTCGCCGGCTCGAGGGCTGGGTGTATATATCGTCTTCATCATCATTTCATCCTCATCACGACGCGCAGGTCGCTTACGGGTGTCAAAACAAAAGACCTGCACCTGGCGAGCCGAGCATATCCTCGGACACTCCCGGCACTAAAAGCCATACGCCATTTCATTTCACTTAATCTGGTCCAACCATCTAATTGCTGTTCTACCTCTGGCGCGCTTCCCCTCTTCCTTTCGTTAGACAATTATTTCCTCAAGTCTAGTTCCAACACGGAGAATCACACACCCAAGGTATCATAAAATGCGACGTTAGCAAACTGTGGATGGCCTGTGGCGAATAACTAGTTCATTTAGAATGGAGATGTTAGTTCCTCTGGTTGTCCGCGGAATACGGACCATTCGCCGTTAGCACTACAATTCAAAGGCAACTGTCCGATTTATATTTGATGCTTTCAATGTCCGTGATTCAATACCGCACACAAAATGCTGAATACCGGCGTTTTCAGAAGTTTTGTGTGTGTGTTTTTTGTTATCTGTTCATCAGACTATATTTTCACAAGGCTGACCATTGCATTTGCTACACGCCGCTTTATCTTTGCTTCACATCTGTCCTGGATAGGTAGATGAATTTATGAACAACTTCAATTTGTGGTGGCAAATGTCGTAATTGGAGTAGGGCTGTAGAATGATTGAACAGTATCTCCTGTCTGTTGTAAGAGGCGACTGAAAGGGGTTCTCAGTTTGGGACCGAGATGGTTGGCTGCCCAGTGTGAGCCATGTATCTGCAAGTTTGTATTCGGAAGATGGCCGGGGTGGAGAGTTCGAACCCCACAATCCATAGCCCTGAAGATGGTATCTCGTAGTTGCCCATTATTACGCCAGTAAGAATAGCAATGCCACATGAAGCCAATGGCCGACACACTGGAAGGCCGTGGTTTACACCTTCAAAGTACTGTACGTCGATTCCTCACACTCGGTAGCGAGATTAGGCACTATTCTGGTGTTTTAGCGATCGAATGTTGCAAGTACTGACCTATGGCTGAAAACTGAAGTTCTATGTAAAAGTAAACAAATATATATGTTTATTAAATATGGAGCTCGGAACCCGTGAGCCTACTGCGGTCTGACTAACACTCCGATATTACCCCACTGGTTGCGTGTTGATTGCGGACACAACATTTTTGGGAAGTATGTCAGCTCGTTCCAGGGTTTTCCTTTCCACCCCTATTCCACCCGTCTTACCAATCCAGTTCTGCTTATAGTTTTCATGCAGAACGTTAGCTCTACCACAGTGTCGAGTTTTTAGTTTGTATGTTTCTGTACATTAATCGTTGGTGTGTTATTACGGAATTCATCGAGACGGAGGAAGGTAAGCCATGTACTTTATTGCATGGTTGTAGTTACAGACAATTTATAATTAGTAAAAATGGTGTGGATTTGTTTAAAGGAGAAAACGAAGAAGTTCAAAGGAAAATTATTAACTAAAGGTATGTAACAGAAGTAAATTTTAACAGATTTTAATAATTTTAATAAATAAACCTCTCTGTTAAGTTTCAACTCCGATTCATTTACACTTTACATTAAAATGTGTTAAACTGCATTATATTTACTATTTGAAACACAATTGCATTATTTTTCCAAAGCGAAAACATAAAATCTCTCTGAATGTGTCATGAAGCGTGTATAACAGTTTTGAACTTTATTTTGTTGTATTTATTAGATACCAAATACAGTGTTTTACTATTAAATATGTAATTGTTAATTATGTATTTGTTATTTAATTTATTTCATTCCCTTCAATCTTGGTATATATTTAAAAAAAAGGGGTTCCAGGTATTTCGATTTTCATCTAGGATATTGTCAAGATATTTGTCTTTAGCCACTTTCTTATCTGTTAGCAAAAGCTTCACCAAACTTCTACACTCCGCTTTGAACACATCGTTATTATTTCTTCTGTTGAACGCTCTTCTAGTATTACGTTTAAGCTTCCTAATAGTCGCGGTGTAGTACGGCGGATCTGAATTTTCCCTAATTATCCTTTTGGGAACGAATTTATTCAGTCCAGTATTTAAAGTGGTTTTCAAGTTCTCCCAAATATCGTCCATCCCCTTGCCCTCCTTTAAACAATTAGTATAGAACAACTTCAAACAATTTTGAAAACCTACAGATTCTCCCCTCGCATAGCACCAAATAGTCTTAGAAATTCCCACATGCCTCGTATTACAGGTTTCCAGAGAGAGATCGAGTACCACTGCACTGTGTCACTAATTCCCTGAATTACGTCACAAGATATAACTTTGTCATCCGGTCTGACTAGTAAAACATCTAAGAGTGCTCGCTTATGTGTGTCCTTTGTAACGACTTGGGAAAAGCCATTATTCCACACTAATAAGTTAACTGCTTCCTGCCAACCCCCCCCCCCCCCCATAGTTGACCCAGCCCAGTTTAATGACGGTATGTTTAGATCTCCTGCAATTATAGTTCTTTTCCCATAGCTTATATTTGCATATATCAATTCTGAAAGACGAGTGATCGTGTTTAAACCTGATTTCGGTGGGCGATAAGCTCCAATAATGACTATATTTTGTTTGTTGGATGCATTATTTACCTCCACCCCAATTATTTCGCAGTCATCGAGAACACATTTTAACGTACTGCTGAGCTCTGACCTAACACAAATGAAAATTCCCCCTCCTTTCGACCCTCTATCCCTAGACGTTAGAAATTTTGACCTGAATACTTCTGAATTATATATAGTATTTGTTGTAACCAAGGTTGAAGTTTACAAAACACAACTTTTATTGCTTCACTTTATGATATTTACACAAATAACTGAAATTTATTTTGAAGCAAAAAGAAATATTGAATCTTGAGAAAAGTCTGTCTTTATACAATATGTACAGGTTTGCAGTCTTTATATACACTTCTATCTTGAAAAGATAGTCTTTGTGAATTGACACTTTGATAGTCGAGAACTATCTGGCACACTAACATAAATGTTCATGAGAGGCCTTGTTTGTTGAAGTGCCTGAATTCCTAAAAAGCAAGTTCAATTGATTGAAGAAATTCCACCTAGCGAAACTAAGGGAGCTTGCATAACTTAGGGAATGAAAATGGCTTGTAAAAGAATTACGGAACATAGGCAGCGGAAACAGGTAAGGGAGCGGTGACCAGAGGTGAAACCTCGTACTGCCAGAAATTCAGTCCACCTGGTCGAAGCACATTTTCAAGAGGAGTAGCCTCCGTGCTCGACGTAGGGTGTATTCTGGAGCTGGACACCGGGGCAAGTGGGCAAGTGAGCAGGCCGGGAGCTCCTATTTATAGTACACTCGATGGTCAGGCACGCGCACTGAAGGCTGCGCGTCGAAGCTAGCAGAATGATACACAGGCGCGCGTGCAGCTGGCTGGCGGAGCGAGAAGGGAGCGCCGGACATACAACACCCTCCCCTCCTAAATGCGCCGGTACGGCGTGAAACGGCGGCGGCGCTGGCGGCGACTGCGATGCTGGGGCGGAGCTGCTGATGTCTCTGTTGTATTGTCCGGAGCTGGAACTGGGCGGAGAGGCGCTGTCTCGTCCTGAAAGGAACCCATTGTTATTAAATGATCTAAAGCGCGTTCAGCAATAGATTTATCTGGTTTAGCAATAGCATCAATAGCTGGACAGGGGCGGTAGCGCAGACGTATCTGATCTTGATGGCGGCAGATACGTTTCTCCGTAGTCTGTATCTCGTAGAGACGATGACCCAAAGATCTGCAGATGACTCCAGGTATCCAGAGTGGGTTGGATTTGAATGTCCTGGTGTAGACCTTGTCGTTGAGGGAGAACTTCGTTGGTGATGTCTTATGCTGGGCCGGAAGAGGCTGTAACAGAGAAAGTAAAGTTCTGTGAGGTCGTCCATGGAGCTTCTGTGCAGGAGTGATATTATCAGCGCCGGGTAGAGTTCTGTAGTTGTTTAAGAGTTGGAGCAAGGCTTGGTCTTTAGTTAAGCCTGAAGAGACAGCTTTCTTCATACTTCTTTTAAATGTTTGTACGAAGCGTTCAGCTTCACCATTAGATTGAGGGTGAAAAGGTGGTGCTAGGATATGACGAATGCCATTATGTGTACAAAAGTTCTGAAAAGCAGTAGCTGTAAATTGAGGTCCGTTGTCCGAAATGAGTACTTGCGGTAAACCTTCTGTAGTAAAGATTTTCTGGAGAGCACGAATGGTAGCTTCGGTGGTAGTAGTCGAATGCATATCCACGACATATGGAAAGTTTGACAGTGAATCGATGACTATTAACCACATGGAATTGAGGAAAGGACCTGCGAAATCGATGTGAACTCGTTCCCATGGAGTAGTAGCAGGAGGCCATGAAGCAAGATCAGAAGACGGGGCGTTCTGATTCGTTTGACATTGCTCACAATGACGTATTAGCTTTTCGATGGTGGCATCAATACCGGGCCAGTAGCAGTGTTGACGGGCGAGTTGCTTTGTTCTGGAGATACCCCAATGGCTTTGGTGTAATAATTCGAGAACTTGTTTCTGTAGGCTAAGTGGGATAACCACTCGGAAGATGGTGCCTGCTTCTAGTAGTACAACTCCGGCACGAGTCGTGAGACGATGCTGCATACGATGATAAGGTGCCAGGTGGGCAGGAAGTGTGCTCTGAAGAGGCCAACCGTTGCGGATGTAAGTACGTACAGTAGCAAGTGTACTGTCCTTATCCGTAGCTTTAGCTATGCAGGTAGCATCAATAGGAAAACTGGATACAGTATCTTCAAGTTCTATGTCCAACTGAAGACATTCAGATTCTTGAGAATCGAAGGCAGTATCAGGACCAACGGGTAAGCGGGAGAGGGCATCAGCATTACAATGCTGGGATGTGGCTCGATATACAATCTGATAGGAATAATCAGAAAGGAACATGGACCATCTTTGAAGCTTTCTGAGGGAATTCTCTGGGATCTTATTACCAGGATGGAATAAGTGTACGAGAGGCTTATGATCGGTAATGATCAGGAAATGGTTGCCATAAAGATATTCATTGAAACGGCGAATACCAAAGATGATGGCTAAAGCTTCTTTCTCTATCTGTGAGTATCGACGTTGATGGTCATTAAGTGTTTTCGAAGCGAAGGCGATGGGGCGTTCTTGTCCATGACGATCCTTCTGGGAGAGAACGGCACCGACACCGTAGTCTGAAGCGTCAGTAGCTAGCGTGATGATCTTGTCGGGCTGAAAATGAGTGAGTTGTATAGCTTGAATTAAGGCGTTGGTGATTGTTTTCCATGCCTGTTGGCATTGCGGAGTCCACTGAAACTTAACACCTTTTTTACGTAGAGCGTTTAAGGGAGCTGCCACTGTAGCGAAGCGTGGAATGAACTTATTATAATAGTTCGCTTTGCCTATGAAGGACTGAAGCTGCTTGAGGTTCTGAGGTGCTGGCATGTTTACTATCGCGGAGACATTCTGCATACTAGGACGAATTCCATTCTTATCAAGTATATGTCCGAGGTAGTGAACTTGAGGCTGAAAGAAGGTACATTTAGCGAGATTCGCTCGTAGGCCATTGTCTTTCAATTTCTGGAGAAGAAGGCGGAGATTGGTGAGATGTTCCTGATGATCTTTTCCAGTAACAATAATATCATCCAGGTAGTTAGCACAACCGGGAATGGAGGCGGTGAGTTGAGCCAAATAGCGCTGAAAAATAGCCGCTGAGGATGAAACACCGAATGGGAGCCGCTGGAGCTGGAGCAGTCCGAGAGGAGTGTTGAGTGTGAGAAATTTCTTAGATTCTTCGTCTAAAAGTAGCTGGAGATATGCTTCTTTAAGATCAACTCGAGAGAAGAATTGTCCACCAGAGAGACGACGGAATAAGTCTTCTGGACGTGGAATAGGAAAGATATCGGTTTCGAGTTGTGCGTTGACTGTAGATCGAAAATCGCCACAAAGTCGAACATTACCATCAGGTTTCTTGATTACCACGAGTGGAGTAGCCCATTGACTAGAAGTAACTGGTACTACAATTCCAGTTTGTATCCATCTTTCTAATTCTTTCGTGACCTGGTCTTGAAGTGCTAGGGGTACTGGACGTGCTTTGAGGAAGCGAGGCTTAGCTCCGGATTTCAGCTGTATGTGAGCTGTATAGTCTTGTGCTGTTCCGAGCTGAGAGTCGAAGACTTCAGGAAACTGCGCTAGGAGAGCGGTAACGTCAGAAGTAGGATGCAATGTAGATACGACGTTAATGTTGTCATGTATCTGGAAACCAAATAAGTTAAATAGATCCATGCCCATAATGTTTGATGCAGTGTAGTTGTTAACTACGAGAAGAGGAATGGCCTTCTGAATTCCTTTATAACTAGCCTGAAGCTTAAGTTGACCTTTGATGTCAATTTTTTTTTTGTTAAATGTCACGAGCTGGATGTCAGCTGGAGAACATGAAGGTGAACCTAAGTCGTGGTAGGTAGTCAGGTTAATAATAGAGACAGGTGATCCAGTGTCTAATTGAAAATCGACAGATCGATCAGAGAATGAGAGAGGAATGATGATTTTGTGAGAATCCTTTGTGGGAAGAATGAGATTGATCTGATCAACTTCCATGTCTTGGCGGGGCTGTATATGCTTCCGGCGCGCTGCAGTAGTCTTAGCAGGGCGGAGCGAACTTTGACAGACAGTCTGAATGTGTCCAAGTTTATTACATCGTTGACAAGTAGCTTTGAAAAAACGACAGTCACGACGTTCATGATGCTTGAAACAACCTCGGCAGGAAGGCAGGAGTTTCGAGGTGCTTTTAGAATTGGGCTTCCGTGTAGCTTTACGAGAGGGAACCTGGCGAGAATGCTTGGTGGAGAGCGCCTTATCCGTACGGTTCACTGTAGCAGAGGACTTGCGGGCCTGAGGCGAGACTTGTGCAACTTCGTGTGGAGAAGCTATGGCTGCGGCAGTCTTGGTAGTAAGCTCATAAACCGTAGCAATACGCTGGACGTCTTCTAAAGAAGGGTTACTCTGCTTGACAGCGTCAAAACGTATTTTGTCTTCAGGAGTATGTAAAATTATCATGTCCCGAATGAGAGAATCAGTGTAGGATGAACCACAACCGTCCTTGGAGCAGATGAACTGGCAGGGTTTAGCTAGACCACGCAATTCAGTTATCCATTCAGTATGTGTCTGATGGGGTTGCTTTCTGCTCTGAAAAAATTTATAGCGAGCAGCCACTATGTGAGGAGCTTTGGCATAGTGTTCCGTGAGACGGGCCAAGAGCTGCGTGAAGGGTACCTCAGATAAGTGTTCTTCTGGACTTAATTTACGTAGTAATTCACACGTAGCATTGCCAACCGAACTAAGAAATAGTGCGCGGCGGCGGTGATCATCCGTGACAGAATGGCAGATGAAATGCTGTTGCAAGCGGGCTAAATAAACTGACCATTCTTCCTTAGCCGGATCAAAAGCAGAGAACGGAGGAATAGCTGATGGCTGTATAGAGACAGAAATAGCTTGAATAGCCTGAAGTAATGCTGCCTGTTGTTGTTGCATAAACTGTTGTTGTTGCTGCTGTAAGGCTTGGAAGACCGTAGCGAGTTGTTCCGCAGTAGCCATTGCGAGATGCGTGCAAGAATAGTAAGGTAAGCTGTGTGTCAGAACTGGTTGGAGTGTCGTTGTTGTTTAGCACGTCGCCGTAGAGTTGACAACTGGGCCCGTTGAATTGTAGTGTTGGTTGCGTGTGTACCTCGTCGCTATAGAGTTGGCAACTGGGACCGAAGAATTGTAGTTTGTTGCTTTTTTACCTCGTCGCCATAGAGTTGGCGACTGGGGCCGATGAATTGGAGTGTCGCTTTTTACCTCGTCGCCATAGAGTTGTGTTGTAACCAAGGTTGAAGTTTACAAAACACAACTTTTATTGCTTCACTTTATGATATTTACACAAATAACTGAAATTTATTTTGAAGCAAAAAGAAATATTGAATCTTGAGAAAAGTCTGTCTTTATACAATATGTACAGGTTTGCAGTCTTTATATACACTTCTATCTTGAAAAGATAGTCTTTGTGAATTGACACTTTGATAGTCGAGAACTATCTGGCACACTAACATAAATGTTCATGAGAGTCCTTGTTTGTTGAAGTGCCTGAATTCCTAAAAAGCAAGTTCAATTGATTGAAGAAATTCCACCTAGCGAAACTAAGGGAGCTTGCATAACTTAGGGAATGAAAATGGCTTGTAAAAGAATTACGGAACATAGGCAGCGGAAACAGGTAAGGGAGCGGTGACCAGAGGTGAAACCTCGTACTGCCAGAAATTCAGTCCACCTGGTCGAAGCACATTTTCAAGAGGAGTAGCCTCCGTGCTCGACGTAGGGTGTATTCTGGAGCTGGACACCGGGGCAAGTGGGCAAGTGAGCAGGCCGGGAGCTCCTATTTATAGTACACTCGATGGTCAGGCACGCGCACTGAAGGCTGCGCGTCGAAGCTAGCAGAATGATACACAGGCGCGCGTGCAGCTGGCTGGCGGAGCGAGAAGGGAGCGCCGGACATACAACAGTATTCGATAACCAACTTTCCATTCCCACCATTATATCAGGGTCACTCGCATCAACTATGTTTTCGAATTTTACGATTTTATTACCAATATTTCCGCAGTTTTCCTGTAACAGTCTAAGAAACTTATCCCATCCGGTACCGGTATCACTGCCTCTCACAATATCCTCTTGGTGGCCTTGTCGTTGTAGCTGCATCGAATCTGCTCCCGTTTTGGATCGTCATTCGGCAGCCCGTTCTGCGCTGTCATCCGTTTGGGTGGAAAAGGACTCGGTAACCATCGTAAGTTCACCTACTCTCCCTACTCCTCGCTGTTTCAGATGAAGTCCATCCCTGCTGAAGTCCCTGTCGTCGATCCAACTGTTGCCGTCTACAAATAGTGACCCGGAACTTTCGGCCACCCACTGAAGCTCTTCGTTCAATCGGCCAATCTTTTTCCATGATACATCTGGTCTCCTTAGTATACCTGCCCCTGTAATAGTTGAGAGGGGAATTCCTCAGGGCAGTGTTATCGGACCTTTATGTTTTCTTGTATATATAAATGATATGAGTAAAGGAGTGGAATCGGAGGTAAGGCTTTTTGCGGATGATGTTATTCTCTATAGAGTGATAAGTAAGTTACAAGATTGTGAGCAACTGCAACGTGAACTCGAAAATGTTGTGAGATGGACAGCAGGCAATGGAATGTTGATAAACGGGGTTAAAAGTCAGGTTGTGAGTTTCACAAATAGGAAAAGTCCTCTCAGTTTTAATTACTGCGTTGATGGGGTGAAAGTTCCTTTTGGGGATCATTGTAAGTATCTAGGTGTTAATATAAGGAAAGATCTTACTTGGGGTAATCACATAAATGGGATTGTAAATAAAGGGTACCGATCTCTGCACATGGTTATGAGGGTGTTTAGGGGTTGTAGTAAGGATGTAAAGGAGAGTGCATATAAGTGCCTGGTAAGACCCCAACTAGAGTATGGTTCCAGTGTATGGGACCCTCACCAGGATTACCTGATTCAAGAACTGGAAAAAATCCAAAGAAAAGCAGCTCGATTTGTTCTGAGTGATTTCCGACAAAAGAGTAGCGTTACAAAAATGTTGCAATGTTTGGGTTGGGAAGAATTGAGAGAAAGAAGAAGAGCTGCTCGACTAAGTGGTATGTTCCGAGCTGTCAGCGGAGAGATGGCGTGGAATGATATTGGTAGACGAATAAGTTTGAATGGCGTTTATAAAAGTAGGAAAGATCACAATATGAAGATAAAGTTGGAATTCAAGAGGACAAACTGGGGCAAATATTCATTTATAGGAAGGGGAGTTAGGGATTGGAATAACTTACCAAGGGAGATGTTCAATAAATTTCCAATTTCTTTGAAATCATTTCGGAAAGGGCTAGGAAAGCAACAGATAGGGAATCTGCCACCTGGGCGACTGCCCTAAATGCAGATCAGTATTGATTGATTGATTGATTGATTGATTGATTGATTGATTGATTGATTGATTGATTGATTGATTGATACCACTAATTACAACATTTGCCTTCGGATATGTTTTCTTAGTCGAGTTCACCAAATCATAAATGTACCCCATTATATACTCAGTCCGTTGCCTTTTAAAATCAGTAGTTCCTTACGTAGAGAATTACTACTTCCTCATTCTTGACGTATTCGCCCTCTATTTTTCTGTTCAACTGCTCCGCTCGAATTCCCGGCATGCACATCACTTTCGCTGACCTATTTTCCTGTCCTATATGCCGCACGATAGAATCGCCTATCACCACACAGTTTTCCGGTTTCTTATTCTCCACAGATGAATGAGTGGCTACATTTCTCGGTTGAACAGGGCCCAGGTTTAACTCCAAGCCTCCGTGCGGTAATGAGTGCCAACGATACAACACTCCCCGGGTAACTGCCTGCTGCAGGTCCTCATTCGAGCACGCACTCCGCAGCCTGCTTGCCCAAGTCCGTGTTGCTGCACGCCAAACTGATAAGGAAATACCCATCGCTGCACGAACACGTCTGCTCTAGAGGTGGGGACGGAGCGAGTAATACCGATGAGTAATCCGGTTGTAGCGGTAAAGCGCACCACCGATCCCCTCCGCTTACAACTGCGAGTACTCGCGGAGGACCTGAGCACAGTGTAGCGCACAACACACGTACGAAAGTACCTGTATTCAATCTGTGTGTTTCGAATGTACGTATATATTTCCTACGCTTGTTATGTTTTGTAGATAATGTAAAGTCTGTTAGATTATATTTGTGGTGTTAGTGTGATATTTAAACATATTCGTAGATAGTAGTTATATTTTTAGAACATTTAAAGGAATTTAAAGAAATTTTTACAAAACGTTGTTCCACAAATGCCACGAAAACCGTCGGATGCCTGGCAGTTTTTTGACATCACTGATAATAGGAAACACGCAAAATGCAAATTTTGTGGCCGCACATACGCGACGGGTGGTGGCACATCAAATATAATATAATATAATATAATATAATATAATATAATATAATATAATATAATATAATATAATATAATATAATATAATAACTGTATTTATAGAAGCATTCTACTGATAGCTGTTTGGCATTGGGACGTGTAGTATTATGTTGTCAGATATGTTTTGTAATCACATTTGTAAAGAAGGACATTCCAGTCAACGTTCATTTACGTAATTACTTTTGTCATCCTGTAGATTAAATTATGTCAGAGTTTTTCATTATATTCTGATAAGATTCTTTATATTCAGGTTATTCTTCTCATTAACAGTGTACCGTATCACATGAACTTACGAAATAATTGTTAATACATTACTTTTCTGTTAACTTCCAATCCCCTTGTATACAAACCCTTTCGGTAGGTATGCACCATACTTTGTTTCACTATTCGAATGAGTTAACTATTCGAGTTACTAACATTTATTCCACATACTACCTCCTACTCCCTAGCAGTTACGTATATAACAATTATAGTGAATATATATGCAGTTATTTACAGTTGTTACGTTGTGAGAAAAGGGTATTGATAGGGGGATGCAATACCTTCGCAGTGCCATACCTATAACGTGTTTAAACGTCCCGCGTCAGGACATTCACTCGGTAATTCACTCGGTACTACCGGGTGATGACGTCACAACAACTGCTCTGCTCCGCTCCGCTCCGTCCCCAGCACTAGTCTGCTCCCTTCAACAGTCAACTAGCAACTCAAATACTCCAGCCGCGTGTCGGTAGATTTACCGACACGTAAAGAACCTCTTGCGGGACAAAATCCCAGCACCTCGGCGTCTCCGAAAACCGTAAATGTAGTTAGTGGGACGTAAATCCAATAAGTTAATATTATTATCTTCGATTTACAGGTAATATGATCTGTACATCATCTGATCCCTTCTTAGTATTCACAATTTAATTAATAAAGGAAAAATAAACACCCGATCTCAGAGACCGGCCACACTAAGCATGTATCATGATTCCTCTATACTTACGCAGGATTAACGATATCTAGCATACAATGCTCCTCTATTTCGCTGTTTCATTATTGTATCATGTTTACTGTGCCGTGATTTTAAGCACCCGAACCTCATAACTTGGCACGACCTAAAACTCCATTATTTGTTAGTAATACACAAGAACTTATTAAAATACAATATTTTCAAAACGGTCTTGATGCATAATTTTAATATAGTCGAGTGTGCTTGCAATGAATTGTCGCCGTAATCGACTATCACGACTAACGTTTGTTACTGGATTCCATACCTTCCAAAATGAAAGGGGAAGCTGGTTCTGTATGAAGGGTGTGTGAAGAGGTTGTTGGAGGATCGGCGGCTGCAGACTGGGCTTCGGCGTAAAGGTGGCCGCGGGGGTGGCATTGGCTCTGCCCTGCTCTACGCCTCTGCATTTGGGAGAAGGAGAGGAATTTGGTCCTCTCTGTCGGCTGTCCCAAGGATGGTTTTCTGTGGTTTTCCAATCTCCTGCACTAAGGCGGATGCCGGGACAGTTCCCAGTAGAAGTCATGGCTGCCAACCCCATCAGCTTCTGCGAACATCTCCTTCACCGTGTCACATCTCCACGCCTTGAAGGACCGCGTTACCTTCAGGGACAGAATGAAAAAAATCAGTACCGGTAGCTTTAGGTTGTTGGAGAACCGAACAGTGATGAAAGTAATCAACATCTAAGCCATCTCCATACAGACCATAAAGGCCCTCGGGCGAGCGGAAGATGAAAATGTCCACTATTCGTAACCTCGCATTGCGGGGGATAGCTATGTACCCGGCCTCCTTTCCCACCAAGAATCAACCTGGTATACAGTTTCGGTGTAGGCTCACTGCACATCAAGATCACATGCCTCTCCAGGAAGGGAAATCTCGATTCTAAATTTTTCGACTTCCTAGCGGGGAATTGAACCCACGTCCTTCCGGGAGAACCGAGTAAGCCTTTGTGACCTCGGCTGGTGAAGAAGGTATTTTAGGAAAATCAGGAAGACGCCGTTTGAGGGGAAGAGCAAGGACCAGATGGTAGATGATGTGGAAGATGACTTCAGGAAGATGGTGGCAAAGCAGCGAAGAGAGAACACTGGGCGGAAATAGTTCGGGAGGCCAAGGTCCTTCATGAGCTGTAGCGTCAAAGAATAAGAACACTGATATCCTGCTTCATAGATCTCCGAAATTTGTTTTTTTATAAATTAAAGGCCAAATATATTAACTTGCCGGTCTAGAAAGCCATTAAAAACAGCCGAGAGGATTCGTCGTGCTGACCACATGACACTTCATAATTTGTAGGCCTTCGGACTGAGCAAAGGTCGCTTAGTAGGCCATGTCCCTCCGGGGAAGTTGCTCCATGGGTTTTTATATTAACATCTGTAGTATAATAATAATAATAATAATAATAATAATAATAATAATAATAATAATAATAATAATAATAATAATAATATAGGTTTTACGTACCACTTACCACATTTTTACGGTTTCCGAAATCGCCGAATGTGCCGGAACATTGTCCCGCAGGAGTTCTTTTATTACCAGTAAATCTACCGACAGGGGGCTGACGTAAGTAAGTACGTAAGTAAGTACGTAAGTAAGTAAGTAAGTAAGTAAGTAAGTAAGTAAGTAAGTAATGTGTTATTTTCCTTCTTTTCCATCTGGTGGTGGTGTTGATTATTATTTTAAGAGGAAGTATAACTAGGCAACTATCCTCTATTTAACACTAACCAGAGAGTTTTTTTTTTTGCTAGTCGTTTACCGTCGCACTGACACAGATAGGTCTTATGGCGACGATGTGATAGGAAAGTACTAGGAGTTGGAAGTATGCGGCTGTGATCTTAATTAAGGTACAGCCGTAGCATTTGCCTGGTGTGAAAATGGGAAACCACGGAAAACCATCTTCAGGGCTGCGGACAGTGGGATTCGAACCGACTATCTCCCGGATGCAAACTCATAGCTGCGCGCTCCTAACAGCACGGAGAGAAAAAGTAAAGGGATCCGACACTTCGAAAAATGAAGGTATCGGCCAAAGAAAGACAAGGGACACGAATGCGGTGAAAATGAAAGACTCCCTAGGTCTCGAGTGCTCTAATACCATCGGGATCGGTAAAGAACAAGAGTTGACCAAGGGAAGTTGGACAGGATATATGAAAGTGAGGAGCCTGGCAGAAGTAAGTGGAAGCAATGACAGGACTCAGCTAAGGGGCCCATGGTCGCCTACTCACGCTCCCAAGTTGAGAGCCCCTGGAGCCCCTTCCGACAGGCAAGGGATACCGTGGGTGATATTCTACCGCCTCACCCCCCGGAAGAAAGATCTTTTCCATTTAGCCTGGTACATATATATATTACATTATAATAATTAAATTAAATAAAAATCAAATTAATAATAATATAAATGATGATAAATGATAAAATAAATATTATTTGAAAAACTTCCTAAAATAATACCTACATGTAAACAAAAGGTAGTGCATAAAATGTAATAATGAAAGGAACTATTTACAATGTTTATCTTCTGCAAAGGGGCTGCCTGGTCGTGGCGGTAAAGGCGTGCTCGGTTCGCCCGGAAGGACGTGGGTTCGAATCACCGCCAGGAAGTCGTAAAATTTAAGAAACGAGATTTCCACTTCCGGAGGTGCACATGGCCCTGAGGTTCACTCAGCCTACACTAAAAAAGTGTACCAGGTTAATTCTTAGGGGAAAAGGCAACCGGTCGTTGAGCTAACCACTCTACCCCATCAAATGCCTTCCACTCATCCAAGGGCCTTCATGGCCTGTACGGAGATGACTTTACTTTCTTTTATCTTCTGCAAGGGCATCCGTGACAACACAATGGTTGTGAGTAGCAGTATCAAGTTTACATAGGATCCTCATTGGTGCGTAAAATGTAACCGAGCTCGATAGCTGCAGTCGCTTAAGTGCAGCCAGTATCCAGTATTCGGGAGATAGTGGGTTCGAACCCCACTGTCGGCAGCCCTGAAAATTGTTTTCCGTTGTTTACCCATTTTCACACCAAGCAAATGCTGGGGCTGTACCTTAATTAAGGCCATGGACGCTTCCTTCTCATTCCTAGCCCTTTCCTGTCCCATCGTCGCCATATGATCTATCTGTGTCGGTGCGACGTAAAGCAACTTGCATAACATGTAACCAAAGAGTTTTTTTTGAAAGAGCGAATAGTACGCGCCTCTCCTATACCTTCAGGAAGGAGGTTCCACTCACAGCAGGCAAGTATTTGATCAACATCAAATACCACCAGACTGAGCCACGATAAAAGTTTGCAAGGTGGGCTCGGAAGTCGAGCACTCTGCCGTCTGAGCTACTCATCCCAGCATCTTCAAGTTATGTGAAGATCATTGTTCTTTAATTGGTTTAATTGCTTGAATAAAAAAAATAACTTGTCAAGTACTGAAAGGTAGGGTTGTAGTTTACTTTTGGAAGGCGTTCCGATACAGAATGGCTAATTCTGTATAGCTATTATCTCGAAAAGGCCATCTGGAAAGACAATACTTTGTCTCATGTAATAACATAATTATTCTTAAGGCTATATACTGGGCTATACTTAGTGGCACGATTCTAGACTGTCAAGGAACAATTAGAGACAATTGTAACTAAATGTTTCTCGTTCGGCGGTATAATTGCTCGACTCGACGCGTACAATATACTGCGCCATATATCCAGTCTACGAGTACTACATTTCGCCCCGAGGTGGCCGTGGGTCATTACCCGTGGACGTGATTTCTGGTAATAAAGAATGTATACAAAAAAGGGGAATGAATTGAGTGCATTGTACCTTGAAGTAAACAAGTCACGTTCATATATAAAAGAAAAACCTTCAGCATGCTAAATCCAGTTTCCTCCGAAAACCATAAAAGTAGTTAGTGTGACGTAAAGCAAATAACATTATTAGATCAAGTTTCCAAAGATATTTCTTTGATATTTCTACTACAGCATTTCTATACAACAACTTCTCACGAAATTTTCGGCGAGTGATCAATTACAGCAATACTCGCTGGAAATAAAACAAAAGTAGGGTCTAATAATGATAATAACGATAGGTTTTAACAGTTGTCATGAAAATCTGCGTTACATAATGCGCCCTGGTGGGGGTGTGATGAGCGTCATGCAATTATGATGAATTATTGAGGAATACATATTTCATTTTCAGAATAAAGAATATCTTACTGTACATACAGTAAGAGCAGGCCAGGCCGAGATGGTATGGTGAAACATACACGGACTGTTGTCTCCACTGAGATTAACAAACACAATGAACAGCAGAATTAGAATTCTCAGAAATTGTGACGAAGGGGGAAAGAGAAAGGCACGAGTTGTTGACAAGTTGCGGAAAGTTTTCATAGCCCCGGGCAGAATAGGTAGTGGCAATAGCGCAGAGAGCCGGGTGCAAATTTCTGAGAAATGATGGCAGGGTATCTCCATGTACTAGCGGGAGTTGAACGCGGGGTTGGCACTGGAAGAAAAAAATATGAGCCTTTCCGCTCCCGTGGTTTATGTGGACCAATAGAAAATTTCATCGACCAGTCGCAGGTACGCCAACATCGTATTGTAAGAAGCACTAGCGAGGCTAACTCCGCGGATTAAACTGATAGAAGGGAGTGAGTTATCAATTCCGAATAAGGTGGAATTTAGGAGCCTTAGTATATTATAAAACTTATAAAAAGTTAATAATTGCGGGAGATTGCATGGTGTAATTCTGAGAATTCATGAATGCTATCCGATGATTGGCTGGACGCAAAGGACGCCACAATAGAGCGCGAAATCCCAGGCCGGGATACGGCAGCTAAATTTGCAAATATATCCATTACCAGCGAACGATAATAGTTGAGAATTGGTATAGAGCCTTTGAGAACATAATTAAGTTACATCATTGGATATCATATTTAAGCCATGGGCCGAACCGCAAATTGTCGTATGAAGATATCGGGACTGCGCGTCCCAAGATGAACTCCGGAGAACTCGGAAGAGAAGGGATACAGGTATAAATATGAGGTAGTGGACAAGGACTGACAACTACTACTTCTGACAAAGTGTCGGAGCGGATACCACGCCTGGGGTGCGTGACAACTTCTGATATTTTGTTCGAGCCGTAATTATGCCAGGGGCGCGTGTGTGTACTTACTCGTGGAGTAGGGTTCGAAATATTATATTGTTACATAGTACAGTGATTCATGACGTGATGTAGCTTATATTACAGTCTTGAGCAGTATACTAGTATGAAGTGTTTCAAATAGACAGGACTCAGTAAAGCATAACTTACGGAGTGTGAGATTCTACCAACAGATTAGGAAGTACGTTACGTGAGAACGGTCACGAGTGTTCGGTGTATATCACCCAGTAATAATCGATTCTAAACTGATACCTGGTCAGCTACACGAACGTGAGACGGGAAAATCAAGTGCGCGCCGGGCCGTTCGAATATGATATCGAGGTGTCATAAGTTCCTTAAGTGCCGGGGAAGGAATGAAGAATATGTGTATGAATTAGGCGGGTCAGATAAAGGCCAGAATTGAAAAGTTTCAGTTCAATATTAGTGTGTGTAAATTTGTTAAAATGTTAAAAATTTAAATCTTGAAAATTAATATGTGTAAATCTGAAAAGTGCATTGGATTACTTCTTCAAACTGGCAAGATAAACCAGTAGGATGCAGGGCTAAGACTGGATGGGGCCTGTGCTCTTCGTCCGGTTTAGCAGACTACAAAAAAAGAGATGAGTAACCTTTTGAGTTATTTGTAGATTGCTATCGTTAGGGGGAGGAAGTCATATTATTTTATCATGGTAACTTAATTGTGAAACGAGCCGTTTCCGGCTCGTATAAATTCAAAGATAGATAGACAAAGGGACAAATTAATATGTACATAATTAGATCAAGCACTCAACATAATTTTGATTAATTAATAGAGTAAAGTAGGGTTTATTTGTTCATTCAAGTGCTTGAGTTGTTTGATATGATATGGGGCACGTTTCACCTAATAATATTCATTTAGAAGTGCCTCCAAAGTATTTTTCCGTTATCGGATGTTTTATAGATATTAAGGCATGTTGTTAAGATATTCCAGAGGTAGGGTTGCCAAGTGATTTAAATTATTGTGGGACGGAATGAAGTCCATTGATTTGTTTGTAAATATCGCGAAGTTCGCCAGTGGACAAAAGAATAATCTGTACAAGTGTCGAAGTATTACATTAATATTGGGTAATATGTAAAGGCGTGTTTAATAATAATCTTTGAGAATAAAGGCCGGGCCTAGTTGAATAGAATGATTGCAAATTAAAGTAATATAAACGTGGAGATCACATGTGCCGTGAATAATTAATTTGGGCAGTGAATCCTATTTTAACACTAATTGTTGAGTTAACTTTTTTTGGACTCCATAATAATCATAAATAAATTTGGTAGAAACGAGATAGGCATTTTGATAATATGGTCACGCTATGTCTGAGGCCCAGAGTGATTTGAGCCAAAAGTTGAGATTTGGAGTTTTGTGGGACAAAAATCCGGCCCGAAATGAAAGCGAATTGTACTGATGTTGATGAAGAAATAGATGGATCTTAAGGCCTACATAGAGGTTGTATTTCTATACCGGTGTATTGAGTGGCAGAATAGAGTCCACACACCGAGGGTTAATTAGTGAAAATGTTTTGAAGAGTTCCGATGGATAAATGGACTTCAAAATGGAAAAGGAAGGAATAATTTAACACTTGCAGAGATTGGACGTATTTGCCCAACTGCGAGGTGTTATGGGATTTGAGAATTGTCTTAGGAGCATATGGTCTCCATGAATTAACGACAGTACGAAAATAAGGATGTGGGTTCGAACAATATTATGTCCCGACCGATGTGAATTCGGATCTTGGTGATCTCTGTTTGGGAGAGAACGTATGTGACTAAATTATAAAGATGGGGAATAAAAATAAAAATTCTCGAGTGAATAAGAATATTAATAATAATAATAATAATAATAATAATAATAATAATAATAATAATAATAATAATAATAATAATAATAATAATATTCCAAGTAAATCATGTCTGGATTGATTAGTGCCCAAATAAATCGGAATTGTAAAAGGGGTTATGCGTTAAACATATATAGAGTGGACTACCGTGTAACAAGCGAAATAATTTTTTAAAGATAATAATAATAATAATAATAATAATAATAATAAATATTTGAAGAGGAAGATTTTTTAAATTTTTTCGTTATGAACACAATAATGATGTTGGGAGTTGAAATGAAAATTTTGAGATTTTTAAATAATAATAATAATAATAATAATAATAATAATAATAATAATAATAATAATAATAATAATAATAATAATAATAATAATAATAAATATCTGAAGAATAAGAAGAAGAAGAATTTACTTTTTATATTTTGGACATAATAATGATGTTGGGAGTTGAAATGAAAAATCTGAGATTTTTAACTAATAATAATAATAATAATAATAATGAGAATATTTGAAGAAGGGGAAGAAGAATAAAAAGGAAGCTACATATTTTTTTAGATGAGAATAATAAGAGCGAGAAGTTGAAGTATTATAGCGAGGATGATTACGGGTTACGATAATCACGATTTCCACTAATAATAATAATAATAATAATAATAATAATAATAATAATAATAATAATAATAATAATGTTGATAATAATAATAATAATAATAATAATAATAATAATAATAATATTTTTTAATTATTTTATTTTATTTCATTATTTTGGATGCTGATGATGAATGATACTAGGGAAGTCAGCTGGCGAATTAACGTAATAATGTCAAGTTGTGCTGAATAATAATTTAAGTTAATAGTTGTAAAATGAAGGCAAATCCCTACATCTGGACCATTAGGTTATAGTCACTTTGTCGTTTCCTTCAACTAACGATTAGCATATCTTGGTTAGGAACCCGGGGAGAGTTTGTAGTTTCCCGGGTTGGTCTCATCTCAATCAAAGTGGAGGCGATAACATAGTCCATGTGATCGCGCCCACTTAGCCAACAGGTAATTGGTCCACGACCAAATATGGTCATGGTGTTAGCGAAGGTAAAACTGATACCTTCAGATATCAACGGTTCCACCACCCAAATGGAAGGGTGGTCAAAAGTGATAAATATTATGTCATTTTTCAGGAATAATTTGCCAAATTACCGGCAAATCAAGGGTCAACAGATTTTGATTGTGTGTAAAAATTATTTTCTTTACTTAAATAAAATGCTCCTTTAGCATTTGCAAGGAAACAGTTCCAGGTTCTTGTTCTTGTAGAGTAGTAAACCCTTGGTGACCGTTTAAATATCCGTCCCCATTCCTAGGACGGAGCCTTCATAATTTCCCTTTGATCTGAATATATATATAATTTGTGTTTTATGATGAGCCTTAAAGTTAAAGATTAGAGTGTCCCGTTCAACCCTGTAGTACTGATTGGATGGCGCCCTTACATTTAGTTTGAGATCTTATATCTCAAAATATAATTTTTTTATTGTTTATTAGTTGCGATAGATTCGGACCGTAACACTCCCTGAAATAAATGCTGGTTGGGACTCAGGCTTTGAGCGGGTACAATAATGAGTATATAATAAAAACGACAAATCATGTGCGGTACACTTACAATTTTATATTTACTGTTTTAATAATAATGCTATTTGCTTTACGTCCCACTAACTACTTTTACGGTCTTTGGAGACGCCGAGGTGCCGGAATTTAGTCCCGCAGGAGTTCTTTTACGTGCCAGTAAATCTACCGACACGAGGCTGTCGTATTTGAGCACCTTCAAATACCACCGGACTGAGCCAGGATCGAACCTGCCAAGTTGGGGTTAGAAGGCCAGCGCCTTAACCGTCTGAGCCACTCAGCCCGGCTATTTACTGTTTTACCACCCGACTTTCGTTCTCCTTTCTCAGCTTGGTCACTGTTCCTAACTTTCCTGTTCCAGTTCTTCCTGTCCAGTGAGCCATCACTTAATTGATTGATTGATTGATTGATTGATTGATTGATTGATTGATTGATTGATTGATTGATTGATTGATTCATTCATTCATTCATTGACTGTGAAATATATTTACGAACAAATCGTATTTTACCACCGAAATGACCGAAACAAACCGTGTTATTTCCACTGACATAGTTTGTGATGTCGAATACAATGGAAGTTCGTTGCATTCTTATTTTAGATATTCTGAAAATTAGATGTCGATCACTTTCGACAACACTGGTCAGACAGAGTGAAATCAGTTGAAGTATGATGCCAGAGCAAGATCGCAGTGCAAGGAAGCATTGAACGGAAAAAATGTGTCATTTTATAAACGCTTTGATCCATAATATACACTGTTTCTTGCAAATTGCTTTACAATCACTTGCAATGAAGAATCATAACTCAAGTAATTCAGTGTTATTATAAGGATAAGAACAGGCCGGGTGGATTATTCCTTACTCAGCGCTCATCACTCTTTTCTCTTCGCACAGGAAGCTGTGAGATGCAAAACAAAACCCATATACTCGTTTTTAAATATTGGCGTTCATGCTGGCACTTCACTCATTCCTCTTCTCTCCACTTTTCCCTCAAGAATCAAATCGGTTTGATATCAATATTAAATTAGTCGGCTACTTATTTAATATTATCTTTATCTTTCTTTCTTTCTTAATCTGTTTACCCTCCTTGGTTGGTTTTTCTATCGGACTCAGCGAGAGATCGCACCTCTACCACCTCAAGGACAGTGTCCTGAGCGGAAGACTTTGAGTAGGGGGATATAAATAAGGAGGAGGACCAGTACCTCACCCAGACGGCCTCACGTGCTATGCTGAACAGGGACCTTGCAGAGGGATGGGAAGATTGGAAGGGATAGACAAGTAAGCGGGAAGGAAGCGGCCATGGCCTTAAATTAGGTACCACCCGGGCATTTGCCTGGAGGAGATCTCCCCCCCACCTCTCCTCAGTACACCACCCGAGGCTGAGTGAACCCCGTTTCGACCCTAGTACCATTTTTCAAATTTTGTGGCAGAGCCGGGAATCGAACCAGGCCCTCCGGAGGAGGCAGCTAATCACGCTAACCACTACATCACAGCACACAGGCGATATTATCTTTATACTCTACAAATTTAATCTTTCGATAAATTACCGCTTACTGTATTGAAATGGAGAATAATTTTACGTTACTATCGCTTACCTAGGTGTTAATATAAGGAAAGATATTCATTGGGGTAATTACATAAATTGGGTTGTAAATAATGTGTACAGATCTCTGCACATGGTTACGATGGTGTTTAGGGATTGTAGTAAGGATGTAAAGGAGAAGGCATAAAAGTCTCTGGTAAGAACCCAACTAGAATATGGTTCCAGTGTATGGGACCCTCACCAGGATTATTTGATTCAAGAACTGGAAAAATATTCCATAAGCAGCTCGATTTGTTCTGGGTGATTTCCGACAAAAGAGTAGCGTTACAAAAATGTTGCAAAGTTTGGGCTGGGAAGACTTGGGAGAAAGAAGACGAGCTGCTCAACTAAGTGGCATGTTCCGAGCTGTCAGTGGAGAGATGGCGTGGAATGACATTAGTAGACGAATAAGTCTGAGTGTTGTCTTTAAAAGTAGGAAAGATCACAATATGAAGATAAAGTTGGAATTCAAAAGGACAAATTGGGTCAAATATTCGTGTATAGGAAGGGAGTTAGTGATTGGATTAACTTACCAATTGTGATGTTCAATAAATTTCCAATTTCTTTGAAATCATTCAAGAAAGGGATAGGAAATCAACAGATAGGGAATCTGCCACATGGGCGACTGCACTAAATGCAAATCAGTAGTGACTGATTGATACGTTATTTTAATAACCATTTTTTTTTCAGTGAAAATACGGTTGACATGATAGTTGCTGTACCTCCGTGGTTTCATATTGCCTTGGGGCCGATGACCTAGATGTTAGGCCTCTTTAATCAAAAAGCATCATCATCATTTTCATCATCGTCGTCGTCATCATCGTCATCATTATCATATTGTACAGTACCTGTTTTCAAAATAACCCTGGCTAGTCGCTGAAGAGCGCATGGTTACCGTTCGATAAACAAAATGGGCAAAGCTAATTAATCTAATCGCTCCAAGAGGTAAATACCATACTGTAGGTACATTAACAGGAATACGGGTACATAAATCTCGTGAATAAGAGAAAGAAATCGGGTAAAATGGATTTATTAATTTCAGACTTTGACATCACTCACTAACACCACGAAATATCAAAACATAAAGCCTGATGGCCAATAAAATAGAGAAATATGCGCGCGCACATGTCCATATTATTAACACAAAGATTTATACACATGGGACTCGGCCCTAATAAAGAAACACACGACTTGGGAGTGACTTCGGATGATTACATTTATTGAAATTGAGTTGACGCAAACTTCGCTTTTATGTCATAATCCCTTTGGGATGCGCTTGGACAAGTGTCTCTACATGGATAGCTAATCACACTAGTAATCGATCCACTATATACATATTTACAATATTATCCCATTTATGCCCAGCGGGTCGTTCGCGACCTGCCCGAAAGAAAAAATTCTGCCGAGCGTATCTTTTGTTGTTTCGCATTGGTAGCGCATTCAGTGTGTGTAGTAAGATTACCCGCACTGCCGTGTCTTGGGTGAAGCAGCTTTCCCGCCAAAACGCAGATGCTGCGCGGCAGCAAGTTGAGTCATGGTGGAACCTGCATCGCGCTCTCGCCGTTATTGGTAAGTAGAGTGGTTAAAATGTTTAAAATGTAGTGTTCAATGTGTTGATGTTGTTCGGGGATATCTGACGCAACACTAGATGCCTTTATTATTTCAATATGTCAATTGGGTTTTACAATACACCATGAATAACATAGTGTGGGTCGTAAACGACCCGCTGGGCACAAACCACAGAACAATAATACTTTAGCGTATTTTTGCATTTAGATTATTACAACACAAGGGATTGGCGGAAAATGTTCTAAATTAGTGTTTCTGAAACAATACCAACCATTCAGAGCACATCTAAGTCGTTTATTGATTAACTAATTAGCAAATTACAGTTTTGTAATATTTATTTTGTCTTTTTCAGGCGAAAGAATTTAACTACTGAAATTCTGTCAGAGCTTGAGTTATTGACTGCCAGCGATATTTCTGGAACATTAGTGGATGTTTATATCACTCCACCGGATGATACTGGTCCTATATCAGATTCCGATTTGGGCAACGAAGATGATTGCTGCAATCCAGACAAAATGAGTGGGTCACAAGTAGGGACTGAAGCACAAGACTATATATCAAGGTGCAAAAGCTAACGAAAAAGCTCTAAAGATGTTGGCTGAAGGAAAAGCGTTGTTTTGAAATTCTGCGATGTTTTACCCCATTGTATGCTTCTCTTTTTACTGCGATAAAATTTTTACTTGCCCAAAGTTGTCGGAGTTAAAAAAGCGAGGAATGTGATGCAGTGGCACGGTTCGGGCTAACCGGATGGAGGGCTGCCCACTGCCAGACAAGAAGACGATAAAGAAAAAATAAAGGGGATACTTTGAAAGTGCAGTTGACAAAGAATACCAAATAGTGGCTGTGACATGGAAAGACAACAACGCTGTGAACATCCTGTCAAACGAGCATGGTGTAGAACCTGTTGAAGAAGCTGGGCGGTACTCATTCGCGCAGAGAAAACCTGTGAAGATACCTGAACCACATTTTGTTTATAAGTACAACAAGAACATGGTAGGAGTAGATCAAACGGGCAACTATGTATCTACTTTCCGCATCAACATAAGAGGTAAAAATGGTAGATGCCAATTCTGCTCTGGCTTCTAGACGTTATGATGAGCAATACTTGGATTTTGTCGAGATCTCACGGCATGAAGCTTGACGTCCTGGCATTCCGATGATTCATTGGGACCTGCTAGTTAGAGAAGTATGGAACCCCTCCTCGCAACGTTAACACGAGTGCACCAGTGACTGAAGCCATGCGGGAAAGCCACGGTGGTCATCTTCTGGTGGACAATCAGCCCCGGCGACGTTGTCGCGTCTGCAAAAGTAAAACTGTCCGAGCATGCCAAAAATGTGCTGTTGCCTTACACCCCTATTGTTTTGGAGAATTCCACAAGAAGTAAAGTGCATGAGAACGTATTTTTAGCTTTTTAGTTTTAGTAATTTTGACTGATTCAATTTTTTATGCAAGGCAAAATGTTTTATAATAATGATGCCAGAGCCTGTTGTGCCATTTCAGTACTGAGTATTCAATGGAATGTGTAAGACTGACTAGGAAACTCAACTGATAGTCTATTTTATATTCTTAACGTTAAATGTTAATGTTAAACTTTGATACTCTTTACATTTTTAGGAAAGGTTCCTTCTAATGGCATTTAGTGAAGAGCGACTTCTTATTAGCATTTTCTATGTGCTTTATAATACCTCAGTACTTACCTCTGTAGTAGATGTCATTTTCATTTTTCAATAATAATGAGTCATAAAATGCACCAGCTGTTCTTCTTTTATCATTAAAAATATACCATAATGAACCCAAACATGAAAATAGCCAAAGCCCATGTTGGAGATATACCCCTGGGGTCCAGGCAGAAATTCGATGAATCCCATCATTTATACAGGAAGTGAAGAAAGACCCACAGAAATTCCACGACTATTTAAGAATGTCAATGCAAATATTTCAATGTCCAATTCTTTTGCTGAATAGCCAACGTTGAGGCCTTCGGTTCAGAGAGTCCCGGGTTCGATTCCCGACCAGGTTGGGGAATTAAATCGCTTGTGATTAATTCTTCTGGCTCGGGAACTGGTTGTTTGTGTTTGTCCCAATTCTCCCCTCTTCATATTCAGACAACACACTACATTACCAACCACCGCAGAAACACACAATAATGATTACATCCCTTCACATAGGGTTGGCGTCAGGAAGGACATCCGGCATGGAGAACAGAAGTGAAAAATTCATGCCAGAAAGGAAGGATACGGAGACGTGTGAATCGGCCTGTATACTTTGTAAATTTTATAATTGAAATGAGAAGTGTCATTCAACAACGTGTTATAAACCAAGTGGCCCTTGGTCATATAATAAAATGGCTACGTGGTAATAATTAAGCGTCCTAGTAAGGAGTATTCCCACTCCTCGCTAGGATAACAACTTCACATTGCCTTCTCATGCTTCTGAAAAGGCGCCGCACGTTCATTTGAGGCAGACGTCCCCACACTTCCAGAAGGGCGTCTTCAAGAGTATGTAGTATTTGGAGAGGTAGATTTATCACTCGGATCCCTTGTTCCAGTTCATCCCACGCTTGTTCGATCTTATTCAAGTCTACCACACATGGGTTGCTGATAATTCCCGTTTACTTCAACGATCTCTTTATAAATTCAATGTGACAATTTGGTAATATGGTGTGCTGTATCGGCTACGAAACTAATCAGATCGCTTTTTGTTTTGTTTTTTAGAGTGAAGATGTAATCTGAGCGTTGATGAACTTATGTGTTAAACATGCGTGACTTCGAAAAACACGAATATCTGTTGTTTCAACATGTGACACCATACTACAGTACCAGCCACCCATGATTACCAGACGTCCCCATTTGGTAAGACACGTCCCAATCTCCGGATATAACTGGCATGGTCCTTCTTCGAAACTACGTGGATGATAAAAGTCCTATGTTTAGATATTAATTACATCATTCTCATATCTTTGCCATCTTCTGTAACGCTGTACGTTTTCATAATGTGAATATGTGAAACAAGGCGCGTTTTAACTTTAACGCATCGTTGGAAGCTCGGACAACGCACAAACTGAAACTTGAAGCTTCGTATATCAGCGGATGTAGAGTCGGTCACGGCTCTATCGTGGCTCAACAACTCTGCATTCAGGTGACTGAGAGGGGCTGGAAATGGCTTTCCGTAGTTTTCTATTCTCCTGCACTATGGCGAATGCTGGGATAGACCACAGCCGCCAACTCGCTCACCTTTTCCGAACATCTTCACAAATCTCCCTGGCTTGAGAGACGGCGTTAACTTCTAGGAGATCAGCTACCCCCTTCGAGGACGGTATAAAAACTCGTTGTCATAGCGGTAGCTTCGTAGCACTACAGTGCCGAATATCCTAGAAGAGAAAGCAGTATGATCTATTAACTACTTTTGTATGTCTGATTCCAAGAATTCGAATTCAATTTTGCCACGACTAAGTCGTAACCGAGTTTGACGCAACCGCGCATTATAATCAATTAATCACGTTTCTCCTTTTCACAATGATAATAATGTCATTGACTTTCCGGCACACTAGCTACTTTCGCGGTTTTCAGAGACTGCGAGGTGCCGGAATTTAGTCCCACAGAAGTTCTTTAACGTGCCAGCAAATCTTCCGACATGAGGCTGACATATTTGAGCACTTTAAAGTTCAAGTAGAATATTGAAAGTGAAGATGATAGTGGAATTGACACGTCTTCGGAATTTGAAAATTTGAAAATTCATTCCCCTCCAGTGTGCAAGAAAGTAAAGTGTTCATTTAGATAATTGTTGATGTATGTCCTGCTCGTTGGCTGAATAGTCAGCGTACTGGCTTTCGGTTCAGATGGTCCAGGGTTCGATTCCCGGCTGGGTCGGGGATTTTAACCTTCATTGGTTAATACCAATGGCTCGGGGGCTGGTTATTTGTGTTGTCCCCAATATTCCTGCAACTCACACACCACACATAAAACTTTTTTTTCTATTTGCTTTACGTCGCACCGACACAGATATGTCTTACGGCGACGATGGGATAGGAAAGGCCTGGGAATTGGAAGGAAGCGGCCGTGGCCTTAATTAAGGTACAGCCCCGGCATTTGCCTGGTGTGAAAATGGGAAACCACGGAAGACCATCATCAGGGCTGCCGGCAGTGGGGCTCGAACCCACTATCTCCCGATTACTGGATACTGGCCGCACTCAAGCAACTGCAGCTATCGAGCTCGGTACACATAACACTATACTCCACCACAATAACACGCAGTTACCTACACATGGCATATGCCGCCCACCCTCATCGGAGGGTCTGCACCCGGCTAGAAATTGCCACACGAAATTATATATTGTTGAGGCATGCTATATTTATTTCTGGAGAGATAATGAAGAAAAAGCTACTATTTTTCTTAAAGCGTGAGGATTTTGTTAGCCAATTTAATGTTCATATTGATAATGAGTACGATTTTTCACAGACATTGATGATAATCATATATCTATGGCACAGAGAGGAGAACTATTCAATAAAAGAATAAGTTTATTTTTAGTTAAGAGAGGCATAAGTTAACAAACTTACTATATCATCAAAACTGAACTAAAGAAGTTTCCCTTTTTGGCAGTAATAATATCTGGTAACCCTGCAGCGACCAGAAGAAACACGCAGTAGTCAATACATAGGGTGAGCATCAGGGAGGGCATCTATTCGTAAAACAGGACCAAGTCCACATGTGTATGTGTGACAGGGTTACATCTCTCCTGGGAGAAGGAAATGTGGCAGAGGGAAAGAAGAAGAGAGAAATACGTTTAACATGTCTTGAATGCTGATAAAAGCTATGGCATCAATGATGCGTCGTAATTTGGAGCAATATATAATTTAAAGTCTCTACATTTTAATTTTTTTAAATTGACACACCTTCCTCCCATCTTATTAATAACATTCCATTGCAAGTTAAAATTTATCAGTAATATTTCTGGGAAAAACAGGTATTTTGAACATTCTTGGAAACGGGTACATGTGTGACATTTTTAGCTTCAGCAGCGTGTCCACTTAATTGTTATATATATTGTGCCTTATTAACAAGGAGGGGTTAGGATATTGATACGTTAGGTAGCTTGATATTTTAATTACAGTGTTTACGACCTAATATAACTGACAGTAGCCACTTCCTAAGCGTAACGGGCATAAATATAAAACAGAATAATTATGATATAAATCTGAAGGAGGACAAGCGAAAAGTGCTTCAACGTATTTAGAGGCTATCATGTACAGTTTATGACCACTGTTAAGCAATACAGGGGCATGGCTTCGTCGTCACATGTCAAACACGCAACTCCTGTAACACTACTCCCGGGTGCATCAATCTCGGTAAATATCACTTGTTACGAAACTATGGTAATAATCTGATCGTGGTATAATCACATAACCTGTGCGCCGTTGTTAATCCTTGGTTTTGAAACCGTGGTTTCATGACGCTATTTTTTCATTGCTATTATTACCCTCGGAAGCAATTCAAAGTAGTATTCAGAAGGCAGTGATGAGTTCGACAGTCACTTGTCTTTAATTTATCCAAAAGGCCGTGACAAGTTCGACAGTCATGTGTCTCTAATTTATCCAGGTGTTTACGCTTTGTCTGGAAACGTCAGCCATTTCTAATATAAATATTATTTATTTAACACGTGTATAAAATGTTTCATAATCACCCCATTTTCTACGCACGCAATATACAACTTACTGGCGAGGTTATGTAAAATACGACCGGTAAATTTCAGTTGCGGTAAAAAGTTAAAATTTTCAAAACCAGGCTTGATGAAACTGAAATTCAGCTAACCACGGTAAGCTATCCATTTTACCACGGTTAATTCGTAACCGAGGTTGGCGCAGCCGAGCATTATACTCATTTTTATCATTGTCATAATAATAATAATAATAATAATAATAATAATAATAATAATAATAATAATAATAATAATAATAATAATAATAATGTTATTGGCTTTACACCCCACTAATGTCCGCCTCCATAGCGTAACGGTTAGTGGTATTAGCTGCCGTCCTCGGAGGCCCAGGTTCGATTCCCAGTACAGCCAGAAATTTAAGAATGGCAGGAGGGCTGCTATGTGGTTGGAATGGTACATGCAGCTCACCTCCAATGGGGGTGTGCCTGAAAAAGAGTTGCGCCATCTCGGGATGAGGACACGAGTTCACTTTGTCCGACTCGTTGGCTGAATGGTCAGCGTTCTGGCCTTCGCATAAGAGGCTCCCGCGTTCGATTCCCGGCCGGGTCGGGGATTTTAACCTCCATTGGTTAATTCCAATGGCCCGCGGGCTGGGTGTTTGTGCTGTCCCCAACATCCCTGCAACTCACACACCACACATAACACAATCCTCCACCACAATAACACGCAGTTACCTACAAATGGCAGATGCCGCCCACCCTCGTCGGAGGGTCTACCTTACAAGGGCTGCACTCGGCTAGAAATAGCCACACGAAATTATTATTATTACCCCACTAATTACTTTTATGGTTTTCAAAGACGCCGAGGTGCCGGAATTTAGTCCCTCAGGAGTTCTTTAAAGTGCCAGTAAATCTACCGACAGGAGGCTGACGTATTTGAGCACCTTCAAATGCCACTGGACTGAGCCAGGATCGAACCTGCCAAGTTAGGGTCAGAAGGCTGCGTCTCAACCGTCTGAGCCACTCAACCCTGCTGTCAGAAACATTGTATTCATCATAATAGTATTATCTTCTGTTACATCTGTTTGTTTCTAATATTAATTAATTCGCTGAAATGAAATGGCGTATGGCTTTTAGTGCTGGGATGTGTCCGAGGACCTCGGCTCGCAAGATGCAGGTCTTTTGATTTGACGCCCGTAGGCGACCAGTGCGTCATGATGAGAATGAAATTATGATGAAGACGACACATACACCCAGTCCCCGCACCAGGGGAATTAAACAATTATGTTTAAAATTTCCTACCCTGCCGGGAGTCGAACCTGGGAGCCCAGTGACCAACGGCAAGCACGCTAACCATTTAGCCATGTAGCCAGTTTCTCAATGTTCCCCTCCAAGAGACTGTATCCTAATATAAGTGCAATCCAGAGCACCAAGTACTCCTGAAAATCTCCGAATTCTAAAAAAATTCTTCCGTACTCTCTCTCTTTGATTTGTCTATGTGAAAAGGAAATGTTAATAACTCTGGGGCTAAAGATAAATTTGCATCTGAGATTTTGTGTATTATTCGGCTTACAATTGCTTTGTTAACATTATTAACATCTCCGATCACTTGATGAATTGATCCCGTCGCATAAAATCGCAGTGCATTGAGAAGATGATTTTTGTGACGAAAGGGGATTATTCCTACTAGTAGGAAACAAGGATACCATAGTCTCCTCCTGCAACTGAAACCTGGTTTGGAACGAAGAGTCCGTGCAATCATCAAATGGAATACTCTTTCTCTCGAATCATCCTCAAGATGAGATGTGATGCCAAATCCATTTTAAAGATCAGATCACGGCACTTTGGATGCACACGATATACAGTTTACTTGAGAGGTTATGTATAATACGCACGTTGGCCTTGAAGCCTCGGTTAGCTTCTTAACCGCTCGCTCACGGCCGGTAAACTTCTAGCCGTGGTAAAACGTCAAAAGTTTCATAACCGGGCGTGGTGTAACAGAAATTCTACTCAGTTAAGTTTTAACCGAGGTTCACGCACCTGGGCATACGAGTGTGAACTTTGGAGAAGGCAAACACACCGTTTATCAGTTCTACTGGATTTCTAGGCTTCCAGGTTTACAGGGCATTTTTAAGGACATGCTGATGTAAAACTGCATATTTTCATGCCCGTTCATATTTAAAAAGACTGTTTGTTCCATGACCACCAAACTGCGCATCCACTAGGACAAACGTGTAAAATAAATAATCTCTCTCTCTTAGTTCATGAACAGGGATGCAATTAGCAAAAAATCAAATTTCAAAATACACATTTCTGCTACAAATTTAGGTACAAATGTCACAGAAGTTACTACTTTATGAGTCATAATTCATTCTGTACATGTTAATGCCACTACTTTGTGCAATAATTACTTTATCCTGATAAAATTGATTCTCAAAACGAAAATACGAGGGTTGAGTCATAAGTCATGGAAACTATTTTTTCCCTCGTGAACAGGAGACATCACGGAAAATATAAGATATCCGTTTGGAAATATAGGGCATGTTCTTACTACTTTTACGGTTTTCGGAGACGCCGAGGTGCCGGAATTTAGTATCGCAGGAGTTCTTCTATCTTCCAGTAAATCTACCGACACGAGGCTGTCGCATTTGAGCACCGTCAAATACCACCGGACTGAGCCAGGATCAAACCTGCCAAGTTAGGGTCAGAAGGCCAGCGCCTCAACCGTTTAAGCCACTCAACCCGGCGCATGTACTTACGCAGAGTGCCTGAAGACAAATTCTGACTTCAGGAGATTCTCATAGGAAAGTGACAGAACAAAGGCCATTGGTAAACTTTGTTTTATTATGGTATAGACAGCAAATATACAAGACTACGTGCAAAGGACAGGTCTCCACTGGTTACAGACCTTCGGAATAATTACCCAACGCTTCCACTGCGCATCGTTGTCCATGGACACTGGACGGCCTGAGCGAGTCAAATCGGCAGTTGATACTCTACCCCGTTTGAACATCTCCACCCACCTCGCCACTGTTCCATAGGGTATGGCATGCATTTCTGCCACGGAGAACTGCTATTTTAATATACGATCGTTGCTCCTGCTTGTTGACTTCAATTTTGTGACGCTCTCACTCACACACTGAACTTGGGGGCATGCTTAGACCCACACTGTTGTTTACATACACCATCTAGTGGCATCATACGCAAGTACATGCCGTACGTTTCCAATTGCATATCTTAGATTTTCCGTGTTGTCGCCTGTTCGCGAGAAAAAAAATAGTTGCCATGACTTATGACTCGACCTACGTATGTTTCGCTCATAAATTTGGAGGTTAGTAAATTTAGCAAGTCTTTCTTGTAGCTCGTGGGAAGTTAAAGAAGTGAACTGAGTTTGATAGCGCTGGGCTCTGCAGGCGTGCTAGAGGGGTCGCCATCTCCAGCGGGAGGAGTACAACAGTCTACTTACTTGCGTCTTTGTGACTACGCCCATTTCGAAGGTATCGTGTTGGAGTGTGGGCACATGTATGGTGTATTGCTTGTGATCGCCCGGGCTATGTCATCTACGATGTGTCGTAATTGGGCGCGATATATTATTGAAAAATCTCTAGAATTTTTTATTTATTTTCAAAATTATCATCATCATCATCTGTTTACCCTCCAGGGTAGGCTTTTTCCCTCGGACACAGCGAGGGATCCCACCTCTAGCACCTCAAGGGCAGTGTCCTGGAGCTTCAGATACTGTGTCGGGGATACAACTGGGGAGGATGACCAGTACCTCTCCCAGGCGGCCTCACCTGCTGTGCTGAACAGGGGCCTGGGTGGGGGATGGGAAGATTGGAAGGGATAGATCAGGAAGAGGGAAGGAAGCGGCCGTGGCCTTAGGTTAGGTACCATCCCGGCATTTGCCTGGAAGAGAAGTGGGAAACCACGGAAAATCACTTTCAGGATGGCTGAGGTATGAATCGAACCCACCTCTACTCAGTTGACCACCCGAGGCTGAGTGGACCCTGTTCCAGGTCTCGTACCACTTTTCTAATTTCGTGGCAGAGCCGGGAATCGAACCCGGGTCCCCGGGGGTGGCAGCTAATCACACTAATCACTGCACCACAGAGGCGGTGTTACTGTACATTCTGAATGTTTCCGATTTTGCTAGTGGTTTAACGTCGTACTAACACACTGAAGGTTTTCGGCGACGCAAAAATGCGAAAGGGCTAGGAACAAAGCAACCGTGGTCTGATGTAAGGTACAGCCTCAGTATTTGCCGTGAGACGCCGGCTCACTGCCCCCTAAATCACGCAGGCTCAGTGCTTCCTCTTAAAAGAATCATCACCACCACCTTATTCCTGCTACGTGAACTGAGTTGATGAGTTCCTGTGGTTATGTGTGACGATTTTCATACAAAGGGCACTAGAAAAGTTTTGCAATACGCAAAAACGGTTGGCTGGACACCACTGTTATGGTGATGGATGAAAAGAGGGGTGAAAACCGGTCTACAAGACAGCACGGCGAGACCTTCACACCATTTGTTACCAAGCAGTGGGATTGAAAGCAAGTTAAGATGTCAGTGTGGTCTAAAGGTGAACATCGCGCAATTTTCCGCTGCAATTTTGCTTGTGGATTAACTGTTGACCAGTGCCTGGGGGAAATGACTCCTGTGCTGGGGAAAGACTGACCACATGGGACAACAATTTTCCACTGGTACAAAGAGTTCCAGAGGGAAATTTTGGGGTTGAAGACGATCTTCGTTCTGGGCGACCGTCTGAATCAGTGACTGAGGAAAACATTGGAGCTGTGAGGAAAATGTTGCAGCAAGAGAGGCGGTTGACATATCGGCAGGTAGAAAAGACCCTCCACATCCCTGCACCAGCTATTCATTCAATTCTACACGACCATCTCCATGTTAGAAAGGTTTTTTTCCCCTTTGGGAGCCCCATTTACTTTCAGAGGAACAAAGGGCACATCGAGTGAAGTGGTGCCGAAAAATGCTAAAACAGTTTGAAAATGGGACTTCGCGTAAAGTCAATAGCATCGTTACAGGTGACGAAACTTGATTTTATATTACGATGTCTCAATAAAATCCCAGAACAAGGTGTGGTTGTTTGAAGACGAAGGTACTCCTGTGACTGTGCGAAAGTCAATGTCAGTGAAGAAAAAGATGATTGCAGTATTCTTCACTAAACGGGCAATCCTGGCTCGGGTTGTGCTAGAAATACAAAGGACATGCATAGCCCTTGGTACTGCGAAGTGGTAAAGTGAGACATGTCTGCCTCAGGTCATCCAGGCTCTCAAGCAGCTCCTTCCAAGGTCACGTCTCAACACTTGGCTTTTGAATCACGACAATGCTCCAGCACATCGTGCTAATGTAACAATAGATTTTCTGGCCACATCAGGGTTGACTCTGCTTGATCACCCTCCATACAGTCCTGATCTTGCGCCCATGTGACTTCGCACTCTTCCTAGAAGTGAAGATGAAGCGTTTTGCAACCGACGAGGAGCTTCTGACAGCATGGGATCAAGTGTGTGAAAATGTAACCGAAGAAAAGTGGCAGAGTTTGTTCAGTGACTGGTTTCGACGTATGGAGAAGTGTATTGAGTGTGGTGGAAATTATTTTGAAAAAAATCTAAAGCGTTCACTCACATTGTAAAACTTTCATAGTGCCCTTTGTATCAGCCTATTGACCGTGACAACCCTGCTGTAGGGAGGGTAGAGGAGTAGTTAACAGAATGCATTCTCGATACCTCCTGTCGGTTGCAAGAGGGTAAACCTCAGGAACTTCCAACGTACGAGCGCGGGCTGACGAACACGGGGCTTCAAGCTGAATCTGGCCATATTTCTACTTACTTGTGACAGGTTCTCCACTTTCATCTTTTGTATCTGACCTCCCTTGATACACTATTTTTCTCTTCTGACACTAACCCCGGCTGTATTAGGATTGGGAGGTCTACAGAACTTTACAATTTCGTGCCCTTCATGGTTCTTTCGTTTCTTTTGCCGATACCATCACTCTTCGAAGGACATCATTAATGTTGAGAGAAAATACTTTCCCCGTTTTATTTCCACCACAACCTTAAATTGGCGATAATGACGGCCTGCCATACTTGCTTTCTATGGGATAATTTTACATAGCCATACTTGTGGAGTTACCCTCTTCTGCCTTACTTGTCAATGCTGGTGAATAAATCATTGTATAGTAATCTTTCTGGTTTCAAGTTTTAAAATAATAACCATTGGATCTCTCCCATCCTGCCATGCAGTATGAACTTATTGCACGACGTACACCAACAAACTGATCACTTTATGCGCTGGAGATAAAAAGTGGTAACCCAAGTCGATAAGAATGGACGTTCTCAAGTGTAATGAGACCTAAAACGAACTCGTTGTGCTAAGAAAGAGTTGTGTTGTAATGTGCAAGAGCTGTTGTCAGGTGCTATTTACAGCTCATTGCGAGATCAATCCACCTGCTATTTGCCATTCGTCTTAGCCAGTTCTACAACCCAGTCTGAGATGATGTAGGCAATAAATTGCCACAATAGAGTTTCATCAGTCTACCAGGTTCCTGACCTTCAAATGCAGTCTTTTTTCTAAGTACTGCTAATTGTTTCATGCTATTAACCATGTATCAGAACACTTAAGGTAACCTTATCAGAATACACTTCTCACTACTTTGAGTGTCATTCTGAACATATGTTTCGACTCTTAATCAAGAGGTATTGGTCATTAGTGCCGAAGTATTCGTAAGTAGTTCTATCATCTAGTGAACACGCTTTTTTAGAAAATATTCAATATCACTGCTATTATATGAGGGTATTTAATGAATTTTATTATTAAATATTTTAGGTTTTGTGAACGAATCATATCCGTGAAATTTCATTGCAAATTTTCTCCTAAATGGAAGATAATAATTTCTTTCACGGAAATCAACAGCCAAATTAGCGGTAAATGAATAAATATCATTATTCATCATCATCATCATCATCTGTTTACCCTCCAGGTTCGGTTTTTCCCTCGGACTTAGCGAGGGATCCCACCTCTACCGCCTCAAGGGCAGTGTCCTGGAGCTTCAGACACTTGGTCGGGGGATACAACTGGGGAGTATGACCAGTACCTCGCCCAGGCGGCCTCACCTGCTATGCTGAACAGGGGCCTTGTGAAGGGATGGGAAGATTGGAAGGGATAGGCAAGGTGGAGGGAAGGAAGCGGCCGTGGCCTTAAGTTAGGTACCATCCCGGCATTCGCCTGGAGGAGAAGTGGGAAACCACGGAAAACCACTTCCAGGATGGCTGAGGTGGGAATCGAACCCACCTCTACTCAGTTGACCTCCCGAGGCTGAGTGGACCCCGTTCCAGCCCTCGTACCACTTTTCAAATTTCGTGGCAGAGCCGGGAATCGAACCCGGGCCTCCGGGGGGTGGCAGCTAATCACGCTAACCACTACACCACAGAGGAGGACAAATATCATTATTACTAGAGAAATATCCATACGTACCTGCGGCGACTATTTAGCTTTAGGTACGACTGTCTTCTGTGGCGTTGTGCCGTCCTCTGTTTCCTTCTTGATGTCCACGGACGAATAGGAGTGCTATTCGAAATTAGCGAGGACATTGAGCGTATTTTACGAAAATTGCAAGACCTAATACTAAATCACGTAATTCATCAAAATTAGCATGACTCCTGGACTAATAATAATAATATTACGAAAATAGGAAGACCTGAGACAAAATCATGTTTTTCCCCCTTGTACCAATAATAATCTGCCTGCTGTCAGTTCTTGATGGATACGGTACTTTTTCTTCCATCTCTTGGCACAGGCCAGAGCAAAGTGTAGCTTCCACTGAAGTCCAGTCTCATCCATGGCTGTGACAATATGGAAGCTGCTGGGGTATGGGTGGTGCTGAGTAATGACATTCAGAGCACAATCAGTGCGTCTGAGTGTCATGAAAGGTATTTCTCATAGGGTTAGTTGTGGTAAAATGTCACTGTCTAGCCCAGTGAGGAAAGCAATGGCAAACTACCTCACTCCTCGTCTTGCCTAGTACGCCTCATTTTGGTACTATTATTGGTTTTTGTGGTTTTCCTATAACTGCATAATCTTTGGTGGTGCTATTTGAGGATCCAACCAGCCTCTGGGCTGATGACCTAACAGACAGACCAATAATAATATTAATTAATGAATTAGGGCAAAAATAAACAGATCGGAAAGGATCGGAATACTTAAATAAATAATAAACAAACAAAGCAAAGAACTTCAATTGCGGAAAGACTTCACAAACAAAAGACAGAGACATACTAAAGTGCAATCACGAAGTAAATTCCAACAGACACTCCTAATGTACACGGCAATGTACTTAAGTATATATTTCTATTTTAATAATGGTGTTTATTAATCCACCGATTATTTGACTCTTTATTTACCCTAAAACAATTATTATCTTCAACGTTTCGTTCACATAACCAGCATTGTGTACGGTGTGAAGAAATGTAGAGTGTAGGATGAGACTGGTTACTATCGGCTTTTCAAAATTGTGTCGTCATACTTTTCGAGATTCCTTTGTTTCTATTTCTTAACGGTTGCAGTACTTTTACCCTTATCTGTTAGCACAGGCCAGAGTACAATGTAGCCTCTACCGAACTCTCAGTCTCATTTACAGCTAGCTGTGACAATATGGAAGCTGCTGAGGTAAGGGTGGTGCTGAGTAATGACATTCAGAGGACAACTAGTGCGTCAGAGACGTTACTCGAAGAGCTGCTGATCGTGCTGCAATAGCGCTTTCTGGCCCACCGAGGAAAGCAATGGCAAAGTACCGCAGTAGTATGCCTAGTATGCCTCATAATGACGCTGCCGTCATTTTTTTTTTGCGATTTTCATATAAACGCACACATTTTCAAGATCCAACCAGCATTCGGGAAGATGAGCAAACAGACCGGTTATTCAAGAAACACAGTATCTTCTAAAGAACAGCAAAAATGGGCATTTTCGGAAATCAAATTAGATTAATTTGTATTTCAATAAATGAAACTACATATGACCACAATACAGCCTGTTCAAACATCAACGACAGTGAAGTCCTCTCAATTTTAATTACTGCGTTGATGGGGTGAAAGTTCCTTTTGGGGATCATTGTAAGTATCTAGGGGTGAATATTAGGAAAGATCTTCATTGGGGTAATCACATAAATGGGATTGTAAATAAAGGGTACAGATCTCTGCACATGGTTATGAGGGTGGTTAGGGGTTGTAGTAAGGATGTAAAGGAGAGGGCATATAAGTTTCTGGTAAGACCCCAACTAGAGTATGGTTCCAGTGTATGGGACCCTCACCAGGATTACCTGATTCAAGAATTGGAAAAAATCCAAAGAAAAGCAGCTCGATTTGTTCTGGGTGATTTCCGACAAAAGAGTAGCGTTACAAAAATGTTGCAATGTTTGGGTTGGAAAGAATTGAGAGAAAGAAGAAGAGCTGCTCGACTAAGTGGTATGTTCCGAGCTGTCAGCGGAGAGATGGCGTGGAATGACATTAGTAGACGAATAAGTTTGAATGGCGTTTATAAAAGTAGGAAAGATCACAATATGAAGATAAAGTTGGAATTCAAGAGGACAAACTGGGGTAAATATTCATTTATAGGAAGGGGAGTTAGGGATTGGAATAACTTACCAAGGGAGATGTTCAATAAATTTCCAATTTCTTTGAAATCATTTCGGAAAAGGCTAGGAAAGCAACAGATAGGAAATCTGCCACCTGGGCGACTGCCCTAAATACTGATCAGTATTGATTGATTGTATTGATTGATTGATTGATTGATTGATTGATTGATTGATTGATTGATTGATTGATTGATTGATTGATTGATTGATTGATTGATTGATTGATTGATTGAGATGATGATCATCGGTACGGCGGAACTGGCGGAAGAGGCAGCCTTTCCACTACTTAAAAACAATCAAGAAGTAAGTCAAAGACTGAACAATGCAGATCTTATCAACTGGGACCAACTGAAATAATCTCTAGTTAACACGGCCAGCGAACTTGCCCCTCTTATTAGAATAAGGAAACATCCATGGTGGACTAAAGACTGTGACAACACAACAGCTCAAAGACAGGCAGTCTGGATGAAATGGAACTCTAAAAATACCAAGGACAAATGGGAGAACTTTCTGGAACAAATGAAACTTACAATCAAGATAATCTGAGGAACCAAACGGGCCTTCTCACATAACCAACTAATCCAAATCGAAGAGAGCTTCATTAAAAATAAATCCAGGGACTTCTACAAAACTTTCAAGCAAACACCTGGGAAATGCACTTCAGCAAGCTTTCCCTTCAGCAACTCACAGGAAAAAATACTTTTAACGACAAGGACAACTGCCGCTTCTTAGCCCAGTACTTTAAGATCTTATTCAATTGTGATACACCCAGCAAAGATTTCGATTACGAACAAACCACACCAAACCCGGACTCACTGCCTCCTTAACAGAAATAACTTTGTGAAATCATTCAACTTCTTAAGAATAATAATGCAGCTGGAGAAGACTCCATTATTGGTGAACTCTGAAAATGTGCTGGAAGCAATGCTGTGGGCAAGCTCACTGAGATCATGCAGAACATCTGGGAAACAGAGAAATAACCACCTGATTGGACATCAGCTCTGATTCGTGCCCTTCATAAGAAAGGAGACTTTACTGACCCAAACAACTTCAGTGGGAATTCCCTCGTCCCGGTAACATGTAAGACTTTTTCCAAGGCGTTACTAAGGCGGGCAGAAAGTCAAGTGGACATTTAACTTGGAGAATATCAGGGAGGCTTCAGGAATAATCTATCCTGTGCTGAACAGATCCTCAATCTTAAAACTGTACTTGCATACTCCAAAATGAGAAACCACAAGGTGGTCGTCACCTTTGTTGATTTTCGAAAGGTCTATGACTCCGTTGATAAAGAAACACTTAATAATATTCTCCAGGAACTGGGATTAGGCAAGAAACTCGCAGACTAATTCTAGAAACCTTGACTAACAGCCATTCCAAGATTACATTTAGAGGTGAGGTATTGGAAAGCTTCGAGGAAAACCGAGGTGAGACAAAGGGATAGACTTTTCCCACTTCTCCTCAACGTTGGCGGAAAGAACTGACCAACTCGGGTGTCCAACGTGGGATATACTCGGTTCATAAGAACGAAGGGATGTTTGTAGATTGCCAGGCCTTTGCTGACGACATAGCACTGATGCTGATTTGCTGGATGCAGCAAGAATACAGGTCAATTGCCTCAGAAGACAGGCAGCCAAAGTGGATCTTCAAGTGTCGTTGGAGAAATGAGAGTTATTAACCAACATCAAAGAAGAATGCAGAGATATTCTACTAGAACGAGAAAAAATCAGGAAAACTGAGAAATGTACGTAGAAAACACAAGAATGTAAGAATGGTTTGAACCCAACTTATCAGAAAGAGCATCATTATCCATGACTGTCAACAAGTTGGAAGTGGCCTATTGACTGACAAAGGAAACTTATAACAAGAAATGCCTCTCACCCAACCTGAAACTGAAGCACTACACTTCAGTCATACGAACAGAAGCTCTGCATGCCGTAGAGTGTCTTTCAATGAGCCGAAGAGCGATGGAGAAACTGGAGGTTGGAGAGAGGAGAATTTTTCAGAAGATCTTAGGTCCAGTAAAGGAAGATGAGGAATTCCGTAGACGGCAGAATTCCGAGCTCTACGAAAAGGAAAGTAACTTTCTATGGTCATATAGTAAGACTGCCTCCCAAAATTCTTACCAATCCATGTTCATCTTCTGGAAGAACAAGAAGATTCGTACCACTTGGCTAACAGAAATTGAGAAGGACATTCAAGAACTAGAAATATCAGATCTTCAAGATAGACGCTCTATACGACATACCCTGAAAGAAGTCCATGGATTTCAGGAATAACCCCGGAAGAAAGGTACCCGCTGGACAGATGAGAGACAGGAGTTATACCGGCAGTAATTGTGAGAATACTGGACAAAGATCAAAGCCCAACAGTTGAACAACGTGGTCCAAAATAGGCCCAAACAAACAAATAAGAATAATGATAAGAAGAAGAAACTAAAATTAATAACGATTACGTTATTCCCATCATTTCACAGAGATCGGTACATATCATTCAATATATCTCTCAGTCATAGCCATCCAGCAAAACTTCACATCACAGGCTGCACGGTTGCTACGTAACATCGCGTCACAAGCTTTGCTAGTGGCTTTAAGTCGCACCGACACAGATAGGTCTTATGGCAACGATGGGATAGGAAAGGCCTAGGAATAGGAAGGAAGCGGCCGTGGTCTTAATTAAGGTACAGTCTCAGCATTTGCCTTGTGTGAAAATGGGAAACCACGGCAAACCATTTTCAAGGCTGCCGACAGTGGGGTTCGAACCCACTATCTCCCGGATGCAAGCTCACAGCTGCGTGCCCCTAACCGCGAGGCCAACTCGCCCGGTCACGCATTTTGTATCGCTAATTTCTTGACAAATTTTCAGATGACCCCCAGCCATAAGACATATTTATGTCAAAAGTGTGTGATGTGAAAAGTAAGAGATGTATAATTTATATTTTACAAGAGGCCAACACTGCGTGATCAAGTATGCAACACTCACGTAGCTGTTTCATTCGAACCGCAGATATACGTTTGGTCCTGTTCAGTCCCTCAATGAGTCTGGTTTCATGCTGCATGTTTTCTATAGGCAGACCCGATTATTATTTTTGTATTTGGACATCTTCATTTTATCCTTTTTTCTTTACGTCGCGCCGACAAAAATAGGCCTTATGGCGACGATGGGAAAGAATCGGCATAGCAGTGGGAAGGAAGTGGCCGTGGCCTTAATTAAGGTACAGCCCAGAATTTGCCTGGTGTGAAAATGAGAAACTACGGAAAGCCACCTTCAGGGCTGCCGACAGTGGGGTTCGAACCCACTATCTCCCGAATACTGGATACTGGCAAGCGGCTGCAGCTATCGAGTCCGGTAGGATATTTTCGTAAAGCAAGTCAAACTTCGTCAATTTTCAGTCACAACACCGTGAAAATTATTATTATTTACAGTCACATTTTCATATGTCTAACGTTTTCTGATAGATGTCGTCATGAAAAATCAAATTACACATCAGTCGTCTCTGTGCAACATTATCACGTCAAGCTAGACCACACGGTAACTGATTTCCGATCACCAAAATCACACCTTAACTAAGTGGCAATATAATAATAATAATAATAATAATAATAATAATAATAATAATAATAATAATAATAATAATAATAATAATAATAATAATAATAATAATAATAATAATTGTACCGGGAGTTACACCTCAACTCCGCTCATTCAAAATAAGCGCCTTAATTAAGTCCTCTATCGATCAAAAGGGGAAACTGATACTACACGAACTGAAATGAAATGAAATGTCGTATGGCTTTTAGTGCCGGGATATCCCAGGACGGGTTCGGCTCGCCAGGTCCAGGTCTTTCTATTTGACTCCCGTAGGCGAGCTGCGCGTCGTGATGAGGATGAAATTATGATGAAGACAACACATATACCCAGTCCACGTGCCGTAGGAATTAACCAATTAAGGTTAAAATCCCCGACCCGGCCGGGAATCGAATCCTGAACTCTCTGAACCGAGGGCCAGTACGCTGACCGTTCAGCCAACGAGTCGAACACTACACGAACTTGGAACTTAAAACGGAAGATGTCACTACTGAAATATTAAGTAACTGTGTTATTCTGAAGTTTCCTAAACTGATTGAATTTCTCCTTGTTTTGTTTTGTTTTGCTATACATCAAGAAGTTTGACATTTTTCCACGGATGTCACTACAAAAAAACTGATCATGCACTCTGGTGTAAGGTGGAAGAACTTATAACTTAAAGAAGTTTTGTATTTCTAGATTTTCCATAACTGATCTATGTTCATTTATTTTTGGGTTGGCAATACTTCTTTTTCTTTCCGCCAGTTTTGAATCTGACCAATCAAAAATTTTTGTAATTAATTTTCAACCAATCCCGCATCTCTTGTCTTGAATTCTTTCGAACCTTCCCTGAGGGTATAGAAACTGCGGCTTTTCATGATTCCCTGTCAATTGATCGTCTTTCTGAGCGTGTGTGTCTAGGCAGGACGCGGGGCGCCTCTTTCTTCGACCTGCAGAACATCTACCGGGTAATGGCCACATAAAATCTCTATTCTGTAGCTACCTCCGCAGCTTTATCCGAGGGGAAGGTACGAATCTTTAACTATGTAACAAACTTTTCTAAAATGTAAATCTTCTTTCGGCTAAAGTAAAATTTCATAAAATCTTTATCTGTAAATCGGGGATAGAGAGTGAGTTACCCTCTCGAGCTCCCTTTCATCCTGGTTTGAGGTGACTACGATTTCGCAACCTTTCTTTTCTGTAGTCTAATGTATTAAAGTTATTTCCATGCGAGCCACCTCAGTAGTTTGGGACTTGCCCCCAGTTTCATCGGCCGAGAGCCCTGTAGGTTTTTAATTTTTCATTATGTGGGAGCGCAGTGTACACCTCCATTCAGTTTGTGTTTGGGCCGTTTATTTAACCTGTTCTTTTTCGCAAAGGCCCTGTAGGTTGGGTGCTAGATACCCCTGTATAAAACTGTTACAATTTATAAGTTGGGCTTTGAGAGTCCAGAGATTGTAAGATTTTGATGTTTCCTTGAGTAGGCTGGAAGAAACTGAGAGCTTGTTAGCTCTTTTCAAAGTTTTGTATTAGTGAAGGGTGCCTCTGCGAGGCTAGACATTGTAATTTAGGGAGCAAGTACTCTTGAATTAGGGGATTTCGGCCCTTGACTAAATTATTCCTCATTTTGAATTGTAAACTTGAGCTGGTAGCTCAGAAATTGTAAACGTAGGGGCTTGAAGCCCAAAATTGTTAATGTTCTGAATCTTGGAGTTTTCCAAGTCTCGTTTCAAGATTGGCATTGTACCTGTTTTTTTTTTTGTTATTCCACCTGCTGGAAATTTGTTAACTTTGTTTTAATATTAAAAGAAATATAAACTTTGTTAACATTTTAATTCAGTTCTTGAAACTGTAGTTAGACCCATTCAAGCCCGCACCTTCTTTCACCTCTCTGCGTTCCACAGATACTTCATAATAATAATAATAATAATAATAATAATAATAATAATAATAATAATTGTTACGGAGTTTCGTGGAATTTCAGAGGTGAAAGAAGGTGCGGGGGTGAACGGGCCTCAAAATACGAAATTAAAGTTAAGATAAAATTTAACAAGGTTATATTTTCTTTTCAAAATTAAGGAATAACAAGCATGGCAGGTACAGAGTAGCAAGGCAACAAACGTGCAATTACAGTATTTACAGGATTTGGGCTTCGAGCCCCGAACTCACAATTCTTGGGCAATTAGCCCAACTTTACTCCAAAATAAGTTTTCACAAAGGGGCAGAAAACCCCATTCATGCCCAGGAGCACTTGCTCCAAAATTACACAGTAAAGCCTCCACGAGGCATACAACCCTCAATTTTCAAGAAAGAGCCACTCGCTCTCAAACCTTAAGCCTATCAAAGGCCACACCAAACTCCACTTTCAAGTTGTCCTCCACGGACACGAAAACAGGGGTAAAATACCCAACCTACTGAGGCCTATTAAGAGAGAAAAGGTTAATTACCTGGCCTCAAAAATACCAATTTGAGAGGAGGCAATCAGCACTCCTAATACATTTGTTTAAAACCTAAACTGGCTCTAGGCCGCTAATGCAAGGGCTAATCCCATACTAAAGAGGTGACTTTAGAAGGAAACAAATTACATTACATTAAGGAAGAATCGGTTGTGAAAAACAAGTTCACCTCAAAACAATATGCGTGGGAGTTCAAGAGGGTTAAGCACTCTCTATCCCAAATTTTTAGTTTAAAAAGATAGAATTGAAACTAAGTGTCTTTACATTTTAGAGGAAAGTTACATGGTGAAAGGTTTCGGACCCGCCCCGAGAGTTAAACTGCTGAGCTAGCAAGAAAAGAAGTTCTTAAACGGCCATTACCTTGTTGTTGAACTGCTGCCCGAAGAAAGAGGCGCTTCCCGCCCCCTGCTATGTACTTTACACACTGAAAGATAGTACTGAAGTGGCCCAGAGACCCGAAAATCAGCAGTTTATATACTCTCGCGGAAAGTTCGAGGCGTTTGAGGAATGAGAACACCCTCCCACAAAAACTTTATTGGCTAGGGTTAAGCAATATATCCCCTCTGGGGAAGATACACCTGATTGGTTATAAATTAATTAAAGAAATTCGGGATTGGCTAAATTCAAAACAAGGGGAAAGAAAGGGTTATACAGCCAACTTAAACAATAACCGAAAGAAATTTAACAAGAAACAAACTTTTGAACTAAAAATTTCTCCAAAAAACAGTTCTTTCGCTTCGCACTAGGGTGCACTATTGTAGTTCTTCAGTAGTGTCCTCTAGAAGTGAAAGTTCACACTTCTTACTACAGGTAAAACAAAAATACGTCGAAAACGACCCAGTTCAGAAACTTCAAAATTTCCAAGTAGTGACATCTTCTGAGAAACTTGAAAATTAATACAGTAGATACAGTTCAGACTTCCTCCAGCAGAGGAGTTTCAACAGGCGCAAAATTTGAATTAGCGGCGTGGAGGTGTACCGCCCGGTACAATAATAATAATAATAATAATAATAATAATAATAATAATAATAATAATAATAATAATAATAATAATAATAATAATAATGTTATTTGCTTTACGTCCCACTAACTACTTTTACGGTTTTCGCCGTGGTGCCGGAATTTGGTCCCGCCAGAGTTCTTTTACTTGCCAGTACATCTACCAACACGAGACTGACGTTTTGAGCACCTTCAAATACGACCGAACTGAGCCTGGATGGAACCTGCCAATTTGGCGTCAGAGGGCCAGTGCTTCAACCAACTGAGCCACTCTGCCCGGCAAATGACATTATTACAGTCACGACTTGTGCATCCATATCTCTAGTTTACAGTTCAAACCGTTCCCATATCTGTAATCATTTTTCATCTATAATAACGTTTTCCTATAAATGAAAAGCCAATGGCGCTAATGCCAAAGTATTACACCACCTTGCAATTTTTGCTGGACTAGCAAAGAGAGGAAGCCCTGCTGGAGCACTTCATTAAGATAAGTTCGATGATTCAAGGATTAAAAGAGTGCAAACAGAATTTGAACAGAAATGTTTTTAAATTCTTATTTCAACCAATTCATAATTTATTTTTAAAATAAATTAAAAGTGTGATTTGAAAGAATATGATGACGTTCTTTCAGGAACGAAAGATGTCATTCTGTGTTTAATTAACGGTATCCTTTTCATGTAGAACCGCCGTGTTGAAACACCGGATCCCGTGAGATCTCCGAAGTTAAGCAACAGTGGGCGTGGTCAGGAGTTGGATGGGTTGCCACGCGCTGTTGGTTAGGTGTAAGGCAATGGAGGAGCGGAAAGGAACTGGCCACACTACCGCACGTAAACTCCGGCTCAGGAACACCTCTGCGGAGGTTCGGACCTGCCTTCGAGCAGAATAACCCTTACCTTACCATGTAGAACCTGGTCATAAATATTTTCTTGTTCAGGCATTTTATAAATTTATGTTACACTGTAATAGTATCGACAGACTGAGGACCACAGTTATAATGATGTAACCAAGTACAAATGGTTTCTTTTGCAACAAAGAAAAACTTAAAAAGTAAATTAAAAGGGTCACATTAATTTTTCGCGTAAGACTCTCCTAACTTAATTTGAATTACATATCACCCCAAAAGTTTAGCTAAAATATTCCAATTATTTCCGTTACAAAGGTACAGGCAGATGGAGAGAGAGAGAGAGAGAGAGAGACGGACAGAAAGCCAGGCGCGCAGATGCTGTAACAAACAATATCACTTTTCGCGCTTTGGCCCTCAAACAGTCCCAATTACCTAACGCGGAAAGAATTTGCGAAAATTACTTGTGGGGACAGGTAAGGAACTCGCACTCCTAACAACGTCGTGGGACGCAAGACTCGTCAAATATTAAATTCTATTTTATTTTATTTACAAGTGGCCGACGATAAAAACCGGTTAGCCGATTTTATATTTACAACTGTTGTGTTATTGATGTTAATTATCGCGAAGTAAATTAACTGACTCGTCTCCTAGCGACACAGATGGCTAATTAGATAGCCCGAGCATGCGCGTATCAGACCACACAGTGTGCGCCTATTTCAGTCGTGTGATTCCGTGCAGTTAAAATTTGTGTGGTTTAAGTCAGAGAAGAATTATAACAGCACTGTTCAATCCCATTTTAATTCCCACTACTCCAGTTAAACCAAACACAGCAATATTCCAAAACATTTGATCATTTTCGAAATGCCGTACATCAGATAATTTCTGTTTTATTTGTCCTAAGTCTGCGGCAGTGGTACCGTGACATCAGGCATAAGATGTATATTCAATGATACACACGTCATAGGTCGGGATTTATACTCAGAAGTCGATATAAAGCAAATAATAAAATCTCACATTTCGAACCCGCACACGTAACTTTGTCTCCTAAGATAGCGTGCGGTTGTACCATAATGTCGGGCTCGGGGAGAAACGCAGCAAATTACATGCATGGACATTTACAAGAATATCTTCTGAAAGAATGAAGATAATTTTTAACAGATTGAGGTCAGACATTGTTAGTAGACCTAGAAGAAAAGATTATTAAATTTAAAAATCTTCATAACCTAGACCTCGGATTTTTAGGTGGCAATAGGTTAGAATGCAAAATAATTTGGTTTGTAGGAAGTGTCATGCAACACGTTGTACCCTGATGTAGCAAAAGTAACATAAATTCAAGGAGATATATAGGCCGTACCGATAATATCCATGCAAATCTCATAGCATAACCGCTGTACGGGATAGTATATACTTGTTGTTCGGTTAAGTAAATTTGCATTTTAACCTATTAGCATCTAAAACTCCGGACTCTATAAAATCATAACCTTCAAGATGTTACGGTTATAGGGTTTCTGGTGGGCTGTAACGGAATTGTTTCCGAATTTTTCGGTGACCATTTTAGTGTAAGCAAACAAGTTTTTCAGGAGTACACGGTAGTCCAATTCTTGTCACTCCCTTCAGTTTCAATGAAGTTGTGTCTAATGTAGTATATCATTCATCATTTCAGATGGCCGACACACGCTCCTACAGTGTATAAGAGCTGCTTGTTGCTAGAGATTGGGGACATGCACGTCCATATAATGGCAAGAGCATAGAGGATGTGCGACGAGAATTCACGAGACGATTCTACAAAGAAGAAGCCCATCCTCAAAGGACAATACAGCGTTGGGAAAGCAAGCTGTTTCTTACGGGATAAATAAAGACATTTGGACCACCCAAGCGCTGAATGACTTCCTTTAGATTCTGAGAAATCATCGGTAAACTTCACATTAGTAGATTCTCTGAACCGCATTTTAAATATTTCGTCTGTAACTTTAACCGTGTACTTTTTGTATGGTTTGATTAACGGTAATGGTAACACATGAATTAGGAAGTAATTAAAATGCATTTTAAAATGTTAAATTACTTGTGCCAGTGAAAAGAGCCTCAATAATATTTTTTTATAAAAATAATATATACTACCATAAAAATATCATGGAAATAGTTCAATAGTTCTTGAATTATTATTACTATTATTATTATTATTATTATTATTATTATTATTATTATTATTATTATTATTATTATTATTATTATTATTATTATTATTATTATTATTATTTATCGAATGACTTTTAGTGCCAGGAGTGTCCGACGAAACATTCGGCTCACCTGGTGCAGGTCTTTCAATTTGACACCCATGGGCGAACTGCGTGTCTGGATGTGGGAATGATGATGATAGAGAAAGGGTGAAACCCAGTGTAGGCACTTAGTTTATTCCTGTCGAATAACACCATGGCTTGTAGTCCTCATCCGACGGTTGAATCATCAACAGCGTCATTTTCCACTAACGGGACTCGAACCGGCTAACCACGGTATCAGATCATGGAGATCACGCCTTAGCGATCGAGGCCACCAGACGAGATTGCATTATGATGCAAGCCATGAGTATAAATGAAAGATGCAGAAATTGAAAAACAAACAAAATTAGATGTAGCAAACACATATATTGAAATAGTGAAGATAACTCAGGGGAAATCGTGGCAGAGAATTGTGCAACGAATTTAAAAATATATCTTTATACAAAGGGGCTGCCTTGCCGAGACGGTAAAGGCGTACTTGGTTCACCCGGAAGTACGCGGGTTCGATTCCCCATCAGGAACTGGAAAAAATTAAGAATCAACATTTCTACTTCCAAAGGTGCATATCGTCGTTGCCGGGGCAAAACCTCCCATGTGAAATATTTTAGCTTAGAACATTGGCCGGTAAGGTTCTGTCATCTAAGGTGCAAAATTGTGTGAATGTTGTCAAGGCATTCTCGCTCTTCATAATGTATGTACTGCGGGTCAGTGTATCTCCAAAAATATTATCACGTAGGAGGTTTTGTCCCGGCAACGACGAATGGTCCTGAGGTTCACTCAGCCTACACCTAAAATGAGTATCAAATTAATTCCTGGAGACAAAGGCGGCCGGGCCTAGAGCTCACCACTCTATCCCATCAAGTGCCAAGTATACAGATAGTGGACGCCTTTACCTTCCAATTCTCCAAGGGCCTTCATGGCCTGTAGTGAGCCGTATCCTACCGGCCCATAATAGTAATTGGAATAATATTTGACCAAACATGTAAAATTTATTCAGAAAAGTTACAGTCTAATATGTGAAAGCATCGTATCCTAAGATATTTGATACCGGATGTTGAGCAAGACAGTGGTTCGCTGGATGTTGCTTCATATTTCCGTTTGACCGTGAGATAGGATAGCGTACCCAAGCGCTGGCAAGGATCGACACGTGTATTAGATGCTGACCAAGCAAGACATTTCAGCCAATGGGAACTTAGGGATTTGGCAAACCTGGAGGCTACATCGCGCCAAATATTAATTCCAGGATGACCAACGTGCTCTGTGGATAAAGTCAGTTTCTGTAAGAGATCGGTTTTCCACAGTTTCTGAAGTCAGATATATTTGGAAATGTATTATAGAAATTGGTGGAAGAGATTTGCTAGTGTTTGAGCTGTGTTTTGTAAATATATCACAATAAGTATTATGTCATCATACATGACGAACTCTCTGATTGGTGGTTGGTTCAGACACCCAGGAACCCCAACATTATTGGCGTACCGAAGCCTCCTCAGTAACCCTTAGCTCTGGAGAGCGTCAGTCCGTAGCAAAGATTTGAGCAGTACGGTTGTACTAACTCTGTATTCCGTAGTTGAAATTTGAGCAGTACGGATGTACCAACTCTGTATCTTCGTGGTAAAGATTTGCACAGTGCGGATGTATTAACTCTGTGGCTGGTGATCGTGATTAACGTGGTATCATTCCTGTAACAGTAACTGAGTTTCATTGATACGTTAAATTGTGCAGTCGCAATAATTTACTGTGCTTGAGCATATGAAATAGTATAATTTTGGCAGAGTTTACTTTCAATTGATAAAGACGGTGTAGTGACCGCTGAGTAATAAGTGTAGTGGAAACGTGCTATTGTTTCACTATTTCGCGACGGGCGCGTATTCGCGTGGAACTTCCGTACCGAACCGTGGGCTGCTTTAAAAACTGTGTTTTTACCCTTTAAGTGAAGTGTGTTATATATATGTGAATCAGTGTGTTAGCTGATCTGGTAAAAGAAAGGGTATCTCGGCTCGCAGCATTAAGCAGTGAAGAGGTTATCAATAATAGTCTTCTGTGTTCCAGTGAATTATTTTCCAGCAAGATGATGGATACGCCTGTAGAGGAAGGAAGTGCATTCCCACATGTTAATGCTGTGATTAACATGAAGTAGACCCATAAGTAGTGGGGATGTAAGCTGCTATCCTGGTTTCCCGAGAGTCATGTAGAATGTAAAGTAAGACGCATGTATTATTTACGGCATGATATGTAAGTTATGTTAAGGTACTAGGGCAGTGTAGATAGAAATTTTATTTTCATTTAAAGTAAGCCTGACGGCATGTGTTTGTTTAACTTTGTTACTATGATAGATTCGGATACGAGATTAATGCATGTTCATTTTATTTTCATTTTGCTTTATGAGTAGATGTTTGGGAAAATGAGGGATTGATAGGATCAGTTATTGTTGTAAATATAGTACTTAGCGTAGGATATTCCGAGTTTTCCTTAAATATATGCTAGAAGGGCTAGATCGACAGGTTCATTTTTATATTACGTCAAACACGTATCAATTCATTTTATTTCGGTTATTCAGAGAGACAGGTATAGCTATTTTGCATGATGCATGGTTTTACAGAAGCTGCCAGAAGGAGCTGCAGAACGTCGTTGTTAAATTAAGATCTTTGAAGTTAAGTTGGATTCTGTTTGCCTGATGGTCTGCCAAGGACTCGAACTGCGTCTCGTTATGTGGAAAGGCCAGTGGGATTCATGAGGAATAATGAGATAATAATTCCATGCTGAATTATAATGTGTTGGTGCAGGCTGATTGTATGCCTGACAAGATATAGAATATTGTGCAGATGTGTGTGTGCCTGCCTAGTGTCTTCTGAGTGTATATTGTGATCAGAATGGACAGTGTTAATTCCAGACTATTGAGTCTGATGTTGTTAAATGGCCCAAGCATGCCAAGAAGCAATGAATATACGGGAGTTTCCGTGTAGTTGATGATGGGCGTTATCTCATGGCAAGCTAATTCCTGGCCTGTGTTATCGGAATGTGTGAAAGAGACAGTATTTCCTTGTGGCGGCCTCGGGAGACAAAATCCCATCTTTAGCGTAGTGGAGTTCAATATTTCTTTACAGCTCGTAATCTACCCGGAAGTACATGACGAATGACCGCGCTGTTGAGCGCTCAAACGCAGCAGAAGGAGGCAATGTTGCCCATTGCTTTCTTCATGATATTAAGGGTTATTTATATGTTTTTCTCTTACAGGATGGTTTTACATTATTATTTTGTGATTGTATACCTTGTCTCGTTGTTTTTTTAAAGGGAACAGCCCGAGTGCTGAAGTATTGTTGGTTTATCTAGTTCTGTCTAGATCTTTTGTAGTGAACCGGGATTCACATTAGAAGCAGTGTAGCATTTAAGACTTTACTCGATATACGATGTACATATATGTTTAGTTTGATTATTTGAATTGCTGTAAATATAGTGTAGGATTTGTCCCTAGTATTTTGCATACCTTACATAGCGTCCGGTGCGTCTTAATTATTTTCCTTTCCGTCATAATTTTTCTTATTATGTAACTTTTATTTTACGGAAATAGTTTGACGACTCTCGGGAGTAACTTAATTTTGAAACCGTATCGTTGGGATGCGATAGTGTGAAACTCCATACGGAAATACCACATGGCAGTGTTTGCGTACACTTGTTGCCATACAACATAAACATTGGACTATAAGAAGAAACTCAATCTTGATTTATATTAATGTTCTTTGTTGAACTTGTTTTTCCTTTTAATGGCAAATTTGTACAATTATTCAATTAACGTTTCTAATTTCAATTTATTTCTATACTTTGAGTTCATTTTTTTACAAGTTATTATTTTTTTCTGATTTTATTATTTTCGTGTGATTTGATCGGGGATATTTGTTAATAAATCCATCTTACCCCCAATGATTGTGTCTCATTCGTGTTATAACTCCATTTCCTGTCATTGATTGCTATTTTAGTGTAGAACTTCGACTTTTTATCCTGACCCAATCGACAACCAACCCACACTCTGCCCAACCCTGAGTTAGTCGGATGTTCATACAGGAATGGAGGCATCGTCCTAGAGGGTATTTACCCCTGGGTACGGTACATATATATGTGGCGCCGCAACTAAGGGCAAATAGACACTTTGGCGTATGTTCGTATCCCGCTGGGAGTATTTTTGTGTTACCCAAAGATGTCTAGGTTGTTCTTACAAACTTGGGCAGGTCAAATTGAGATTTACGAGAGTGAATGTGATTTGACAAGCTATTCCGAAGGCTAGATAGGATTAGGATCATGGTTCGAAAGCTGGAAGAGACCAATAGTTGGTATCCAGATGATGATTAAATTTAAGAGAGGTAGATTGGTAATTTCGAACCATAGGCGCAACTTAGGAATCTGGCAACCTAACGTTCAGACAATTTGAGTCTAGAGTCCCATGTTCAGTGCTACGAATGATAGTAGGTGGACATGAAAGGGCAAGATTTCATCGGAAATCGTGTGTTTAGAAAACAGAGTAAAATCTAAATGCATTACGTTAGGGACATCGGCAAAAAGTTTGATTTAAATTATGTTAGGAAGAATGAGAAACATATGGCCGATAAGTAAGGCGTGTCGTAGTAATAAAGGAACTCTATTTGAGTCAGAGAACTATAAAAAGATTTCTCTAATGAGGTAGAGTGGTCGATGTCGTGTCCTTCAGACATGTGTTGATCTTGACATAGCCTGGAATTTGTGTGCAGATCAAATTTCAATTGCCAGTAATGATAATTTTATTTGATTTAAAGTAAGGCTAGGAACTTAAGAGCGCCTCAGTCTTAAGAAAATGGTGATGATATTTACAATGAATGGTGATGATTCTTGACTGGTAAACCTATGCTGGAATATTAGTCTGGAGTCGGAGGTATTTATCGTAAATATGGTCCAGTACTGTTGTCTAGTACTTAGGTTAGAGCCCAAAAGACAGGAAAATTAATGTTTGGATTAAAAGAATTTGGGGCCACAATATTTGTAATTTCTTTTTAAAGTTATGATAACGCGTTTGTTTGTTATGCGCGGCAGAAGATAAATATCCCAAATCATAGGAAGATTCTATATGGCGAATTTTGAGGCCATGTTTTCTTGGTATATGATTAACGTAAATCATAGAAGCTGTTCAGTAAAATAAATGGTTTTCGTATGGAGTACACAAGATACGGTATAGGATACTAGGTAGTGGCGAGCATCCCTGCGTTTTCTCGAATACGTATTTGGTATGGCGATGACGATAGAGGAGTTGTTGGTGGAGATGGACAGAAGGGAACAGGAGCGTATGGCGGAGATGGACATAAGGGAACAGGAGCGTATGGCGGAGATGGACAGAAGGGAGCAGGAGCGTATGAATGAACTTTCGAGTAAGTTGGAGGAACAGTCCAGAGAGACTAGACAATTGTTTAAGCAGGCAGAAGATAGGACTGACGAACAGTTAAAACAGGCTGCGGAAAAAAGCGAAGAACAGTCCAGAGAGACTAGACAGTTACTTAAGCAGGCTGCAGATAGGACTGAAGAACAATTAACACAGGCGGCGGAGAAAACTGAGGAGCAACTCAAGGTGGCGACCAATGAGTTACAGGGGAAAATTGACTTCGTTCGTACATGTTGTTTAGAAGGCATGGGAAAATTAGAGAAACAGCTAGAGACAGTAGAATTTAAAACACAGACGCAAATTGAAAAGATTAGAGATTCTGTTGAGGAAATCGCCGATCGGGTGACAGAACACATGACTAGCACAGATAAGCGGTTGGGAGACTTATCGCATACATTAGAAGAAGCTACAGCAGAGATTACACTCCAGCGAGGCGCGATTAACAAGTTACGGATTGACACGGAGACGAGGTTGGAAGAGTTCACCGTGGACATCAGTAAACAAATTACTGACGCTCAGCAGAAAACGGAAGACAAAATTGATTTGAAACTTAAGATGAAGCAAAAGGAGACTGAGGAAAGAATGAAGGAAATAGAAACTCAGATTCGATTGGAAATGAAGGAGGACATCGCGGAGACAGGCAAGGAAGTCAAAGATATGATAATGGCTGATCGGGAAAGGAACAAGGAAGATCTACAGGTATTTGTTCGAGTCTGGAGACGTGGACAGAAGTTTCACAGAAAAATCAAGTGAAGATAGAGGTTGTTGAGAAGGAAATCGCCTACATGAAGGATAAATTGGAATTGTTGGATTTACGTACGGACAAAGAACTTAGTAAATTGAAATGTACAGTTCAACAAACTATTATAGAGAAGGCACCCAGTCAAGTTAGCGATAACGTTGCGTTGAGCGATCTTTTACAGTTACCGCGTCAGGAGGTCCATTGTTCAACTCCGAATGAAACACATAATATTCCTATTTACAATATCATGCGGAGCAATGAAGAAAAACCACGGAAGTTTACAGGGAATGATGAGAGAACACCTAAAGCTTTCTTGCGTGAAATTGATGACTTCTTAGCAGATTACAAGGTACCACCAGAGCGTAAATTAAGGACAGTAGAAAGATTTCTAGGCGATACCGTGGCTGAATGGGCGAATGCTTTCCGTTATACATTTACTACATATGAGGAGTTTAAGGAGGCATTTCTTAAAAAGTTTTGGGACGTATCTACGCAGCAATCACTGAGGATGGAATTGTATTCACGTAGATATACGGCTACGACGCCAACAAAGTATTCTCCTTTTTTCATTTCTCAGATGCTCAAGTTTCGTGACTTAGACATGCCCCCAAGCGAGAGCGAAATTATAGCAGCAATCTCTCGGCAACTACCTCTTGAAGTGCAGAGGACATTAATTGCAGCTAATGCCAAAACTGCAGCAGAGGCGGAGTTGACTTTAAGACAGTTAGACTTAACATCTAGTCAAAACCAATCAAGGTTGAGGCATGTAGAGGCTATTCATACGGTAGGGGTGGAAGAAGGAAGCAATCCACCGAAAGTAAGGAAGAGAAATGAGTATCAAAGTTTAGGGACTCAAACCGCGACACATGAGCAAACCAACAGGAGTGCTGCATATCAGGATGGTAACTGGCAGCGGAGAGATAGAAGAGACCAGTTTCGAAGAAATAATTATCAAGGTAACAGCCTAAATCAGCGAGGATATAGCTATCCAAATGGAAATAATGGGAGGACCTATAGATACAAGTATAGAAATTATGGTGGACCCAGAAGACCATATTATCGTTGGGACGAGAAGGAGCGAAACCCCAGAGGAGGAAGAGGCAATTACCAGGAGAACCATGACCAAAGAAGAGAAGAATCAAGACAGTACGTTGAAGATTTGAGAGGAAAAAGGCAGGAGGAAGACCGGTGGAGAGGAGCCATACAAGCTACTGGTAATGAAGAATGTCATGGGGCTGAAAGTGTTGCGTACAGGGAATACCGTGTAAGGCAACAGGAAAACAGGTTGAATCCCAATGCTCCTAATTATGAGAGTAGAGGAAATAATGGTAGCAAAGCCCAATGACGATCACAGCAAATTAGAATAGATGACATCCCAGAAGGAGAAGAAGAAGAAGGAGAGATGGCAGAAGATGAGAGTGAAGATGATGGAGAAGAAGAGGAAAACCCAAATGATGAACCTGTGATGATGGATGCAGATGACCCCGAAGAAGACACGGAGAATGTCAACTTCGCGCAGATGGAAAGAGACAATTATTGAGAGGAAAAAGATTATGAGGAGTGTGGTGGTATGCAGCGACGTTTTCACGCGTTACTTGATATCTACTACAACATCCGCCAAGATAATGATAGACTATGGGAAGAGAATACAAATTTGCGAGACGGCAAATAGTACTAAAGGAAAGAGATTGTATACATCCAGATGCTAATAAATAGTCAAATAATACATTAAGAAAAAAAAATACTCCATAATCATTTTTTTCCCTGGGTAAGAGAGGGATGAGCCGTATCCTACCGGCCCATAATAGTAATTGGAATAATATTTGACCTACCATGTAAAATTATTCAGAAAAGTTACAGTCTAATATGTGAAAGCATCGTATCCTAAGATAGTTGATACCGGATGTTGAGCAAGACAGTGGTTCGCTGGATGTTGCTTCATATTTCCGTATGACAGTGAGATAGGATAGCGTACCCAAGCGCTGGCAAGGATCGACACGTGTATTAGATGCTGACCAAGCAAGATATTTCAGCCAATGGGAACTTAAGGATTTGGCAAACCTGGAGGCTACACCGCGCCAAATATTAATTCCAGGATGACCAACGTGCTCTGTGGATAAAGTCAGTTTCTGTAAGAGATCGGTTTTCCACAGTTTCTGAAGTCAGATATATTTGGAAATGTATTATAGAAATTGGTGGAAGAGATTTGCTAGTGTTTGAGCTGTGTTTTGTAAATATATCACAATAAGTATTATGTCATCATACATGACGAACTCTCTGATTGGTGGTTGGTTCAGACACCCAGGAACCCCAACATTATTGGCGTACCGAAGCCTCCTCAGTAACCCTTAGCTCTGGAGAGCGTCAGTCCGTAGCAAAGATTTGAGCAGTACGGTTGTACTAACTCTGTATTCCGTAGTTGAAATTTGAGCAGTACGGATGTACCAACTCTGTATCTTCGTGGTAAAGATTTGCACAGTGCGGATGTATTAACTCTGTGGCTGGTGATCGTGATTAACGTGGTATCATTCCTGTAACAGTAATTGCGTTTCATTGATACGTTAAATTGTGCAGTCGCAATAATTTACTGTGCTTGAGCAAATGAAATAGTATAATTTTGGCAGAGTTTACTTTCAATTGATAAAGACGGTGTAGTGACCGCTGAGTAATAAGTGTAGTGGAAACGTGCTATTGTTTCACTATTTCGCGACGGGCGCGTATTCGCGTGGAACTTCCGTACCGAACCGTGGGCTGCTTTAAAAACTGTGTTTTTACCCTTTAAGTGAAGTGTGTTATATATATGTGAATCAGTGTGTTAGCTGATCTGGTAAAAGAAAGGGTATCTCGGCTCGCAGCATTAAGCAGTGAAGAGGTTATCAATAATAGTCTCCTGTGTTCCAGTGAATTATTTTCCAGCAAGATGATGGATACGCCTGTAGAGGAAGGAAGTGCATTCCCACATGTTAATGCTGTGATTAACATGAAGTAGACCCATAAGTAGTGGGGATGTAAGCTGCTATCCTGGTTTCCCGAGAGTCATGTAGAATGTAAAGTAAGACGCATGTATTATTTACGGCATGATATGTAAGTTATGTTAAGGTACTAGGGCAGTGTAGATAGAAATTTTATTTTCATTTAAAGTAAGCCTGACGGCATGTGTTTGTTTAACTTTGTTACTATGATAGATTCGGATACGAGATTAATGCATGTTTATTTTATTTTCATTTTGCTTTATGAGTAGATGTTTGGGAAAATGAGGGATTGATAGGATCAGTTATTGTTGTAAATATAGTACTTAGCGTAGGATATTCCGAGTTTTCCTTAAATATATGCTAGAAGGGCTAGATCGACAGGTTCATTTTTATATTACGTCAAACACGTATCAATTCATTTTATTTCGGTTATTCAGAGAGACAGGTATAGCTATTTTGCATGATGCATGGTTTTACAGAAGCTGCCAGAAGGAGCTGCAGAACGTCGTTGTTAAATTAAGATCTTTGAAGTTAAGTTGGATTCTGTTTGCCTGATGGTCTGCCAAGGACTCGAACTGCGTCTCGTTATGTGGAAAGGCCAGTGGGATTCATGAGGAATAATGAGATAATAATTCCATGCTGAATTATAATGTGTTGGTGCAGGCTGATTGTATGCCTGACAAGATATAGAATATTGTGCAGATGTGTGTGTGCCTGCCTAGTATCTTTTGAGTGTATATTGTGATCAGAATGGACAGTGTTAATTCCAGACTATTGAGTCTGATGTTGTTAAATGGCCCAAGCATGCCAAGAAGCAATGAATATACGGGAGTTTCCGTGTAGTTGATGATGGGCGTTATCTCATGGCAAGCTGATTCCTGGCCTGTGTTATCGGAATGTGTGAAAGAGACAGTATTTCCTTGTGGCGGCCTCGGGAGACAAAATCCCATCTTTAGCGTAGTGGAGTTCAATATCTCTTTACAGCTCGTAATCTACCCGGAAGTACATGACGAATGACCGCGCTGTTGAGCGCTCAAACGCAGCAGAAGGAGGCAATGTTGCCCATTGCTTTCTTCGTGATATTAAGGGTTATTTATATGTTTTTCTCTTACAGGATGGTTTTACATTATTATTTTGTGATTGTATACCTTGTCTCGTTGTTTTTTTTAAAGGGAACAGCCCGAGTGCTGAAGTATTGTTGGTTTATCTAGTTCTGTCTAGATCTTTTGTAGTGAACCGGGATTCACATTAGAAGCAGTGTAGCATTTAAGACTTTACTCGATATCCGATGTACATATATGTTTAGTTTGATTATTTGAATTGCTGTAAATATAGTGTAGGATTTGTCCCTAGTATTTTGCATACCTTACATAGCGTCCGGTGCGTCTTAATTATTTTCCTTTCCGTCATAATTTTTCTTATTATGTAACTTTTATTTTACGGAAATAGTTTGACGACTCTCGGGAGTAACTTAATTTTGAAACCGTATCGTTGGGATGCGATAGTGTGAAACTCCATACGGAAATACCACATGGCAGTGTTTGCGTACACTTGTTGCCATACAACATAAACATTGGACTATAAGAAGAAACTCAATCTTGATTTATATTAATGTTCTTTGTTGAACTTGTTTTTCCTTTTAATGGCAAATTTGTACAATTATTCAATTAACGTTTCTAATTTCAATTTATTTCTATACTTTGAGTTCATTTTTTACAAGTTATTACTTTTTTTCTGATTTTATTATTTTCGTGTGATTTGATCGGGGATATTTGTTAATAAATCCATCTTACCCCCTATGATTGTTTCTCATTCGTGTTATATCTCCATTTCCTGTCATTGATTGCTATTTTAGTGTAGAACTTCGACTTTTTATCCTGACCCAGTCGACAACCAACCCACACTCTGCCCAACCCTGAGTTAGTCGGATGTTCATACAGGAATGGAGGCATCGTCCTAGAGGGTATTTACCCCTGGGTACGGTACAGTAGGAAGATGACTTTGCTTTGTTTTTTAACTTTATACAAACGGAATACGTTTTGAGAACATATTCTCAAGATTTCGTACCTGAAATAAAATTATTAGTGGGTTAACTAATCTAAAATGCGAGGTCTTGCTAGGGCCATGCCCCCTGTTCCGTCAAATGCTATTTCGGATGTTTGGAATTCGGAAGAATTTTAATAGGTGATCTGATATGTAACAGATTCAAGACGGCATTGTATGTCTACCACTCAGTCCTGTTTCTTGATACGGGTTCGGGGATGAGGTGAAATTAATTTATATAGCATGTTTTACGGCCGGATGCCCTTCCTGACGCCAACCTCAGTTGAGGAGCTAAAGAATGTTGGTGAATGAAGCTGAGTAAATAGATGGAACGAATCGTCTGTAACCTATGAATAGGGACTGTACCGGTATTTGTCTGGAAGTGAAACCACAGAAAACCGTTCTTAGGACAGCTGACGGTGGAGTTCGAATCCACGCGTCTCCCGAATGCAGAGCTTAGCTCTATAGCCGTAGTGCCTTAACCCATGCGGACACTCCGTTCGACTGATTGAAGACGCATTTAAGGTTTACATACACGATAGGCGTGCATATATCTGTATGATAGAGGGCAGTAGCTGTTTGTTAGCGCTTGGTGTTCTCTTTGGTTTTGGATGGTCTTTTAAAATAATTTCTAGTTAAATAGTAACATAATCTTCACCTCACTAAGATTAATTTGGAAGTTTGTAGCTCAGGATAGCAAGGGTTGTTAGAGTGTTGAAGAAAGTAACCAAACTATAGCGTTCAGAATCAAAAATTTGTCGTTGCTGAGTGAAGCAATCAGGTCAGCTTGCCAGTAAAACGTTTGTGGGGAGGGAAATTCCAAAATTCCCCATGGCTTTAGTTTTCTTGTTCTTCATAATCCCTTGCAATTGTCTTGTTTACCTAAGTTTTCTATTTTCATTTTCAGGTGAAATATTTTGAGAACATTTCACAGGACTTTTAAGTGAAACTACACATCCCTTTATGTTTTAGGTTATTGTGAAGTTCGCTGAAAGCTTTCTTTGATGTTCCTATATTCCATCATGAAATGGCATTTTATGGTAAAACCATTCATCTAATAAAGAAAATTTTCCAACTCATGAAGGTTCTGATATTCCAAATCATGTATACGAATTTCTCTCAGTTTTGACGAAAAAACTACCTGAGATATGTAGTAAATAGAATGAAATTTGGCTGGAAGATTACAATATCTATCAAAGTGTCATAAAGCATCACCTACAGTGCTGTCCGACTCGTTGGCTGAGCGGTCAGCGTACTGGCCTTCGGTTCAGAGGGTTCCGGGTTCGAATCCCGGCCGGGTCGGGGATTTTAACTTTAATTGGTTAATTCCAATGGCACGGGGGCTGGGTGTATGTGTTGTCTTCATCATCATTTCATCCTCATCACGACGCGCATGTCGCCTACGGGAGTCAAATAGAAAGACCTGCACCTGGCGAGCCGAACCCGTCCTGGGATATCCCGGCACTGAAAGCAATTCGACATTTCATTTCACCTACAGTGCTTAACTTTTTGTAAATGTGTGTTCAAGAGTTCATTAGCCCATAGAATATATTGCAAAAGCTATAGTTATTTCAAGATTTCACAATTATTCAGCCATCATCTCACTTTAAACATTTTCATCAGGTTAAAGAGGGGAGTATGTTCTTTCAAAAAAGATAAAAACAAGGATTATTTTTAGCCATATAGATGTTCCTCCTCCTTTAAAGTATGACTGAATATTCACCATCTAATCTGTTTAGTGATGCAACTCATCCTGCAGTGCATTATTTCACAGAAGTTTGAACGTTTTTCAGTACATGATTTTGATGGCAGTAATCACTGATATATCTCTACTGAGTTCAGAAGGTGACAATTATCTCGTTCCGGTAAGTACGTAATACGTTAAAATTCAGCTCATTTATTATTAGTCGTTAAAGCGGAACAAGGAAGGGGTTTACTTCTCAATAATTGGTGTGATTAAAACATTCTTTATCGGCTCTCATTGATAGAGGTATTTCTGTAATAGGATTGCATTTATAGGACATAAATCTTATCGATTAACTCCTGAACTGGGTGTAACATATGTTCTGTGTGTAATTACAGCACCTAAGGCACGGTCATTTGTACTAATCCTAGGTAGATTGTGGTCAAGAGGGTGTGTCGCTGTGGAGCTACTGCTTTAAGTGCTACTGGTTGTAGCATATTTCGTCATGCTCCTATAAGACTCGTATATAACATCATATTCATGAGATATGAGTAACGATGGCTGCTAACTGTTTATAGAAAACTGAAAATCATTAAAAAATTGACTATAAAGGGGAATTTATAGAATGCGTAAGCAGAAAGTATGAACTATGCACAAGAATTATTGTGATCTCCGGAAGTTTTTCTCTGTTATTAATATTTATATGGAAGTTACATACAAGACAAATCCTACGCCGTAATTACCGATTAGCTGTATATTATACGCATAATATCTCGTATTTCATAACGCAGTTACTGCTCATCCTGAATGAGATCCGTGTAATATAAATTTCATAGTCCAATTCAATTATCACTTCTCCATGAACTGTTGTGGTGTCAGATCAACCATGTAACTTGAGTAGTTAATAAAAAGAGAAACTTCACCCAAGTGAATATCTTCAGTATACCTGCAGTGTCAGGTGACATATATTTATTACATAGAAACTGTTATTAACCGGCAATTATTCCTTTGATCTGATACCGCCACTATGTAAGCACTAACAACAGAATTTAGCTAATAATGGCACGTGGCCTCCGAAGAAGTCTGATGCAGGTCCTTCGAGTTGACGCCTCAAAGGCGACCTCCGGGTCTGTAAGTATGAGGCCTTACTTATGATGAATTCTAATGTTAAGACGACACACACACATACACACACATACACATAGCTGTCAGCTTGCATTCGGGAGATAGTGGATTCGAACCCCACTGTTGGCAGCCCTGAAGGTAATTTTCCATGTTTCCCATTTTCACACCAGACAAATGCTGGGGCAAGGTCGCCACGGTCCCTTTCCTCCCGCTTCTAGACTTTGCCTATCCCATCGTGGTCATACGACCTATCTATGTAGGTAAGAAGTAAACCAAATTGTAAATATATATAAATCAAAACATATCGTGCACCCGAGCGATCGGTATTAACCAATGAATGAATGTTAAAATCCCCGATCCGGCCGGAAATCGAACTCGGGACCCCTTGGAGCCGGACAGAATTTATATTAAAAATGAGTATGTATAACACTGTATAACACATGGTGTTATTTTAATGGCAGTATTTTTTTCCAAAATGATTGATTTTATGACTCGAAGTTAGCACTTTTCTTTTTCTCCATCAAGCCGAGTCACGCAAGGGTTGTCGTTGTCTTCCTTCGTGCATAACCCGCGTCGGCAAACGATAGCGCGGTCGCCATCAAACCGTTCCCGTACGCTCGTAGAAATCCCATCAACTTCCATTAATGAATAATAGAACTGAAAAACTGACAGAAAAACAATAAAAATTACCTTACAACAGAAAGTGTTGGAAATACTCTCCCTCAGCCAGTAGACAAGCGGTGTAGCGTGTGATGATATTCCGGTTCACTCTCTGCAATTCAATCTCGTAAATCTTCAAACTTCCGGTGTGAATAGCGTTTTTCAGTTCTTCCATGGTGTGGGGCTTTCTATACACCATATATTTCAAACTACCCCATAAATAGAAGTTGCAAAGTGTCAGATTGGGAGAGCGAGCTGGCCATAAATCTGCACTAATTATTATGTTCCCGAAAAAAAAAACACGCTATGTATTTATTGAATTAGGAGGAGTTTTATAAAATGGCCCAACAATTACTTTAGCAGTAATAGCTTACCAAACTTATATTTTATTTATTTATTTATTTATTTATTTATTTATTTATTTAAGATCAGCAATAACGTAACGCCGAATTACAAAGATCCGAAATATGTACAATAGTTATTAATCTAAAATGAAAAATACACGAACATTTACAAAGGACACAAATATACACAATAAGAACTGTACAATCCTATATTTTGCATGTTTACATAAACAACGATGTAAACAAAGGAAGCTACACTTAAAGACAAGAGAGGGAACAGGAAAGAACAAGAAGGAAAATTAAGCTAAGTGAGAAATGTCACGACAGAATTAAGGAAACGACAGGAAGATATCACGGTCCTTGTTGACAGATAAGGTATTAAACATTACTGGAAGACGTACAGAAAGGGACCTTTGGGTGAGAGAAAGCCGGGAGTAAGGAATATGGAAGGGGGTTTTCATTCTTGTACTATGGGATGGGACGTGGAGAGGAAATAAGGAAACTAATTCTGAAGACCTAAATAAACCATTATGGTCATGAAGTGGAATTTCATGGCCAATAGGTTACCAGTTACTTTGCTAATTTAAACGTCCATTCTAATAAAACCACCCCTCATCAGGAAACAGCACTAATTAAGGATTTAATTCACCACTGTTGATAGACAGAAGAAATCAATAACCCCATGGCACTACAGCCCTGAAGGGTCTTGGCCTACCAAGCGACCGCTGCTCAGCCGAAGGCCTGCAGATTTTTTTTTTGCTAGTTGCTTTACGTCGCACCGACACAGATAGGTCTTATGGCGATGATGGGACAGGAAATGGCTAGGAGTGGGAAGGAAGCGGCCGTGGCCTTAATTAAGGTACAGCCCCAGCATTTGCCTGGTGTGAGAATGGGAAACCACGGAAAACCATTTTCAGGGCTGCCGACAGTGGGGTTCGAACCTACTATCTCCCGAATACTGTATACTGGCCGCACTTAAGCGACTGCAGCTATCGAGCTCGGTGCCTGCAGATTACGAGGTGTCGTGCGGTCAGCAAAACGAATCCTCACGGCCATCATTCTTGGCTTTCTAGACCGGGTCCGCTATCTCACCGTCAGATAGTTCCTCATTTGTAATCACGTAGGCTGAGTGGACCTCTAATCAGCCCTCAGATCCAGGTAGAAATATCTGACCTGGTCGAAATCGAGCCCGGGACCTCGGGGTAAGAGGCGGGCAAGCTAGCCCTACACCACGGGGCCAGCGAAAAAATCAATAACATTACTGTTTTCTTGCAACTGGATCTCATGAGCTAAAACCAATCACTTCTGTAACTTTGAAAGGGTTAAATTCCAGGTTCCTTGGCGGAAAATATGATACTTCACCTTCTTAAGACAATCGGTTGTTAAACTGGTTCCTTTTATATTTAGTGCTGAACTACAGTTTTGAATTTATTCAAAATTGTATTGATTCCAAAACACATTGGCACTCGAACTCCAGAAATTTGTTCTCGGAATTCTCTTCTCACCTTCTTAGCAGAGTCATGTTTTGAAAATTTACAGCGCACAAAAATACTATGTTGAACATTTGATACAGAAGCCATGAAACGCACTAAACCGATCACTAACTACTGTATAAGAAGCAATCACGCTGTTCGGAAGCTTATCGTAGACTGGCTAAGATCATGACATCACTGAGAGAGCTATATGATATCAATAATGTTATTGTTTCAACGTCCCACTAACTACATTTTGACGGTTTTCGGAGACGGCGAGGTGCCGGAATTTCGTCCCGCAGGAGTTCGTTTACGTGTCAGTAAAACTACCAAGACGGGGCTGACACATTTGAGCACCTTAAAATACCACCGGACTGAGAATGGGTCGAACCTGCCAAGTTGGCTCAGAAGACTGGCTGAGCTACAGTATATGGACTAGTTGGCTATTGCATCATCCACTCGAGAAGTCACGGCACAGTAACTTGACTGAGGCTCGCCTTGAAGTAATTTAGTCTGTCATCAGTAGGGGCGATTATGTGGTGAGGGGGAGGGGAGGGCGAGAGAGAACAAATATAGTTTTATTCCATTTTAACCGCCTGAAACTGGGAGTTATTAAAAAATCATTTTGTACAAACCATGTTGTCCTTTCAGCTGATTATTTCCTCTAATATATTTAGGTAATTATTTTAAAAAAAATACTGAGCGGAAATACGCACAAATTGTCGTTCTTCACGGCTAACCGAAATGTACAGCGCCATAGCAAGTAGTAGAGACCCGCGAAGCAATTTTTGGCATCTTCTGATACTGTGTTAGTGTGTAGTCAAATACTAAATTGCTTTTTAATTGTATAATCACGCCATACTTCTATTATTATTATTTTTTTGCTATTTGCTTTACGTCGCACCGACACAGATATGTCCTACGGCGACGATGGGATAGGAAAGGCCCAGGAATTGGAAGGAAGTGGCCGTGGCCTTAATTAAGGTACAGCTCCGCATTTGCCTGGTGTGAAAATGGGAAACCACGGAAAACCATCTTCAGGGCGGCCACAGTGGGGCTCGAACCCACTATCTCCTGATTGCTGGATACTGGTCGCACTTAAGCGACTGCAGCTATCGAGCTCGGTATACTTCTATTTAATTGCAATACATTTGAAATTATTGTTCCTTTAGTGAAAGTTTTATTTTATAGTACTGCAATGAAATGGCGCATGGCTTTTAGTGTCGGGAGTGTCCGAGAACATGTTCGGCTCGCCAGGTGCAGGTCTTTCGATTTGACTCCCGTAGGCGACCTGCGCGTCGTGATGAGGATGAAATGATGATGAAGACGACACACACACCCAGCCCCCTTGCCAGTGAAATTAACCAATGATGGTTCAAAATCACAACCCTGCCGGGAATTGAACCAGGGACCCCTGTGACCAAAGGCCAGAACGCTAACCACTTAGCCATGGAGCCGGACATGAGGTATAACAAAGCAAATATACTGCAACACCATGAGCCATCACAACAAGATAATACCCGTCATACACAGGTCAAAACTCAGTACAACATGCAGAACATGGTCTACTCCATGATGAGGCATTATTACCGCACTTAAGTTGGTAGACTCTCAACCATAGAAATTCACTCAGAGAGCATCAAAACTTACCATTTCATCCCCCCCACTCTCCGCGTGATATCCCTTGGATCCGGGGAATTTTTGTTGCCTATACATTTTTGTGCCCATCCATTTCTAATAATTATTCCCAAACGCCACTACTCGCTGTCGTCATGGCCATTTCAGAATTGCCAGTGACATTTCGGAACAGATATTTGGTACCAGTCTGGGTCCTTCATCAAGAAATCTGTCAGCGTCCTCTATCTCTCTTCCCGAAAATCTTTCAAGGAACTGGAGTATTTCGTGCATACCTTTGTTGCTCGTGATATGCCTGTCCTTGTTTGATGGTGTTAACTAGCTCATTGTCTTCATTCAGAGGAGAGATGGTATGAAATGACATTAGTGTAGCAATAAGTTTGAATGGAGTTTTTAAAAGTAGGAGCGATTATACTGAATTCAAGAGGGAAAATTGGGGCAAATGTTCGTTTATAGGAAGAAGAATATTAGGGATTGGAATATTTATCAAGAGAGATGCTCGAATGGTTTCCAACTTCTTTGAAATAATTTAAGAGAAAACTAGATAAACAAGAGACAGGGATAGTCATCATACATATAGATCAGTGGTGACTGACTGAGTGATTGATTGACAATGGTAATATTTTTCCAAACATTTGTGGTTTTTTGTCCTTTGGAGTACAGTGCTTCCATTTGGATGTCTGTAAATATACTGTAATCGAAAAATACTAAGTTTTGGTAACAAAATCCAATTTTGAAAAGAATACGGTGACTTTAAATTTCTGCATGTTCAAGAAGTATGATTCATTAGTTGCTTCCAATGTGTCTTGCAGTAAGAACGTTAAGTCTAAAGTTAAAAGTCAGGCTAGTTAATTGCTATATTGTAACTTTTCAATCATGCTAGACAGTGCGCAGAACTGGTCTCTGACAGCAACCCACACGAAAAAGCTTACGATATTAAAAATGTTAGTCTATCGACGACTGTTGCGCATTAATTGGGTTGATAAAGTACGCAATAATAAAGTTCTGAACCACGCCGTAAAAACAAGAGAATTAAGACTTGAAGAAAACTTTAATACTTCGCCATGTGATGTGACATCCTCAAAAATGTCATCTTGCAGCGAAAGCCTACACCCACATCAAGAAGACAAGCGAGGTCCTGATGGAAGAATGACTTGACAGTTTTAAAGTTTGGAAGACCGGTAGATGAAATAATCCTGCAGCAGCAAACAAGAAAATGGTTACCTACGTTCACTGAATGAACACAGCAAGGGAAGAAGTTAAGATTGATTCTTTAAGGTAATGGCTAAACTCGAATACATGTTCACCCCCTCTAGGGGTAGCATGCTTGCCTCTTAGGCGGCGGATTCAAGTTCCGTTCCCGGCCAGAACAGGAATTTTAATTCTGGATTGAGATTTCAAACGAGATACACTCAGCCACATGAAACTAACTGAGCTGCTGGTGTGAGAGCCAGTGGATACGGTCAAGATAGCAGAGCAATGAGGCCAAGAATAGAGTCACGCTTACCACATGGCAGGTCATATCTCTGGTCAGCAGTCGTTTTGATTTTGGAGTCGTGATAGTTCACATTGGCAGCCAACACCCACATCAAGAATTTGTAGTGCTCATTTCAAGCGCTCGAATATCACAGTGCGAAATATGTACCGTAATGAAATCTTTAATATTCATAAAATATGTAGTATTAGGGGTGAAGGGGTAGCGTGCATGCCTCTTACCCGCAGGCCCCGGTTTCGATTCTTGGCCAGGTTAGGGATTTTAACCTGGATCTGAGGGCTGGTTCGAGGCCCACTCAGCCTACGTGATTACAACTGAGGAGCCATCTGACGGTGAGATGGTAGCACCAATAATAACAGCCGAGAGGATGACACATGACACCATAATCTGCAGGGCTTCTGGCTGGGCAGCGGTCGCTTGGTAGGCCATGACCCTACGGGGTTGTTGCACCATGGCGTTTGGTTTGGTTTTTATTAATGCATTAGATTTACAAAAATGTTTGTGTATTCCTTTTATTATGATTTATGGTTACGATATGAGACAGTAAAATTGTTTTAAATATCTGCATATTTTTACAAAGTTATGGTTGTTGCTTTAAATAATTTACATAGTCTACTGTTTTCTAATTTTGACAGTAAGTATAGTTAATTATTAAATAAACAGAGTAAGGACATAATCAAAAAATTAAGAGATACATAAAAAAGTTATGCACTGTTAATCAGGGAGTGTATGTTCAACCCTTGTTCCGTTTCTCCACGCGGTCTTGTGTGAAGTGAGATGAATCTTTGCAGAGAGCATTTATTACACGGTGCCGTTCCTGACGTTAACCTCATCAAAGAGGTTAATGTGATGAAATGAATGGCTGATACATGATAGTAGAAAGGGATGGGGTGAAACCCGGTGCTGGCACATAGCCTACTCCTGACGAGTAGCAGCAAGTGGTCTCCTCAAGGTTTAACATCCTCACTCGACGGACGAATCACTATCAACAGCCCTCACTCCATATAAACACTGCGAAGCGGTTTGGAATTGAATCCAGGATTTTGGCACGCATTACAAATTGTATACCATCACTTCTCCTGCCGGCCAACATTCTGATGGTGAAACTTTTTCGACGAACGGAACTCGAAATCGCTAACCACAGTGGCACTTGATTCCTTAATGATCATGGCCAGCAGCTGGCCTGCACTGTAAATAGCGGAGTATTTTACGCAATTTTGTTGTTTCAGCCAGTTTCCTGTTGTCCTCATGTCCTGAAATTGAAAAAACCCGAACTACAGTTCATCCACATTTTTCATTTTCACTTGAGGGCAAGTAAAGGAATGGAATATTAATAACATAAAAATGCGGTCCCCACTCGTTTCATAGGGAGCAAACCGGCTCCTTCAGTTCATAGGGTTCTGTTCTCTTCTGGGCCGGAGAATGTAACTGGGTATGGGTAATTCCTCCGGCTTGGGGACGGAGTGTTTATGTTAATCTTCATATACACCACAATTCCAGCCACCAAAGAAACACGTAATAGTGAATATACCCCTCCATGTAGGGTTGGCATCAGGAAGGACATCTGGCCGCAAAAATGTGCCAAATGCACTGACAGTGCTGGCCCCAGGAAATAGGGAAATGTGCTCTGGAAGAAGCAGATGATTTCATTGGAAACATATATTGTCAGGACGTCAGAATCCAGTATTTTTCCAGAGGACTGCTTCGGAGAGATGTGAAAGGGACACAAAAAAAGGAAGGAAGAAAGTAAAGATAAAAATTCGATGCAGGACAGTGTGAATCTTTAGCAAGTGCTAGGCCTACATTGTGCAAAGAATGAAGTAGCTACACAGACAGACACAAGTGCACCTATGTTCAGTAATTTCTTTTTATCTTGGGTAATTAGTTGTGGTGAAGTGTCTCCACAAGCGTCTATCCTAAATATATTTTATAAGAAGAGCAGATGTGGACCTGAGGACATTTGAAATGAAATTCGAGTATATTATTCAAACTGATGAGACTGAATTACGAAATTTAACGGGAGTGCTTTCCTTGATTTTCATTCTGATTTTAAAATGTATTCCTATTGAAACAGTCATACAGCAAGATAAGTAAAGAAAATCAACCAAACTCTCATAATTCGCAACGAGAGCGATTGTTTGTGTGCATCGTACACCAGTTTCGCGCATGTTTACTGAAACCTTAATGATCGGCTGATTTCGTGTTTTGGCCCAGTAGCGTCCATTAACGTAAATATGTCTTCCTTTTATTGATTCATTCTTTAATCGACAGGAAGACGCAGGTAATATTATTTATGTCGCACCTAACTGATGAATGAATGCCGTTAACACTGTTCTGTAGTTAGTTAGAATGGCGACACAGTATGGCGCTACCAGTATATTTTTCAGACGTATGCACGGTGCCTTATAGTAAGTGAAAGCTTTGTTGTAACAATTCAATAACTACTCACTTGTGACAAGAAATACTGTACCAAATTCCCTCTGGTAGTGATCTGCACAGTCAAAAGTTCCACAGGAGGTCACCATCCTGAATACTTTTCTACCCCGCACGTACGACCTAACTTATTCTTTAATATTGATGATCAATTAACAACGGCGGTGTGGAGGCCCCCACCGCCATACCGATTGCGCTATACCAAGGGACCAGGCGAGGTGCGCTAACTGCGAAGGCAGTCACGCTGCCTCATATCCTGGCTGCCCCTACATCAAGCAGGCAGTTAAAGCACACTACAAGCACTCCAGACACTTACACACTACTAAACCCCCACCTCCCCCTAACCTACCTCCCTCCTACCATAGTACCATCCCTGCCTCCTACCATGCTACCATCCCCCAGCCCAGCCAAGAAACCAACCACCTTCTCCGCCTACTAATCAGTCTACTCTCCCCACAAGCTCATCCAGTACTCCCCTCCATGCCAAGTAGACAGCTAATTGTATATTAGCCCAAGTCACCCATCTCTCACCAAGTCCCCGTGGTTATCCCCTGCCAAGCAGCCCCAATCAGTCACACACCCCCCCCCCCCGGCTCAGTAATAGACTCACTTCCTCCCCCTTCTTCTTCTAGCACTACGTAATTGATAGTTAAGCAACATTGGGCGTGGCGTCCACCTGGATGGGTGACCCACGTCACATCAGCTTACCACCCCATCACAACGCACGAGTAAACCACCACCAGCAACGAATTCAGAATCCCTGGTTCAATCCCAGGGCCTCCTACGTGCGTCGCCCCCCTCCTCTACGAGGCGTAGGTCATATTCTGACCAGCTAAGACTTGTGAAACAGGACTCCCCTTCCACATATCATCATTCAGTCCAACATCACTCTGTGAAGGAGATAGCACCCAAGACCTAATCGGTCGGAGGGCTACAATCCTCAACAGAACCTAATCTTTGGTTTCTGTATGAGACTTGGGGCATGGCACTACTACTACTGCTTTGCACTCCGACCGACCAACCGAGCAGGTGGGTGGGTGGCTGCGGCTTTACCGTGGCCGTACGCCTCTGTATTCAGGAGACAGAGAAGACTGGTTCCGGCTGCCGTCCTGAGAATTTTTATTCCGTGGTTTTCCATTCTCCTGCACTAAGGCGAATGCCGGAACAGTTCCTAGTATAGGCCAAGGCAGCCAACTCTCTCACCTTCTCCGCACATCTCCTTCACCGTAACAAATCTCCTGGCCTGAGGAGCGGCGTCACCGTCTAAGAGGCACGCTAGCCCTACACTAAAACATTTCAGTAGTAGTACTACATATTAGGTCATACCCTGACTAGCTCGATTCCGTTCATCAAGTACCACCATTTACCAGTCCAGTTAATGAACATTGTCGAAAGTGCACTCAAGGCAAACAAGGCCGAAGGGCTAAAATTGCCCTATGAATCTGGGCTCCGCCTATAATCCGTCGAGACGCGTGATCTGTCTGTCTGTACGTAGTATGCGTGTTATGCATTATGGAAGTTAATATGAGCTACTCACTGAAAAATACTTGGCGGTGCATTATCACTCCTTCAGATATTGTACTGCAACAGATCCACTAACTGACATGATTTAATATGAAAGAAAAACCGCAAGAAACTGCCAAGCCAATATTACCTCGTGCTAACAATGCATTCGAAGCTAAAGCGCCCACAACATGGCGATGCAAAAGTATTTGGTACAGATACTGTATTTGATTCGGCATAGAATCAACGCACTCTGTGAGTCTAGATGAGTAATTCTGAAGTTCTTGCTGTAAGCAGTTTGGATGCATGGCTAACATTATTCGATCATGCTAGGCAATGAAATGATGGAATTCAAGGTCATGTTGGCTCTTACTAATACGGTAAATCTAGAAAGACATGTGTTATCCAGGAATTAGGTTGAGGCAGATGTTGAGGAAAGTAGAAGAGAGGGAGGAGGGGAAGGAGAAGGTGGTAGTGTTTCACGTTGGTACCAACAACGTAAGGCAAGCTGATATAAGTACCAACATAGTTGGAGATGTGTGGGATCTGGTAAATGCAGCACGGGTGAAGTTTAAGAAAGCGGAGATTGTTATTAGTGGAATACTGTGTAGGAGGGATACTGACTGGAGGGTGATTGGGGATTTAAATGAGACTATGGAGTGGGTATGTGGGAAACTGGGAGTGAAATTTCTAGATCCTAATGGGTGGGTAGGAGAAAGGGATCTGCGCTCGGATGGCCTTCATTTAAACCGCAGTGGTACGTATAAGTTAGGAAATTTGTTTGGAAGGGTAATAGGGAGATACATTCAGGGAAACGGGATGGCCTAGGGAGCGGTGATAAGGGAACAGGGAACTGGAAATCAAGTAGGGATGGCATAAAATTGTTAGTGTTGAAATGTAGAAGTATTGTAAAGAAAGGAATAGAATTAAGTAATTTAATAGATATATATTCACCAGATATTGTAATAGGAGTTGAATCATGGCTGAGAAATGATATAATGGATGCAGAAATTTTCTCACGGCACTGGAGTGTGTATCGTAGAGATAGGATAGGAAAGGTGGGAGGGGGAGTTTTCATTCTGGTGAAAGAAGAATTTGTAAGCTACGAAAAAGTTAAAGATGAGACACATGAAATTCTAGGTGTAAGGTTCATTTCTAAAGATAATAGGCAACTTGATATATTTGGAGTGTACAGATCGGGAAAGGGTAGCACTGATGCGGATTCGGAATTATTTAATAGGATAGTCAGCTATGTGGGAAACGACATGGAAAGAAATGTGATTGTAGCGGGAGATCTGAATTTGCCAGATGTCAATTGGGAAGGAAATGCGAACGACAGGAAGCAGGACCAACAAATGGCAAATAAGTTAATATGGGAAGGACAGCTGATTCAGAAAGTGATGGAACCAACCAGAGGGAAAAATATCCTGGATGTGGTGCTGACAAAACCAGATGAGCTCTATAGGGAAACTGAAGTAATAGATGGTATTAGTGATCATGAAGCTGTTTCTGTGGTAGTTAAAAATAAATGTGATAGAAAGGAAGGTCTTAAAAGTAGGACTGTTAGGCAGTACCATATGGCTGATAAAGCAGGTATGAGGCAGTTTCTAAAAAGTAACTATGATCGGTGGAAAACGGTAAATAAAAATGTAAACAGACTCTGGGATGGGTTTAAAGAAATTGTTGAGGAATGCGAAAACAGGTTTGTACCTTTAAGGGTGGTAAGGAATGGTAAAGACCCACCTTATTATAATAGAGAAATAAAGAGACTAAGAAGGAGGTGCAGACTGGAAAGAAACAGAGTTAGAAATGGCTGTGGAAGTAAGGAGAAATTGAAGGAACTTACTAGAAAATTGAATCTAGCAAAGAAGGCAGCTAAGGATAACATGATGGCAAGCATAATTGGCAGTCATACAAATTTTAGTGAAAAATGGAAGGGTTTGTATAGGTATTTTAAGGCAGAAACAGGTTCCAAGAAGGACATTCCAGGAATAATTAATGAACAAGTGGAGTGTGTATGTGACGATCTTCAAAAGGCAGAAGTATTCAGTCAGCAGTATGTAAAGATTGTTGGTTACAAGGATAATGTCGAGATAGAGGAAGAGACTAAGGCCAAAGAAGTAATAAAATTTACGTATGATAACAATGACATTTACAATAAGATACAAAAGTTGAAAACTAGAAAAGCGGCTGGAATTGATCAGATTTCTGGGGATATACTAAAGACAATGGGTTGGGATATAGTACCATATCTGAAGTACTTATTTGATTATTGTTTGGCCGAAGGAGCTATACCAGATGAATGGAGAGTTGCTATAGTAGCCCCTGTGTATAAAGGAAAGGGTGATAGACATAAAGCTGAAAATTACAGGCCAGTAAGTTTGACATGCATTGTATGTAAGCTTTGGGAAGGCATTCTTTCTGATTATATTAGACATGTTTGTGAAATTAATAACTGGTTCGATAGAAGGCAATTCGGTTTTAGGAAAGGTTATTCCACTGAAGCTCAACTTGTAGGATTCCAGCAAGATATAGCAGATATCTTGGATTCTGGAGGTCAAATGGACTGTATCGCGATTGACATGTCTAAAGCATTGATAGGGTGGATCATGGGAGACTACTGGCAAAAATGAGTGCAATTGGACTAGACAAAAGAGTGACTGAATGGGTTGCTAAATTTCTAGAAAATAGATCTCAGAGAGTTAGAGTAGGTGAAGCTTTGTCTGACCCTGTAATAGTTGAGAGGGGAGTTCCTCAGGGCAGTGTTATCGGACCTTTATGTTTTCTTATATATATAAATGATATGAGTAAAGGAGTGGAATCGGAGGTAAGGTTTTTTGCGGATGATGTTATTCTCTATAGAGTGATAAATAAGTTACAAGATTGTGAGCAACTGCAACGTGACCTCGAAAATATTGTGAGATGGACAGCAGGCAATGGTATGTTGATAAACGGGGCTAAAAGTCAGGTTGTGAGTTTTACAGATAGGAAAAGTCCTCTCAGTTTTAATTACTGCGTTGATGGGGTGAAAGTTCCTTTTGGGGATCATTGTAAGTATCTAGGTGTTAATATAAGGAAAGATCTTCACTGGGGTAATCACATAAATGGGATTGTAAATAAAGGATACCGATCTCTGCTCATGGTTATGAGGGTGTTTAGGGGTTGTAGTAAGGATGTAAAGGAGAGTGCATATAAGTCTCTGGTAAGACCCCAACTGGAGTATGGTTCCAGTGTATGGGACCCTCACCAGGATTATCTGATTCAAGAACTGGAAAAAATCCAAAGAAAAGCAGCTCGATTTGTTCTGGGTGATTTCCGACAAAAGAGTAGCGTTACAAAAATGTTGCAATGTTTGGGTTGGGAAGAATTGAGAGAAAGAAGAAGAGCTGCTCGACTAAGTGGTATGTTCCGAGCTGTCAGCGGAGAGATGGCGTGGAATGACATTAGTAGACGAATAGGTTTGAATGGCGTCTATAAAAGTAGGAAAGATCACAATATGAAGATAAAGTTGGAATTCAAGAGGACAAACTGGGGCAAATATTCATTTATAGGAAGGGGAGTTAGGGATTGGAATAACTTACCAAGGGAGATGTTCAATAAATTTCCAATTTCTTTGAAATCATTTCGGAAAAGGCTAGGAAAGCAACAGATAGGGAATCTGCCACCTGGGCGACTGCCCTAAATGCAGATCAGTATTGATTGATTGATTGATTGATTGATCGCTTTTAATTGGGTTTATTTCAGCACTAGTATGATGCACAGTATTCCGCTTCATAACTGTGCCAAGTGGTGTAGGCGGCGGAACCATAGGTAGACAAATATAGGGTCCGAACATCGCAAGTTCAAGATAGTAGTTAGGAGAATTTGTAAAAACAACGGAACACAATTCGCCGACATTTTTCATTTTCAGTTGCGTGCAAGTAAAATAATGGAATAAGAATCCGGGGCCTGTTGATAACAGATGACCTCGATGTTCAGCCCCTTCAAACAACATGCGTCATCATCATCATCATTATTATCATCATCAACTGTTAATAACGTCCACATCTTTCATCTGGTTAGAAGAAATGGAAATCGAACACATATTTCAATCACTTGCTTATTTCGGACGTTAAAACCTGCTTTTTCTTTTTCTTACTACATGGCCAAGCGACGTACTATTCCAAATTATGTATTTTATTTTTACCGTAAGCAATAGGATTCGCCAAAATAATTTATCGCCCTTGGAGCGGGTTTAAGTCAGCCTCAAGAGATCAGCTGATTCATTCTGGTGAAAGAAGAATTTGTAACCTACGAAAAAGTTGAAGATGACAAACATGAAATTCTAAGTGTAAGGCTCACCTCTAAGGATAATAGGCAACTTGATGTCTTTGGAGTGTACAGACCGGGAAAGGGTAGCGCTGACGCTGATTCAGAATTAATTGATAATATAATCAGCTATGTGGGAAACGATAAGGTAAGGAATCTGATCTCAATTTACACAATGTCAATTGGGAAGGTAATGCGAACGACAGGAAGCATGACCAATAAATGGCAAATAAGTTGATATGGGAAGGGTATCTGATTCAGAAAGCGATGGAACCAACTACAGGGAAGAATATTCTGGATGTGGTGCTGGTAAAACCAGATGAGCTCTATAGAGAAACAGAATAGAACGTATCAGTGATCACGAAGCTGTTTTTGTGGTAGTTAAAAATAAATGTGAAAGAAAGGAAGGTATTTAATTATTTTGCTAATGGCTTTACGTCGCACGGACACAGATAAGTCTTATGGCGACGACGGTATAGGAAAGGCCTAGGAGTTGGTAAGAAGCGGCCGTGGCCTTAATTAAGGTACAGCTCCAGTATTTGCCTGGTGTGAAAATGGGAAACCACGGAAAACCATCTTCAGGTTTGACAACAATGGAATTCGAACCCACTATCTTCCGGATGCAAGCTCACAGCCGCGCGCCTCTAACCGCACGGCCAATTCGCCTGGTAGATATTAAAATTAGGACTCCTAGGCAGTATCATATGGCTGATAAAACAGGCATGAGGGAGTTTTTAAAAAGTAAATAGGATCGGTGGAAAACGGTAAATAAAAATGTAAACAAACTCTGGGATGGGTTTAAAGCAATTGTTGAGGAATGTGAAAATAGGTTTGTACCTTCAAAGGTACAGATCCACTGTATTATAACAGAGAAGTAAAGAGACTAGGAAGGAGGTGCAGGTTGGAAAGAAGTAGAGTTAGAAATGGCTGTGGAAGTAAGAAGAAATTGAAGGAACTTACTAGGAAATTGAATCTAGCAAAGAAGTCAGCTAAGGATAACATGATGGCAAGCCTAACTGGCGGTCATACAAATTTTAGTGAAAAATTGAAGGGAATGTATAGGTACATTAAGGCAGAAACAGGTTCCAAGGAGGACATTCCAGGAATCATTAATGAACAAGGGGAATGTGTATATGAGGATCTTCAAAAGGCCGAAGTATTCTGTCAGCAGTATGTAAAGATTGGTGGATTACAAGGATAATGTCCAGATAGAGGAGGTGACGAATGCTAAAGAAGTATTAAAATTTACATAACAATGATATTTACAATAAGATACAAAAGTTGAAAACTAGAAAAGCAGCTGGAAATGATAAGGTTTCGGGAGTTATACTAAAGACAATGGGTTGGGATATAGTACCATATCTGAAGTACTTATCTGATTATTGTTTGCATGAAGGAGCTATACCAAATGGATGGTAAGTTGCTATAGTAGCCACTGTGTTTAAAGGACAACGTGATGGACATAAAGCAGAAAATTACAGGCCAGTCGGTTTGACATGCATTGCATATAAGTTTGGGAAAGCATTCTTTCTGATTATATTAGACATGTTTGCGAAATTAATAACTGGTTTGTTGGAGGGCAGTTTGGGTTTAGGAAAGGTCATTCCACGGAAGCTCAACTTGTAGGATTCCAGCAAGATATAGCAGATGTTCTGGATTCAGGATAGAGGATTCCAAGAAGGAAATTCCAGGAATCATTACTGAACAAGATTGACCTATATAAGGCATTTGAATGGGTAGATCATGGGAGACTGCTGGCAAAAATGAGTGCAATTGGACTTGACAAAAGAGTGACTGAATGGGTGGCTATATTTCTAGAAAATATATATCACCGAGTTAGAGTAGGCGAAGATTTATCTGTCCCTGTAATAACTAAGAGGGGAATACCTCCAGGTAGTATTATTGGACCTTTGTTTTCTTATATATATCAATGATATGTGTAAAGAAGTGGAATCAGAGATAAGGCTTTTTGCAGACGTTGTTATCCTGTGCAGAGTAATAAATAAGTTACAAGATTGTGAGCAAATGCAGAATGACCTCGATAATGTGTGAGATGGTCAGTAGGCATGATGATAAACTGGGTTTAAAGTCAGGTTGTGATTTTCACAAATAGAGTCCTCTCAGTTTTAATTACTGCGTTGGTGGAATGAAAGTTCCTTTTGGGGATCATTATAAGTACCTAGGTGTTAATATAAGGAAAGATCTTCATTGGGGTGATCACATAAATATGATTGTAAATAAAGGGTACAGATTTACGCACATGGTTATGAGGGTATTTGGGGGTTGTAGTAAGGATGTAAAGGAGAGGGCATATATGTCTCTGGTAAAACCCAAACTCGAGTATGTTTCCAGCGTTTGGGACCCTCACCAGGATTACTTGTTTCAAGAACTGGAAAAAATCCAAAGAAAAGCAGCTCGATTTGTTCTGTTCTCCTGTGATTTCCGACAAAAGAGTAGCGTTACAAAAATGTTTCTAAGTTTGGGCTGGGTAAACTTAGGAGAAATGAGACGAGCTGCTCGACTAAGTGGTATGTTCCGAGCTGTCAGTGGAGAGATGGCGTGGAATGACATCAGTAGACGAATAACTTCGGGTGGTGTCTTTAAAAGTAGGAAGGATTACAATATGTCCGACTCGTTGGCTGAACGGTCAGTATACTGGCCTTCGGTTCAGAGGGTCCCGGGTTCGATTCCCGGCCGGGTCGGGGATTTTAACCTTAATTGGTTAATTCCAATGGCACGGGGGCTGAGTGTATGTGTTGTCTTCATCATTTCCTCCTCATCACGACGCAGGTCGCCTACGGGAGTCAAATAGAAAGACCTGCACCTTGCGAGCCGAGTCCGTCCTGGGATATCCGGGCACTAAAATTCAAACGACATTTCATTTCATTCCATCACAATTTGAAGTTAAATTTAGAATTCGATTGGACAATTTGGGGCAAATATTCGTTTATAGATAGGTGAGTTAGTAATTGGAATAACTTACCAAGGGAGTTCAATAAATTTTCAATTTCTTTCCTATCATTTAAGAAAATGCTAGGAAAATAAGAGATAGGGAATCTGCCACCTGGGCGACTGCCCTAAATGCAGATCATTAGTGACTGATTGATTGACCCGGCTGATATGAGAGGGAGAGGACTTGGTCGAGAAAGCCAAGCAATACTGCTGAGGATGTTCTGACAGTGACATTTCATTATCTATTATTCAACTGGCTGGGCAACTGCCATCTTCGCAGGCTGTACGTGCCAAGAGTTTCTATGCTTGCTTGCTTGATCGCAAATTAAGTTCCCATAGCTCATATGAATCAGTGGTAAAGTGTCGGCCTCCTTACACTAAGATAGCGGGTTCAGACCCAGAAAAGGTAGATGGAATTTTGAAGGACAGAAAAGAAGTCCATTCGACACTCCATCCCAGCATGTAAAAGATCTCTGGTGATACATTTGTTGTTTACCCGACAAAGTTCATTAAAATTCAGCCATAGGCGCCCAAAAGAGATTCGGTTTTCTCCACCATTTAGTAGGCCCTAGGGGAAAAGGAAGGTCGAAATTGCCGCGCAGGTAGCCAGATGGCATCAAATTAAAATGTCTGCAAAAAGTTAGGTGGGGCTATGTGATTATTATTATTATTATTATTATTATTATTATTATTATTATTATTATTATTATTATTATTATTATTATTATTGTTACCGTGGTTTGGTGGATTAGCAGAGGTGAAAGAAGGTGCTGGGATGAACAGGTCTCAACCTACGAAATTAAAGTTAATTTACAATTTCACCAAGGTTATATTTTCTTTTCGATATCAAGAAATAACAAGTACAACAGGAACTTAGTTCAGAAGCAACAAGATAAGAATACACAATTACAGTTCATTAATGTATTTTGGGCTTCGAGTTCCAGAAACACAATCCCTGAGCAATGAGCCCAACTTTACTCATACATAAGGTTTAACAAAGGGGCAGAAAACCCCAATCATGCCCAGGAGCACTCGCTCCCTATTACTCAGAAAAGCCTGCTCGAGGCACACAGAAACCAAATTTCAAAAAGAGCAATCCGCTCTCAAAGTTCAAGCCCATCAAAGGCCACACCAAACTCCACCTTCAAGTTGACCTCCAAGCACATGAAAACAGGGGTAAAAATACCCAACTTACTGAAGCCTATTAAGTAAAGAAACAGGGCAATTACATGGCCTCCAAAATACCAACTTGAGAGGAGGCGTCCTTGCACTCCTAATACACTTTATTTAAAACCTATTTGGCACTAGGCCGCATATGCAAGGGCTAATCCTATACTAAAGAGGTGACACGATAGGAAAACTTATTACATTACGAAACGAAGAAAAATGGTTGAGAAAACGTAGTCACCTCAAAAACAATATGAAAGGGAGCTCGAGAGGGTTAGGCACTCTCTATCCCAATTTGTAGTTTAAAGAGATAAAATTTATACCAAGAGTCTATTACATTTTAGAGGAAAGTTACATGATAAAAGGTATCGAACCTGCCCCGAGAGTTAAACTGCTGAGCTAGCAAGAAAATAAATTATTAAAAGGCCATTACCTTATTGATGAACCGCTGCCCGAAGAAAGATGCGCTTCCCGCCCCCTGCTACATAATTTACACAATGATAGATGTTACTGAAGTGGCGCAGGATCCAGAAAATCAGCAGTTTATATGCCCTCGCGGAACATTCGAGACCTTTCATGAATGATAATAACCGCCCACAAGCATTTTATTGGACGGCCAAAACATTACAAGTCAAAACTGAAGAAGACATCTAGGATTGGTGGAAAATTAATTACAAAAATTACTCATTGGTCGAATTCAAAACTGGCGGAAAGAGAAGGGTTATACAGCCAACCTAAACAATGACTGAAAGAAATTTAACAAAGAACAAACTTATGCATACTAAAATTCTTCAAAAAAAGTTCTTTCACTTCGCACTAGGGTGCACCGTTGTATTTCTTCAGTAGTGCCATCTAGAAGAGAATGCTCACACTTCTCACGACAGAGAAAACAAAAATAAATCGAAAAAGACACAGTTCAGAACTCTTCAAAATTTACAGATAGCGACATCTTCTGATAACCTTTAGAATTAACATGGTTGTTAGAGTTCAGGCTTCCTCCAGTAGAGGAGTTTCAACTGGCGCAAAGTTTGAATTAGCGGCGCGGAGGTGTACCGCCTGGTACAATTATTATTATTATTATTATTATTATTATTATTATTATTATTATTATTATTATTATTATTATTATTATTATTATTATTATTTACCACAAGGAAAATGTAATTCATTCCTTCCTATTGAGAACATAGAAATGTTCAGGTAGCTCAATCACAGGGTAGCTTGCAATGGTGTCAAAATGGTTTTCTAACCGCCCAGTGTCCGGGAGAGTTGCGATTTCCAATTGTTTTCTTTTTATTTCTTTTTTGTATATGTACCTTGCCTTTCTGATATACACACACTCATATCACTCACGAAATATTATTTTCTAAGCGACGCAGCATACTACAGATAATTCCGGGAGGCTGGTAGTTCCTAATCTTACATACCTTTCTCCACTACTGCCTTTCAAAAATACTGAAGTTTCTAACGATGGTCTTGTGCCATATTAAGGGATACGTAATACGCATACACCTAGAAAGGAACAGGGAAATCATCTTCGTACTTTTGGATTTGGAAAAAGCTTATGATACAGTAAAGAGAAAACATGTACGGGAATGCCTACTGAAAAGGAATGTACCAAAATAATTAATTAACAAGATAAAAATGTTGCATCATGAGAGTAAAAGCAGTGTACAAGTGGGGAGTGGTGACTCTGAAACATGTTATACAAAAAAGGTCTCAAGCAAGAAAGTGCACTGACGCCATTATTGTTTATTATGTTGATGGATAAAATCATAAAACGTGTAAAACAGTGTATCAGTAATAATGAATTGAATGCTTTGGTATGTGCAGATGATGCGGTGATTTGGGGAAAGGGAGAAAATGAAGTACAAAGGAGACTGGACATTTGGAATGAAAATCAGAAGGAGTTTGGAATGGTAATTAGTAAAAAGAAAACGGTAGTCATGCACTGTGGAAAAGAGGAAAAGAGAAGCCAAGTGAACATAGACGGAGAACGGCTAGAGAATGTAGAACAGTTTACATATCTACTCTATGTAGCATTATTAAATCAACCCTGAAATTAATAACAGAATAAGTAAAGGTACAGCATTTTATCGTCAAGTTAGAGAGCTTTTATGGGATGACAAAGTACCTAGGAGGACGAAATTAACATTATTTAAACAGTATTTCATACTAATTGTAACATACGGACTAGAAACGCTGGTAACTAATAAGAGACAAGATAGTAAGATCCAAGCAGTAGAAATGAAATGTTTAAGAACTTCGGTTAAAAAGGCAAGAAGAGATAGAAATCAAAATATTAAAGTCAGAGAAGAGCTAAATGTAGAACCGTCCGTACAGAAGATACAAAAAGCAAGACTGAGATGGTTCGGACATGTAAAAAGAATGGGAAAGGAACTGGTAGCAAGGAGGGAATTGAAAAGAGAAGTTAAAGGAAAGAGACCAGTTGGAAGACCGAGAAGAAGGTGGATGGATCAGATTTGGGAGGATATTAGAGAAGTTGGATTGGATATGGCAGAAGTTATGGAGCAGGAAACGTGGAAGGACGGAAAGGAGTGGAGGAGGCTTGTTAACCACACCAGGGCGACTGCAGTGGGACATTGATGATGATGTTGATGGATACGCTATATTTCAGTTTCGGAGCTCATGAAGGTAACATCGTTAATTTACGCCTCAGTTCCTATCTGTATTATGAAATTGTTTTCCACTATGTAGTAAAGAGTGCGCTTCTCTGTTAAATGCACGTGTATCCTGTTTTAGATATTACTACACGAACCGGAAACGACGCCACTATTAGTATATTACACTAGCTTTCCGCCCGGTTGACTTTGCTCGTAACGAGAACTGAGAAGAGAATTGGGTTCATATCCCTGCATTGACCATACAAAAGTTGCTCATATGGTATGCGTCAATTTTCTACGAATCCTATCTCCCGCCCTTTCATTTAATTTCAAAGTAATTCATAGAGAGTTTATAGACAGTAAGACCTCATAACTTTGAGTGGTGTCTTGAAAAGTAGGAAAGATCACAATTGGATTTTCTACTTCTTCTTTCAGTTTTTCCATAGCTTTGTGCGGTCGAGGGTGCGTACTGAGTCGCACATATTGACATGGGCCTATTTTACGGCCAGATGCCCTTCCTGACGCCAACCCTATTAGAAAAGATGTACACTAGAATTTCCCAAAAGAGGACATCATCGGGGATGAAGAATGTGTCCCTTTTTTTTTTTTTTTTTTTTTAGAAGAGTCCATTATTGAGAAAAATCAAATGTTTGAAAGTGTCAAACCAAATCCCATGGCGCAACAGACACGAAGGACCATGGCCTACCAAGCGATCGGTGCTCAGCCCGAAGGCCTGCAGGTTATGAGGTGTTCTGTGGTCAGCACGACGAATCCTCTCGGCCGTTCTAGACCGGGGCCGTCAGCTCACTGTTAGACAGCTTCTCAATTGTAGTCACGTAGGTTGAGTGGACCTCGAACCGGCCCTCAGGTCCAGGTAAGAATTCCTGATATGGCCGGGAATCGAACCCTGGGCCTCTGGGTAAGAGGCAGGCATGCTACTCCTACACTGCTGGGCCGGCACCCAATAATTAAGATTTTTTTAAACAATTAAAAGAATAATAGTCATCTGAAGTAACGTAGTTTTGTTAGTCATACTCTTCCCAATTCATAAAAGCAAGTCAAACCTAACCAAATAAACCCCATTACATTAAAACTGTGATGGCTTTTGTCATGTCAAACGACCGCTGCTCAACTCGAAGGCCTGCAGATCACGAGATGATGCGTGCTCAGCTTGAATAATCTTATAAGTGTCACTAATTCACCGTCAGATTGCTAGTCAATTATTATTCTTACGTGGGTTGACTGGAAATCTAATTAGCGCTAGCTCTCTACCCCTACACTGCAGGACCGGCTCAAGTATTAAATAGTATTATCTTCTTTCATTTCATAATCCGTTTAACTTCCAGGGGTTTTTTTTCGGACTTGTTGAGAGAACCCACCTCCATCCCCTCAAGGGCAGTGTCCTGTAGCATGGGACTTCGGTCGCGGATACAACTGGGAAGAAGGACCAGTACCTCGGCCATGCGGCCTTACCTACTATGCTGAACAGGAGGGGGGTAGGCAGATTGAAAGGGATAGGGAAGGAAGGGGGGTAGGAAGTGACCGTGGCCTTAAGTTAGGTACCCTCCCGGTATTTACCTGGAGGAGTAGAGAAACTACGGAAAACCACGTCGAGGATTGCTGAGATGGGAATCAAATCACCTCCCCACCCCACCCTACCCCTACTCAGTTGACCACCCGGGGATGAGTTCCTCCTGTGGGTGGGGGCGGTAGAATAACACCCACGGTATCCCCTGCCTGTCGTAAGAGGCGACTAAAAGGGGCCACAGGGGCTCTGAACTTTGGAGCGTGGGTTGGCGACCGCGGGGCCCTCAGCTGAGTCCTGGCATTTCTTCCACTTACTTTTGCCAGGCTCCTCACTTTCATCTATCCTGTCTGACCTCTCTTGGTCAACTCTTGTTCTTTTCCGACCCCGACGCTATTAGGTTTGCGAGGGCTAGGGAGTCTTTCATTTTCACGCCCTTCGTGGCCCTTGTCTTCCTTTGGCCGATATCTTCATTTCTCGAAGTGTCGGATCCCTTCCATTTTTTCCCTCTGATTAGTGTTATATAGAGGATGGTTGCCTAGTTGTACTTCCTCTTAAAACAATAATCACCACCACCACCACCACCGGGGATGAGTGGACTCCGTTCCAGTCCTCGTACCACTTTTCAAATTTCGTAACAGAGCCGGGAATCGAACACGGTACTCCGGGGATGGCAGTTAATCACACTAACCACCACACCACAGAGGCGGACTAGAAATACCATATCTATCATAATAAAATGGGCACACTCTTTGCAATAAAGGCTTACCCAATGCTTCTCGAATCAGACTGAAGGCTTATGACCCCGACAAGGAGATTGGGAGTCTCCATTTCCATCCTATCCCTACTGATATGTAGAAAACAAACTGAAACATATTTTAAAGAGTTTCAGGGCTGCTTTGTGTATCAGTTTTGAAGTACTTGTGAAGGCAAGCAGCACCATTAACTCAAACTTCAGGATATGAAACCTGTCATTTCACTTCGCTGCCTCGAAACAACTCCACCCTCACTGCAAGTGTTCCAAGCACGTGCTCTGTTAACTAGAATTTACAGGAAGTACAATAAATGCAACACAGCTTGTAACTTAGTGCTTGAACGCAACCACGAGTAGATTTATCGTAGTAAGTGTTCCTCGAGGCATGGGTCATACTTCGCAGGTGTCCAAAACATTCGCGCACGTGGTTTGCTCCAGATGAGGTTCCTTACAAAATATCTCCCTCCTAATCTTTTCTAGCACTGTGTACACTGCTGTTCATAACAATTCGAACACCATGTAGCAGTTGTTATAAAACTCTGATTTTCACTGTAAATACCAGTATTATCCAATAATGAAGAAATGATAAACATTTTACTGATATGGTTAAAAGCTGTGAAAGATAATGTAATAAGAGATATATCTAGTTCGACTCGCAGGAGCTTTTAGCATAGATCTTCATTATAGACTGTTAGGTATTTCAGCGTCCAGTCAGGAAGCCTCTATGAATTAACTGTGCTCTTACAAAATTCTCTATTTCCAACTTTAGGTTTGTCTTCTCGTTTAAATTTTCACCTAGTATATTTAAATCATTAAAACCTAAGTCTATCCGTAGTCACCTTGGTCTCCCTCTATTTATATTACTTTGCATGACCGATTTCATTTTTCTCATTGATAACTTATCCTCCTCCATTCGCCTCGCATGATCCTCATACACATAGCTTAAAGCATGGAGTAGATTTCTAACTTCGTCTTTAGTCATTTCGAGTACCCTCCTGTCATTATTCTGAGTTGTTTCTACTAATAATCATTCTCATTACTTTCACGATTTCCTGTTTTCTTTTGTTTTACGTCGTATGGACACAGATAGGTCTTATGGCTACGATGGGAGATAAAAGGGCTGGGAAAGAAGCGGTCGTGCCCTTAATTAAGGTACAGCCCCAGCATTTGCCTGGTGTGAAAATGTAAAACCACGGAGAACGTTCTTCAGGGCTGCCGACAGTGGGGTTCGAACCCACTTATGCAAGCTGACAGCTGCGCGCCCCTAACCGCACGGCTAACTCGTTCGATTCACATTTGTTAAGTTACCAATAAGATAGAGGGTTATGAAGAGGAAGCTGTTTACTTAATTCAATGTAACTTAAGTAAAACCTCGTTAACACGAAATCCAAGGGACCGAAAAATCAAGTGTTGGTGTTAAAAAAAAGTCGTGTTGAACGTGTACCCAAATTTTAGAGTTGGAATATCAGTCACTTTACAGGACATTATTATAGTTTTCTGATGCACTGTATAATATATGATACTACATAAATGACTGTTAAAGTACTCAATTAATTCTCGGGGGAAGGGATGGAAATGTAAGTAGCCTATGTTTCGCTGTCGCTCAGGGGAAATAAAGTGCCTCGTCACTTTACGGCCAGCTGCATGCATAGCTTCAGTAAACTCAGCAATAACTTCGGATGTCGCAGCGAAACGTTATAAAATATTTAAAGATTAAAATTTCTTAGCGGCTGGGTAGAATTACACCACCACCGCTACCTCAAATAAGAACAACTGTTGATCTTCAACAGTGGTCTTTCCTTACATTTAATGTGCACATCACTGAAATGAAGTTGGAGGGTAAGAACACAAACTGACCGTTGAATCGGTAATATTCACAATAAATTTTCGATATAATTCTACAAAGAATAGTCAGCCACACTTTTTCGTATCTTCGTATCTTAACATCCAAATAGACTATGGTTTAGCAATTGTTTACTTTCAACTACGCGCGTTTCTTGCATTTCCAGCAGAGAATCGACTTAAAAAGCACAATAAATAGCATTGGTGGTTAGCGTGATATAGGGGGCTCAAAAAGAAGAAGAGTTCGTTGTACGTCATAATCGAAACTAGGCTATGTGCCAACACCGGGTTTCACCCTATCCCTTATTAACATCATCATCATCATCATCATCATCATCATCCCTCATCCAGATGCACAGATCGTCTATGCGATTGAAACAGATGAATGAAAGTATCAAATTTCTTCTAACCCATGTCGTCAATCCTATGCCAAAGCCGTGAACGTGACAATGGTTTTCCTATCCATTATTTCCGTGAAGACTGCTCACGCCTCCCAGCCACATATTGATATACAATCCATCAGACCAATTTTCATTGAGTTAATTTTCCTATGCGCGGCTGTAAAGAAAAATGAACATTAAATACATCATACTCCAGGAGCGGGTAAATATGCCATGCAAACATACTGCGTTGATGGGGTGAAAGTTCCTTTTGGGGATCATTGTAGGTATCTGGGTGTTAATATACGGAAAGATCTTCATTGGGGTAATCACATAAATGGGAAGGGGGTTAGGGATTGGAATAACTTACCAAGGGAGACGTTCAATAAATTTCCAATTTCTTTGAAATCATTTAGGAAAAGGCTAGGAAAGCAACAGATAGGGAATCTGCCACCTGGGCGACTGCCCTAAATGCAGATCAGTATTCATTGATTGATTGATATTGTTATTGATTGAACATACCATTCCTCCACTACGGCACAGTAAGTTCCATAGATAGGAAAAGCATTGTCACATTCGTGGTTATGACATAGGAACGGCGATATCAGAAGACAGAGAGCACTGGAAACACTACGTCTTGCCAGGAACGGATCTGAGCTATAAATGCACATGTATAACATGTTTCTTAAGATTTATTAATGAGGAACTGAACTAATTAGCCTATGCAGGAATATTTTAAAGCCTTGCTTACTGTTCTCACTCTTGTCTTAATTGGGTCTTCATTAACGTCTCTCCAAAAGTTGCCGCAGATAAAAGGCCGGAGGAAATCACGCAATTGTATCCCTGAATTGGGATGTTAATTAATAAAGTGTAACCACCCAGGGTGGGTTTGCATGTTCCACAGAGGTGGGCCCCTCCGGCAACGAAACAGAGGGCTGGTGAATGAGGTAAGCCTGTCTGCTTCCCCGAAATACATTCTTGCGACAATAATCTAATATAAGAGAGATTCGGCTAAATCTGCGGTATTAAGGTAAAATATTAAGGCAAAACGGAAATATGACACATTTTGGGAATGATTGTCGAATTAATGTTAGGACACTGAAACAACTGTTAGTTACGCTGTATGCATTTAATACTTCAAAACAATATTGTAATACAGAGAAGTACAACTCAGTTTGGGGACATCCATAGGCGTTCGTAAATTTAAATGAAATTGAAAATCCACAGCCTGTTTCCAGTCATACGATCGGGTCAGGAATGGACTTTTTTTTTTTTTTTTTTTTTTGCTAGTTGCTTTACGTCGCACCGACACAGATAGGTCTTATGGCGACGATGGGACGGGAAAGGGCTAGGAGTTGGAAGGAAGCGGCCGTGGCCTTAATTAAGGTACAGCCCCAGCACTTGCCTGGTGTGAAAATGGGAAACCAGGAAAAACCTTTTCAGGGCTGCCGACAATGGGGTTCGAACTTACTATCTTCCGAATACTGGATACTGGCCACACTTAAGCGACTGCTGCTATCGAGCTCGGTAGGAATGGAATGAATGAAGCCCCAATCTAGTGGCAAGGATAGGAATTGTGCCGGCTGCCGAAGCCTGTCGCACTCCTCTGGGACAGTGATTAATGACTGACAGATGAAATGAAATGATATTGGAGAGTGTTGCTGGATTGAAAGATGACAGAGAAAACCGGAGTACCCGTAGAAAAATATGTGCTGCCTCCCCTTTGTCCAGCACAAATCTCACATGGAGTGACCGGGATTTGAACCACGGAACCGACCGGTGATAGGCCGGCGCGCTGCCACCTGAGGCTCTACTCGTAAATTTAAATACCTTGGAGAAATTCTTACTTTCAATGCAAATCAAAAGAGGGCATTAAACAACAGGGTGAGGAGGATGGAGATGACCTTCAGAGTACGCCATTAACACCTAATATATATAATTCCATGTTTGGTACTGCTCTTATGAACCTACAAGAAATGAACACACTCCCTCTTGGACACCCATAATTCTTCTTGATTAAGGAATATTATATTGAAGTTATATTGTATTATGAAAGAAAGAAAAAGGATGAGGCTATTTTTGCCCGTGAGTTATGAAAATAATTACTTATCATTCTCTATTTCGTAAATACATTCGCAGAGAGGAAACACAATGGCGGCAACAATCATCGCTTTGTTGCCTTACTTCATTTTCCTTCTGAGTCGCTTTGGCACATGTAGGGCGTAATCCGTTACACTGTGAACGTTTCCTGACGTTAACGTACCAGGGAAGTGTTATTTTTGATTTTGAGTCAAAATTACTAAAAAAAACTTTTTGTCCATCGAGAGTCGTTCATCCGTCGCAAGTGACCGTAGAAGCGAGCCCTCCGTTTGCGTATTGTGTCCGTGATCTTCTCTATCTTAGATTTTCTCATGCACTTGTATTTTGGGCCAAAAATGTTGTGGAGAATCTTTCTCCCTTTTTGCTCTAACTTAGCGAGTGCACATTTCTAAGAGAGGATAAGGCATTCTGGCGCTTAGAGAGATACCAGCTTGACGCCGGTGTTATTTTGGTGAATTTTGGTATTTATAGAAAAGCACCTCTTGTTCTACATGTTCCGGGTGGTTTAGAAAGCTACGTCCATTTCTTTTTGCTCTGGCCACTAATACCTCTGTACCTAGTCCGTCCCTTTGATTGGAACCACTCACCTAGGTATTTAACTATTATCATTATTACTAATTGTTATTATTAAGTATTAGCACATCCCACATTCATACAAACCCTGTTGGGATACCCACAACATCATAACAACTACAGGTTCATTTGTTTCTGAGAAAACTGTAACTGCGAGGAATTGGTTTAATTACAAAACTTCCGTCAGTTGAAGGTTGCCACAGAGTTCAAAACATAACGAATCAATGACATTTATAATTTCGGCTTACAATGATAATTTTGTTGATTACATTATTCTTATAATGCCGTTAAAGTACAAGCGTTGCAGCATATAGCAATGATTTCTAAGTAATGAAAATGGACCTCGATTAGCCAACAAAGATACAGTTAGCAGTTCTGGAACGTCTAAGTTAAACTGCTTCCAGAAAATTACTATGAATCGAAAAATAGAGCACCTACAATTAATCCTATCACTTTAATATACTTCAGTCCATTTTTTAAATGAAAATGTATGGTCGGTATATAGATAAGATTCTTTTCCCTATCAACGTCTGGCTTGTGTGTGGAGATTTCGAAATAAACTGAGCGTTCCATTATACTACATGTTGTATACAAGGATTCGTTATACAGAAACACAACATAAATTTATTGCTTCAATAAGTTTTTTACACAATATGTACATAAGTATAACTAAACTTCTCTTGAAGCTGGAGGAACTTACACACAATTAATGATGATATTAACAGTAGACTGAGGGTCTGTTGAAATATACACTATATACACACGAATCTATCTTGAGGAGATAGTCTGTCAAATAAAGGAGAGTTCAAGATATTCGAAAACTATCTGCCTTGTAGAATTATTAGTGTAACTTGCAATGAAAGTTCGCACTAACAGAATGCTATTAATTGCCGTAGGCTTGTCAGGAACTGACATAAATATTCACAATTAGTAGAATACTAATGTTGATGTCGGAGCATAAGTGAGGACTGAGGGATGAGTAGAATACTGGCATCGGGGCTCGAATGGCTACAGGAAGCGGGAGGTGAGGCAGTGCCAGAGGTGAAACCTCACAACCAGAATTCAGTCCATCTGTTCGATACACATGTTTAAGAGGGATAGCCTCCGTGTTCGACTTTCAGTGTAATCTGGCGTTGGACACTGGGGAGTCCTGGGAAGTAGCGGAATGCTGCTCATTTTATAGCGCTGGCTGACGTCATAAGCAAGCGCACTGCAGTCACCTCGTAGTCTCTGCAAAGATCCGGGCTCCGGCGTGTTGCGGAGCTATCAGGCGCAGAGCTGAGATCGCGAAGGGCACACAACACTACATATCCCACACTGTTTGATTCCTTGCAGGCTATGATGTCAATTCTCCTAACACTACCGTTATAGGCAAGTTCGGATACCTCTTCAGTGACCCTATAACATTTCCTTCTGAGGCAATTTTCTGTTAGGGATCGAATCTTCTGGTGTTATACAATACCATGTGATCGTTCGATTTTTAGCGACTGTGTAAACCCATACTGATACTTAGAAAAATAAATTAATTTCAAAGCCTTCCTGCACTGATTGTGAGATTGTGAGTAGAAGAAGGATGCATGATGAACCACTTTTTAACTTACTCTTAAAATGTATTGAAGGATTGTCCTTTCAGATCTGATGTAATTTTGTTAATACTTTTTTAAACTGAAAAATGCAATGGTTGAAACCGAAATTTTGTAATCTAGAACGAGATACATCGACTTGGTTTAGTGCGCTGGTATGCTATTTATGAACGCCCCTTGTGAAATTAATCTTTTATCAGTTTCTGCTTAAAACGTAAGAAACGATTAATAAATATATATTTTTTCACAACATACTCAAGACAGACAGTAACAAAACAAGAGGTCTGCAGTGTTCAGTCATAGGGGATATTGTTATAGTACGCAATTTCATTTCTTGGACAACCAAAACTTCAAGAATCCAGCTACAGCTTGTGCTGATATAGGAACTTTTTACAAGCCCTGAGGTTCGTAACCCAAAAACTAGATCCTAATAACTGTAGTTACAGACAACACTACATCACAAAAACACAGGTTACCTAGTTTTAGACTGACAGGTATATCTGATGGCCGACACGTTCAACTCGAAATGAAGTAACAGATTCTGTTTTTTCTTCAGACGTATTGAAGTTTATGCATTAACTGCATCAAATCTCATGCCACTAATTCTAAGACGAAATAGCTCCATAACTTACTCGATGTGACTGAATTAATCTCTTTTCATATCCATATGTATACTTTGTAAGACAAAGAGTAATCGGACGAAGGGATAAGTAAGACCAAACTGAAAGTGCATATCATCACAGACCAAGGATTTCATGATAACTCAGTTTGTGGGATTTCTTCTCCAGAATCGGAGTTTTTCAATGACATTCAAGGACGCTGTAGTAGATGGGGGAACTTGAAGAATGCCCTCCCACAAGGAAATGTGCTAGCTCCAATAATCTTCAACATTTATACCAACTATCAGCCCCTCCCATAAGGAACATAGAGTTTTATATACGTAAAAGATGATCGTGCCATTACTGTTCAGGGTGGTTGCTTTGAAAACGTGGAACGAAAGCTGTCCACCACCTTAACAGACCTAACAAGGCCTAAGCAAATATTACAAGGAAAACCAGCTAAGAACAAACGCTGCGAAAACACAAACTTGTGCATTTCGTCTCAGCAACCAACAAGCAATTACACAACTAAATGTGCCATGGGAAGGAATTTAAATTGAGCACTTTCTCATCTCTAAATACCTGGGGGTTACTCTAGACCGAACTCTTACCTAAAAATCTCACTGTCTGGAAACGAAACAGAAAGTATCAGTATGAAACAATATCCTGCGTAAACTCTCTGACACCGATATGGAGACTAAACCTAACTCGGTTAGAACAACTGCCTTGGTCCTCTGCTACTCCACTGCAGAATATGCAAGCAAGTGGACATCATTCTGAATTATACTTGCCGACTTATCACGGGTTGCCTAAAACCTACGCCTGTAGAAAACGTTTACTGCTTAGCCGAAATTTCTCCACCAGATATCAGACGTGAAGTGGCAGCCAGAATTGAAAGAACAAAGGCAGACAATTCAGAAAATTATCCTCTATACGGGTACAAACCATCAAATCGAAACAAGTAAATGAACATTTTCCTTCATTCTACAAAATGCCTTACAGGGAAAAATCAGACTAGAATTATGGAAAAGGAGAGTTCTTGAAGACTGGGTTATTTCTTGAGAGTGTTTACCTTTAGGACATGACAATGGATAGGTTTCGTGGAAAACGCTGAACAGGTTGTGATGCGAGGTAGGTAGGTCCAAGGTGTTATTTGAAGAAATGGGTATACACTTCCAACACCAACATGTGCAAGTGGAGGGATCACCTTCTTGCTTCCACATTATGTCCAGCTAAGTGTTCGATAAAGCGTTTCATGAGAGGAACATCTGAAACATTTGGTGTGGCAAAATACTCGTCACAAAGTAATCTTTAATACAGGTTCTCTGTACAGAGCTTTTATAACCGATCATTGACGGTTGTGAGTGACTTTTAAAAAGCTCCAGTTACAGTAACTATTTTCCTTGTTTTTTGTACTTCTTACGTTAATCTTGTACTTCTAAGACTGGTGTAGGTTATGAATCACAGATGTTTCTTGGCTTATTAGCACGCGGATGTTTATCTACATTTCGCAAATAAAAAGATTTCTCTAAATGATAAGATTACCTACAAATTTCCCTAAATGTTTCTTATTATTTTCCTAACATTAATATTATGTTTGTGTGGTAATTGGACTATCCTACCAGGCAAGTGGCTGCATGGTTTGGGTCACGTACCTATCTGCTTTCATTCGGCAGAGAGTGGTAGATAGATACCCTACTATATGTAGGCAGCTGTGAAGATGGTTTTCCATGATTTGCCATTTTCACATCAGGCTTTACGTTAATTAAGGCTACGGTCGCTCTCTTACCTCTTCTAGCCCTTTCCTATCCCATCGTCGCCATATGACATATCTGTGTGGGTACGACGTAGAGCAAATTGTATAATGATAAATAAATAATGAAATAAACAGGGTCATCCTTCATTAAATTGGATCGATAAGGCAGCCATTATTTGATTCGTAACAGTATTACACCGTTCCCATCACCCACGGAGGAGAAGGTCCATGTGTACGTAATCTGTCTGAATAATGTTCACAATACTGGATGCCACACAACACTTTTCCAGGCCTCTGTGGGAATAGCAACAACTCTAATGTAAAGTGATTTCTTCCTTGTTATTATACACGTTTTACATTACAGGTTGATCGATGAACTATAGCGAACCTACTGAATACCACCAGGACAAACGTTTTATTGACCGTATTAGAACGAATGCAGCTTCCGTGACTCAGGTGGCAGTGTACCGGCCTCTAGCCGCTGGGTTCAGTGGTTCAAATCCCGGTCACTCCATGGGAGATTTGTGCCGAACAAAGCGAAGATGGGATAGGTTTGTCTGCGGGCACTTCGGTTTCCCTGTCATCTTTCATTCCAGGAACACCCTCCAAAATCATTTCATCTGTCAGTCATTACAGTAATCATCGCAGTAGAGGAGCGCGACAGGCTTCGTTAGCCGGCACAGTTCCTGTTCTGGCCGCCAGATAAGGCTTCATTCATTCCATTCCCAACCCGCTCAAATGACTGGAAGTAGGCTGAGGATTTTCGGTTTCATCAGAACGAGCGCAATGCACAATTTATTAACTTATATCAGATTGCAGAGGGAATGCGACGAAGCCATCGGTGGGTTACGGCAAATTGAAAAAACGGGTTACAGTAAGTATAAAACATAATTTGGATAAGGTCGACCTCAAAAAGAGTCTCTTTAGAGTACATCGTCACAAAAAGCAGAGGGAAAGGGCGTCAAGGCAGTGTAGAATTCAAGAGGACAAATTAAGGCAAATATTCATTTCTAGGAAGAGCAATTAGGGATTGGAATTATTTATCAAGGAAATAAATTTCGAAGTACTCTGAGGTGATTTAATAAAAGACTAGGTAAACAACTGATAGGGAATCTGCCACCAGAACGACGGCACTAAATGCAGCTCAGTGATGAGATGATATTGATTGATATTGCAAATACAATCTTGCAGAAGAGGGAGTTTCACGTTTGGTACCAGGTGACGAGCTCTTTGTGTGGACAGTCAGACGACCTAACGATGTAAACGAGTGTTTAATCTCTCAGCTGATTATATCAATCGTGATTAATATTATCATGAATTATCGAAAACCGGACTTCACTGGAATATCAATGAGTTTCATAGCAAACAAAATGATGTGGATCATGAAATAAAACCAAACCAAACCAAACCCCATGACACTACAGCCCTTGAAGGGCCTTGGCTTACCAAGCGACCGCTGCTCAGCCCGAAGGCCTGCAGATTACGAGGTGTCGTGTGGTCACCACGACGAATCCTCTCGGCCGTTATTCTTGGCTTTCTAGACCGGGGCCGCTACCTCACCGTCAGATAGCTCCTCAATTCTAATCACGTAGGCTGAGTGTACCTCGAACCAGCCCTCAGGTCCAGGTAAAAATCCCTGACCTGGCCGGGAATCGAACCCGGGGCCTCCGGGTAAGAGGCAGGCACACAACCCCCACACCACGGGGCTGGCGGATCATGAAATAAGGAGGGCAATCTTTAAATGGTTTTACCCTTGAGAGATCCAGCCAACATTTTTTATCTCAAGTTTTCTTCATGACAAAGCACCGTATCGCAGCAGCTTTTATGAGACAGTGGTATTGATTTTCAGGGGCCGTTGAATGGCCAGGTGAATTTCTCGATTTAAACTTTGCAGACCGTATTGGAGCGATTTTAACGGACGCATTTAGTCACTGATGATCCAAAAAGGAGGTACCAAAAGTTAGTTCCAACACACGTTGCGAGCACACCTTACCAATGATTTACACGGCATAGAAGGGGACACAAATATCTCCGAGACTCTTCTACGCCCGTATTCTGAAAGACTGCGTGCTGTGGGAGAATCTGCGGGTGGACACACCAAATACTAATTCGTAATATGTACAAGTGATTAATAAATATTGTTCATTAGTGAGCATAGTGTACATTTATTTCTCCTTCGAACCCTGAAAAATGATTATGTGATACCCAGCAGAAGACCGAAATAACATGATATATGGAGTGTATGTGCATTTGTAGTGGGCTTGAGAGACTGGTATGTAAAAGCAGCCTCTGACTCAGTGAGGACAGCCACGGGAAACGCCTATGTTTTCCGTGGCAGTTAATTGGTAGATCTGATGAGGATCCAACCATCCGTAGAGTTGATAACTTAATTATGCTGCAGTATGCAAGCATTACAAACAGAGAGAGAGAGTGAAAATGAAAAATAATTTTGTACCTGGATATATACACTGTGCCATTGTGAAAGACAAATTAATTTGAACCTTTACTAATGTTTTAAATAGTCAATTAATAAAATTTTAGAACTAGTTTCAGTGATGTTCAGTTCTCTCGTTTGCTTACCCACTAACGGTGCTTTCATTTGAGGTTTCAATCAATCAGTACTGATCTGCATTTAGGGCAGTCGCCCAGGTGGCAGATTCCCTATCTGTTGTTTTCCTAGCCTATTCCTAAAGGTTTAAATACCTTTCGGTTCTTCAAACTATTCCCCAGGTAAATGGTTTTCTAACGTGCTGGTGTTGCTAGTAACTACTGACACGGACCTCTTTTTAAGCACTCTCAAAAACCAACCGACATTGCAGGAGCTCGGTACCGCAACCTTGAGCACAGAAGTTGAGCGTCTAAACAAGTGTAATAATAAGCGTCCTTCGCAGAAGACATTTAGACAACCGAATAATAGAATGGCGAAGGCAATGCATTCATTTTCCATCCTTCACACCGCACAAGTCATTCTATTGAACGCAATAAACATTGATGCACTGAAAAATCGTTAACTCCAAACTGCGCAGTAAGGATGATTCATCCGACCGTTACACAGTACTATGCTGCGCAACAGTCTGTGGCAACATGATGCAATAGTTAAACGGCGACCTTATTCTTAATAAGACACCTAAACCCAATTTTCATGAGCTAAAGTGCATCACAATATTCATTGTCGACTAGGACCTTGTTGAAAGTTTCGACCAGAACAACATTATCATCATCGTCTTCTTGTTATACGAAAGAATCATTTCGATTTCAGTGTCCAGAAAGTGATCTATAAGCAGAAATAGGCTTTAGGTTACTTCACCTCAGCTTCTCTAAGAGCATTTTCTAATTGCATTAACTCGGATTATCAAGTAAAGGGGTATTATTCGTGTAGTTGTTTGCCTATTACCCGCCACTCAGAAGAATCTACGACTCTGTGAATATATGCCACTCTGTATCGTCTCTGACTACTTACAGAAGATTAGATATTTCACGACAATCAATCAATCAATCAATCAATCAATCAATCAATCAATCAATCAATCAATCAATCAATCAATCAATCAATCAATCAATCAATCAATCAATCAATCAATCAATCAATCTGCTTTGACTCGCAATTCATGGCTTTCACCACAAATTGTGCACTAGTAAGAAATGTCATGAGCCAAATCCCGACTGCGTGTGTGTTATGTGAAAAATACTGTGACAGGTATCGTAAAGCTATTTGTAGCAAGAGTCAGATCGATAGTTGATTACTGTAAAGACTGAATTTCATAATTTGTTGCGCATTTGTGTGCAGTTCCAAATATACATAATCAATCAATCAATCAATCAATCAATCAATCAATCAATCAATCAATGTGCATTTAGGGTTGTCGCCTAAGAGGCAGATTTCTTGTCTTACTCTTTACCTATCCTTTTCTGAAATATTTCCGAAGAACTTGGACATTTATCGAACATTTTCCTTGATAAATTATTCCAATCCCTTACTCCTCTTCCTTGTCCGGCTCCATGGCTAAATGGTTAGCGTGCTGGCCTTTGGTCACAGAGGTCCCAGGTTCGATTCCCGGCAGGGTCGGGAATTTTAACCATCATTGGTTGATTCCGCAGGCACGGGGGCTGTGTGTATGTGTCGTCTCCATCATCATTTCATCCTCATCACGACGCGCAGGTCGCCTACGGATGTCAAATTGGAAGACCTGCATCTGGCGAGCCGAACTTGTCCTCGGACACTCCCGGTACTAAAAGCCATACGCCATTTCATTTCACTCCTCTTCCTTATCTTTTCTTGTGATAAATTTTAGCGTTAAGACGTTCACGGATAGCACAGGAAAGGTAAAAACTTTAGCTTACAAATCTTATTTTAATAATGTATTCAAACATAGAATTCTGCATATTTTTACAATGTACACTCAACCACATAAAAATTGTCATGAAAAACTATTAAATTTACATTCTAGAAACGAGAAGTTTTTCGAAAGCCGACGCTAGCCAGTGGCCGAAGAGATGATACTTAGAATCCTTCCACCTGCATAATATGTTCTTCCTGTATCAAAAAATAGGTTTTGAAAATAAAGTCACCTTCTGCGACGATCAATTTTTGTGCGGTTCAGCGTACACAGGAATTTATCTTCATATCTCCCTATTACTTAGGCATAGCTACATAATTACTGACCGGGAGAATTGACCGTGCGGTTAGGGGGACGCAGCTGTGAGCTTGTACCCGGGAAATAGTGGGTTCGAGCCCCAATATCGGCAGCCCGGAAGATGGTTTTACGTGGTTTCCCACTTTCACACCAGGCGAATTCTGGGACTGTACTTTAATTAAGAGGACGGCCACTTTCTTCCCACTCCTAGGCCTTTCCTATCCCATCATCACCTTAGGAACTATCTGTGTCGGTGCGACGTAAAACAAATTGTAAAAAAACAAAAACAAAAACAAAACATAACTACTGTATAAATCCTGACATTAATTTCTGCAGTAGTTCCTTCGGTGGAAAATTCTTACATCATTGTTTGAGCATACATAATTACAGCTAAACAAAGCAACACAGCGAACCGACAATACTTGCATCTGACTCACTAAAGAGATGCAAGAGGGTAGCTACTGTCGCAGTCCGCGAGTACGTGGCTTGATGACCGCGGTTCCCTTACCTGAGTCTGGCATTGTTTCCACTTACTTGTGCCAGGCTGCTCACATTCGTATCTCCTATCTGACCTTTCTTAGGCAACTATTGCTCTCTTCCGACCGCGACGGCATTAGATTTGTGAGGTTTAGAAAGTCTCATTTTCATGCCCTTTATGGTCCTTTCCTTTATTGACAACAAAAGTGTTGGAAGCTCTTCCGTTAAGAGGTCCGGCACCTTGCTGAATTGTCAGCGAAACGGCCTTCACTTCAGAGGTTCCCGGGTTCGATTACCAGCCGAGTCGGAGATTTTAATCGTAAATGGTTGATTCACTTGCCTCGGAGACTGGATGTTTGTACTGTTCCCATCATCACTGCAACTCATATACCATACCAAACACTCTCCTTCATCACAATAACACAAGAACATAACAAAATGACTGTATCTTCTTTCTTAAATCGGTACATGTTGAATCATCCGTTTTCCGGTCAGATGACTTACCTTCGAATTATTATTATTATTATTATTATTATTATTATTATTATTATTATTATTATTATTATTATTATTATTATTATTAAAATCTTTTATTAGTAACCAGTAAGACTGATTAAGTGTAAGAAAGGGAGTATATTCCTAAACTTTGCAAACTCACGTCATGCATATTGCAGTTGCATGGAAGATGGAGCGAATAGGCAGTGAGGTTAGGGTCGCATGGCTGTGAGCTTCCATTTCGGAGATTGTGGGTTCGTACCCCACCGTCTCGGCAGCCGTGAAGACGGTTTTCCGTTATTTCCCATTTTCACACGATGCAAATGCTAGGGTTGCACCATAATCAAGGTGTTACTGCGAAGTAATAATAATAATAATAATAATAATAATAATAATAATAATAATAATAATAATGGCGTATGGCCTCCGGAGGGGCATGGTGCGGGTCTTTTTCCCGTAGATGGCCTATTTGACGACCTGCATGTATGTGAAGATGAAGGCCCTACCTACGATAATTTCTAATGCTAAATACGTTATACACACACACACACACCCAGCCCCCATACCGTTGGAATTAACCAATTAAGAATAAAACCCTGACCCGTCCGGAAATCGAATCCGGGACCCTCTGAACCGAAGGGGAGTACACTCACCACTCAGCCAAAGAGGCGGACAGTGCGACGTTAAATAACTAGAAAAAATAAGCTCTCCTTGTTAATTGTTCATATTTTTATTCATGTTCAGGGTATGTACCTCTGATCGACTCTAGTAAATCTTTGGTCCCTCTGATCGATTACGTCCTTCTATAAATTCGTATTATGCCTTCTTGCATTAATTCCTCGCTTAATGTACTGCGACTTACATTGTCTCTCTTTTTCTCCTGTATGGAGCAATTCGCAACCAAGAACTGTATATTTAGAGCCTCCATGGCTCAGATGGCAGCGCGCCGGCCTCTCACCGCCGGGTTCCGTGGTTCACATCCCGATCATTTCATGTGGGGTTTGTGTTGGAAAAAGCTGAGGTGGGACAGGCTTTTTCCCCGACTACTTCGGTTTTCCTTGTCATTTCTAATTCCAGCAACACTCTCCGATATCATTACATCTGTCAGTCATTAATCTTTGCCCCAGACTAATGCTACAGGCTTCGACAGCCGACACATTTCCTATCCTTGCTGCTAGATGGGGGCTTCATTCATTCAGTTCCTGACCCGGTCGAATGACTGGAAACAGGCTGCGGATTTTCATTTTCATTTCAAATTCTCAATTTACAAATCATTCTTCCGTCAGTGTCATATCTTTGTAAATTAGAGGATTGTTGCCCGGTTGTACTTCCTCTTAAAACAGTAATCACCACCACCACCTGTTTGCAAATTTTTGGTCTTGTAGTTTGAGATGATGACTTTTCTCAATATCTCTGTAATTTGTATCATTTTTATTTTATACTATTACATAATTTATCTTCTTTTTGAAATTCTTTGACAGAGAGAGGAAGGATATATCTGAAACCGTCAGTTATTCACGTGGCTTGATAGAACTAGGAGTGTAAACAGAAAACCTGTCTACAGCATGTGTAAGAGACACACAAATACTGACATCTCCAATAGGTAATGCAATTTTTACCAGACTAAACCACATCTCCGAGACTGAAAAGATTTGCATGCTTATGAATAGAATGTCGCATCTTTTTCAATTCCTGTTATATATCCAAGCCATTTATTGAATTATGGAATATGAAGACTCGAAAGTAACAAAACAAGTATATTTTTTATATAACTGCCAGCCCATACTGGTTGGGCTGTATTTACTGCCTAGTAAGCCCTTCATGGCTTGTCTGTATAGAGATTCATCTCTTCTTCCCTTTATATAAACGGCTACCCGTCCCTCGGTCGATTCCTCGTAGAACTAACAGCTCGTTCTCTCCCTCAAAGATTTTCATCCCCCATCTGTATCTGTGGATCACGCACGGAGTTGCACAATGCAAGCTGGAGGTAGGGGAGGTTGCTTGGGGGGTGGCGGCAGGTGCGAATGTGCCTGCACGCTTCTCGCACGCGACTTGCAGACTTGCTCGTAAGCGTCGTTGAGAAGATGACCAGACCGGTTCGTTCTGACCATTGTCCACGTGCTCCTAGCTGGACCAGTTTCTGCAGTGACTCCTTCCTTTGCAACCCTACAATAGTTTCTCCCTCTCGTTTAATGCAACTCACCCTTAAAAGCACTCAAGACTAGTAATACACGGTGGATATTTCCAAAGTAATAATCGGTGATAGATATAGTGGCCACAATGAGTGCATTGTCTAGGTAACGGGGTCACCACAAAGAAATGTAGATGAGATGATATTTCCAGCGGTAAAGTCAACCCCACTTCATGCATTATTCGCGAGCATAGCCCTAATTTTATGTCTTCTTCCAAGTACCGCAAGAAAGTACTGATGCATTCAAGAACTTGAGGACTAATAACTTTATGGACAGTGCCTCGTAATAAAAACGCATAATGCTACAATGTTAGATATGGTTAGGTTATTAGCTTCCCCTTAAGTCAAGGGAAAGAAGTAAGTGATAATGCACACGTCAGAAAAGAGGAAGTCGACGCTGAGGAGATTGTTAACATAATCTTCAGCTCAGAATTTTACAGAACATGGAGGAATCTAAAAAGGAACAAGCAATGATATTCCGTCTGAATTACTGTTTGTCGTAAGAAAAACAGGCACGATAAAACCATTCCATTCATTGTGAAAATTATGTTTGTGGCATGCGATGTACCATCCGTTTTGAAAAATGAGTTGTAGCCTAATCCCTGTACCTAAGAAAGCAGATACTGACAACTGTGAAAACTATCTCACAATTTGTTTCTTATTACATGCATGTAAAATTTGAACACTAATTATTTACAGAAGAATTGAACACTGAAGTCGAATTGAGAGATCTCTGTTTTTTTTTTTTAATCTTACGGCAACGATGGGACAGGAAAAGCCTAGGAAGGGGAAGGAAGCGACCGTGGCCTTAATTAAGGTACAGCCCCAGCATTTGCCTTGTGTGAAAATGGGAAACCATGGGAAACCATCTTCAGGGCTGCCTGGTGTGAAAATGGGAAATCACAGAAAACCATCTCACGGCTGCCGACAGTGGGGTTCGAATCCACTGTCTCCTGGATGCAAGCTCGCAGTTGCTTTATTTTCCTGTTTACGAGTTGCTTTACGTCGCATCGAAACAGATTTTTCTTATGGCGCCATGAAAGGCAGCCGGCCGTAAAACACTTCTTAATCCGCACATACTGCCGATCCCACGTAGTTGGGCAAAGGCCAGGAAAAAGAAGAACATTAAGTCATGACGTTCCGAAAAATCATTTTAGGGAATGAAATTCTGAAGTCGATGAACATTTAACTAGTAGAATAACCGTTATTGGCAACAAAAAAAAAAAAGAAGGACAAAAATAGGATACTTTAAGCTTTGAAGAAAGAAAGGAAGAAAGAAAGAAAGAAAGAAAGAAAGAAAGAAAGAGAACGTGCCCACATCAAACATGGATGTGTAAATTAGAAATAGGTTTTTATTGATGTTTGTACTGAGTGAGCTGTGAGCTGTGAGCTCGTATTAGGAAGATTCCTTAAGCAGACTCCTTGGTGTTATCTGACAGGAGTAGGCTATGCGCCAACACCAAATTTCGCCCTCTCCCTTCTCCCGTCATTCATTTCATCTTATTAACTCATCCTATGAGCTTAACGCAAGGATAGGAAAGGGCTCAGAGTGGAAAGGAAGCGGGTGTGGCATTAATTGAGGTAGAGCCTCAGCATTTATTTGGTGTGAAAATTGGAAACCACGGAAAACCATCTTCCGGGTTGCCAACAATTGAGTTGGAACCTATAACCTCCCGAAAGGAAGCTGACAGCTATGTGACCCAAAACACACAGACACTTGCTTGGTAGGTTGGCCCACTTAGTACACAAACTAATATACTTGTATGCAACTCAACATCCTACAAATCCTGAATTTTCTCTACTTCCTCTTCTTTCTCCATTGCTACATATTCATTAATATTTCGTCCGGCTCCATGGATAAGTGGTTAGCGTGCTGGCCTTTGGTCACAGGGGTCCCGGGTTCGATTCCCGGCAGTGTCGGGAATTTTAACCATAATTGGTTAATTTCGCTGACACGGGGGCTGGGAGTATGTGTCGCCTTCATCATTTTATCCTCATCACAACGCGCAGGTCGCCTACGGGTGTCAAATCATAAGACCTGCATCTGGCGAGCCGAACTTGTCCTCGGACAGTCCCGGCACTAAAAGCCATACGCCATTTCATTAATATTTCAATATTCAGAATCATTTAAACCTGCACTCCTGATTTCTAAAACACCAGCACTATTTTCTGAAGAATAATCACTTTCTAACTCTACGGTACCTGCTTCTGCTCAACAAACTTATTTGAGCCATCTCCTGATGCATCTTCATTGACAATGACAGTGTCAACAACTGGTACATTTAATTCGTTGTTGCATCCTTCTTCCAGGGATATTGTATCAGCAACTAAATCTATGGACAATATTATGCAGGCACAATCTACGGAAAGATAAAAACAAACAGGCTTATGTTTCGTGAAGGCACTTTATGAATGTTACGGCAATAATTGAGTTTTTCTACACTATTACTATGTTATGGCAAACTCGACTTATTCCTATTACAATTTCTGATGTACATTCATTTTCTCTTCCTGCCAACACACCTAAAACTAATTTCACCAACTTCATTCCTCTGTTCTCTATAGCGAACTACTGACAATGATATTGTGTTTATATAGTAGAGTAATACGTTTCTCTTTATAGAAAGAAATATTATTGTCGCGTAATGTTTGGCCTTTATTATTGATTTTTGAGGCTCAAAATATGAAGTTACACGTTTGCAAGATCACATAGCTGATTATGGAGGCACTGGTTTAAGAGGCGACACTTAGCTGGTTACGATTCTCCTGCAGTATTATCGAATCCGCTTTGCATTCACATAGCGGATTTTGACACAAGATTCGTTACAGTTTTATGCGCCTTTTAAGTGACATTAAAAAAACACCACATAGTTGTCGTAATTGAGCTGATTCGGATTGGAGTTTATACCAGAATAGAATTTCCAGGAAGTCTTCTGGTATTAATTTCGTCCATGTGGATGTGTCGATTCCGTTCGAACCATTTCGCACCAGCTATCATATAAAGTGCGCGATTGTATACACCCTGGACTCGGTCCAGGTGGGTTTTGGCTACGATCTCCTAGATGGAACTGGCATACCCGAGGACTGGGCGAATGGAAGATGTATATAGCAGGAGCCTATTTTCCAAGTTTAGCCCATTATCGGCTTTCATAAGAGGAATGTTTTCAGAAAGGCACCTGACGGCCTGGGCCGAAATACGGATTACATGATTTTCAAATGTAAATTCTCTGTCGAGGGTAACGGGTACTGCTACTACTAAATGTTTTCATTTCTCCCCTGAGGGGGGAGGCGGGCCTCCCAGATGGTGTCGCCAACTCTCTGGCCAGGAGATTTGTACTGGAGCCCTTTTTACAAAATAGCTATTTCCGTTACCTTCTGTGAGTTTCGAGTGTTACTATAGTTCAGTCTTTCATTGTAAACTTCAGATCTAACATTTGTATGTTGCTGCAGAGACGAACACTAATAAAATAATTTATTTCATACTGTAACCGAGAGCAGTAGCTGTCGTTCACGGGTTATTTTTGTACACTTTCCAAAAACCTTATCTTCATAATGCCTTCATCCTTGGTGCCATCTAGCGGAGAAAAAAACTACAGAAGGAACAGATAGTTGTCAAATGGTTATCTCAAAAGCCAAAATTATTTTGACACAAGTACTGTATGTCTTGTGGCTGGGTGTCTTCCGAAAATTAGTGTAAAGTGACGCGACAAAATGTGTGACTGAAGTGTAACCATAGCAACCGTGCTGGCAGTGATGAAAGGTATGGATGAGTGGTCAGATTATGTTACATAGCAACCGTTCAGGCTATGTCTTATGGCTTGTTGCCATCTGAAATTAGCAGCCGTAGGTGGATTGCCATGACCGGAAGACATTTATGATCACCTTATTTTTGCAAAAGAAAAACGGTTTCTTCTTCAGTCGTTGTGTACTTGAGTGTGTCGCAAGGTGTCTGATAACCGGTGTTACGGGGTTTTAGGCCTATAGGTGGGGGTGGAGCAAATACGTGAAAAGTAATCGGGGGTGGATAGTGCACTCCAAAACAACACAAAAAGCTTCTATGAGCATATACCCCACGGTCGATCGTTTACGAGTTACATACTTTCCAAATTTGCTCGGGAAGTATTGATAGCCTAATAGCCTACCTGGCATCGAGTAGCTGTCACCTTGTTGGTTTACCAGCACGGGTACAGCATTCTAATACAAGAAATCTTCAAAATATCCACAATGCACGTTTGAACAAGCCACCTCATCGATAGTCAGGCACTTTCGAACACTTCAGGCATTGCACATATTCGATGACAACCTTTTTTCACACGTTGGCGAAGTACTGCTGCTATGTCCTTATCGGTATGCCTAATTCCAAACTTGCCATTATCATAAAAGAACTACCTCCCGCCCCCTCCTCCCATTCCAGCTAATAACTAAAACAGTCCTGTATATGAAACAGTACCTTGGCCTTAGCCCGCTCGGTGGACACGATCGTTATGGTGTCAAGTTTTTATGGTCTGACGCTGTGGTTAGCCGATTCGAGTCCCGTTGGTTGAAAAATAGTCACAACAGAATGTTGGCAGCCATGGTAGGAAAGGTGGTGGCATACAATTTCTAATCACTAGAATGCGTGCCAAACATCTCTGCAGTTTTCATATGGAGTCGGAGCATATGACGGTATGGATGGTGATTCGTCCGTCGAATAGGAACGTTAAGCTTTGAGCAGCCCCCATGGTGTTATTCGACAAGAATAGGCTGTGCTGATACGCAGTTTCACCTTTTCGCTAGGCCTACAGTACATCATCATCGTCATCATCATCATCATCATCATCATCATCATCATGCCGAGCGAGTTGGCCATGCGGTTTAGGTCACTCAGCTGTGAGTTTGTATTCGGGAGATAGTGGGTTGAAATCCCACCGTCGATGTCGGCAGCCCAGAAAATTTTTCCCGTGCTTTTCCATTTTCACACCAGGCAAATGCTTGGGCTGTACCTTAATTAAGGCCACGGCCGCTACATTCCTAGTCCTAGCCCTTTCCCATCCTTCCATCGCCGAAAACCATCGATGTGTTAGAGCGAAGTTAAACAATGAGCAATCATCATCATCATCATCATCATCATCATCTCGCCCAAAGACGCGCAGATTTGTCCATGGGTCCCAAATAAAAGGAGCTGCATCAGGTTTGTCGAACATTTCCCGGCCCTAAAAGCCATACGATATTTAAAGGAAAATCCCCTGTCATTGCAAGCTTAAAACCGTTGGGGCCAGTAGAGAATTAGAGTTCAGCGAAGGAAGTGATATAAGAAGGATGAAAGTTAGGAGCTAGGACGTGATGCCGAGTTTAAACATACAAGGGTTACCGTAGATTTATTATATGCTTCACCAACGGGAGGAACATTTGAGGCCTACATGACCTGGACGGAGCGGGGTGACTGACTTTGGATATCGGCATTTCTTACAGTAACTACCTCTTTAAGAATAAGTAGAGGAAGAAGGAACCTTTGAACGGAACTTAATATTCACGATATACCTTGCAAAATGTAGTTGGGAAAAGTTTTCATTTATTTACAAGTATGTCCGACTTCTTACAACGTGTATACTGATTTAACTCTCACCGTGCATTAGCAACCCCACATTGAACTCACATATGAAGAGTTCATAAACGAACAATTTCCTTTAAGCCTTCTCATCAGTTTACTTTTATTATTACTAATAGTATCTGTGCCCAATTATTGCCATAAATGTATACACGAGAACTCAATTTACACGCAATTAGGAACCATTGGATGTGATGATAGAGGCAGGGATCCTTAATAGGTACAGGATTCTCGAAATAACTGCAATAAAAAATGCTATCTTACGAAAATTAAAAGCATTCTGTAGTATTTTATTGGCACAAACAGCCACTCTGCATTCGTCTGAAAATGTTAACCGTTGAACACTTATAGCTGCGCCGGTATATTCTTATACGTTAAACACATACAATTAATTCAATTACGGTAACGTAGAATGAATTTCCTCATTGAGAACAAATTAGGTGTTGTCGAAGGGTAGCATTAATTTAATTTATCGTATAGTATGAAAATCAGCCTTTCCAGCACCACGTAGATTAGTAAGGAAATCCAGCAAAACTGAATACCGAGTAGTATTTGAAGAGTAGGAGCAGATGGATAATTTTAACTATTTAATCCAGTATTCTTCCAGGGCAACAGTCTGACTTCTTGGATGAAGGCCTTCGGTTCAGCAGGCCCCGAGTTCGATTCCGGTCCACATCGAGTATTTTAATCGTGTCTAATTAATTCTTATGTGACGGGGACTGGGCATTTGTGTTTGTCAAATGCACTCCTCTTCATAATCAGATAACACACCACACTACCAACCACCACTGAAACACGCAGTAGTGCTTACATCCATCTACGTAGGGTTGGCGTCAGGAAGGGCATCTGGCAGCAAGTTAGGGCTGCATTCCACATGTGCGACGCGGTCGCACCCGCAACCCCACAGGTGTGGAAAAAACTAGTGCAAGAAGAAGAAGAAGAAGAAGAATATCCGTCCAGGGTAACAACCCAGTGAAAGAAATGTAAACAATGTTTGGATAGCTAATGCATTCATTTCACGGTTGCAATTATAGATATCTGAAACTAAAAAGTAAGACTTTCAAATCAACTTTCTTCAGCTTATCTCAGTTATTTCTGGGTTCGCTGGAACTACCCAGGCTCATTTTGGTTGCCGCTGGAGGTTTAAGCGTGGATGCTCTATCTGACCCCACGTGATTTTTGAGACAACCCAATATCGACCAAAATTTAAACCACAGCATTCCAGGTGGAAAGCCAACAGCTGAACCACTGACAAACAAACAGTCTCATGGGACAGATAAAATTATTAAATTTCATCAAACTGTTCCGATTAAAACACCGTTTGGTTTACCGCTCTATTTTTTTTTTCAGAATGACCTAATAAATGCACACACATACACACACAATTCTATTCAACCATGAATGACCACACTCATTTACAATCTCTGTTCTTTTCGCACTGCAGGCGGACTGGCTAGTTGATATTACTTGCGAGGGCTATAAACCTATTGCCAGCTCGCCTACATTCACTTCTCGAAGCCCAGTCACCCTACACAGCAGGTGCGTGCAGACAGCTAGGTTTGAACACAGGGCTACAGGCCAAATAACACACGATGACTGTTTCTTGATTCGACTCCAGAGACAGTCCAGTAATTCATACAGTAAAACACAGAAAGCAACTAAACAGCAGCAGCTCGACAGTGTTAAACACCAGGACAATACTCCTCACAACAACGACCGTTAACAATGTTCCAATTATATTCACGATAGCTCCAATCGCTGACTCTACAACGGTCCTCAGTTCACAGTAGCACACACACAGTACTCTAAGCCAATACACAATCTTCCGTTCCGTACGCTACGATACTCTGACTCCGTCGGGACACTGACAGCAGCCAACAGCCGTCCTCAGTTCAGCTACTCAATCGACACTCCGACGCAACAACAATAACAACAACAACTCACTCATACTCCGGTGGTACATTTGCGACAGCTAACACCGCTGTAGCATCCTAACACACTGACTTCAACTCTGAGTCCGACACTAACTGACTGCTCCCGGTTAGCCTCCTTTTTTATAGTTCGGGATATTCGCGATGTGGCTAGAGATGTGAAATTATCGTTGCACCGCCCAGACGAAGGAAAAAATACACGGGAAGGGCGGCCATGCCCTCAGGCTGGGAGCTCCCAGTTGACTCACTAGTCCCTTTCAGGAAGTACCGAAAGGGGATACCACAGGGCTGGAATGCAACCACACTCTCATATTCTGCTTTGCAACAATGGCATAGCCTATTCCCAGTTTTTTTTTTTTTTTACAACTTGACCAAAATTACATCGTAAGGAAACGAAAAAAAAAACTTGGTGAAGCACGACATGACACTGACAAAGTGACGATAAAGATAATACCGGCCACCAATGAGATTCAAACCCTGGATCGATATTCTTTCCGTTTACACAGGGTGTCCCAGAAGGAGTAGTCAATATTCAGGGATATGACAGGAACGATCATTTGAAGCAAAACACTTCATATGGACATATGCCCAATTCCGAATGGTGTCCAAGATAGAACACATTTAATGTACACTTTTATCGGCTAGTGGAGCGCACCCATCTCTTTCTTCTTATTATTATTATGTGTGACAACCATCGTTGACAGGTTAGTTAGTTAGTTAGTTAGTTAGTTAGTTAGTTAGTTAGTTAGTTAGTTAGTTAGTTAGTTAGTTTGTTAGTTAGTCAGTCAGTCAGTCAGTCAGTCAGTCAGTCAGTTAGTTAGTTAGTTAGTTAGTTAGTTAGTTAGTTAGTTAGTTAGTTAGTTAGTTAGTTAGTTAGTTAGTTAGTTAGTTAGTTAGTTAGTTAGTTAGTTAGTTAGTTAGTTAGTTAGTTAGTTAGTTAGTTAGTTAGTTAGTTAGTACAATAGCAGATTTCATCAGCCCCTGAGCAATGCCATTTATGGGGGTAAGTTACAGCACACCCAAATTAACTAGTCGGTGTAGTTGTATTGTTAGTTTGTTTTGGATTTAGGACATTATATCTGAGAATGTTTAGTTTTCCGAGGAGGGATTCGCATTTCTGTGGATACTTATTGTGCCTCAGTATTTTCGTGGTTCGCTAGTGCTTTGTGATACCGGTATACTAAAGACTGGTTTCATCAACAGTCGACACCTTATCTTGCACTAATCACTTTCTCTCTGAAAACTATTACAGCCTACATCAGTTGCTGGTCTGAGCGGCTCAGATGGTACAAGGGCGGGTCTTCTGAGACCAAGTTGGCGGGTTTGATCCCGGCTTTGTCCGGTGGTATTTGAAGGTGTGGCTTTTATATAAATAAACATTCCCAGGAAGGAACGATAATTTAATCTCACCGATTGCGAATTCTGAAGTAATTCAAGCATTACATACACAAGTGGAGGTACACATCAAATAGGTTACAAAGATAGCATGTGTGAAAACGTGTGACAGCGACTGTGACTCATTCTGGTGGTTTGAAGTGTGCACTAGCTACCGGGGATCAACAGATGTGAAGTAATACAATGTCAAGTGTGAATAATATTTAATTATCTTAAGGAAAAATGGCTGGAAGAGGGAGTATATGTGCCATATATTGTTGTAATAATTACAGGCAGCAAAATGCGTCAAAGTCTTTCTACAGATATCCGAAAAATAAAGAAAAATATGAGTTGAAATGTTAGTGTTATTCCTTGTTGGTCCATAAATACTTTTTAATCCTCAATAAAGACTGTACATTAAACAAATAATTCCTATACATGTCAACAGAAATATATTAAATTACAGAAAGTAAGACATATTGATTTCATGTTAATGTACAGTATTTATATACAGTAATTGTGTTTTGTGCATAGTTGTCACTGTACATACCTACTCTCTAGTTACAAACAAATAGAATGTACGGTAGGCTATATATGGCTAAGTGAATTTAATGAAAACATGCTTGCATGGCCTAGGCTATAGTTGTACGTAAATTGTTACAATTTTTTTTTTATGTCTAAACTTTAATTTACAGAAAATAACATATGTACAGGTGACTAAGTTACTTTTAATTTATATAGTTGTCACGTTTCATACCTTATCTGAAAAATTCAGATGGTATCACACGTAAGTGTAAGTGGTAGCTGTAGGCCTAAAATAGATGTCACATCTCATGCCTTATCTCGTGACTAATAATATTTTATAACCCCAGATCAAATTTTTTGTGCTTGATAACCTGTTCCATAATTCCTTTCAAACTTAAAAGTACAAGTAAAATTTTGAGATCTCCGGCTCACAGTAACCAGCAGGAGCGGACACGAGCTGTAAGTTGTTACTAGTACAAACACAAACCGCTGGATAGCGTTAGTGGCGCTGTCTCATCGGAAAGCTATGCATTTTCGACAGTTTCCGCTATTATCTTTGTAACCTACTGTATTTGTACATATCACCCGAGCGGACTGCCATTGCATTATCCCACAAAAGACGTTCGCAGTGATCTCGTATATAAACGGTGCAATAGCCGCCAGGTTTTCTGGATAGGTGTGCCGCACTGGAGCACGGGTAATTTCACGATTGTAAAAAAAGGAAAGATAGGACCTAATGAGCTTAAAACTTTAAGATCATTACTTTTTATCCTTCTAAAACCGTGCGGAGTGGACGCGCGTGTTAATTGCGCTACTGTTTTGGAGCCAAACTCAGCATTCAGAAGACGAGGGTTTTCGAACCCCACCGCAGACTGTTCTGAGAATTTTTCCTGTGGTTTCCCATTTTCACTTCCAGGCCAATGTCTGGACAGGTCATATTCATAAGCCACAGTCGATTCCTTTCAACTCATTATAGAATTTCATTCACCCTCATTTATTTTATCTTTATTAGCTCCTCATTTGAGGTTGGTGTCGGGAAAGGCATCCGGCCGTGAAACATGGCATAATTTTCATCTCTCTTCATCCTCGAACCCTTATCAGTAAACAGGACTAAGGGGTAGACTTACACTCTTTCTCAAAATGCACGATACCGAGCTCGATCACTGCAGTCGCTTAAGTGCGGCCAGTATCCAGTATTCGGGAGATAGTAGGTTCGAACCCCACTGTCGGCAGCCCTGAAAATGGTTTTTCCGTGGTTTCCCATTTTCACGCCAGGCAAATGCTGGGGCTGTACCTTAATTAAGGCCACGGCCGCTTCCTTCTCATTCCTAGCCTTTCCCTCTCCCATCGTCACCATAAGACCTATCTGTGTCGATGCGACGTACAGCAACTAGCAAAAAAAAAAAAAAATGCAACAAATATTAAATAAAATGCACGATTACTTTGCACGCTTGATCTGGTGGATCATAACGCGCCAGGTGCACCCTGCAATGAACCTTCTTCATTAACAATTCTTGTGTATTAATGATATTGATACTTCATAATCTCTAATCTGCTCAAATTTTAAATCAAACCACAATGATTACAGTTTTCTTGATCGTTCATTGTGTCGATGTAATTACTTTTTTTCAATTATAGTGTGCACGTGGCATGATAGTTTTAAGTCTACAGAAATATGATGCAAGGGCAATGAACTGAAGCACCCTTTTATGAAGTATTTCAATATCATATCAAGAAGTGTAAGGTAACGTTCCAGGCTATTTTCTGGCGATCGCAGTAGGTGAAGCACTTCATATTTAAATAGATACCGGCTTTCCACCGCAAAATGGAGAGGATAGTTACCAACAACGTTTAGACTGCACGCTTTCAGCACCGTTTGCGATTAGGAACAAGTCATCGGCACAGGCTAAGCTGCATAGTACCATATTTTCACCCAGTTGAATCGCTTCCTCCGCTTATATAACTTCCAGAAAATTATCCAAGGAAACTGTACCGGGCGGTACACCTCCACGCCGCTAATTTAAAATGTGCGCCAGTTGAAACTCCTCTGCTGGAGGAAGTCTGAACTTTATCGACGGTATTAATTTTCAAGTTTCTCAGAAGATGTCACTACTTGGAAAGTTTGGAGTTTTTGAACTGTGCCACTTTTGATGTATTTTTGTTTTACCGGTAGTAAGAAGTGTGAACTTTCTCTTCTAGAGGACACTACTGAAAAACTACAATGGTGCACCCTAGTGCGATGTGAAAGAACTGTTTTTTGGAGAAATTTTTATTTCAAAAGTTTGTTTCTTGTTAATTTTTTTTCTGTTATTGTTTAAGTTGGCTGTATACCCCTCTCTTTCCCCTTGTTTTGTATTTAGCCAATCCCGAATTTCTTTAATTAATTTCTGACCTATCTGATGTATCTTCCCCCAACTTGAATACGCTGCTTATCCCTAACCAATAAAGTTTTGGTGGGAGGGTGTTCTCATTCCAAAAACGCCTCGAACTTTCCGCGAGAGTATATAAACTGCTGATTTTTGGGTCTCTGCGCCACTTCTGTTCCATCTTTTAGTGTGTAAAGTACATAGCAGGGGGCGGGAAGCGCCTCTTTCTTCGGCAGCGGTCAACAACAAGGTAATGGCCGATTAATAACTTCTTTCTTTGCTAGCTCAGTAGTTTAACTCTCGGGGCGGGTCCGAAGTTTTTCCATAATGTAACCTTCCTTAAAATGTAAAGACCCTTGGTATCTATTCTACTTTAAACTGCATATCGGGATAGAGAGTGCTTAACCCTCTCGAGCTCCCGCTCATATTGTTTTGAGGTGAACTTATTTTTTCTCAACCTATTCTTCTTTAACGTAATGTAAATTGTTCCTTTCTAAAGTCACCTCTTTAGTATGGGATTAGCCCCTGCATTAATGGCCTAGTGCCAAGTAGGTTTTAAACAAATGTATTAGGAGTGCAGGTCGCCTCCTCTCAAGTGGTTATTTTAGAGGTCATGTAATTAACCTTTTTTCTTACTTAATAGACCTCAGTAGGTTGGGTATTTTACCCCTGTATCTATGTCCTTAGAGGACAACTTGAAGGTGGAGATTGGTATGGCCTTTAATAGGCTTAATGTTGAGAGCGAGTGGCTCTTTCTCGAAAATTGAGTGTTGTATGCCTCGGGGAGGCTTTTCTGTGTAATTTGGAGCAAGTGCTCCTGAGCATGAATGGGGTTTTCTGCCCCTCTGTTAAAACTTATTTTGGAGTAAGGTTGGGCTGATTGCCCAAGAATTGTGAAGTCGGGGCGCGAAGCCCAAATCCGGTAAATATTGTAACTACATTTTTTGCCTTGCTACTCTGTACCTGCCATGCTTGTTATTTCTTTATTTTGAAAAGAAAATATAACCTTGTTAATTTTACATGAACTCTAATTTCGTAGCTTGAGACCCGTTCACACCCGCACCTTCTTTCACCTCTAACTACCGCAAAAACACGGTAACAAGTGGTAGCAGAACGTGGTTGAATGGGTCTCAATTTAGCCCCTTTTGACGGCTAAACATTGGTTTGATTCAAACTCTAACAATTTTCTCAGTTGCTGGAATTTTTGATCTTTCCTGTTTCAAAATTGTTCTGTCATCATGCCCGGCCCTCGCGATGTTCTCCATCTTAACTATTTGCGCAAGGAGGAGTTGATCTATGAGTTAACTATCAGAAATGTGCAATTTGGAGGCACGGTTGCGATAGACACCAACAAGCTTAGAGAGTCCCTTGATTTGCCCATTTCCATCCCCAATTTGGGAGAGAAAGAAATTGACGACTCTCTTTCCACGATCACCGAGAATACTACTGGGCTAGCATCGGTAGTTAGTTTTTTTGACGAAGATGATCCTTCTCCTAATCAAATTAAGCGTGTGCAAGCCAGGCTATATCATTTTTCAAATAGAGTTAACGATCTGTTGTCTCTGAAGTTGAATGACGTTCAGAGGAAGGAAGCTAGTACGTTGCTTGAAAGTATTTCTGAATTATCTAGCAAGGTCACTCAATTGTTAACTGGGGAAGTTCCTCCCAAAATTGATCAACCCACCACGATGAATGTAGGTAGCGAGGAAGAGCCTCCTAAGGGAGAAGCCAATAGGATAACCGTTGCTGCTCAAACTATCTCTGCCCCATTGGACGCCGTGCACCGTTGAATAATATACGTTCTGAATTAACTTCCTTGCCACTGAAACCTTTACCTACTATGTCACCCGGGTTTAGCAGCTTGCCTCATCCATTGGCAATGTTGCTCAGAGGTATCTCTAAGTTTTCCGTTAATACCACCAGTGACGTAATTTCCTTTTTAAGATTTTTAGTTGAATTTCAGGATCATGCCCTTGTGTTTTCTCTTTCCCCATGTCAGATTTTGCAAATCATCTATCCCTATGCAATTGGTATTCTCTCAGACAAAATAGTAAGAGCCATTGCCGAGCAATCATCTATTGAGGATTTCCACGCCCACTTGCTAGCTAACTTCATCCCGGCTAGGGCCAGGTCCTCCCTTATTCAGAAGTACTATTATCGTGCACAGCGTTTGGATGAAAACTTAGCAGACTTCATCCAAGATATTAAATTCTATACTAGGGTGTTTGCCCTTCATTTTTCTGAAGATCAGATTGTACAGGCTATTGTAGAAGGAATTTCACCATCCTATAGGTCATATTTGTATTTCGCGGCGTGCCCGCAAACCTTCTCTGAACTTGAAGCATTGGCCGTCTCAGCGGAAGGAGTTAGATACGCCGATTCTTTGCGTGTCGCGAAAGAACCCCCTCCTTCTTTTGGTAATCCTCGGCCTCCTCCTCCTCACCGACCAGTCACACCTCGTAAATGCTATGCTTGCGGGTCGCCCGACCATCTTCGGAACAAGTGCCCATTGCTCAAGTCTAGTGGGACAAGGAATGGAACTGGTTCATCACAAGGCTGTTTTAAATGTGGGGCTTTCTCACATATCGCCAAGAATGGTCCCAATTCGAATAGCACCCCCTCCTGCTCAACTTCAGGTGCAACTTCCAACAACAATCAAAAGTGACTAGTGGCTTCGGCTGAGTCGACTAATCCATCTTCCCGAGGCTCAGCCCCTGGCAAACAGGTCGTAAGTTCAGGGAATGTTCAATCTGCAAATCTATCTTTTGAATGCCCCAAAGAGTGTCTTAGGATTGCGGCGGATACCCCCGCACCGGTCCCTTTTCTCAATCTTGAGTTAAATAATGAACCTGTAACAGCTCTTTTAGATTCAGGCAGTGTTTGTTCGATTATTTCGGCTGAATGGTATTCTAAATTGAAATCTGTTTGTAAACTACCTGACTATGTCTCATCTCCTGTTCAATATGCTTCGGCTAATTCATCTCCATTGGAAATCCTAGGTTCTGTAAATGTCAAAATTCGTATTTTTAAATTTACATGGAAAATCAAATTGTTTGTGGCTAAGCACATGTCTTGCCCCATCATATTGGGAGCTGACTTCATTTCTCACACTGGTCTTGTGCTCGATCTTCAGAGTAAGTCGTGCACATTCTAATTTGCGTCCAATTGTAAAATTCCCTTGTTAAAGTGTAATTCTGTATCATGTTCATCTATTTCGCCTACCCAGGATGAGATGTTGTTAGACCTTAGACATCTACCTGAGGAGCAGGCTGATAGTATTCGTAAATTATGTCAGTCATTTCCAGAGGTGTTCTCTGATACTCTTGGTGTTACTGACCTTATTGAATACAAAATTGAGGTCACGGATTCAATTCCTGTCCGTTTTCCACCTTATAGGCTATCTCCACCTAAAATGAAGGCTCTGAAAGAAATCATCGATCAGATGTTGAAGGATGGTATTATTAGGCCCTCTAAGTCGGCGTATTCGTCACCTATTTTTCTAGTCCCGAAACCCCAAGGGGGCTTCAGGCCTGTCATTGATTATAGGGCTCTCAATCGGAAGGTGGTGTTACAATCTGTGCCCCTTCCCGACCTTCATTCTTGTTTTTCATGGTTCCGTAAGGCCAAGTTCTTCACCATCTTGGATTTGAATCAAGCTTACAATCAAATTCCCCTTGCGGAAGAGTCTAAACATCTTACAGCGTTTGCCACGGACTGGAATTTATACGAATACAAACGCGTGCCTTTCGGGCTCCCCACGGGAGCAGCTGTACTCACTAGGCTGCTAGATAGGGTCTTTTCCGACATCAAATTTGAGTACTTGTATCACTAGTTGGATGATGTCGTCGTATTTTCGGAGACCTTTGAAGAACATCTAGATCATTGGCGAGAAGTTCTCAATCGCCTTCGTAAGGCTGGGTTAACTGTCAAGTTGTCCAAGGTTGCCTTTGCTAAGCCCTCTATGTCATTCCTAGGGCATATTGTGTCACCTGATGGTGTTGCAGTCGATCATTCTAGAACACAGGCCATCCGTGATTTTAAACCTCCCAAGGACATCAAAGGTATCGCCAGGTTCATTGGTATGGTGAATTTCTTCAGGAAGTTCATTCCTAACTTCGCTAATAGAGCGGCGCCCTTGAACCTTCTTCGTACGAAAGGCATCAAATTCGAGTGGGGACCTTCTCAACAAGCCGCTTTTGAAGATCTTAAATTAGCTCTCTGTAATGCCCCTGTACTTGCTATGCCTGATTTCTCGAAGAAATTCATCGTCCAAACCGACGCGTCGTCGTCAGCATTAGCTGAAGTCCTTCTTCAAGAGACTGAACTAGGGAGGCGACCCATCGCCTATGCATCTAGGACCTTGTTGGCTCAAGAAGCCAAGTATTCCATCTATGAGCTCGAAGGTTTGGCAGTCTTATTCGCCTTAGAAAAGTTCCGTCTCTATCTGGAACATGTCAAATTCGACCTGGAGACAGATAATCAAGCCTTAAGCTGGGTCTTAGGTAGGCCGCGTCGTACTGGTCGTATAGCCCGTTGGGCCATCCGAATTTCTGCCTTCCAATTCGATGTCAGGCATATCAGAGGTACCGAAAATGTTGTTGCTGATGGACTCAGCCGTATGTTTTCCAACGACGTCGAGACCCACGAACCGGTCGACAGTTCATCACCTCCCGAGTCCATACTATCTGGTGTTAATGCCATCTTAACAGATGCTCCCATGCTCTTTAGGGATATCCAGAAATACCAACGTGAAGATCCGACGCTCGCTCCGATAATGGAAACCCTTTCTTCTGGGGAACATGTTGTCCCTTATGTTCTGAGGAATGGTGTTCTATGTTGCCCTTCGAGGCATGATAAGATGATGAAGGTTGTCGTTCCAGCTGTTCTTGTGAATATGATCTTCAAGTACTATCATGAGACCCCATTAGGGGGGCATCTTGGAATCTTTAAAACTCGTGAAAAGATTCGTGAAAGGTTCATCTGGAAGGGTATGGACGGTGAAATCCGTGAACTAGTAAAAGCTTGTAAATCTTGTTTGCTCAGTAAACCCACCATGTCCACCAAGGTAGGCCTTTTGTCTTCGCATCAAGCGTCGCGCCCCATGGAACGCCTGTATATTGATTATGTAGGACCCTTCCCCCAGTCAAAGGGAAATGCCAACAAGTTCATCTTTGTATGCGTAGATGGTTTTACAAGATTTTCCTGGTTATTTCCGACTAAGCTGGCTACCGCTCAGTCCACCATTACTTGCTTAAATTCTATTTTTGCCTCTTTTGGTCCGTGCCAATATATTGTGTCTGATAATGCTAAGGCGTTTACATCAAATCTTTTTCGTAAATTCTGCTTTGACCTGTCCATCTCTCATGTGACTACTTCTGCTTATTACCTTCAACCATCTCTGGCTGAACGGGTTAACCGTAATCTCAGGTCCGCGCTTATTGCCTATCATCATGAAGATCATTCCAGGTGGGACACGTCCCTGCATTGGTTAGCTTTTGCTTTGAATTCGGCGGTTCATGAATCACATAAATTTACTCCAGCCTCTTTGATGTTCAAGTTTGTTCCCAACACGCCGCTCTCTAACCTCTGGTCTCTGAGTGACATTCTACCTGAGACAATAGATCCGGACAACATTAAAGATCTTTGGAAGAAGGCTAAAGCCAATCTTAAAGTGTCTCATGAAAAGGTTAGGGAAAGGTATGATCGTGGACGGAGACCCACCCATTTGAAGATAGGTGACCAGGTAATGGTCAAGAATTTTGTTCCCGCGGGCAAGCTTGCCCCCAGATTTCATGGGCCGTGTGTCATTCTCGATTTTCTTACGCCGGTTACGTTGTTATTAAGCAATCCAGCCACCGAGAGGATATTTAGGGTTCACCTGTCGCAGGTGAAATCTGTATAATTTCTGTGCTAACTTGCCTCATATTATCTTGAAAGGAATATGAAGGTTATATTTTTTTTTCGAGTTTCACTTTTAAGGCTTTCTGTCCCTTCTATAATATTTTGTTTTATATGTAAGCATTTTTGTAAAACCTGCCCCGAACCGTTAAACTGCCATCCTGTCCTTGCCACGGCCATTACCACGCTCCCGTCTCCTGCTCCACTCTACACAGTGGCTTATTTAATGCCATGGATATCTGCACGCCGCTGGCCCCTCAACCTCTCCACAAGCCTGTGCCCTCAAAAAAAAAAAAAAAAAGATGATGGTCCAACAAATTCTGCCGCCTAGCTTTAATGTTTCAGTGCTCCCGCAGCCGCGCGGCGCCGTGCCGCGACTGGAATAGAGGAAGGGCCCCCTCGACCCCAGCGAGGACGACATGTGCACGGCGAGCCGGAGCTCTCCTCCCGGCCAAGGCTGATGTGCGGCGCACGACCTGCTACTGGCCCGCAGCCTGTATATGTTCACCGCGGGCGTGGCGTGCTTCTACACCTCTGCTCCCCTCATAGTGCGGGCGAGCGGTATCACAGGGTACTTGAGGGGCCCGTGCGGCCTCCTCTGAATGCAGGCAGTGGCGGCTGGTCTGGCCGTTAAAATCATCAAGGTTTGAAGTACATATCCAGCTATATGGACATTCCAGTTCAACTTTACTACCTTTTCTTGGGTATTCTACTGCAATATTTGGTGGAATTAAAAAATTTTCCTCAACTTTAAAAACTAAAGTTTTCCTTCTGAATTCAACTTCTACAAACATAAAGACTTTACTTCACCAGTTACAACAAAAATTTTGAAACTGAATCAAACCAAATTAAGAAAATCTTATAAATACTTCTGCAATTAATCTCCATATCAACATCAAAACTTGGACCTTGTTTCCAAACAAATTGCATGTGTCACCCCTGGAGGAACTTTTGGGGGGGGGGGGGGAGGTCTGTACCGGGCGGTACACCTCCACGCCGCTAATTTAAAATGTGCGCCAGTTGAAACTCCTCTGCTGGAGGAAGTCTGAACTTTATCGACGGTATTAATTTTCAAGTTTCTCAGAAGATGTCACTACTTGGAAAGTTTGGAGTTTTTGAACTGTGCCACTTTTGATGTATTTTTGTTTTACCGGTAGTAAGAAGTGTGAACTTTCTCTTCTAGAGGACACTACTGAAAAACTACAATGGTACACCCTAGTGCGATGTGAAAGAACTGTTTTTTGGAGAAATTTTTATTTCAAAAGTTTGTTTCTTGTTAAATTTTTTTCTGTTATTGTTTAAGTTGGCTGTATAACCCCTCTCTTTCCCCTTGTTTTGTATTTAGCCAATCCCGAATTTCTTTAATTAATTTCTGACCTATCTGATGTATCTTCCCCCAACTTGAATACGCTGCTTATCCCTAACCAATAAAGTTTTGGTGGGAGGGTGTTCTCATTCCAAAAACGCCTCGAACTTTCCGCGAGAGTATATAAACTGCTGATTTTTGGGTCTCTGCGCCACTTCTGTTCCATCTTTTAGTGTGTAAAGTACATAGCAGGGGGCGGGAAGCGCCTCTTTCTTCGGCAGCGGTCAACAACAAGGTAATGGCCGATTAATAACTTCTTTCTTTGCTAGCTCAGTAGTTTAACTCTCGGGGCGGGTCCGAAGTTTTTCCATAATGTAACCTTCCTTAAAATGTAAAGACCCTTGGTATCTATTCTATCTTTAAACTGCATATCGGGATAGAGAGTGCTTAACCCTCTCGAGCTCCCACTCATATTGTTTTGAGGTGAACTTATTTTTTCTCAACCTATTCTTCTTTAACGTAATGTAAATTGTTCCTTTCTAAAGTCACCTCTTTAGTATGGGATTAGCCCCTGCATTAATGGCCTAGTGCCAAGTAGGTTTTAAACAAATGTATTAGGAGTGCAGGTCGCCTCCTCTCAAGTGGTTATTTTAGAGGTCATGTAATTAACCTTTTTTCTTACTTAATAGACCTCAGTAGGTTGGGTATTTTACCCCTGTATCTATGTCCTTAGAGGACAACTTGAAGGTGGAGATTGGTATGGCCTTTAATAGGCTTAATGTTGAGAGCGAGTGGCTCTTTCTCGAAAATTGAGTGTTGTATGCCTCGGGGAGGCTTTTCTGTGTAATTTGGAGCAAGTGCTCCTGAGCATTAATGGGGTTTTCTGCCCCTCTGTTAAAACTTATTTTGGAGTAAGGTTGGGCTGATTGCCCAAGAATTGTGAAGTCGGGGCGCGAAGCCCAAATCCGGTAAATATTGTAACTACATTTTGTTGCCTTGCTACTCTGTACCTTCCATGCTTGTTATTTCTTTATTTTGAAAAGAAAATATAACCTTGTTAATTTTACATGAACTCTAATTTCGTAGCTTGAGACCCGTTCACACCCGCACCTTCTTTCACCTCTAACTACTGCAAAAACACGGTAACAGAAACTATTAACAAAAAGAGTGAAAAACTGCGGCCTTTTCTTACACCTATAACTACCGGATGGGCAAAAGAAAACTTGCTTAGTCTCATAAATATTTTCCGGGCAAGCTTTACTTTGAACCGTAGTATACGGTCATATAACTGAAGCCACTCGTGGTGGTGGACACTGCGTTATTTAATAAAGTATTTATATTAATGTTACGATACTATAGCACACATGACCTGGTGGATGACCACGTGTCAGCTGCACTCTGCCCTGAAATACATTCTTTGCCAGTTCTTGTGTACATACGATATTAATGGTTCATAATCTGTAATCTAAAATTTAAATTGAACAACAATTTCATGAACGTTTGTGGTACCGATGCAATTACGTTTTTTCAATTAGAGCAAGTGGTAGGTGAAGTTTGAACCTGCAGAGATATGCTGTAAAGCCAACGAACGCAAACATCCTTTTATTAAGTACTGCATTACACTCTCCTTTTATTATTTCAAGACGTACGAGGTAACGTTTTAGGCTATCAGTTGGCGATCGGAGCAGGTGGGCCATTTCAAGTTTAATCAACTCTCTGGCTTTCACCATAAAAGCGAGAAGATTATTGTTACCATATTTATGCTAATAATAATAATAATAATAATAATAATAATAATAATAATAATAATAATAATAATAATAATAATAATAATAATAATAATAATAACTAATGGACCCGTGCTGATTCGCAGCATTCGTTATAAATAGGCCAGATAATTCGTATTGATATGCCTGTCGTACCTTTGCTGGCGGGACCTAGTGTTTACAGTGTACTATGTCTTCTGGTATGGGCTAGAGCAATTTTGTTACTACATTGATCTATCTCAGCTTTATCCTTGGCTTTGACAAAATGAAAGTGGCTGAGGTATGAGTGATGCTAGTAATGCTATTCCTTCTGCAGCCAGTCCCTGCTATGAATGGTGTGAAAATATTGCGCATAGGGTCGGTTGGTGCATGCATTTCAGTGGGCTTGGGCAGACTGATATGTAATAGCAACTTCTGGCTCTGTGAGGAAGGCAACGAGAAACTACCTCACTCCTCATTTCCCTAGTACGCCTCTTCAGTGATGCCTAGGCCATCTATGACAGCTGATGGCGGAGTTGTTGAGAATTTTTTTTTTTTTGCTATTTGCTTTACGTCGCACCGACACAGATATGTCTTACGGCGACGATGGGATAGGAAAGGCCTAGGAATTGGAAGGAAGCGGCCGTGGCCTTAATTAAGGTACAGCCCCGGCATTTGCCTGGTGTGAAAATGGGAAACCACGGAAAACCACCTTCAGGGCTGCCGACAGTGGGGCTCGAACCTACTATCTCCCGATTACTGGATACTGGCCGCACTTAAGCGACTGCAGCTATCGAGCTCGGTGTTTGTTGAGAATCCAACCAGCCTCCGGGCTGAGGACTAAACATACATACATGCCTGTCGTAGTCACATTATTTTGCCAGCCCTTTGCAATAGTTTTATGGACATTTAATACCAGTACATAAGAACTGATTAATTCGTAATGTAGTTTTGAACACTTCTTTGCATACGATATTCACCGTGCTTCGAACATTCGTACTTATCTAGATCTTAATATTTTCAAATGATTTTGTCCGACATAATGCAGCATACAATTGGCCGTTGGCTAATTCGGGTAAGTAGACACTCACTTTTTCAAGAGTTTGTCCTTGCTATTTATTATATATATATACTTTACTAGCAAATGTATCCGTGCTTCGCTACGGTATTCTACAGTGTATACGGATAACGAAGAATTACTGTACATGCAGTGAATAAGTTCTTTTTTTAAATTGCGTGTCTCTTAGCGTTACCCACAAACAGTAGGGGGAGCTTCCCATAGGTTGTTTCCAATGTAAAGTCCGAGTTGCGGAATTGTGATAATAACGGCAGGCTCAATTTCCTACTGCCATTCACAATCAAGTAGGTAAGTTTTAATTATAATGGGAGGCCCCATTACCTATTGCGCGGTCACAATCGATTTGGGGAGTTTTCATTACAGTGCACGCGCCCTTTCCTACTTCCAGACAGATTACAGTTGAGGAGTTTTTATTATAAATGCTGGCACCTTCCCTACTGCCAGTCAAAATTGACTTATGCTGTTATCGTTATCATGACAGGCCCCTTTTCTTAATGACAGTCACTGAGCTCGATAGCTGCAGTCGCTTAAGTGCGGCCAGTATCCAGTATTCGGGTGATAGTAGGTTCGAACCCCATTGTCGGCAGCCCTGAAAATGGTTTTCCGTGGTTTCCCATTTTCACACCAGGCAAATGCTGGGGCTGTACCTTAATTAAGGCGACGGCCGCTTCCTTCCCACTCCTAGCCCTTTCCTGTCCCATCGTCGCCGTAAGACCTATCTGTGTCAGTGCGACGTAAAACAACTAGCAAAATTAATGACAGTCACACCGAGTTGGTGAGTTTCCATTATAATAGCAAGGCCTTTATGCCTAATGCCAGTCACATTTTAGATGGGTGAATTTGTTTATAATGGCGGGCACACTTGCCTACTCCTAGACACAATCGGTTAGGGGAGTTTTTAACGAAATTGGAAGCTCCCTTGACTTACGGTAGTCAAATCGAGAAGGGAATTATTAATTAAAATTGTAGCCCCTCCTTACTAATCCTAGTTACAAAGGAGTTGGAGAAGGATCCCATTTCTAGTACCAGTCAAAGTCGAAGTGGATAGTAATGATTACAATACCAGACGATCTTCTGCTGAGAGTCAATATCGATGTAAAAAATTAGGCCTAACTATAATGTCAAACATACCCTTACATCGCTAGAAGTCGACTTCAATGAATATAAATAGATTGACATACGAAGTATACGCATGTTTACAATATTGCAAACCTTCATTTACCGATAGACTGCTGCTAAACGATACATCATATCGACGAACGGATTGTACCATAATAGGCCTCATTTAGCGGTCTAAATGCCTGGTCTTAAGATACTTTCTCCTGTCTCATCTATTTATAGGTAAGAATGACTTAGAAACGTTGAACTGGGTGAAATTTGGGTAAGGTTTTCTCTTAATGCATTACTTTTGGGTACTAGTATGACAGCTACAAACATAGAATTCGGCTCACATATGGATACTGTGTGGGTCAATGTTCGTGTAGAATTAGACGATTCACTTTTCGTAAAAATTCGAACTGCAAATTATACGTGTACAAAGAGCAAAATATAGTTATAATCGAGAAATAGATATAAATCTAACATATAAAAACAGAGATATGACGAAACGTCATAGGACCAAAGTTGTAGATCACTACAAATTGAAATGAGATTGTTCCATCCGTTTTGTGATAAGATACAGTTTAGCCGCGAAATACCTCGAAACGTAGGTCTCCACGGACATTAAAATTGTAATATTATTCCGAATTTTTTCGGGGGTAAAAATGTGTTATTTAAAGATTTTGGAAGCTTTCCGTCGATAACAGGCTACGACATATAATTTTGACAAAATTCAATTTCCTAGCTCGTCTGGCAGGCTGTGCTTCAATCTTGGTTTGGAGGAGCGGTTAAAAATGAGGACCTTCAGGAAACCAAAGCTAACAAATATGCAGATGGTCATTATCACACTTGAAACGGGTAACTGTACGCAAATATCGCCAAACTAGTCAATGTACAGACAAACAGTCTTTACGACTTTATTTATATAGATGACAGATGAGCATGAGCACGTTTAAAATTGCAGACCTCCACTTCCAGATTCACTACTCCTAAACGGTACATCATATTAACAACTGCTTTGCGCCATCAGACGCCACCTCTTTCCTTTTACATGTTTAGTTCTTAAACATTTTCTCTTATCTCTCATATTTATGGGTTAAATTGATTTCGAAATTTGAATAGGGTAAAATTTGGGTACAGTTTTAAATTTTACATTATTTTTTGTATAATTATGTATAAGCTAGAATCATTAAATTTCGTCCATATATGGCCTTTGATTGTCTTATTGTTTGCACCATACTTGATGACTATCTTTCCTATAAATGTGACAAACAATGAGATACACGCGTAAAATTCACCAAATTTACGAACAATCCAGAAATACAGCCAAATCTAACGTATAAGGGAGAGAGATACGACAAAAATCACAAGACCAAAGTTGTAGATCACTCCAAATTGAATGTGCCATCCGTTTTGTGATACGACTTATCGTTTAGCCGCGAAATACCTCGAGACAAAGGTCTGCACGGATATTAAAATTGCCTCAATATTCCGAAATTTTTGGGGGGTAAAAATGAAATATTTATTGATCTGGGAAGCTTTCCGTCGATTACAGACTATGACATATAATTTCGCCAAATTTCAATTTTCTAGGTCGTCTGGCAGACTGTGCCTCGATGTTGCTTTGGGGGAGGGGTTAAAAATGAGGACTTTCACAAAACTAAAGCTGACAAATGTGCAGATGGTAATTATTACACTTGAAAGGGTAACTGTACGAAAATTTCGCCAAAATAGTTTACTGTACATAGTCTGCAAAACCAACCGTTCATGATATCTCCATTATTAATCCTCCTATTTATAAAGTGCACATGAGAACAAAAGTTTTAGAAATGGATATCCGTCAAGGTTGGTCGATTTCGTCAGGTTAGTCTTGTATATATTGTGGAAGAGTAAAATCATTATTTCGGTTCCCAATAACCCCCAGTCCATTCCGGTAATTTGAAATGGTATGGACCTCAAGACCTACCTATGGACAGATGAATGCTAAATATGAATTTTGGTAGATATATCTCCAGTATAAGAATAGGCTTTACTCGCATCCACTCCTGAGTTAAGTCCGGTGGTACTTGTACAGATATACGGCCCGTTAATGATATCCCCCTTATTAATCCTCGTATTGAAATTATGCATTTGAGAAAAAAAAGTTTAGAAATCGATTTCCATTAAGGCAGGTAGAATTCCATTAAGTTTGATTGTGTATATTTTGTGGGAGTGCAAAATCACGGTTTCGGTTTCGTATAAATCCCCAGTGAATTCAGTGATTTAGAAACAACATTGGCCCTAAAACCTATCCAACAACAGGTGGATTTTAATATGAAGTTTGGTAGAAATATATCCAGTACTTTTCAAGTTATAGACAAACATACAAACAAACAGACAGACACCAAGGCTAAAAAATATGCAGATAGTCATTATTACACCTGAAACGGATAACTGTACGGAAATTGCGCCTAAATAGTCAATGTACAGACACACGTTCGTTACGATTGTATTTATATAGATATATTCATCTTCATTATAGGCCAGTAGTTCTCAAACAGTGGTATGCGTACCCCAAGTGTTAGCCTGAGACCTTTAGGGGGGTACGTGAGCAGTCTTAAGGGAAAGAATTAGGGAAAATTGAAATATGGAAATATATAAGAATAAAGTTAAATATATATGGAGTCACGCTTTGCTTGGAAGTTTCATATCAGAAAACTGTGTCAAGCAATACAGGCACAGCCTTATGGTCTGAATACCAGAATTAAAATCGAAAATTGATCATCCTTGTTTATTAATTTGATATTGAGGCTAAAATCTAGCGTTTTGTGAAACTTTCATACAAACAGGGTATCGTGTGTTAATTTATTTTCATTCTCTTCTTATTTACGATGTGTATTTAAAAGAATGATCTATAATGAATTAAAAATGCCTTAATAATTAGCCAGGTACTCAGATTTTAAACCTACTAATTCGGGATTTTCATGGGGGTACATCGAACTTTTAGCCGTGAGTGAGGGGTACAATCGCATAATAGTTTGAGAAACTCTTTTATACACTGGTATGCCTGTCAGTGTTCAGCCTGCAAGCCTTTGTGAATTAACTAAGCACCCCCGCAATCTAGAATTTGCAATTAGCTTTGAGTTTCCGTTTAGATGGTGGTGATGATTATTATTGTTTTCAGAAGAAGTACTACACCGTTCCGGGCCTCGAATGGAAAACCCGCGCATAAGAATGCCTCCACATAACAGGGTAAACACTCACGGAAGAGACTACAGTAAGGACCGGCTCGACTTGCCTAACGAGCTTCGAACCGATCCCCTTCCCATTTTCTGTGCTGGCCGCGGCAGCTCGAGCACTTGGGGAGTGGTTACGTTCGAGAGAAAAAAAACAAATACTTAAAATGGAGCCTTATGTAATCTGAAAGTAGGATTCTCTGGGTTCAACTGTCTACTGGATACTGCTTAGCACTGCTACAAATGACAAGAGGCATATAATTGGGGGTTTACAAAGACTAATTTTATTCAAATATGGCATAAAAAGAAAAATAGATACAGCCCTATACAATGAACTCTCCGCATACGGGAGGAAAAGAAAATAATTAACACTTTAAAATTCGACTAGCCAATGGGCATCGTCTGCACAAAGGTATGACAGAGGTTTTGCGACCACTACCGTCTACCTCGCCCTCATTAGTTCGTATCTTTTGTTGAATTTTTATATTATTCTGTCGATCACACCGTGAGATGAGCTGATGTCCCTACACTTACTCATTTTTGTTCTTAGCACGTAATTAACCGGTTCCTGCACTACATGATTACCATATTAAAAGATATATTTACATAATACATAGACACAACACACATACCATTAGCTAAAATCCCCCCGGACTTCCCGTATCTGTCACCAAGACAAAACAACGTGGAACAACGGTTCTGTTTGAACTCAAAATAAATCACATTAAATACTACACACGCAGATATATACACACCATGCATAAAGGAGGCTATTCCTATAAGGAAAACGTAGTTATCAGTATCTTCTGCCCCCGGGGCAAGCTTAATGGAAGCTTGCCCAAGGTGACCCCTGCTGATCCGGGGCTCGAACTGGATGAATCCCGACTGAGAGGTGCATTCCTGAAAGAAAAATCCCTAACTAGCTACGGTCTCATATCACCGGATATTGGGGGAGATCCCTAATCATTTATTAATTACCTTCTATATTACCGTGATATTATCATTGACAGAAGTGTCTTAGCTGAACTAGTTAAAAACATCAAGCAATTACAGGGGAGATCCACAGCCTCAAGCCTTAACTATAATAGGCCAGCGGGGCTGCTCTGTCGCGAATCGCGAGAAGCAAACACTCACAAAAAAAGGAGGGGACGGTCATTCACTTCATACGACCATTTCTCATTCATTGGCCACGCCAGATTCTTCTCTCCCTCACAACGTCCAGCCTTCCCTTCTCGGGCCCACTTCATTTGTTTATTCATCTTACCGCAAAATTCCCAAGAAATACTCATTTATTCCATACATTCTCATTCTCCTCGTAGAGCGATCATTTCCGAATCATCTCATCATAAAACTATCTGGGCGTTCGGCCCTCTCATTACGTCTCATATCGCGTATCTTCTTTCCTTGGGCATAGGACTCTCATGATTCCTCAATTCCATGCTTCCTCTTCGCTCACCGCTCAAGGTTATGCATATATTTATATTTTTACCATCCATAAGACTCTGGCTTCCCTGGATCTCAGCCCGTTGCATACAAAAAATTCCATACATTTCTGGTTAAATAATCAAGAATCACGGGAAACTCGCGATCTGTCCCTGACTATTATACCTAAATAACATATTTATGCACCTCTCTCGGTCAGGATTTCTTCTCTCTTGTTGTACATGCACTTATTATATGTGTAAATTACGCATGCATCGTGTGATTGACCCAAGAGTGTCCCCAGCAAATACGATAGCCATGTTGGACATTAACTAGCACCTTTGGACATGGTTTTCCCTGCTCATTTATTATTGTTCCAGCCACCCCTAGGGGAAGTCACATATTCTCCTATCCTTGTCTCCCTTACTTGCTAGGATATTCACCATACTACTAAGAATAACCCTTCACGATAAACTAATCATTAAGAAGAAAACAAATGGGTTGTCCGGGCAGTTAACTTCCCTTGAATTTTAAGCTAACATGATCAAGAATAATAAAATTTCCATATTAGGACAAGCATTATTTTACAACATTTAGGTATTACAGAGGAAACCTCATCCTGCTACCGGTTCTACATTAACGTGCTAAGATATATATTGACATCACTCATCTATTTATTGGCCGTGGTTTTAACCTTCCACGGGAGACCCATGGTGGTGTTTACTGCTGCATGGCCTCGGCGCTGGAAACGGGCGTGCTGACCTTCAGTCCTGGTCCATACAAGTCTGACATCCTGGAGCTCTCATTCACAGCTGAAATCTCAGAGTAATCCACATGTGTAACACTTCACCACTCGTCACACGGCCTTCCGTTTACCGTGACACGAATACACAGTTTACACCACGAACAAGCAGGTCATGCTAATCACAGCGAGCGCGTTCACAGCATGAATCAGGTAGCTCACAACACTTGAGCACCCTGACTTAGAATAGCAATTTGGGTGATACCAATTTACTAATATCACGGACTCATTTAGGCCGGCATTGTATAAATCCGAAACCCGCTACTCGTTTATAAATTATGCTCGCAGCTTATTTAATGACATGCGGCACAGAGACATTCGCCTAGGCTCGCTTGGCTTCCCGTCCACACTTCACAAAGGCTTCGTATTTCACGGCCGCGACGGACACAATAGCATTGTCTTAGTATGCGGTAGGTAGGGTTCGGACTGTAACAACCGGAGCACAACGTGACACACTGTCCCCTCTCAACGACCGGCTAAGAACTGTCTCCAGCGCGGGTTAGCTCAGCTTTTATGGTCTATTCACCGGAAAACAATGGGCGTAAGCGATTCACGGTTCGTTAAGGACAGCAGCTCCTTTCATCCCAGGACTTCAGAACATTTAAATGATGCATATTGTAACCCTCTCTTTGCTCTCTTATTTGAACCAGGCGTACCCTACCGACGATCGGCAGATTCCACGTAATTCGCTTCCCGCTTTTAATTATTCCATGAGCGTCATCTGGGGGGTGGAGTCAATTACGAAAGACTCTTAGCTTGGGGGACGCTTTCTCGTCCACATGTGTTTGCAATCTGTTAAATCTGAACTTCTGGTGACCTCCTTTCTTCCCCTGAATAAAGTATTACATATTTTTAGTCTGGGATACGCAGAAAATTCAGCTCTATTCATTGGTGTGTCTCACATAATTTTCCCATGTCTGGATCAAAATATCTTATTATCTTTACGCGCCAAAATTCTACGTTGGCACTCGTGAAACGTGCTTAAAAAATCGGAAGTTCCTTCTGTTAGTTTAGATCCCTGGGAAACTACGCCACACCTAGTGGCGTGTTTGACTACTCCAGCATCGCGTCATATTTCCAACTCTCTCTGCAAGTTGAGAGGGCCTTTTCGCGGGGCTTGGCTCCTGCTCAGTCTTCCCTTTCTTTTCCAGGCGCTCTTTCACGGGTTCCGTTCTGGCCTGACGCCGCTCGATCCCCATCGCCCATACTACCACCAATGACGCGACCTTTAGAAGTGAGGTAGAAAGGCACCTATAATTCCAATGAGCTGTTCAGGACACTGTACGGTTTCAGTACCAGTCTCAGAAGCAAAATGGAAGAGTCTCAAAAGTTCAAAGAATGAAGGTACCGGCAAAGGAGAGGGAAGGGTCATGAAGAGAGTCGGAAAGAGACTCCCTAGACCTCGCGACTCCCCGGGTCGAAAAGGAAGAAGCATTGACAAAGGGAGGTCTGATAATGCCGAAAAAAAGTGTGGAGCCTGACACAAGTAAATTGAAGCACTGCTAGAAGAATCATATTTACTATCCTGAGCTCTCTAGATGAGCGCTCTGGTACCCCCTTTAGTCACCTCTCACGGCAGGCAGAGTATAACATGGATATACTATACTGTCCCCACCCATAAGGGTTATCTCGATTAGTTCCACATTTCCTATCAATGAATCATTAAAGAATTGAGCCTGCACATCATAATCTTGGTCTCCCCATACTTCTCTTACTTTCTATGACGGAGTTCATTATTCTACCAGATAATCTAACTTGTCCTATACTCCTTACATGACCCCACCATTGAAGCCAATTTATGCACAGAGCTTCATCCATTGAGTTTATTCCCAACCTGGGCTTTATCTCCACATTCCACGTAGCCTGCGCTATCAATTAATACTGATCTGCATTTAGGGCAGTCGCGCAGGTGGCAGATTCCCTATCTGTTGTTTTCCTAGGCTTCTCTTAAATGATTTCAATGACAATGGAAATTTATTGAACATCTTCGTTGGTAAGTTATTCCAATCCCTTACTCCCCTTCCTATAAATGAATATTTGCCCCAGTTTGTCCTCTTGAATTCCAACTGTATCTTCATATCGTGATCTTTCCTACTTTTAAAGACGCCACTCAAACTTATCCGTCTACTAACGTCATTCCACGCCATTTCTCCGCTGACAGCTCGGAACATACCACTTAGTCGAGCATCTCGTCTCCTTTCTCCCAGTTCATTCCAGCCCAAACTTTGCAACATTTTTGTAACGCTACTTTTTTGTCGGAAATCACCCAGATCAAATCGAACTGCTTTTCTTTGGATTTTTTCCAGTTCTTAAATCAAGTAATCCTGGTGAGGATCCCATACACTGGAACCATACTCTAGTTGGGGTCTTAACAGAGACGTTTATGCCCTCTCCTTTACATCCTTACTACAACCCCTAAATAACCTCATAACCATGTGCAGAGATCTGTATCCTTTGTTTACAATCCCATTTATATGATTACCCCAATGAAATCTTTCCTTATATTAACAGCCAAATACCTACAATGATTCCCAAAAGGAACGCAATAATTCAAATTGAGAGGACTTTTCCTATTTGTGAAACTCACAACCTGACGTTTATCCCCGTTTGTCATCATACAATTGCCTACTGTCCATCTCACGACATTATCGGGGTCATTTTGCAGTTACTCACAATCTTGTAACTTATTTATTATTCTATACAGAAAAACATCATCCGCAAAAAGTCTTACCTCTGATTCCACTCTTTTATTCATATCATCTATATATATAAAATAACTTGTCCTGACCGACTGACTGACTGACTGATTCATCATCGCCGAGCCAAAACTACTGGACATAAAGAAATGAAATTTTGGGGATATATTCAAATTAAGATGTAGGTGCTCGCTAAGAGAGGATTTTTGGATATTCCGTCGCTAACGGGGTGAAAAGAGGGGTGAAATTTTAAAATGATTGTATCTATATCTCAAAACTTTTAAAGTTTACAAATGTAAAAATTTTTATTTAGAATCTTCTTTAAAAATAAGGAATCACGTTTTTTTCCCGTAAAATCCCAATAGGAGGGATGAAAGGGGGTGAAAAAGTGGTTGAATATCTTTAATCAGGATACCGGTACTTATATCTCAGACACTGAAGATATTACAGACATGAAAATTGGTACTTTTGATCTCTTTTAAAAATAAAGAAACATGCACTTTTTGTTTTTGGAAAATCCAATTAATGGGAGGGTGTAAAGGGGGTGAAATTTTAAAATGAGTGCATCTATATCTCAAAACTTTTAAAGTTTTCAGATGTATAAATTGGTACTTTGAATCTTCATTAAAAACAAAGAAACACACATTTTTTTGTTTTCGGGAAATCCCAATAGGAGGGGTGAAAAGGAGTGAAAATGGGTTGAATGCCTTTAATGAGGATACTTATATCTCAGAAACTGAAGATATTACAGACCTGAAAATTGGTGTTTGGGATCTAATTTAAAAATAAAGAAACACGTATTTTTTGTTTTTGTAAAATCCAATTAATGGGGGGGAAAGGGGGTAAAATTTTAAAACGAATGTATTTATATCTCAAAACTTTTAAAGCTTATAGATGTAAAAATTGGTATTTAGAATTTCCTTTAAAAATAAAGAAACATGTATTTTTCTGTTTTCGGAAAATTCCTATAGGAACGGTGGAAAAGGGTGAAAAATCGGTTGAATGCCTTTAATGAGGCTACTTATATTTCAGAACCTGAAGATATTACAGATCTGAAAATTGCTATTTGGGATCTACTTTAAAAGTAAAGAAACAGATATTTTTCCTTTTTTGGAAAATCCAAATAATTTGGGGGGTGAAAAGGGGGGTGAATTTTTAAAATGAGTGTGTCTACATCTTAAAACTTTAAATGTTTACAGATGTAAAAAATTGGTATTTAGAATCCACTTTAAAAATAAAGAAACACGTATTTTTTTCTTTTTGGAAAATCAAATTAATGGCGGTTAAACAGGAGTGACAAATTGGGGTGAATTTCTTGAAGGACTATATTGTACCGGGAACACCGCTACGAGAGAAGTTCGAAGTATGTTTGTTGAACTTCGCGCGAGATGGAAGGTAGGCAGCCCGCCGAACGCAGTGACGTACCCAGCGAGTGACGTGGCCGCCGTAAGCCAGCTCTCCGCTACCATATATGGTAATGATCCAGCTCGTCCTCAAAAGTACATTTTGAGCTAATTTATCGCTATTTTGACATTGCCAACTTAAAAGCCTCTACAATGGACATCGTCTCTTCAGATTTCAAGAAAATCCACCGAGTATTATAGAAGTTATAAGGGTAGATAGTACCCGAGTTCTAGACACTTCCATGCGAACGTGTATAAAAGGAGACCCACCCGACCTACGAATTCAGTGTCTGTCACTCCGCCGTCTCTGTGACACGGGTGACAAGAGAAGTGTTGTGCGTGTCGAACTTCTAGTTGACAATATGCGAAATACAAGTTCGGTATTTTCTCTAAGTGCTGTATCAAGACTTTATCATATTCTTGAAGTGCCTGAATGGGACTTTACTTTTGAGAGCATCGTATTGGAACTTAGTCATATTGACACATTGGGACTTTGTTTTTCTTTCGTGTGTCGTGATTGGACTTTGATATTTTCTTAAAGTGCCATATAATAACTTTGTTTTTTTCCTGAAGCATCTCATTGGAACTTAGTTATTTTCGCCAAGTGTCGCGATAAGACTTTATCATTTCTCAAGGTGACATACTGGAACATTGTCATCGAAACTTTATTTTCTTCGAGTGTCGTGTTGGGACTTTAACATTTCGACACGTTGGAACTATATTTTCTTCGAGTGTCGTGTTGGGACTTTAACATTTTGGCACATTGGAACTTTGTTATTTCTACACATTGGAACTTTGTTTTTTTTTGAAGTGCCGCATAAGGACTTACTTATTCGACGACGATTGAATTTCACGCGTGTTGTGTATCGCATTGAACTTACGTTTCGAACTTATTCGAACTTATATTTTTGAATCAATTTCTGGAACATTGAACTTAGGGGACATTAAACATTACGTTTAATTGTGAAATATGCAATGCTTTCCAGGTGCTGCACAGGGACTTATGTTTTGATTCTTAAAGACTGTGACAATTCGGAATACGCATATCGCATTTCCCTAAAGCCTAGAACTTTCCAGTATTTTGAGTGATCCATAATTTATGAAGTCAGACTTTTTCTTTCAAATATTATTTTCTTTAATGGCTATTCACTTCGCTTATTAATGCAACAGGACAGTTTCCGAGTGCTACCTATTCAGTTCATTGCCAATAGGTTTTAAACCTTCAGAACTGTGCATTTAGGACTGCAGTAACAGTAATCCTCTAGATCATCCTGACTTACAGTGAGCTTGGCTTATGAACTTGCATTTCTACCAGTACTTGTTCTTCGAGTGATTATTCTAGAACGTTTTTGCAGTAATCATAATTAAAAGGTCATTTCTGTACAGACAGTGCCCTGAATGTGTGGAGTGCCGTACAGGAAATTCAGGTGTGAATTACGTCTCGAATCGAACCCAGGAACGCGTACCAATCTTCGAGACTTCCAGAACGTCGAGACACTTCCAGAACCTCCAGACGTTCCAGAACTCCTCATCCGAGCAGGTGTGGTCCCAGCCCAGTCGATGTCCAGCACCATCCCAGGACCTGGAGGTACCAACCAGCCACGACATTTCCACGCTGCTGTATGAAGGTGATATGAACTTGCTTTTGATGATCAATAAACTCAATTTATCAAAATAATCTCTCAATTTGATAACTATACCTCTCTCTGTAACAGCTCCAATGATAAAGCCACAACCGAGATTAAGATCATAATCGTTCATTTAATATCAAGCGCCTTAAAGATATGAACACATTTTTACGGGTACAGAGAGGAGGTAGTATACGTGGCGCCCACCTTTAGGGGCCAGATTTCATTGGAGCTTAACATGAAAGACTTACATACAGCTCAATCTATGGTGACTAAATTCAAGCAGAATAGGAGTGTTTTCAAATTTCAGTGGACACTAACTTAACTGAAGTATAAGTGCATAATTTAAGTGATTTGGTAGAGGTGATTTGCAAAGACTTGGTTTAATTAATGTGTGTTGAAACATGGGCACTAGGACTTAAAACTTTGAACTTTTGACTGAATGCAAGTTTCGAAAATCTTTAAGAGAATTTTTTTGAAGTGTGTCAATCATTATTTCTGTACTTGGTACTAGCGTTATATATTTTAATAAAATGGAGGAGATTATGGCAGCGATTGAAGCCCTTAGGCTCAGTATGAAAGTAGCAACTGAAAACTTAGAACACCGACTGACTGAGTCCAGCTCTAATCTTGAACGTCAACTTAATGAATCTAGTTCTAACCTCGAACGCAGACTTAATGAGTCCAGTTCTAATCTTGAACAGTCTTTGAGAGAACAGAGAGAACAATTACATGATTCTAATTCTAATCTTGAACGTCAACTTAATAAATCTAGTTCTAACCTTGAACGTCAACTTAGGGAATCCGTAGTTCAAATTAATGCTGCAGTAGATAAGAAGTTTGTAGAAGCGAATGCCAACCTAGAACAAAGGCTTACTCAGGCTGGTGCTCGCATTGAACAAAAATTTAAAGAGTCCAACGCTAGGGTAGATGAAAAATTTTCCGAAATCAATGACCAATTGAAAAGTAACATGGAGGTCATGAAAGAAGAAATTAAAACCCAAGTTGTAGCTCTTCTTAAAGATGACTTCAAATCCATTCTCCCCACTTCTCAGGCAATTGCTAAAGAGATGGAAGGCTTAAAAACTCAGTTACAGGAATCACATTCACAATTATCTTTAGCCCGGGTTAAAATAGCCTCTATTCAGGAGAATCTTAGAGATACGCTTAAAAATGACATTCAAAGAGTAAACAATGAAGTCAGTCTTATAAAGAGTAAACAGGGAGAGTTTGATAAAAAATTTACATCTCAATTAGATACTACACACACTCAGGTTACGCGTATATGTCGAGACGTATCCGATTTAAAAAAGGATCTCCAAGATGAAGTTAAGGTAGTAGAAGATACTATTAAACAACAGGTGAAGGATGTTAAAACAGAACTACAAGAACAGATAGAAACCCTTGGTAGTACAGTCTCTAATTTAGAACTGAAGGATACTCCCTTACTTTCTTCTAGTCTATTAAAAACCAATGAAAACGCAAACATTACTACTATCATCCGAATGACCGATGAAAAACCTGCCAAATTCTCTGGGAAGGAGGAATACACCGCTAGGGAATTTTTACTCAACACTGAAGAATATTTTCAAGAAAATAAAATCAGTCCTGATCGACAGCTTCGTGTCGTTTCCAAGTTACTAGAGGGACGCGCTCTATCATGGTATTCCGCTTTTAAATATTGCTTTAACACTTATTCTGAATTCAAGGAAGCTCTATTGAAGCGTTTTTGGAATTCAGAGACGCAACATTTAATTAAGTTGCAGTTGTATGCTAAGAAGTACAATACTTCTATAAACACATCCCGTTACTCAGATTATTTCATCGGGCAACTTAAGAAGATGCAATTTTTGGATCCACCATTGCCTGAGCAAGAGCTGATCCAGGCGATCACGTTGCAATTCCCAGCCCAAGTTCAGGAGATTTTGGTAGCTGCTAACATACAATCTTTAGAACAAATGGATGGGATACTTCGTAGATTGGACACAGCCCACGCTCAATGTTTACCGAAAGGGAGTAAGACTAAAGAAATGACTACCAGTCCTGTCGCCATTGTGACACAAGGGCGCCCAGATCCGGAAGTACCAGAGGAACGGCCTACATCACGAAACACACCTACCCGATATCGAGGGTATAAAGGACGGCCGGACCGAGGGAAAGCACCATACAAAAATAGATTAACATGGAAAAAGCCAACAGAGGCCCAACAAGTAGAGGATAGGGTTTCTTACGAAATGAATTGAATAGACGATGGCGAGATACTCAAGAGTACTTGAAAGAACACCGAAAGGGCGAGGATCAAGAAGGAGCCGCCTCGCTAGAGTATCAGCAAGCCGCTGGTAAGAAAAACGAAACGCCTGCCCCGAACCCTAACACAACGGGTGCAAAAAAAAAATTCCATGTTTTCTTAAGAAGATTGCCTGAAAATGGAAGGAGGGAAGAGCCGCTCTACATAACTCAGGTACATTATTGGCACGTAGAGGACTCGGAACTACTCCATGAAAATATGACACCGTCTAGGCCAAGAATCCAACGTAGCTTGCCAGTAATCACCATTAGGGTTGGCAATATTAAAGTTATGTCATTGGTAGATTCAGGAGCTCAAGCCTCACTTATTTCAGCCAGACTATTAGAAGCCATAAAGGAGAGACGTGATGTACTTATGATGCCTGTTTCCCAACTTAGGATCAAAGGGATTGTTCCAGATAAGTGCATTAAATGTAAACTACAGACTTTTATGGAATTCGTCGTGGGACATGTTCAATTTGAGCATGTTTTTCTAGTAATCTCTCAGATGAAATTCAATGTTATCCTTGGATCGGATTTTCTCATCAAATATGGAGGAGTGATTGATTACACAGCAAATGTCATTACATTTTATAACGTTGACCCTGTAGAATTACAGCTGATCGAAGGAGACGACGGTCGGATACAAGGGATAGATACCCCGCAAGAAGAATTCGATGGTGGAAATAGCGATGCTGCACCAGTCGGAGATGAAGAGGGTGATCCCGAAGAAGTGGGACCCGTCGAAGATGTACCCCTAATAGATGAGATGTACGACGACGGTCCAGACTATGTCAGCTCCGTAATCAGTGTGATTGAAGACCCAGTGGCCAACAAAGATGTTGCGGATTCAGTCAAGGAAATCTTCGAAACTTATCCGGACGTGTTCAATGATAAACCCGGAGAGATCCGAGATTTTAAATATCATTTAGATGTCAAGGATACTTCCACTTATAAAAAACGTCCCTATTCCATAGTATGGAGATGCAGAGCATAAGCAAGAACACACATCATGGAACCACCGAAGGAATATACAATGCTTCTAGTTTAAAAACATACTTCGAGAGAGAAGCCTAAAGAAAATCCTTGTCGAATTTTCTTTGCCCTAAGAGGGGGGGACATGTACCGGGAACACCGCTACGAGAGAAGTTCGAAGTATGTTTGTTGAACTTCGCGCGAGATGGAAGGTAGGCAGCCCGCCGAACGCAGTGACGTACCCAGCGAGTGACGTGGCCGCCGTAAGCCAGCTCTCCGCTACCATATATGGTAATGATCCAGCTCGTCCTCAAAAGTACATTTTGAGCTAATTTATCGCTATTTTGACATTGCCAACTTAAAAGCCTCTACAATGGACATCGTCTCTTCAGATTTCAAGAAAATCTACCGAGTATTATAGAAGTTATAAGGGTAGATAGTACCCGAGTTCTAGACACTTCCATGCGAACATGTATAAAAGGAGGCCCACCCGACCTACGAATTCAGTGTCTGTCACTCCGCCGTCTCTGTGACACGGGTGACAAGAGAAGTGTTGTGCGTGTCGAACTTCTAGTCGACAATATGCGAAATACAAGTTCGGTATTTTCTCTAAGTGCTGTATCAAGACTTTATCATATTCTTGAAGTGCCTGAATGGGACTTTACTTTTGAGAGCATCGTATTGGAACTTAGTCATATTGACACATTGGGACTTTGTTTTTCTTTCGTGTGTCGTGATTGGACTTTGATATTTTCTTAAAGTGCCATATAATAACTTTGTTTTTTTCCTGAAGCGTCTCATTGGAACTTAGTTATTTTCGCCAAGTGTCGCGATAAGACTTTATCATTTCTCAAGGTGACATACTGGAACATTGTCATCGAAACTTTATTTTCTTCGAGTGTCGTGTTGGGACTTTAACATTTCGACACGTTGGAACTATATTTTCTTCGAGTGTCGTGTTGGGACTTTAACATTTTGGCACATTGGAACTTTGTTATTTCTACACATTGGAACTTTGTTTTTTTTTGAAGTGCCGCATAAGGACTTACTTATTCGACGACGATTGAATTTCACGCGTGTTGTGTATCGCATTGAACTTACGTTTCGAACTTATTCGAACTTATATTTTTGAATCAATTTCTGGAACATTGAACTTAGGGGACATTAAACATTACGTTTAATTGTGAAATATGCAATGCTTTCCAGGTGCTGCACAGGGACTTATGTTTTGATTCTTAAAGACTGTGACAATTCGGAATACGCATATCGCATTTCCCTAAAGCCTAGAACTTTCCAGTATTTTGAGTGATCCATAATTTATGAAGTCAGACTTTTTCTTTCAAATATTATTTTCTTTAATGGCTATTCACTTCGCTTATTAATGCAACAGGACAGTTTCCGAGTGCTACTTATTCAGTTCATTGCCAATAGGTTTTAAACCTTCAGAACTGTGCATTTAGGACTGCAGTAACAGTAATCCTCTAGATCATCCTGACTTACAGTGAGCTTGCCTTATGAACTTGCATTTCTACCAGTACTTGTTCTTCGAGTGATTATTCTAGAACGTTTTTGCAGTAATCATAATTAAAAGGTCATATCTGTTCAGACAGTGCCCTGAATGTGTGGAGTGCCGTACAGGAAATTCAGGTGTGAATTACGTCTCGAATCGAACCCAGGAACGCGTACCAATCTTCGAGACTTCCAGAACGTCGAGACACTTCCAGAACCTCCAGACGTTCCAGAACTCCTCATCCGAGCAGGTGTGGTCCCTGCCCAGTCGATGTCCAGCACCATCCCAGGACCTGGAGGTACCAACCAGCCACGACATTTCCACGCTGCTGTATGAAGGTGATATGAACTTGCTTTTGATGATCAATAAACTCAATTTATCAAAATAATCTCTCAATTTGATAACTATACCTCTCTCTGTACCAGCTCCAATGATAAAGCCACAACCGAGATTAAGATCATGCTCGTTCATTTAATATCAAGCGCCTTAAAGATATGAACACATTTTTACGGGTACAATATCTACAGAATATCTGAGAAACGTAAAATGTTACAGACGTAAAAAGTGGGTATTTGAAATCTCCTGTAAATGTAAAGAAACATAGGTGATTTGTTTTTGGATACTCCACTTAAGGGGAAATAAAAAGGGGGTGAAATTTTAAAATGAGAATTTCTACAGTGTATCAAAAAAACTTAACATGTTACAGAAGTGAAAAATGATCTTTTTTATCTCTATAAAAAATGAAGGAAAGTGTATTTTTAATTTCGGAAATACCACTTGGGTGGAGGGGGGATAAATGTGACTGAAAATGGTGTGGAATTCTGTTAATTAGCCTACTGATATCTCCAAACTGAAGATGTTACAGACGTCAAATTTGATATTTGGAATCTGCTTTAACAGTAAAGAAACACGTATTCTCGAAAAATCCAATGAAGTGGGGGGGGGAGGGAATTGAAAAATTAATTGACTTTATTGTATGAGAATACATACATCTAATAAAGCTAATGTTGTTACAGACGTGAAAATTGTTATTTGGATCTCCTTTAAAACAAAGAAAAACGCGTTTTGGGACGGAAACCACCATGGGGGCGGGAGTGAAAAGGAGTTGAATTCCTTTCATAAGGACACATAAATTAAAAACCGAAAAGTTAGAGTCGCGATAATTAGTATTTATAAGATCCTTTACTATTAAAGAAACAAGTATTTTTTGCCGGAAAATTCACTTAGGGGGGGGGGGGATAAGAGAGTGAAAGGAAGTGAAGGAAGTGAATTATTTTTATGGGGATACTTATATCTCAAAACTGAAGGTAATACACTTGGACATTGGTGTTTGGAATCTCCTTTAAACATAAAGAAACACGCCTTCTTTTATTTTTTTTTGGGGGGGGGGAGAGGTGGTAAATAAACTTAACGGCGGTGGGGTTAAAAGGAGGTGAGACCAATTGATTTTACTGTTCATGATGTAAGGTAAGGAGCCTCCGTTGCTCATGCGGCAGCGCGCCGGCCTCTCACAGCTGGGTTCCGTGGTTCAAATCCCGGTCACTCCATTTGACATTCGTGCTGTACAAAACGGAGGCGGGACAGGATTTTCTCAGGATACTCCGATTTTCCCTGTCATCATTCATTGCAGCAACACTGTCCAATATTTCATTTCATTTGTCATTCATCGATCATTGCCCCAGAGGACTGCTTCGGCAGCCGGCAAAATTCCTAATGTCGCCGCTAGATGGGGCTTTATACATTCCATTCCTGACCCTGTCCAATGACTGGAAACAGGCTGTAGACTTTTGGATGTACTTATTCTGATCATAAACCGATCATTTTTAATCTTTCCTGGGTTCGTTTTCAACAGCCATATTTTCCTTCGAAGAACGTTCTTAGAATACAGTAGATTCTCCTGGCATTTAAATGAAAATGTGAACACATTTGAAATAAACGATAGGAATGAGATTGACGTTCAATTTGTTCACCTCTATAATAAGGTGAATTATGCACGGAAGTATGTCATTCGTATCGCCAGAAATCCCGCACACTTGCCTACGCGCGACAATGGTGCTGATCACATTGTCAACAATGACAATGGCAGCAGATGTAATTTACCGCCAAGTAGCGGTCTTGCATCTTGCTGTGGGGTCCAGAACATCTATAATAATAATAATAATAACAATAATAATAATAATAATAATAATAATAATAATGTTCTGGACCGTCGACAAATGTGCGGACCGCGCTGGAAACGGGTCCTGGACAGGTAATGACTAAGAATGCAGTCCGGCCGTGGGTTCAGTACCGCCAAGGCACCCAAGACGACACCACGTCGGATCTCCTGAAGGATTTGATCCATATTAAAAATGCTTATAGGAAAAGATGGCAAATATTTAGGGACCCAACTGACCTGGTGGAATACCTGGACCTAGCCCGGGAAGTACGAAAGAATGATTGAAAAATGGGAGGAAACTTGCCGTAATCTATTAGAAAAACGAGTCAGATCGCGAATTTTGGCGGATTCTCGCAGAAAACGAGTCAGATCGCGAATTTCGGCGGATTATATATCTAAAACAATAAGCATTCAATTATAAATTTCAGTATAATACCGTAGCGAAGCACGGGTATCTTGCTAGTTTATATATATAAGAAAATATAAAGGTTCAATAATACTGCCTTGGGGAATTCCCCTTTTAATTATCACAGGGTCAGATAAAGCTCCGCCTACTCTATTTCTCTGAGATCTATTTTCTAGAAATATAGCAACCCATTTAGTCACTCTTTTGTCTAGTCCAATTGCACTCATTTTTGCCAGTAGTCTCCCATGATCCACCCTATCATATGCTTTAGACAGGTCAATAGATTTTTAGATTTAGATTTATTATTTTTCTTTAGATCTACAGTAATAATACTCATTTGATCCGTTATAAAGAAAAATAACAATGTCCAGCCTAAGCCAAATTTCATACAACTAACTTGGTGGACCCCCACACAGGCGGAATACCAGACAACCATGCAAGGTTCCACCCCTAGCTAAATCTGTTAAGCTGCCTCTAACATGGACGGATGACCAGCTCACATGCTAGGGCACCCCCTACATCTAAATTAAGCCTATAACTAATTACTTACAACATTAAATCTATACTACTTCTATCCTAGTACCTCTTATCATTAACTAATAAATCACTCCCCAATACTATCTCAATACACATAAATACACCTTCACTTGAATAAATACCCTCTAAACTTCGCTATCTCTCTTAATATCCATCCATCGAACTCAACAATCATTCACTTCATTTCCATGCCACATATCATTACATATCTACCTCTTATCATAAAGACACCTTTACTAGAATAAATACCCACTAAACTTCGCTATCTTTCTTATCATCCATTCGCCACCATGCCCCTGCTGAGTATACACGCAAACCTTTGCACATTCCATTCCTCCTACATTTCCTCTACTTGACTCTCTCAGGGTTGCTGATTCCATGCTTCAGCGGTATTATGAATGTCACAGACCTCATACACGCTAACCTTAGCACATTCCATTGCTACTACATTTCCTCTACTTGACTCCCTCGTGGTTGCTGATTCCATACTTCCGTTGCACTCACATTCTGCTAACACGTATTCTACTCATATTGCAACTTTATCACTGCACTACCTGTCTGTTCCTGCTCATCTTATTCAACCATGCTTAATCTAATTAAATAATCATCTAAAACCAACTTTGCTTGCCGATTTACCATTAACTAATAAATCACTTACCAATACCATTTAAACTTCGCTACCTCTCTTATCATTCATCCATCATCATCTTTATACAGACCCCATCACTTGAATAGATACCATCTAAATTTCGCTACCTCTCTTATCATATATCTATCATCACCTTTCATACTTAACACTTCAATTCCAGTAGATACCATCCAACCTCCTTTATATCTCCAAACTCGTAACAATTACACTACACATATAGACATATCATTCTTCACTTGAATAAATACCCTCTAAGCTTCACTACCTCTCTTATCATCCATCCATCGCACTCCACAATCATTCTCTTCAATTCCATACCACATATCCTTACATATATACCTCTTATCATTAACTAATAAATCACTCACCAATACGATCTCAATACACATAAAGACACCTTCACTTGAATGAATACCCTCTCATCTATTTCATAACACAGGCAAACCATGTTACTTACTACTGTTACTTGTCTTTTTACTTCTCGTAATTACTCCTTCTTCCATTTTTCCCTTTTTACCCCATAGCTCCTTCAAACTCAAGCTTCTCCCTTTAACCACGGCACTTCTTACTTCTGCTTCCTCCCTCAAACCATTATTCTCGCTCCGATTCTGTCCACTTGTGTTTCCCTGTGATTCTTCTTCCATCCTCTCTTCCTGCATCCTGCTTTCTTCACTCGCGCTGACCTCCGACACTAGTTCGTTCATTAATTTCCTGACTACTTCCATCCTCCTTGCATTTCCTTTTTCTTCAGCTCTTTTTACGATCGCTTCCCAGGAACCCCATCTACTCAGTGTTCCTCCCTTTACAGTATGTACATCAGCCCTGGTAGTTTCTTCTTGCCTCGAACACTCAGCCCTGCTTTTTCCTTCTTGCCTCACATCAGCCCTGGTAGTTTGTTCTTGCCTCGAACTCTCAGCCCTGCTTTTTTCTTCTTGCCTCAAACTCTCATCCATTGATTTCAGTTTCGACACTGTCCACTTCCGGGTCCAATTCCTGTCGCTTACCACAAGTATCTGACCACTAATATACGCTCTCAGCCCCTGGATTTTCGCTTTCACTAAGTGTTTCTTTAGAATTTTGAAATTCCTACTCTCTTCTCTTCCGAAATCCCTCTTAACTCCAATTTTCTCACTCTGCAGATTACCAGCGTTCCTTATCACTATATCTAGACAGGTCAATAGCGATACAGTCCGTTTGATCTGAATCAAAGATATCTGCTATATCTTGCTGGAATCCTACAAGTTGAGCTTCAGTGGAATAACCTTTCCTGAAACCGAATTGCCTTCTATCGAATCAGTTATTAATTTCGCAATCATGTCTAATATAATCAGAGAGAATGCCTTCCCAAAGCTTACATGCAACGCATGTCAAACTTACTAGCCTGTAATTTTCAGCTTTATGTCTATCACGCTTTCCTGTATACACAGAGGCTACTATAGCAACTCTCCATTCATTTCTTCAACAAAACAATAATCAAATAAGTACTTCAGATATGGTACTATAGCCCAACCCATTGTCTTTAGTATGTCCCCAGAAATCTGATCAATTCAGCCGCTTTTCTAGTTTTCAACTTTTGTATTTTATTGCTAATATCAATTTTATCATCTATAAATTTTAATACTTCTTTAGCATTAGTCACCTCCTCTATCTGGACATTATCCTTGTAACCAACAATCTTTACATATTGTTGACTGAATACTTCTGCCTTTTGAAGATCTTCACATACACACTCCCCTTGTTCATTAATAATTCCTGGAAAGTCCTTCTTGGAACCTGTTTCTGCCTTAAAGTACCTATACAGTACACACCCTCCCATTTTTCACTGAAATTTCTGACTGCCGATTATGCTTGCCATGATGTTATCCTTAGCTGACTTCTTTGATAGATTCAATTTCATATTAAATTCCTTCAATTTCTCTTTAATTCCACAGCCATTTCTAAATGATTCTCGCTACCTTTCATGTCTGTTACTCCCAGCTTACAAATAAGATGTACTGAGTCCACCACCACCAATAATAATAATAATAATAATAATAAGAAGAAGAAGATCATTTTGCTAGTGGCTTTACGTCACACCGACACTGATAGGTCTTATGGCGACGATGGGATCGGAAAGGCCTAAGAGTTGGAAGGAAGCGGCCGTGGCCTTAATTAAGGTACAGCTCCAGCATTTACCTGGCGTGAAAATGAGAAACCACGGAAAAAACATATTCAGGGCTGCCAACATTGGGATTTGAACCCACTATCTCCTGGATGCAAGCTCACAGCCGCGTGCCCCTAACTGCACGACTAACTCGCCCGGTAATAATAATAATAATAATAATAATAATAATAATAATAATAATAAGAAGAAGAAGAAGAAGAAGAAGAAACCTCCTTTTGATGCCAGTTATGCTGCCTGCGAGTCAGTTTCGACGTTACATATTTTTCTCTACTTGATGATAGAAAAACAGGTGTCAGTCACTTTGGCTGAAAGGTCAGCGTAGGAATCTTCAATCTGAAAGACCCCAGGTTTGATTCCAGGGAGACCGAATATTTTAGCGTGTCTGGTTAATTCCTTTGGCTCAGCAATTGGCTGACTGTGTTTATATCAATATACTTCTCTGCATCCGTATACAACACATCACACTACCAACCAGGACAAGGATACGCAACAGTGAATACATTTCTCATCAAAAGGGTGGTGTTAGGAAGGGCATCCGGGCACAATTGGGCTTAATCCAGATATATGCCGATCTTAAGTACTTGGGAAAGACCAAAAAGGAGAAGAAGAATAGCAGTGAAAAATATCACCGTTAGGTGGTTTGTGTCCGAATTAATTTTAACGGGTAAACATCAAACGTGTCCGCCTCTGTGGTGTAGTGGTTAGTGTGATTAGCTGCCACCCCAAGAGGCCCGGGTTCGATTCCAGGCTCTGCCACGAAATTTGAAAAGTGGTACGAGGGCTGGAACGGGGCCCACTCAGCCTCGGGAGGTCAACTGAGTAGAGGGGTGTTCGATTCCCTCCTCGGCCATCCTGGCAGGGGTTTTCCGTGGTTTCCCAGTTCTCCTCCAGGCAAATGCCAGGATGGTACCTAACTTAAGGCAACGGCCGCTTCCTTCCCTCTTCCTTGTCTATCCCTTCCAATTTTCCCATCCCCCCACAAGGCCCCTGTTCAGCATAGCAGGCGTGGCCGCCTGGGCGAGGTACTGGTCAACCTCCCCAGTTGTATCCCCAGACCCAGAGTCTGAAGCTCCAGGACACTGCCCTTGAGGCGGTAGAGGTGGAATCCCTGGCTGAGTCCGAGGGAAAAGCCAACCCTGGAGGGTAAACAGATTAAGAAGATGAAGAAACATCAAACGTGTGTTACCAGAGATTATTTCTACTGGTATTAAATGACATGGATTGGTGACTGGACTATTTCCTACTTCTCGAGAATTTAGAATTGAACCCGAGATATCCGTGGATCCGATGTTCTACCATAGAAGCTAAGTGGTAGCTACAATAATAATAATAATAATAATAATAATAATAATAATAATAATAATAATAATAATAATAATAATAATAATAATAATAATAATAATAATAATAATAATAATAATTGTTACGGAGTTATCCGTGGTAGTTAGAGGTGAAAGAAGGTGCTGGGATGAATAGGTCTCAATCTACGAAATTAAAGTTAATTTAAAATTTAACAAGGTTATATTTTCTTTTCAAGATCAAGAAATAACAAATATAACAGGTACTTAGTAGCCTAGCAACAAATCGAGAATGTACAATTACAGTAGTTACAGGATTTGGGCTCCGAGAGCCAGACAAACAATTCTTGAGCTATAAGCCCAACTTTACCCGTATACCATATTCAACCAAGGGGTAGAAGACCCCAATCAAGCTCAAGAGCACTTGCTCCCAATTACACAGTAAAAGCCTCCTCAAGGCACACAGAAACAATTTTTTTTGGGGGGGGGGGGGGGGAAGAGCAACCCGCTCTCAAAGTTCCAGCCTATCAAAGGCCACACCAAACTCAACTTTCAAGCTGACCTCCAAACACATGAAAACAGGGGTAAAAATACCCAACCTACTGAGGCCTATTAAGTAAAGAAACAGGTCAATTACATGGCCTCCAAAATACCAACTTGAGAGGAGGCGAAACTGCACTCCTAATACACTTTATTAAAACCTACTTGGCACTAGGCCGCTAATGCAAGGGCTAATCCCATACTAAAGAGGTGACTTATATAAAAAAAAAAAACGATGTACATTACATTAGAAGGGAAGAAATGATAGTGAAAATAAGTTCACCTCAAAGCGATATGAGTGGGAGCTCGAGAGGGTTAAGCACTCTCTATCCCCATATGTAGTTACAGAGGCAGAATTTAAATCAAGAGTCTTTTACATTTTAGAGGAAAGTTACATGGTAGAAGGTTTCGAACCCGCCCCGAGGGTTAAACTGCTGAGCTGGCAAGAAAAGAAGTTATAAGACGGCCATTACCTGGTGGTTGAACTGCTGCCCGAAGAAAGAGGCGCTTCCCGCCCCCTGCTACATAATTTACACACTTATAGATGTTACTGAAGTGGCGCAGAGACCCGAAAATCAGCAGTTTATATACCCTCGCGGAACATTCGAGACCTTTCAGGAATGAGAACACCCGCCCACAAGCCTTTTATTGGACGACCAAAAGATTACATGTCAGAAGTGAAGAAGAAAACCAGGATTGGTGGAAAATTAATGACAAAAATGACTCATTGGTCGAATTCAAAACTGGCGGAAAGTGAAGGGTTATACAGCCAACCTAAACAATGACTGAAAGAAATTTAACAAAGAACAAACTTATGAACACAAAATTTCTCCAAAAACACAGTTCTTTCACTTCGCACTAGGGTGCATAATTGTAGTCCTTCAGTAGTGCCATTTAGAAGAGAATGTTCACATTTCTTACTACAGGCAAAACAAAAATACATCGAAAACGACACCGTTCAGAACACTTCAAAATTTACAAGTGGGGACATCTGAGAAACTAGAGAATTAACACTGTAGTTAAAGTTCAGGCTTCCTCCAGTAGAGGAGTTTCAAGTGGCGCAAAGTTTGAATAAGCGGCGTGGAGGTGTACCACCCGGTACAATAATAATAATAATAATAATAATAATAATAATATGATTACAGCAAACTGTAATGAAAAGAAATCTATTGAATTGAGACCAGAAAATGGAGATTGCTTTTCAGTTAAGAAAAGTATATACAACAAAAGTACTCTCTCCTGGAACTGCAAAATCCGACATTATACAACCCTAATCAAACCAAGAAGCACTCTATGCCTCAGAGACACTAAATCTCCAACACAAACACTAAAATACCAAATATAAGTGAGAGAACGTAAAAGAATGAGAAAATCCTTGGGCCAAGAACCAAAGACGGTGTGTATATTATCCAAAGCTTAACACAGAAATATAATTTTAAAATTCCCAAAATCACAGACACAATGCGAATGCGAAGAATTCAATTCATGGGACAATTTCAAAGAAAGGACCCGAACAGACTAACGCACAAAATACCAACGGTACATTCACAAAGAAAAGGCTTCTTCTTCTTAATCTGTTTACCCTCCAGGATCGGTTTTTCCATCGGACTCAGCGAGGGATCCCACCTCTACTGCCTCAAGGGCAGTGTCCTGGAGTTTCAGACTTTGGGTCGGGGGATACAACTGGGGAGAATTACCAGTACCTCGCCTAGGCGGCCTCACCTGCGATACTGAACAGGGGCCTTGTGGAGGGATGGGAAGATTGGATGGGACAGGCAAGGAAGAGAGAAGGAAGCGGCCGTGGCCTTAAGTTAGGTACCATCCCGGCATTTGCCTGGAGGAGAAGTGGGAAACCACGGAAAACCACTTGCAGGATGGCTGAGGTGGGAATCGAACCCACCTCTACTCAGTTGACCTCCCGAGACTGAGTGGACCCCGTTCCAGCCCTCGTAACACTTTTCAAATTTCGTGGCAGAGCCGGGAATCGAACCCGGACCTCCGGGGCTGGCAGCTAATCACGCTAACCACTACACCACAGAGGCGGACAAGAACAAGGCTACTAGACCGAATTGGTACAAGCTTACATAAAAGACCTGAAGGCACTAGGATCACCAAACCTTCTTGACCGGATTGAAATCAGGAAAATCACTCATACACGGGGTTTCGGGGAAGAAGAGAAGACTACACAACACGTACATGGTCAGCGTAACAGATCCAATCGTTGCGCATGAAGGAATACTGAGCCAACAGGAAGGCAAAAAAGTGTTGATTCCGAGTGGTCTTAAGCGACCCATTCGAGAAGTAAAAGAAGAAGAAGAACGCTGTTTGTTGAACGTATCTATAGAATGGATGATAACAGATTGACTAAACAGATATTCAAGTACCTTTGGGAGAAAAAGTCAACAACAAGCTGGATATAAACGGTCAAGATAGAGTTACAAAGAAATAAAGTAAGAGAAGAGTAAAGTATGAAAAGAGAGGTTTAAATGAAAGAAGGTTTTAAGAATGGAAGGATTCAAGGGAAGAATGAAAAACAGACCCGGTCCAAAGTGGTCTGAGAAAATAAGAATGAAGCATGGTGCAATAATGTAGGAATTTATTTATGATGAAGGAATACTAGAAAGGACGAAATAGGAAACAAGGAAGGAAGGAAGGAAGGAAGAATCGGAATTGACATGTGGTCCCTAGCAGGCCTCATCGTAAATAATAATAATAATAATAATAATAATAATAATAATAATAATAATAATAATAATAATAATAATAGGAGCGTAAGCAGGCCCACTCGCAAAGAATGAGGGAAATTTGGGCTCTAAAGAAGGCCAAGTTCAGTGTCTAATGCAACAAGACTTAACGTGGTCCTTGATGGCCCCAGCGAATTATATATAATAATAATAATAATAATAATAATAATAATAATAATAATAATAATAATAATATGTGAATATAATTCTGTGCTGAATTAAGAAACAAGAATTTTGAATTTGTATTATTTTAATGATGGTGGTTATTGATTTAAGGTGGAGTGAAATGATATAATAATCTCTCTCTTAATTGTTTTCATAGAGGAAGGAGGAAGCGGCCTAATCCTTCAGAGAATAAAAATATCGATAATAGAAACGAAGAACCATAAAAGCCACGAAGAGCAAGGAATCTTTTGGTCTTGCAATGCCATTGGGTTCAAAAGAGGACAAGGAATGGCAAAGGCAAGATGAAAGTTAGGAGCCAGGAGTTAGGGGGTGGAAACATTGTCAGAATTGACTAGCGACCAGTTGGTTACCTCACCAAATACACCCAGGTGGGAATCTCAGGGAAGTCACCTTCTTAGTTATCTCTATCGGCAAGCAAGGGATGTCGTAGATGTATTCTATGACTCCATCCACTGCTGTTTTGGTTTTGTGTGTGCGAGTCGTGGTTGCAATGTATGTACTGCTATTGAAGAAGACTTGTTAAGGTCTAGTTCAACACGACGATCAAGGTAGTCGCCTCAGTTTGCTCTAACGTATGATTAGGTCTGGTTTTAGCTCCTGGAACAATGGATGGCTACACGAGAGGCATTACATGCCAAAAGTTTATTGTGCATGCCCTCGCCAAGTACGGCTATTACCACTATTCACTGGTTGCGTTAGTTTTATGTCTTCATTAGTAGCAAAGTGAACGTTATAAGGAATAATATGGTATTCTCGTCCTTATGCTCCAGCTTTGTACCACTCTTAGGACGTCGGTGGTCTCCTTGCCTTGCCTTGATCTTGGTCTGCGTGTAATACAAGACGACGTACCACAGCCACATGGCTTTTATTGAAGCCAATTCCCTGGGATTGAAAACCAGATATACGGTAAGTTCATTACACATCCGTCCACCATTTCTATCAGTTAAATAAATAGAATACTCACATCCCCTCGTTCCGGATCGCCAGGAACTGAGTAGAGAGTAATCATTTATTACAATTCAAATTATTTTTGATGCATGCATGATGTTCTTGTTATAATGAATTAATCTATATTACATATTACACTGAAATGAAATGTCGTATGGCTTTTAGTGCCGGCATATCCCAGGAAGGGTTCGGCTCGCCAGGTGCAGGTCTTTCTATTTGACTCCCCTAGGCGACCTGCGCGTGGTGATGAGGATGAAATGATGATGAAGACAACACATACACCCAGCCCCCGGACCATTGGAATTAACCAATTAAGGTTAAAATCCCCGACCCGGCCGGGATTCGAACCCGGGACCCTCTGAATCGAAGGCCAGTACGCTGACCGTTCAGCCAACGAGTCGGACAATATTACATTTACGAGTAATCTCTATTTACACCCAATCTCTAAATTGTAGTTTTTTTCGTTTCTTCTTTATCTGTTTACCGTCCAGGGTTGGTTTTCCCCTCGGACTAAGCGAGGGATCCCAACTCTGCCGCCTCAAGGGCAGTGTCCTAGAGCGTCATACTGTAGGTCGGGGGATACAGCTGGGTAGGAGGACCAGTACTTCTCATAGGCTGCCTCACCTGCTATGCTGTGCAGGTGCCTTGTGGGAGTGCGGTAAGATTGGAAAGGATAGATAAGGAAGAGGAAAGGAAGCTGCTATGGCCTTAAGTTAGGTATCATCCCGACATTTGGCTGTAGGAGAAGTGGGAAACCACGGAAAACCACTTCGAGGATGGCTGAGGAGGGAATTGAACACCCCCTCTACTCAGTTGACCTTCCGAGGAATCACGCCAACCACTACACTACAAATTGTAGTTTTCAAAATGTAATAAGTGTACATAGACCAATTTAATGCCATTCCAGTTGCCACGAGATATTTTAGTAAGCGAGAAAATGAAGCATGCATGGAGTTAGTGGTGATAACGTACGGAAATCATAGTCACAGGATTTTCACTTTTACGGGTAGTTCAAACTACAATGATGTAATTTTCTCTGTCTGTCTGTCTGTCTGTCTGTCTGTCTGTCTGTCTGTCTGTCTGTCTGTCTGTCTGTCTGTCTGTCTGTCTGTCTGTCTGTCTGTCTGTCTGTCTGTCTGTCTGTCTGTCTGTCTGTCTGTCTGTCTGTCTGTCTGTAAGTTTATCAGCCCAGAGGCTAGTTGGATCCAAAGCACCACCAAAGGCTATACAGTTATAGGAAAACCACAAAAACCAATCGCAGCACCAAAATGGGGCGTACTAGGAAAGATGAAGAGTGAGGTAGATTGCCATTGTTTTCCTCGCTGGGTCAGAAAGAGCTGCAGCAGCACGACTAACTCTATGAGCAACACCTTTTATAACGCTTAGACGCAGTAGCTATGCTCCGAATGTCATTACTCAGCACCACCCATACCCCAACAGCTTCCATATTGTCACAGCCATGGATGAGACAGGAAATTCGGTGGAAGCGACACTTTGCTTTGGCCTGTGTCAAGAGATGGGTGCAGAAGTACTATATCTATCAAGTAATGACAGCAGACAGATTGTGATTTTTACATTTCAAAATTCCCACGAAGTTTGATGGAAATTCGAACCATGATGACATTTCTGAGAAGCCAGTGACACGGTCCTAGGACATTTTTACAATTATTTCGAGTGAGTCGACACTCTTGTATCGACAGTAAAACAAATAGCCTGCTTGCATCTTTACATGTGGTTAAAATCTATGAGTTCTGTAGTTTTGGACAAAGAAATCGGTAGTTGCTAATTCATTTATAGGCAATAGTAAATGTTATTAGATGTATTCCTTAAGGTACGAGGAACGATTTAATGCGCAAAAAATACTGATTTCTTTCAACAATTACCAGAGATATAGAACATTGAATACGGCACTATACGTGACGACGAGAGCGTATGTCAACCATGTTTACTGGGTAGCTGATGAGTTATGACATCTTATCTGACATAGAGTAGGACAGAGACAGGGAATTAACATTCAAAATTTAAGTATGAATAGTCGCTACTGAGCATGAGCGGCAGATTTAATTATTTAGCAATTGGCTAGGAACAAAATAGTTTGAGTGATGCCATCAAGCATTTTACAAACCTTTTTAACGCAGCAATGGGCAATTTGTATTTATTGCGTCATTAACAGGGCCATCAAGACAAAGCCAGACCCCACGGCACAACATCCCCATGGGTCACCCAAGCAACCGTTGCTCAGCTCGAAGGCCTACTGTTTACGAGGTGTCGTGTGGTCAGCACGACGAAACTTCTCGATCGTTATTCTCGGCTTTCTATACCGCGTCCGCTACCTCACCGTCAGATATCTCCTCAACTGCAATCACGTAGACTGAGTAGACCTCGAACTAGCCCTCAGATCCAAGTAAAGGTCCCTAACCTGGCCAGGAATCGAACCCGGAGCCTTCGGGTAAGAGGCAGACACGCTACCCCTACAAAATTGGGCCGGCTAACCGGGCAACCAGCATGCAAATTTTATGACTACCATGAAAACCAAAGGTGTGTCACTGAATACCTCTAGTACAGCTGTCGATACTGTTTTACGCATGTTCGTTTGTCACGTTTTAAAATTTCCAAACTTTCACAGCTCTAACATGTAGGCGTAATTATTCGATATGCGGTGCTAGAAGAGAAATTTTATGGGATTATCATGTAAATGTGTAACTTCGTGTGATGTAATTTATTGAGAGTGCATGGAAAGGAGGATTGTTAGTAGTGTAATTTTTCGGATTGGTAGGGGCGGGGGCGGGGGTGAGGTGAGGTGACATAATGGGCAGAATGAGACAATTATTTTTCAACAAGAAATATACAATAATTCATTCGACCGGTGTGTTGTGGGTTGTGAATATTGAACTACGGTTTAATTAGATTAGTGTCTCGGAAGTGTTAAATCCAGAGTCGTTTGGTTCAGGAGGCCCCGGATTCAATTCCGGCTGGGTCGAAGATTTTAACCTTCATTGGTTAATCCGGGTGGCTCAGGAGCTGGGTATATGTGTCGTCTTCATTATTAGAATCCATCATAGGTAGAGTTCCACCCTCATAGACTCGCAGGTCGCCTATGCGGCGTGAACTCTAAAGATCTGCTCCAGGCCTCTTCGAAGACCATGCGCCCTCATTATTAGTTGTTAATTATTGGACTGTTTAAAAATGTATAGGATTATCAGTATTTCTGAACGACTTTATGATGTCACTGTATTATTTCCGAGTGTTATATGCTAGATTGTAATGCTTTGAAATGATTTTACCCTGTTTTATATTCAGTACTTAATTCCTATTTAAGTACGGCGTCATAGAACAAAACTGTATGTTAATCATGTGATGTATGACGTCATAAACATGGATGACGTTCCATTACCTTAGCTACTTTTGCAAAATATGATAAATTGCTTATACCGTAACAGAGGCATATTTGTATCTTTTTTTGTTTTATGCACAAGGCAAAATTCACCCAATATGTTAAAAAAACATCAGGACCTATTCTTTACCGAATCCAAATGTAAGTTGTAAGTTTGTGATTTTTAATTCAAAAATTTCGTACACTCTGAAAAGAAAAACAGCCAAGGCATCATTGGTGAGAAACTACTCAATGAGGTACCACGCTTCAGTTCTTGTTACAGTAGCTCGTCAATTGTCCCGAAAATGAGAAACTCCTATGCCACACCCTAACACCAAATTAAGGACTCTTGTCAACAGTGAGAGATGGGTACGTGGCACGAGTCGCTGATCTATAATATTGCACTTAGGTACTGTATGAAACTCCACTATGGACAACCCGGATGATGGTTTTCCGTGTTTTTCCCTTTTCACGCGAGGTAAATTCTGAAACTGTGTCATTGGGGTCGCGCCCCACAGTTCGAAAACCAATGGACAGAAGATGAAACTGGAGGGTGTGATAAGCAGAGTGGCTTGGTTGCCTGGCTATTCAAGCAGACAGCCGAGGGTGAAATCTCGGTGGAATTTTTGGAATTTTCACGTGACGTCAGGTAGGGCACCCGCAAAAACCAAAATAAGCTGAGGTGGCTTCAGCGAACACAAAAATAACTGCGGTAAGTGAAAGAAAAAAGAGGGTGAAATAGTCGAGAGTTGCCAAGGAGACGATGAAAAGACTATACTTATGGTCATCAAGGTTAACGCTTGGGAGCAGAAAATATGCGGTCCTAAAGAATAGAGGATTATGGAAGGCAGAATGAGTCAATAATGAGAGTGGCATGGGTAAGTATTCAAATGATGGAGTGTTATTTACGATAATGTGTTAGGAGCAAGAGAAATGTTTGATAAATTTCCAAGTTCTCTGAATACGTTTAAGAAAAAGCTAGGTAATCATAACTGGTAGGGAATCTGCCACCTGGGAGACAGCCCTAAATGCTGATCATTGATGACTGACTGATTAGGGCATAACGAGATAATTTAAAACCAAACCCCATGGCGCAACAGTCTCAAGGGGCCATGGCCTACCAATCGATCGCTATCGCTGCTCAGCCCGAAGGCCTGCAGATTACGAAGTGTCGTGTGGTCGGCACGACGAATGCTCTCGGTCGTTTTTCTTGACTTTTTAGACCGCGGCCGCTATCTCACCGCCGGATAGCTCCTGAATTGTAATCATGTAGGCTAAGTGGACCTCGAACCAGCCCTCAGATACAGGTAAACAACACTGACCTGGCCGGGAATCGATGCGGGGTCTAACGATACATTTTAAATTAATATAAAATTGGAAGGGCTACTTAATTAGAATACTAATGAATCATAGAGGGAAAAAATGCGTCAAATTTCCCTATAGGAAAATTGAATAATTTGTCTTATATGCCTCTCGCTTTGTCCACCTCTGTGGTGTAGTTGTTAGCGTGATAAGCTGCCACCTCCAGAGACCCGGGTTCGATTCCCGACTCTGCCACAAAATTAGAAAAGTGGTACGAGGACTGGAACAGAGTCCACTCAGTCTCGGGAGGTCACCTGAGTAGAGGAGTGTTCGATTCCCACCACAACCATTCTCGACGTGGTTTCCCACTTCTCCTCCAGGCAAATGCCGGGATGGTACCTAACTTAAGGCTACGGTCGCTGAGTCCGAGGGAAGAACAACCCTAGAGGGTAAACGGATTAAGAAATAAATAAAAAAGAAAGAGAGCAAGAAAGAAAGAAAGAAAGAAAGAAAGAAAGAAGAAAGAAATATCTCTCTGTTATGAATATCCATCAACGGTTATGACGCTCTTCTCAGGCAGACACCTACTGGAGGTGAGCTGCATGTACCATTTCAACAACATACCAGCCCTCAAACCATTTCTAAATCTCTGGCAGTGCCGGGAAATCGAGCCCCGGCCACTGAGGACGGCAGTTAGTGTGCTAACCGTTTCGCTACGGAGGCGGACGCTCAGATGAGATATAGCGTGCACGTTTGCTAGGTAACATCGCCTCGCACATTTTGTTACACGAATTTCCCGATCACTCCCCAGCTCTAAGACATATATACAGAGGCATGACTTTTTCGCCTTAACGATAAACACGACAAAATATTTTGAAGCGATTTTGCGATATCTTTACGAATCATATGTTTCTGGTTTGGAAAAAATGGATATTATGTTCGCGAATTAAAGCGATAAGGCCATTTTAAAGCGAAATTCAATTATTTCGCGATAAGCGCGATATTACAGCGAAATCTGTAGTGAATAACGAACTTGACATTTTGTTCCAAGATTATGTATGAAAAGAAAAGGAAGAGCGAACAAGGATTCATGAACAAGAAAGAAATACGTTATCATTAATGTTCTGGAAAATCTCTTTATGACATAGCATCAAAGAAAAGGGGTTGGCTCCAGACTTCTTGCCAAACGAATTGTTGTTGTAATGGCTGGTAATCCCACCCCAGCCTGTCTTCTCACGGCATTGTGCAATACTGGAATCCCTAATGACGTCTACAAGCAGCACAATTGAATGGTGTATTTCGGCTTCGTGGTCAGGTAAAATTAAGAAAGTGATCACAGACAGTAGCGAAGATGGGTCGTTCGACAAGTGTTACGGTGCACAGCAGAATAAACAGTTTGCAAGTGAAGGTTTATACGTTTCGGAAAGCAAAATTTTAATGTATAGATATTGTAATGTTCGTATCGAGTGGGAGAAAGAAGATACTGTCTCAAAACATTGTTTTAAAAATAAGGAACGTTCAGAACGTGAATTTAGCACTCCAACAGTGTAACGGCAGGCAACAAGAGAACTCTCATTAGATATCCAAAAGAAAGCTAAGAGTGAAAAAAATAGAATTTAGTCACGAAACAACAGCGATGCTACTCGAAGCCAACATCCCGCTGGAGAAAGTAGACGACCCTGCAGTCCGGAAATGGCTTCAAAAGTATGTACCAGGTATGTACAGTCTATAAATTAAACCTCCACAATCAACTATCAGTGATAGTAATGAAACCTTTAATGATTAATTTTAGAATGTTATTAAAGCGAAATTAAAGCGATACGGCAATATCTATTTCTATTTCGCGAAAATTAGTATCCTTCTCGCGAAATCGTTCAAAAATGAATGCGAAAAATCATGCCTCTACCTATGACCAAAGGCCGGCACCTCAACCAATTACCCATGGAGCCGGACGTTGGAATGAAAGATGACAGGGAAAACCGGAGTACACGGAGGAAAACCTCTCTCTCCTCCGCTTTGTCCAGCTCAAATCTCACATGGAGTGACCGGGATTTGAATAACGGAACCCAGTGATGAGAGGGCGGCGCTACGGAAGCTGTTGCCTCTCCATCCTTCCATAAAATTAAAGTTTTCCAGGAATGAGATACTAAACTAATGCTGTGGTAGTTTTCACACTTGTTAGCATCTTTCAAGTAGAGATAACGGTTTAGATTGAATACGTATGCAAGGATGTTTTACCTGCAAGACCATTAAAACAGGCATAACTCACAATAAAATTCCTCCAGATGTTGAGAATTTTGACAGTGTAGTCGCCCGAGGGGTGCTCGATGGAGCGGGGCGTGCCTGATCCCCGGGGTGGTTTTGTTTGGACCAGAGGGGTGCACTGAGCTGAAGGGTTCCGGTAGACAGCCTCTCCATCTTATAGCCGGCACGTGGCCCTCCTTGCTTGGGGGTGTTGCAGTACGCATGCTAATTACCGCTTGAGGCACATAGTACGTTCAGGTAACTTCAAGTGCTTCAGACACTCGGAGTAACAATTAGACAAACTGCTCATGCTGAGATACTTAGAACATCTGCACTGAGGTGTGGTAAAGTGACAAGCTTTTAACTGAGAATAACAAGGACCTTTACAATATTCCTCATGGGTTAAGAGGTGGTTAGGGTGTCTGCTTTTCCGCGCTAGGCAAGGGAAGGGATAACATATTTCATCTATACAAGGTTTGTTTATAAGCCTTGATTATCAATGTTACTAAGACAGAGTTAAGGGGAGGTCGTACCCTCTATTTTCGCAATGTATCTTTACCTACTTTACGTACACATTTTGAGAAAATTATCAACAATGTCATGAAAGTAGCGAGAATGATTGCTGGTACAAACACGTGGGAACAATGGTAGGAGGGTACTCGGAATGAGGAGATAAAAGGCTAATTTAGGAATGAACTCGATGGATGAAGCTGTACGCATAAACCGGCTTCGGTGGTGGGGTCATGTGAGGCGAATGGAGGAGGATAGGTTACCTAGGAGAATAATGGACTCTATAGAGGGTAAGAGAAGTAGAGGGAGGCCAAGACGACGATGGTTAGACTCGGTTTCTAACGATTTAAAGATAAGAGGTATAGAACTAAATGAGGCCACAACACTAGTTGCAAATCGAGGATTGTGGCGACGTTTAGTAAATTCTCAGAGGCTTGCAGACTGAACGCTGAAAGGCATAACAGTATATAATGATAATGTATGTATGCAATGTATCAACAATGTCATTATGAAATATGGTATACGTACAGTTTTGTGTCAAGGGTAGATTTTTTTTTACTTTGAATAAAATACAGATGGAATTTATATAATTTCCTTAACGCACACGCATTTTTATTGATATTTTAAGATTTTGTAGTCAAATTAATTGAACAGCTTTTATTTAATGAGGTTAAAAAGGTGAAAATTTTAAAACAACCAATAGCATAAGTGATTTATTTCATACTCCTATGCCTTGTGATTCCTGATATACTAGGACCTTTTCCTAAAAAAAAAATAAAAAAAAAATGGAGGAGAAACAAAAGCAAATCCAGATCACCCAAGTGCATACCAGGAATATAATCTGGATTAGCAATAGCACACAGAATCTTTACATTTCCTACCAAGACAAAGGTTAGGTTTCATTCTCTTCATGTATCCAGAATTAATTTCAAGTTTTTACCTAATTTACACATCATTAATTAATACCGTAATAGCTTCACCAGTTACTGGAACACCGTGCGGTTCCTCTAGAGTAATTTTCACCGAGCTCGATAGCTGCAGTCGCTTAAGTGCGGCCAGTATCCCGTAATCGGGAGATAGTGGGTTCGAGCCCCACTGTCGGCAGCCCTGAAGATGGTTTTCCGTGGTTTCCCATTTTCACACCAGGCAAATGCCGGTGCTGTACCTTAATTAAGGCCAAGTCCGCTTTCTTCCACTTCCTAGGCCTTTCCTATCACATCGTCGCTATAAGACCTATCTGTGTCGGTGCGACGTAAAGCAAATAGCAAAAAAAAAAAAAAAAGAGTAATTTTCTCAGGATCCACAGCAATGTCCGCAATTACAACAGTTTCTTCTATGACATCTCATCGATCTAACGATTTATTTCACAGTGTTACTAACAATATAATGCTCTGTAATACTCCCTAACCTTCAGACTATATGAAGATAAAGCTGGAGTTCAAGAGGACAAACTGGGGCAAATATTCGTTTATAGGAAGAGGAGTTAGGGATTGGAATAACTTACCAAGGGAAATGTTCAATAAATATCAAATTTCTTTGCAATCATTAAAGAAAAGGGTAGGCAAACAACAGATAGGGAATCTGCTACCTGGGCGGCTGCCCTAAATGCAGATTAGTAGTGACTGATTGATAATTAATAGTGCCTTGTTCAGTGGCGAAGTTTGTGACTCTCTTACACTTAACCACATTATGTTTACAATCTAAAATAAAATAAGAAATGATTTAAAATAGCTTAAATTATAACACAATTAATAGAATTAAAATTAATTTATATAAATAACTAGCTGTACTATCCGGCGTTGCCCAGATAGTTTTTCAATATTCACCTTTAAGATTTGTATTACCAGTTAGTTACATGTGAAGTACTGTAATTTTATATAGAATTCCTTTCTGACACGTTAATTGCTATTTTACTATCTATTATGTAGTTTTGGAGTTATTTAGAAGTGTTTGATTTCAAGTTTTAGATTACTTCATTTTGGAGTAAAACGTTGTCCTTATGGAAGTTTGAATTGACTGGGAACAATTTGATCCTGTCAGAATAAATAATAACCGGGCGAGTTGGCCGTGCGGTTAGGGTCGCGCAGCTGTGAGCTTGCATCCGGGAGATAGTGGGTTCTAACCCCACTGTCGGCAGCCCTGAAGATGGTTTTCCGTGGTTTCCCATTTTCACACCAGGCAAACGCTGGGGATGTACATTAACTAAGGCCACGTCCACTTTCTTCCCACTCCTAGGCCTTTCCTGTCCCATCGTCGCCATAATACCTATCTGTGTCGGTGCGACGTAAAGCAAACAGCAAATAATAATAATAATAATAATAATAATAATAATAATAATAATAATAATAATAATAATAATAATAATAATAATAATAAAAGTAATAATAAGTGATAACTAAGCTATATGTTTTTACCCGTCGCATCATAGATACGATGTGCACGATTTCAACTGTCACCGAGATTGTCACCAATCAGCTTTGCGAGCTCAAAAGTTGTGGATTCAACACTAAACTCGGTTAGTTTAGACTATATACTTTTAAGCCCATCTCTATCTCCTATCTCAATGGAGGCTGGACGTGGACTTAAATGGAATCCAGAGCGTCACAATTCATCTCAGCCACACATAAACCATGGATTAGACATTAACATAGGTTATTTTCCATTGCTTTTACATGTCATCTCTCCCATTCTCCACCCGTAGCGGAAGGTGGGTTGTTTCATCTCCGTACTTTTGCAGATTGTAAGTCATACGTGCACCAAGTTTGGTTGAGAGCCATTCTAGAACAATCATAATCTCGGTCATTTTTACATTCATTTTCATCCCTTCTCAACCTCCATTCTGATTGCAGCTGAAGTATGTCTTAACTAGCATCCAGAGTGTCACAGTTCAACTCAGTGACCCCGTAAACAATGGATTCAACATTGATAGCAGTCGTTAATGTTTATTTTTATATTTAACCCCCTCCCCTAGGAGTGTTCGGGGTGTTTTCCTCCAATAGTATTTATTTTCAAGTAGTAAGTCATATGAGTACTGTAACGGTTCAAATCCCGTTACAAGATCATATCTGTATTTTTATCATTTTGTCTGTATTATTATTATTGGTATTATTATTAATGTCCGTATTATTATTATTTTATCTGTGAGATTACTATTATTTTGTTATAATTATTATTCAATTCCAGTACGCAAAGCTTGTCGCATGCGTATTTTTTCTTTGCTAGGGGCTTTATGTCGCGCCGACACAGATAGGTCTTATGGCGACGATGGGATAGGAAAGGCCTAGGAGTTGGAAGGAAGCGGCCGTGGCCTTAATTAAGGTACAGCCCCAGCATTTGCCTGGTGTGAAAATGGGAAACCACGGAAAACCTTTTTCAGGGCTGCCGATAGTGGGATTCGAACCTACTATCTCCCGGATGCAAGCTCATAGCCACGCGCCTCTACGCGCACGGCCAACTCGCCCGGTGCATGCGTATTTGTAATTGAGTGTATGCATATATACGTATATGCAGATTATCATTAAATACCTGTACAGTGAGAGTTTCGATATATCAGATGTGGATGTGACGTCGTTATATTGTTATACTACTGGCGATTCTGCCAAGTCATTGCTACGCCATGGCTACGTCATCGTATTTAGTTAGCACTGAGCTCACTTTCCTTGAGAAACCCAACGAGCCGGCGGCGGTTTCACAACTGTATGTAATATTTGCCGCGTTGTGGGAGTATGTCATTGTTATTTCTGGAGATTGCGTAGGTGTGTCATGTACGTCTATATAAGGAGGCTGCATATTGTAGCGTCAGTCATTATTTAAACGGAAGCAGTACAGTGAACAAGTCTACTAGATGAAGAGGCCTCAGTCGGTCAGTCAACGAGTGTGAACGAGAGATGGAGAAGACTCAGTGAGCCATTAATTATTGGTCATTGAGAGAGTGAGGCCAAAGTTGGTCCGTCACTTAGTGGAAGACACGGACGCAAGGGCTTACCATGGAGTCAGAGAGGGCAACCCTGGACCTGCCAAGAGGTAATACCATATTGACTTACAAAGAAGTCAGATGATATGGAGAAGAAGCAGTCACAAGGATGTATCACCAAGTTAGGCGTGACACATCTACAGTAAACACCAGATCAAAGGAATACGTCGTAATTACACTAAAAGTGTTGAAGGTACAGTCAAGTGAATCAGTGAGGGAAATATTTCGTATAAATTGTTAAATGTCCGGTCAAGAAGAATTCAAATTCATGCCTAGTTTCTTTCAGTTGCAATGTCATAATTTCATATTCTCATCTGTTTTATCGCAACAAGACTCACTATTTTTTGATATATTATTTAAAGAATATATATATTGTTCTATCAAACGAATTCATAGTTTTATTTCATTGACAGTAAAATATCTTAACCTCAAAATTAATGGAGAAACCGAACGCCAATCTCCTTTTCCCAGAACTTATATGATATGTTGTCAAAAGTAAGCTTATTACCCCACGGCCTGGAGATAGTCAAGAGTCTCATTCTATTATTGCTGCACTGAGTGCCAGCTGGCGCCCTTCAAATAACGTATGTGTAAGTAAGCAGGTAACAAGTAAGTGTGAGTACAAGGTCCGACGAGTGTGTATTTTATTTAATGAATGTTAATTTTCAGCTTTTCCATTTTAAATGCAGATATTTCATATTTTTCAAGTTAAATGCAGTTATATAGATATGTTTTAAAAGTTAGTCAAAGAGTAAGGAAAGTTACAATTTGGCGCCCAACGTGGGGCACGAATAAATTCAGAATTTGGTCTGAAGGACAGCATATCATAGGTTCATTTGGGAGGAGTATGCACAATTTAAGCCAACGGAATCATTATCGGTAAATGTCAGGAGTGTAAGTTTATGATATATATTTGTATTTTGGGGATATGTCAAGGGATTTGAAGAGGGAAATTAATTTGAGATCGCGTACTATCATTAGTGAACCAAAGATGGACAAGGAAGACAATAACAAGTCATGTGACGACGAGGTCATTGCTTCCGCGGACATCCAAGGTGAAATTCAGAGTAGGGAACAGGTGAATACGATGGAAGCTTCCGAGATAATTCAGGAAAGTGCAGAAATTGAGAAGCAAAATGAAACTCAAAAGGAAATCGCGGGGGGAATGAACCAAGAGCTTTTGAATTTGTGGATGACCAAAATGACCGAGTTTAGCGAAAATCTAAGCAAACAGATAAGTAGTAGAATGGAGGAAAAGATTGATATTAATAGTGAAAATAATAAGAAAGAGATGAAAGAATTTTTTAGTAGTAGTAGTAGTGAAAATAATAAAGAGATGAAAGAATTAATTAGTAATAATAATAATGAAAATTTTAATAAACATATTAACTCTGTGAGTAGCAAAATGGATCAATTAATTAGCAGCAATCATAATGTCGGTCATTTTCACATTCATTTTCATCCCTTCTCAACCTCCATTCTGATTGCAGCTGAAGTATGTCTTAACTAGCATCCAGAGTGTCACAGTTCAACTCAGTGACCCCGTAAACAATGGATTCAACATTGATAGCAGTCGTTAGTGTTTATTTTTATATTTAACCCCCTCTCCTAGGAGTGCTCGGGGTGTTTTCCTCCAATAGTATTTATTTTCAAGTAGTAAGTCATATGAGTACTAATAGACGACTGTATGAGAGCTATTCCGGAAGAAACACACATACATGCGTAATTTCGGTCAGTTTGGACATTTTCCTTTTCACCCCTTCTCATACCCATGGCGATGTGGGCGTTAAACGACATCCGGAGTGTCATTATTCAACTCAGCGACCCGCAAAACTATGTACTGTACATTAATATTTGTCGTTGCTTATTATTTTTATACTTCATCACTCTTTCCGTATCTGTTATAAATCTTATAAATCTTAGGGTTGCTAGTGGTATCATGCCCCCATAGATAGTTCATCATATGAGTACCACGTTTGGTTGAGAAGTGTGCTAGAACATACACACATACGTCTATAAACTCGGTCAGTTTGCACATTTTCTTTTCTTCAACCGTTTTCACTACCCTGACGATTGGGATTGAACTTTGCCTTAAACGGCATCCAGAGTGTCCCAGTTTATCTTAGCTATCCCAAAAACAATTGATTCGAATTTTAAGAAAATCCCGAGTTCCACTATTCATCTGAGCGACCCGGAAAAGAAGGGATTCGAAGCTATTTTGGGTTATTTTTACACCTCATCCCTCCCACTCCCACCCCTAGGGTTGCTAGGGTTGTCATAACGCCACGCAATTTACCTCTTGAAAGTAAGTCTTTAGTGTACCCAGTTTGGTTGAGACCATTCCCGTAGTCTCAAAAACTATGGATTCAACACTAATGTAGGTCGTTTTTAGTTATATTTCACCCCCTTCTATATGGATCCTACGGGGGTGTGTATCGCCCCCAAGTATAGTATAGCAGTATATTAGGTAGTAGGTAATATTTGTACAAAGTTTAGCTGACAGATATGCTGGAACGTACACACAAACATCCATAATCTCGGTCACTTTGGACATTTTATTTTTTTCACAACTTCTCAGCCACCAACCCCCCTCCCAATCTACCGACTGGGGCTGAACTTAGTCTTAAACGACATTCGGTGTGTTTCTATTAATTTCAGCGACCCCGAAAACTATAAATTCGACATTATTTTCGATAACTTTTAGATCTCACCCCTCCAACCCGTACCCCTAGAGCTGCTAAGGTTGTCATACCCCCACGCAGTTTTTCTCTTGATATTAAGTCATAAGTGTACCAAGTTTGGTTGAAATCTCTCCAATGGTCCTGAAAACCGTGGATTCAACACTAATATAGTGTACCCGACAAGGACATGAACCAAGGATTAGGGATCAAGTGGACGCGCATTTCTTTGTCTGGGAGCGAGTTCGCGGGATCTAGAAGCTTGGAACACCACGGGCGAGGCTAGGAAATATTTCTCCCAAGCAGAGCTAGGGAATCCCTGGATGGAAAGTAGGGAAAACGTATCCCCACCGCTAGTCGTTGGTGAGTGGGAGAGGTAAACATTTTTGCATCGTAATCTTGAACCATTTTTAAAACAGCTTTGTTAACTTAGTTTTCTACATTAAATGAATTAACTATTTTAACAATAATGCACCGTATAATGATTAAAAAGAGCTGTTCGTGATTTGTGAATTAATATAATGTGAGACGTCCTTTATGGTAATAATCTCCTGTGAAAAGAAGGAATATATGATTACATAACAGTGGAAATTTACGGAGGCCATGTGTTAAATGTTTTAACGCCCACTTGACAGGGGGAATCCCGTGAGCGAGTTGAGAATTATTCATTACTGGGGATTCTGTGATTGCGTCCGGGCGAGTCTTAAACATACTATAAGACCACTAGTCACCTTATTATCGCACTATTGCACATCTAATACACCGAGAATTGGGTGTATGGGAAATTTGAGAGGTGGAAACTCCTCACGTAATATAAGGTTTGGGAAGCGTCATCCCTAGGGAGTCTGCGTTTTGGTCTCGTGAGGAACAGACGTGTGGCCATCTCGAGTAACACTATCCTTTGTATGTGAACTTTTATTTTAAAGAACAATCCAGTTGGGAAATTTTCATTATAATAGCAAGCTCCCTTATCTACTGGGCGGTCACAATAGATATGGGGAGTTTTCGTTACAGTGGCAGGCCCCCTTTCCTACTTCCAGACACATTGCAGTTGTCATTACAGTTGAGGACGTTTTATTATAATGGCAGGCACCTTCCGTACTGTCGGTCAGAATTGAGTTGTCCTGTTATTTACCGACCCTCTTTCCTAATGCCAGTCAGCTTACTGCCAGTCTCACTCCAGTTGGTGAGTTTCGATCATAATAGCAGGCCACGTTGCCAATTCCAGTCACACTTTAGAGGGGTATTTTTTAATGGCGGGTACCCTTGCCAGGCATATATCCCCTTTCTTGGTCGCTACATATCGACTTTAGTGAATATATATAGATTGGCATACGAAAGTACATGCAGTTTACAATATTGAAGACCTTCATTTACAGATTTACTGCTGCTAAACAGTACGTCATATCGACTAACGGATTGCACCATAAGACGCTACATTTAGCGGTCTAAGTGGCTGATCATATTTCATTTTCTCGTATCTACTCAACGGGTTAAACTGAGTTAGTAACGTTGAATAAGTCAAAATTTGGATAGAGTTTTCGAACACTTCATTACTTGTCCGATATATATGTGACGGCTAGATACGGGTCAGCTAGTGTTCGTGATGAATTTGATGATTCTGTCTTGCCTATAATTGTGTCAAACTATGAATTATACGTACAAACATTTTAAAAAATTACGTACAATCGAAAAATATAGCCAAATCTAACGTATAAGGTGTAGATATAGGACAAAAAGTCATACGATAAAAGTTGTAGATCACTCCAAATTGAACTGAGATTGAGCCATCCGTTTTGTGATACGACTTACCGATTAGGCACCAAATAGGTCGAAAGGAAGTTCTGCACCGTCATTAAATTTGCCTCCATATTTCGATATTTTTCCGGCGCAAAAATGAAAAATTTAAACATCTCGTAAATTTTCCGTCGGTTACAGACTAAAAGCTACAATTATGCCAAATTTCAATTTTCTAGCATGTCTGGCAGATTTTGTCGCCATATTGATTTGGGAGAGGGGGTTAGAAATTAAGACTTTCAGGAAACTTTTAAGCCCATGAAACCTATAGGTTATCGTTTTGGATAAATATATCCAACTGCGTTCTTAACCTGAGCCCCAAGTTTGAAACCCCCAGCGTGCCCCCCTCAGGAAATTTTGAGAATTTTCAATTTTTTCTAGGGATTCTGAAGTCATCGTATTCTCTGGTACCAAGTTTTAAGTTTCTAAGATGTCTGGAAGTGTCTCATTATTTCACGTCTATTTTCATTTTTCTACCTTAACTTATATACATACAGTACATTATATATAGATCGCTCCAAACCGACTTCCATTTATTAATATAGATTATATGTCACCCTCTTCTCGAGGGGTTCTAGGGGCGTCTTGCCCGCACAGTATTCTTTTCCTGATAGTAGGTACCGGTAATATTTGTATGCGCCCCAAGCAAAAGGGGACCGAACTTGTGCTTAAAAAATATCTGGAGTATTACTATTCATCTAAGCGACCCCGAAAACTGTGGATTCGACACTATTTTCGATTATTTTTATGTCTTACTGCACCCCCTCCTTGGCCACCCCCGAAAGGTGGCTGAACTTGGACTTTGAAAATATCCGGAGTGTTTCTATTCATCTCAGCGACCCCGGAAACTATGGATTGGACGCTATTTTCGATGATTTTTATGTCTCACTACCCTGTCGCCCCCCACCCAGAAGAGGGATGAACTTGGACTTTAAAAATATCTGGAGTGTTACTATTCATCTCAGCGACCCCGAAAACTGTGGATTCGACACTATTTTCGATTATTTTTATGTCTTATTGCACCTCCTCCTTGGCCACCCCCGAAAGGTGGCTGAACTTGGACTTTGAAAATATCCGGAGTGTTACTATTTATCTCAGCGACCCCGAATAGTAATAATACGGCATTATTATTTATATATCGCACTCCCAAAACGAAGCTTAACTTGGACTTTTACGAAATCCGAAGTGTCACTATTCATCTCAGCGACCCCGAAAACTATGGATTCGACATTATATTTGATTATTTTTATACACCACTCTCCTGACCCCTCAACCCTACGGGAGCTAGGGATGGCTTACCCCCACAGTGCTAGTCTCCAGATAGTAAGTTACAAGTGTACCAAGCTTACGTAGGTCGAGTCATAAGTCATGGCAACTATTTTTTTCTCGCGAACAAGAGATAACACGGAAAATCTAAGATATGCATTTAGAAACGCACGGTACGGTATGTTCTTGGGTATGATCCCACTAGATGGTGTATGTAAACAACAAGTGTGGGTCTAAGCATGCCCCCAACTTCAGTGTGTGAGTGAGAGCGTCACAAAATGGAAGTCAACAAACAGCAGCAACAATCGTATGTTCAAATAGCAGTTCTCCGCGGCAGAAATGCACGCCAATGCCATGCAGAGCTGCGGGAAGCATTAGGTGTGCATGCCATGCCCTATAGTACAATGGCGAGGTGGGTGGAGACGTGAGGACATCGTAACAGCATTTCGGAGAGAGGTGTCAGACGTTAGATATACACATGCAGCAAGTGGTATTCACCGCCTACCCCACCGCTGGCAACGCACAGCGGAAACCTTGGGTGATTATTTCGAAGGTCTGAAACCAGTGGAGACCTGTCCTTTGTACGTAGTCTTGTGTATTTGCTATCATCATCATCATCATCATCATCATCATCATCATCATCATCTGTTTACCCTCCAGGTTCGGCTTTTTGCCTCGGACTCAGCGAGGGATCCCACCGCTACCGCCTCAAGGGCAGTGTCCTGGAGCTTCAGACTCTTGGTCGGGGGATACAACTGGGGAGAATGACCAGTACCTCGCCCAGGCGGCCTCACCTGCTATGCTAAACAGGGGCCTTGTGGAGGGATGGGAAGATTGGAAGGGATAGACAAGGAAGAGGGAAGGAAGCGACCGTGGCCTTAAGTTAGGTACCATCCCGGCATTCGCCTGGAGGAGAAGTGGGAAACCACGGAAAACTACTTCGAGGATGGCTGAGGTGGGAATCGAACCCACCTCTACTCAGTTGACCTCCCGAGGCTGAGTGGACCCCGTCCCAGCCCTCGTACCACTTTTGAAATTTTGTGGCAGAGCCGGGAATCGAACCCGGACCTCCAGGGGTGGCAGCTAACCACTACACCACAGAGGCGGACTTTGCTGTCTATACCATAATAAAATAATGTTTACCAATGGCCTGTGTTCTGTCACTTTCCTACGAGAATCTCCTGAAGTCAGAATTTGTTTTCAGGCACTATGCATAAGTACATCCCCTATATTTACAAATACATACCTTAGATTTTCCGTGTTGTCTCCTGTTCGCGAGAAAAAAAAAAGTTGTCAGTGACTTATGGCTCGACCCTCGTAGTTGAAATTGTTCCAGTGGTTTAGGAGATGTGTTATTTCCACACACACACACACACACACACACACACACACACACACACACACACACACACACACACACACACACTTCTTTTTATATATAGTAAGATTATTAAACTATATTCATATTAAAAACTGACATAATTTAAATTTAAAACTTAAGGTAAACATCAAATAATATAAATATAATCAAATATTAAGATCATGTAAGTAATAAGAAAATTTCTAACCATAAGTTAAAGGAAATTAGATCATTCCTTAGGAGCAAACATAAACACAATAATGTGACAAAATACTATGAAAAATAAAAATATACAGATAATGACCCTAATAAATTCTAAGAATGAAGTATAAATCAAAACGCTTCATAAAATCTGTATACAAAACAATATGTATCAATCCAACTGATGATCCCACTGCTACACTGGGGCGAAACGCTAGTAATTTCAGGATTGAAAAAAACCTAAATCGCTTAAACGTTTTAATGTGTACCTATGGATATTATTATTATTATTATTATTATTATTATTATTATTATTATTATTATTATTATTATTATTATTATTATTATTATTATTATTATTATTATCTTAAGACCTCAGCTACCATGAGGGGACATTTTGACCTGAGCGCCATTTAGCCTACGAGCGTGTCCATGTACTCTCAGCAGGTGGCAGAGTAACCAGAAGGATTGCATATTTCGAAAACACCAGAATTTATCACTCACACTTTCAAAATGTTGCTCTATAGAAGCTCAGGTAAGAATCATATACAAATAATAACACGGTCTGGAAGGCAACACACGTAACTCCTGTCAACCCTTGCTGTTTTGCAGCGTACGGCTGGCTCCCGGTGGGCCGACATTACGGTATAATTGCAGCGGGGTGCCGTTATGGGAACTACCCCCGCCCTTCACGTTCCACCCACTTTCCTTTTCACTGCAGGAATAAAAGGAAACCTCTCGCATTAGTTGACCTTTGCAATTCTCCCTCTCTTTGAGGCCCTCAACCATATTTTATTTTTTGTGTATGTTGCCAGCCACAGAAAGCTGCACACGTCCTATTTCGACTGTAATAGAAAGTTCCGTTACACAAGAGGCACAGCGAAGTCTCTCGAGTGGCAGGTATGGCAGCTACAATACATTCACAATACGGTGCATTTCCCACAAAATGCTACAATTTTCCAACAGATTGCAAACGGAGTGGATATCTTCACACTCCCAGATGTTACGATGAGGAGGGGCACTTCAGAAACATATCGATGAAACATGTATAAAATCATGCTACATTCAAGTCTTATCGTAGCGAAGGAATACATTCAGGATAATAGCTCCAGAAATTAAGATAAAAAGCGAAAGGTTTCATATGGTACATGAGATACGATATGACACGTGATGGGCCCCAGTTAATTACGCTAGGTGGAAGATTTGACGGGAGGGGGGGGGGGGGTGGAGGTATATGATTTGATATGCATCAGGCAAACCATCCTCCATTAAAACTAATCAGACGTAGAAAAGGAAGAGGTCCGACACTTCGAAAAATGAGGGTACTGTATTAGCAAAAGAACGGGTACGCCCATACAGGGCGCCAAGATGAATGACACCGTACGCCTGACAAAGAGAATACCATTGAGGTCAGAAAAGAATAAGAATTGACCCAAGGAGGTTAAGTAGGAATGATGAAAGTGAGGAGCCAAGCAAAGCCAGACTCGTCTAGGGAAACCGCGGTCGCCAGCCTACGCTTCCAAGTTCCCCTTTTAGTCGCCTCTTACGACAGGTAGGGGTTACCGTTGATATATTCCACCGCCTCAACTACAGGAGGTTAAGATGTTTAAAAACAGACTTTTGATGTATTTCATTCATGTAAGAAAATTGGCCGAACTCCATAAGAAAGTCACAGTAACCTAGGATCCCGAAATTCGCAGTTGTGACTTTTCAAATAATTTTATCATCTGTATCAGTTTTCCCCTAACGTTTTTATTTTATTTTTGAATTTAAATGCTATTTGTTCGGGGCGTCGAACTATGAAAATATTTTGCACCTACTTGCACCATATTTTAGGAACCTGCGTGTATCATGTAAATGGCGGAAGTGCAAAGTGTTGAATGTGAGGAAAGTAACGTTAAGGACGACACAAACACCCAGTTCTCAGGCCACGGATATTAATCATTTACAATTAAAAACCCCTAACCCGTCCGGGAATCGAACCCGAGGCCGCCGGGTGACAGGCGGACGCGTTGCCCCCTACACCGTAGGGCCGGACTCACCACTTGTTACGTACCGTTTGAAAACCTAAGCTCTAGATGGTGATACTACAACGGTTGCACTGCGATCTTTACGGACGATGTTATGTGACTTCGAAAACTTGAGAATATCATAATTTGCTACACATCGAATTCTGAATATAAATTCCAAACCATAATGTGAGTATCACTGAATCCGACACAATGGTGTCATTACGGTAGACGGACAAGTTGGTCAGACACTACACGGTGTACGAAATGTGAAAATCACTAAATGACTTGAAGCATGTCATCGGGTTATTTAATTACCGCTAGGGGAGCAGCCAGGTAAATTAATTCGCAATAAATAACATCGTTGTTATGTCAACCGTAAATATTGAACCAGTTAATTGGTTTCGAATTCTTCTTCTTAATCTGTTTACCCTCCAGGGTAGGTTTTACCCTCGGACTTAGCGAGGGATCCCACCTCTACCGCCTCAAGGGCAGTGTCCTGGAGTTTCAGACTTTGGGTCGGGGGATACAACTGGGGAGAATGACCAGTACCTCGCCCAGACGGCCTCACCTGTTATGCTGAACAGGGGCCTTGTCGGGGGATGGGAAGATTGGATGGGACAGGCAAGGAGGAGGGAAGGAAGCGGCCGTGGCCTTAAGTCAGGTACCATCCCGGCATTTGCCTGGAGGAGAAGTGGGAAACCATGGAAAACAACTTCCAGGATGGCTGAGGCGGGAATCGAACCCACCTCTACTCAGTTGACCTCTCGAGGCTGAGTGGACCCCGTTCCAGTCCTCGTACCACTTTTCAAATTTCGTGGCAGAGCCGGGAATCGAACCCGGACCTCCGGGGGGTGGCAGCTAATCACGCTAACCACTACACCACAGAGGCGGACTAGTTTCGAATTAATTAATAAATTAATTAATGTATTTATTTATTTAATTTAATTGAAACGATTTTGGCCATCTAAGGACCACATAAAGTAACCCTGTGCATTCACCTTGACCCTTTTCTTGACTTCCAATCACTTCGTTGTTTCCTCCTCTCGTGTGTCGCAGATGTTATTACCTTTCCTCTTCTCCATGTCTTGGAAACATCTGAATTTTTGTATCAAGCTTCTGAAAGTTATTGTCTTGTACAGTATTGTATATTCTTTTATACCAAACTCTGCCATATATATTTTTTTACTTCTTGGTTGCCATTTTTGCTCTTTAATTAATTCATTTATTGAGGAATACGAAATACAGTGGAACCTCGATATCTTGAATCACCTTGGGAGCTAAAATTAATTTCGAATTATCGAAATTTTGAGATATAGGGATTGCCATTTTTGAGCTTTTAGGCCTATATCACATAATTGAACCATATTTATCTACGGGCTTATAGAGCCTACTGAATATACTTTTAACAGTATTTAAAAATATGCAAACTAACTCTATTTTACGGCATCACTTAAAATATAACCCTTACTATAGTAACATTTTAGAAGACAGAATACATACAGTAGGCCTACGTACAGCAGTGAAACAAGAAACTTACCACCGTTAACACCTTTGGAAAAAAATCCATTAGTCTCTTCTGTTTGTTACTGTTAAATTGTCCTCCCTTCACGTTGAAACTTCTCATCAATACCACGCAGCTGAGATTCGTAAACGGAACTTGTCATCCGCTACTTCGAAGGTTGCTTTCGTACCTGCCCGATAATTAATTTACACTCTAGAAACAACGAGGCTTCGCCGATTTTCCGATCACTATAAGTTTTAGTTTTCCGTTTCCCGTCATATTAGCTGCCAGCATCGCTGTAACCCTTTTCTTACTTGTTAACTGTTCCTCACAAACCACAAATGCCGTATTGCACAGTTAATGCTGCACAAAATTCGAGTTACAAAGTATTTTTTGCTTCAAGGGAGGATATGTTTGCTTCGTGAAATCAAGAAATTCGTGAAACCGAATTTCAAGTAAGAGAGAAATGAATACACGTGAAGAATAGGGCAACCGGCCGGGAAATTTATGTTACTTCGAAATACTGAAAATTCGAGTAATAGAGGTTCGATATATCGAGGTTCGACTGTATATGGGCTGAATTAGAATTGCAGGAAAAACAGAATTTGGAGACAAATGCAGACAGAATGTTACAGATCGTAAATAGGGAAAAGCCGCCTCTGTGGTGTAGTGGTTAGCGTGATTAGCTGCCACCCCCGGAGGCCCGGGTTCGATTCCCGGCTCTGCCACGAAATTTGAAAAGTGGTACGAGGGCTGGAACGGGGTCCACTCAGCCTCGGGAGGTCAACTGAGTAGAGGTGGGTTCGATTCCCACCTCAGCCATCCCCGAAGTGGTTTTCCGTGGTTTCCCACTTCTCCTCCAGGCGAATGCCGGGATGGTACCTAACTTAAGGCCACGGCCGCTTCCTTCCCTCTTCCTTGCCTATTCCTTCCAGTCTTCCCATCCCTCCACAAGGCCCCTGTTCAGCATAGCAGGTGAGGCCGCCTGGGCGAGGTACTGGTCATACTCCCCAGTTGTATCCCCGACCAAGAGTCTGAAGCTCCAGGACACTGCCCTTGAGGCGGTGGAGGTGGGATCCCTCGCTAAGTCCGAGGGAAAAACCGAACCTGGAGGGTAAACAGATGATGATGATGATGATGATGAAATAGGGAAATTCAGACAGTCAGTATATTCAAATATGTGGGTGGCAGTCCGGCTGAATGGCCAGTGTATTGGTCTACGGTCCAGACGGTCCTAGGTTCGATTCTTGGCCGGGATGAGGATTTCAACGATTTGTGATTCGCTCCTCTGACTCGGTGCTTGTGTTTGTTTTAATATACACCTATTGCAGAGAACCACATTTCCAACAAGCACAGATCAATCGTGAACGTTAACAATGTTACGGGTTTTACATTCTACTGCTGGCAGGACCTAGTGTTTACAGCACACTATGTCTTCTGGTATGGGCTAGAACAATTTTGTTACTTTCATTGATCTGTCTCTGTCTTATCCTTGGCTTTGACAATATGAAAGTGACTGAGGTATGAGCGATGCTAGTAATGCCATTCCTTGTGCAGCCAGTCCCTGCTATGAATGCTGTAAAAACGCTGCTCATAGGGTCGGTTGGTGCATGCATTTCAGTGGGCTTGGCAGACTGATATGTAATAGCAACTTCTGGCTCGGTGAGGAAAGCAACGGGAAACTACCTCACTCCTCATTTCCCTAGTACGCCTCTTCAGTGATGCCTAGGCCATCTATGACAGTTGATGGCAGAGCTGTTGAGGATCCAACCAGCCTTAGGGCTGAAGACTGAACATACATACCCTATTTTTACGGTTTTAGGAGACTCCTAGGTGTCGGAATTTTGTCCCGTACGAGTTATTTTACTTGCGAGTAAGTCTACCAAACGAGGCTGGCGTATTTGAGCGCCTTCAAATATCACCGGTCTGAGTCGGGATTGAATCCGCCAACTTGAGCTCAGATCGTCAGTGTATACATACCTCCTCATAGGGTTGGCGTTAGGAAGGGTATCTAACCGTAAAATTGGGTCAAATCCATATGAAGTGCCAATCCCAATAAATTGAGAAAAGAACAAGAAGAACTGAGGCAGAGGCTGATGACGCAAGTTTTGTGTGAAATTTAAAGTTGGATGAGGTAAGGACCACAAAAAACAGAGAAATCTTGAAAGGAGAATAGAATGTAATGAGCGTGATTTAAGACAGAAAATTTAAACAATTCTGGCAAGTGATAAGGACAACAGAATTCAAAACTAATACTAAATTGAAAAGTTGAGGGTGACAGAGGAAGAAGGGAAAACCTAGGGAAAAATGGTTGGAAGATGCACGAAGGAGCCATTGAAGGTTCATCTGAGGAAGATGCAGAAGGTAGAGAATTATTATTGAGAAAAATATAGGGTATAGAACATTCGGATGTAGGAAAACATTCGCATTGTAGAAAGTTTTAAGAGGCATGATATATTTTCGTTCTTACTATAAGGAAACTCCATTTACTTCCTACTTTTGAAATGAAAGGCTCCTCATTTCAGTAGATCACTACTTCCTTCGCTGGTTTTGAGCCTCACGTTCTGAAACTCCGGAGCTGTTCTTGGTTCGGTCTCCTTGTAAACACATGTCCCAAACTCGTCCCGTGTTACGCCTGCGCGCATATCACCATTCTCTCCTGTCTAGTTGTGGTTACCATCTTCCCAGTCATAGTAATTGCTGAAGAGCAGTCCGTCCAACCTGGCACATTTGATTACACTTGTTAAGCTATTACCACATAGTCCAATAAACGCACAGTCTCGATGACACAATAACGACAGTCATGGCAAATGGAATAGTATAGAATCGTCGCCTTAACCTAATGCTTCGTCAGAAAAACACTTCCTAGGTTTATATATCCTATAGTTCATTCCATATTAAGAAAACAGTATTATTCTTATGACAACGGGTTTGCCATATCGAACGGCTCTGCTCAACGCCATCATGGAAAAGCGGCGGCACATAAATTTGTGAAATTCAGTATTTACGTTCAAGATAAAAAGCGGAAGAACCTAAACTGAAAATTATTTTTATAAACTAAAGGGGACGGGGGTTTACAGGGGTTATTTTTACTTTGTAAAGAATCAGAGGTAATCTCATCATCATCATCAGGTTCGGACTTAGCGAGGGATCCTACCTCTACCGCCTCAAGGGCAGTGTCCTGGAGCTTCAGACTCTTGGTCGAGGGAGGGATGGGCAGATTGGAAGGGATAGGCAAGGAAGAGGGAAGGAAGCGGCCGTGAAGTTAGGTACCATCCCGGCATTCGCCTGGAGGAGAAGTGGGGAAACCACGGAAAACCACTTCCAGGATGGCTGAGGTGGGAATCGAACCCACCTCTACTCAGTTGACCTCCCGAGGCTGAGTGGACCCCGTTCCAGTCCTCGTACCACTTTTCAAATTTCGTGGCAGAGCCGGGAATCGAACCCGGACCTCCGGGGGTGGCAGCTAATCACGCGAACCACTACACCACAGAGGCGGACCCAGAGGTAATCTACGGCACATAAAAAACCTCAGCGTTGAGGTGTATGGCAAAATGGGGGAGAAAAAAATTAACTCGAGGGTTGAGGGATGCATTTAATTTCATTTAATAATTTAATAAATTTCCCCGGGCAACGCGCGGTACTACCATACTGTTGTATCGCTCACAAAAATAATAGTACAAGTTATGCCATGACGTGTCGCTGCACACCACAACACAAAAATCTTCATTAACGACTTCTGTACGGTACGAAAATAATAGAACACACACAAATACTATGCAATATACAACCAACTCTCGCGCAACACAAGACAATTAATCACTGATTTAAAGCCTAGTAGGCTACATCACTTCAGACATGCTGTTAATTCTAAGAGAAAGAGAGATGGCACATCTTGGAACCAGAAAATATGGATACATCCCTCGATATATCCTCACATAATGAAATATCACACAGGAATGAATACTAAAGGAAGTACTGTACATTTCCACATGTCAGACATGCTACCAGGCAGATTTGGTAATAGGATGAGTGGTTGTGGTTCTGGAAGTTGGTGGTACGGGCCAGGGAAAAACTCCCATAGGCATAAATGGAAAGATGCCTTGCCTACACGTAAAATCAACTTGACTTCTCCCATTATCTCCGTTCCGTGTGCAACCACCCTTTCTTAACAAGTTACTTGGACAAACCCAGGCTCATAACGTTTCTGCGCTAATTTCTGTTCCGTATCCTTCACCTTTTCCCTTCCAAGTATTCATATGAGTGCACTAGCGCTTGGATGTTCTTGTACTTTCCAAGGTATTCCTGACCATTGTTTTACCCAATATCACAGTCCCAACTAAGCTGAGTTGCAGTGTCCCAGAAAATGGCTGCCTGATTCTTATCACATATGCACAGAGTTTTTTTGCTATTTTGCTCTACGTCGCACCGACACAGATAGGTCTTATGGCGACGATGGGACGGGAAGGGCTAGGAATGGGAAGGAAGCAGCCGTGGCCTTAATTAAGGTACAGCCCCAGCATTTGCTTGGAGTGAAAATGGAAAACCATCTTCAGGGCTGCCGAACAGTGGGATTCGAACCCACTATCTCCCGGATGCGAGTTCACAGCTGCGCGCTCCTAACCGCACGGCCAACTCGCCCGGTGCACAGAGTTTCAACATACATACAAGAAATATCTTAATTATTAAAACCAGAAATTTACATCATGGCACCAGAAATTATGGCTACATCCCTTGATATCCTCACGTAATGGAAATATCACACTTGAATAATATGAAATAAACACAAATTGCCGTGCGTGTAACATGGTACATGTCACAGTATTAAACGAGGGAAAGTGGGAGTGCGAACCACGTGGAAGGACAGAGTGCGGATGGGTAGACCAAGTTAAAGCTCACTGATTTACTTCCTCAACCAGACCTTAAGAAGAAATGAAAACCTCCCAGTACAGAGAAGTGTTCTCCAGTCATTGACCGGGTCAGGGATGGAATGAATGAAGTATCTAGATATAGGCTATTCGTACGATGGGGTCGCCACTCCCAAAGTGATTTATTAATGACTTATAGATGCTATGAAATGTGAATGTAGAGTGTTGCTGGAATGAAAGATGACAGGGAAAACCGTAGTACCCTGAGAAAATCCTGTCCCGCCTCCGCTTTGTCCAGCACAAATCTCACATGGAGTCACCGGGATTTGAACCACGGTATCCAGCGGTGAGGGCCCGACGCGCTGCCGCCTGAGCCACGGAGGCTCAATAATAATAATAATAATAATAATAATAATAATAATAATAATAATAATAATAATAATAATAATAATAATAATAATTTTTGGATTCCAATAACTACTTGAACGATTTTTAGAGACACCGAAAGTTTTGTCCCACAGAAGGACTATTACGTGCCGGTAAATCTACCCCGCTGACGCCTGCATACTTAAGTGCCTTGAAATACCACTGGACAATGACAGGATCGGGCCAACCAACTGGAAATCATTTAGTCGGAGCACCACATTAATTTTGGGGGTTAAATACGGCCGGCCACGAATTTAACGCCTCTACCTCATATAGTGCTGAGATTCTACGTAACATTCGTCCGGTTCATGGTCTGTACGAACAAGGGTTAATGCCCCCTCCTTTTCTAATATTTTTATTCTTTGGAGCTCTGTTCCTAAGATAACAAAGTTGATCCCAGCTTAAGTTGGTTGGATTTGAGTGTATTTAAGTGTGACAACCCCATTTGTTGACTTTCGAACAAAATTTAAAACTGCAAAATGGAATGGACGGTGACCACACAGTTCTGCAAACAAAGTACACGATGCTTAAAAGGTCTTGGATAGAGTTAGTGATCATGTACACTTGGGTTCAGTCATGAGTGACACGGGGAACTACGAAAAGTAAAGTGCTTGGTTGATAGGACACGGTGAGGGCAGAACCGAGAAATATCAAGAATTACGAAGGTAAATCAGGTAAAAACTCTGATGTTCTCCATCATCTTGTACGACTCTAAGACCTGGATCCTGAAGGCTAAAACCAAGAACCGAATTGATGATTTCGAGAAGTAGTGTTGGCGAAGGATGCAACGAGTAGAACGGGTGAAGAAAAGAAAAATAATGTATTCAGCAAAGAGGAACTCGTCATTAAAAAGCTCCTCCGTGCGAGTGAAAACTAACTGCGGTTCCTTGGGCATAGTTTTAGGAGGGAAGGGCAACATATGGAAAAACCTATTTTACAAGTTAAAGTGTCCGCCTCCGTAGCGTAACGGTTAGTGTTATTAGCTGCCGTCCTCGGGGGTTCGGGTTCGATTACCGGTAATGCCAGAAATTTATGAATGGCAGGAAGGCTGGTATGTGGTTTAAATGGTACATGCAGCTCACCTCCATTGGGGGTGTGCCTGAAAAGAGCTGCACCACCTCAGGATGAGGAGACGAGTTTACTTACTTACAAGGTAAAGCAGAGGACATCGGGAACCAACAGTAAGCAGCGATTCGATCACTGGTTTGTAGTGTGATAAGTTGCACATATATGAAGATTAGCATTAAGAAGAACACAAACATCCGGTCCCCGAGCTAGAAGATCACCGGTCGACCTCTGCGAAGAACTGAAGTCGGCTTTCCGTGGGAGGCAAAGGCTCGTCAGGGTTGCATTAATAATAATAATAATAATAATAATAATAATAATAATAATAATAATAATAATAATAATAATGGCGTTTGGATTCCGAAGAGGCCTGGTGCAAGTCTTTCGAGCTGACACTTTGTAGGCCATCTGCTCCTATGTGAGGATGGGGTATCATTCAGACCTTTGGTCTACGGGCCCACGGGTTCGATTCCCGCCCGGATCCCAGACTGGTTGTGTGTGCCTTTCTTACCATTAAAAATCATAATAGGTCGACACATTGTATGGATTTAGTTCAGTTTTATAGCCGGACATCTTTCCTGACGCCAACACTATGTGGACAGAAAGTATTCACTATTTCTTTCTTCTCTGGTGATTTGTAGTGTGATAAATTATGCGTGAATGAAAATGTGTATTAAGACAAGCACAGTTATCCAGTGCCCGAGCTAGAGTGATTACCCGAAGTTATAATCCTCTGTCCAGCCGAGAATCGAACTCTGACCCTCTGAAACGAATTGCAATACGCTGTCCATTAAGCCAACGATTTAGTTGTTATTCTTACAATTTTGCTAACACTAAAGTTTGAGGTTCTTCGATTGAATAATGAAAGAAATGTATGTTGTTCGTACAAGAAATTGTAATATTGTCTCGCTGAGAACATTTCTTTTTTTCTTTTCTTTTTTTTTTTTTTTGTAAAAAAACATGTTTATCAGCGAAGATAAGATATTCTCTTACTTCGTAGCCAGTTTGTCTATGGCTGGAGTATCCTGCATAGCCTAAACATTACAAGCTCGCTTTACAAAACTGGGTGGTGTAGACCTAACAAAAGGCAAAGACAAATGACAATACTCAGTGAATAGCCAAACGAGCTCTGGAATCCAAAGCAACAAATTCGGCTAGCTCTTTGTTGAGTCTTCATATGATCACGTTGTGTTGTGCCTCTGGAGTCGGGTGAAGAACGGGGAAATGAGAATGACGACGATGAATGTATTGTACAGGCCTTTCCTCAGAGGACTCAGAAGAGAATGAATAGGGTGTTGTATATGCCTCAAGTGGGTGTAAACTGCTTGTGCAGGTCATGATTCAAATGAATTCTGCGGCGAAATATGTGTACGCAATTGAAGAAACAAATAGGCTAAAATAGTGAACAATATAAGTATTAAGAAAATCAGTGCACTAGTCGTGTCAGAATTCGATTTTCAATTTCGGGGACAAATTGGTGTGAAAATGATAAACCACGGAAAACCATCTTCAGAGCTGCCGACAGTGGGGTTTCAACCCATTATTCCCCGACTGCTGCGCGACCCTTCAATTTTCGGTATCTACCGATTACATTTAATAGAGACATGGCATAGTTTTTCATTTGAAGTGTCATAATCCCAAATTAGAAACCCCTTTTACGCCTTATGAGACATCATACCATATTAAGATTTCAATTTCGGGATTTTCAATAATTAAAGATGTAATATAAGGCAGTATATTGAGTCACATGCATAACATTCTATAACGTAGAGAAATATTACATTAACAAATATTATTTATAGAGTCCGCCTCTGTGGTGTAGAGGTTAGTGTGATTAGGTACCACCCCACTTCTCCAGGAAAATGCCTAAGGTCACGGCCGCTTCCTTCCCTCTTCCTTGTGTATCCCTTCCGATCTTCCCATCCTCGCACAAGGCCCCTGTTCAGCATAGCGGGTGAGACCAACTAGGCGAGGTACTGGTTCTTCTCCTCAGTTGTTTCCTCGATCCAAAGTGTAACGCTCCAGGACACTACCTTTGAGGCGGTAGAGGTGGGAGGGGAAAACCAACCCTGGAGTGTAAACGGATTAAGAAAGGGGAAAAATTATTTATAGAAAGAAATCTTCCTTTCCTTTCAATGTACTCTAGAAACAAAAATGTTCTCAACGAGCAAGGGTCGCGTAGCAGTGAGCTTGCATTCGGGGGATTGTGGGTTGAAACCCCCACTGTCGGCATTTTGAAGATGTTTTTCCGTGGTTTATCATTTTCACACCAGGTAAATGCTGTGGCTGCACCTTAAATAAGGGCACGGCCACTTCCTTCCCACTCCTAGCCGTTTCATATCCCATCTTCACCATAAGATCTATCTGTGTCAGTGCGACGTAAAGCAAATAATAACAGGTATAATGATAGTAATAAAATCTTCCTCCTATTTAGACAACGTTTTTCTATAATATTATTGCAAACTGCCTTCAATACAAGAGGTATAACAGTTGATATGTCTATTCTTTTAACAACGTTAGTTAACCACTAGTTCCGGCTATGGAGATATTTAACATGCACCCATAAGCAACCAGCCGAGTTATGACTTACTTAGCCTCCGATCCCTTTTTGTGAAGCACCGCCAAGGTTATTGATGTCAATACGAGCCGTTCTTTATGCGCCACTTCTCACCTCCAAGTACTCATTACACACAATGTTGGTGTCTCATTATGGCCGCTAAAGGAGAACACATCGTAAACTATAGAGCAAATGTCTATATTTTCAGAATGCGGCAATAAAAATGTCGTAATATAATTTGAAATTGCCGACAAATACTTCACGATCTTCATATTCACCGGGAACGATTTAGAACCGGAGAATACTGTATACATACTCTGAATGTGGAACTGTCCAATTCAAGAGACTACTTGGTACTCTATTTAGTTCACTGAGCTAAAAGGAAATCAATTTTATATGATAATCTTACGAAGTATTTTAAGAAAGGAATGGGCTGCCATAACTGATGCAGTTAATCACGTGGTTCACTCAGTCTGCAATACAAATGAGTTGAAATTATTATTGGCAATGATGGCCAGATGTGAAACTAAATGTTCTATTCCAGTTAATGTCGAAATTATGAACAACAGGACACCTTCCACTCATCCAGGTGTTCTGTACATTTTGATTTGCTGTTTGTAAAATGATGTTCGCTGAGAAATGAAACTCACTCCATCGTCGACGCCATTCCGTTCCGAAAGTATTGTGGCAGCTCCCATCGAGTGGCTGTTTCAATTGGCGGCATGATTTAATACTCGTAGCAGTATTTTATAGCTGATCGTATAATTAGTCCGTCTCCGTGGTGTAGTAGTTATTGTGATTAGCTGCAACCTAGGGAGGACCGGGATCGATTCCCGGCTCTGCCACGAAATTTGAAAAGGGGCACGAGGACTTGAACGGGGTCCACTCAGCCTCGGGAGGTGAACTGAAGAAGAGATTCGATTTCCCACCTCAGCCATTCTCGAAGTGGTTTTCCGTTGTTTCTCACTTTTTCGCCAGGCAAATGCCGGGATGGTACCTAACTTAAGACCGCGGCCGCTTTCTTCCCTCTTCCTTGCCTATTCCTTTCAATCTTCCCATTCTCCACAAGGCCCCTGTTCAGCGTAGCAGGTGAGGTACTGGCCCTCCTACCCAGTAGTATCCCCGACAAAATGTCTCACACTCCAGGACACTGCCTCGAGGCGGTAGAGGTATCCCCGTCTGAGTCCGGGGAAGAAACCAAACCTGGAAAACTGACTAAAAATATCATACAAGTAAGTTACGCTTAAAATTCTTAATTAATAGAATAACAGAAATTGTTTTCTTCGTTTCTTCGTAAGTCTTGTATCAGTTGATTTATCGGCACGTAAATTAATTCTTACGACACAAAATTTTAGCACTTGGGGTTTTCGTAAATCTTGGAAGTATTTAGAAATAATAATAATAATAATAATAATAATAATAATAATAATAATAATAATAATAATAATAATAATAATAATAATAACAACCTGCCATTTGAGCCACGAGCCGCTGCTGTGTGTAAGTAGTTTGAGTAGGCCTATACACAATCATTCCCACGGGATTGTTGGACTTTTGTCTACTACACTGTACATTGTTTAATGACAATATATTCTATTCTATTCTATTCTATTCTATTCTATTCTATTCTATTCTATTCTATTCACATGTGTACAGTCTGTTTGGTGAGTCCAAAGACTATTTCAATGTTCAGCGTAACCGTCTCTGACAAAAACTTGCCACAACATTGGCCTAGAAATGATTGCCGACGTGAAAAATATCATCCTCAGCAGAGGACATCCATGAACATTCTACGTTGTGGTGCAGTTGTGTGAGGGTTGTCGCCAGTGTCGAACACCAGGCCAAGCGATATCGAATCCAGTCTCACGCATGCTCGATGGGGGACCTGCACGTCTCATATTTACTGCACCTGATTCAAAGATTATTGACTTGTTGTAATCCATGGTTCATGCCCAGCTGGTCGTGTATTCGGGAGCCGTCTCAAGTTTTATAGCTGTAATAATGTATAGCGAGGTCACTCCGTCTGTAACCTTAGCACGTGTTCTACCATTCATTCCTCATACCAGTGTAAACAATACGTCTATTACTAAACGCAGAGGTCGTAAATATGAGCTTTGGAACCAAAGCTTGCAGAGATTTCTTTCGAGACTCGCAGAGCAAGGTGCTTCCAAATACGATCATTCCTCCAAAAGAGGCAATGACTTGCTTTTTGAATATGGAAACACATTTCCTGGTTGAAATTTCGTGGACTAATGATTTAATGTCTGTACTCCGACTTTTTATTTAGATATTTTCACCACATATACGAGCGTAAAACACTCCAGTCAGATTTCGCTTTCTTTCCTGCCAGCAGAAAAATTAATACTTACAAAGTTTTGTCTCCTTAGACCATGAAATGAGCACGACACTTCAGAGAAACCCTGTTGACATTTGTGACATAACATGTTTATGTATAAATAGCACTCAAAAGTGTTATTTGTTACTTTTAACCAATATGACTATATATTGTCCAAAAGGTATAAAATAGGCTACTCTGCAGTCATAAAGTTTAAACTCATCTTTGAAATTCTCTCTCTATATTCTTGAAACTGATACTTAACTGTGATTCATTGGGTGTTTGATCTATATCCTGTTGCAGGTATTCGTCCATTCTGATCTTTTAAAAAGTAAAATATATATAATGATAGGTATTATGCATGTATCTAAAGAGTGATACTAGTAGTATAATCTTCAGCCTGTGTGCAAGAAACATGCCTGTATTCTGTTATACTAATCGGCATGTAAGTAAATACACCAAGGGAGCAACCTTATTTTTTTCTCCACTGTGAATACTGAAAGTTATTTATAGTTAGTTTTTAACTGTTGGTTTCGATCCAGCGTCACTAGCCGAACAGTATGGGGACCCCACTTGCCGATACGACGTCTTACAGTCACCATTCATCTCGCATGTTGGTACAATGTCGTCATAATTTTTTCTCGACTTTTGGGATTATACGTACTGCAACTACCGTGTGGTGAAAATCAGAGCTGCGATTATAAGTAGAGCACGTTTTTTGTATTATTTTAAATATATTTGGATAATAAAAGGTAATTAGAATTGAGACATGTTTGAATAATGAATTTTTTTACAACTTGCTTTACGTCACACCGACAAAGATAAGTCTTATGGCGACGATGGGAGAGGAAAGGCCTAGGAATGAGAAGGAATCAGCCGTGCCCTTCATTAAGTAACAGCCCCAGCATTTGCCTGGTGTGAAGATGGGAAACCACGCAAAACCATCTTTAGGTCTGCCGACAGTGGGGTTCGAACCCACTATCTCCTGGATGCAAGCTCACAGTCGCACCCCTCTAACCGCACGGTCGACTCGCCCGGTAATAATTCATTTAATAACGTAGGTTAGGTTGATAACGAAATTTCCTTCCATTCAACAGAATTGATCTTTATAGAGGAGGTAACATTACTTTCCTTCTCGGAAGATATTTTCAGATTTTTCATGCTTCTTATGCATCCTAATTGAATTCTATACATAATAATTGGACGAAATAAGACCGTATTAGTAAAATGCTCCGTTTGTCTCTGGAATTCAGAGCTCTGCCACCAGGATCGCGTTTAGCGCCCTACATATGAGCCCATATATGAAATCATTCTAGAGATGAGAAAAAGTGCTGACTCTATTTACGCCTTCTTACAGCTTCAAGGTTTCTCAGTCATATCTAAAACTCACCGGAAGATCAAATACTCTCAGTCATACATTACAACTTGAGTACGTCTCTGTCGAGAGCTGTCGTAGGAGCTGTAAAACTCTTTCATTCCTGCTCGTTCGATAAAAGACTAGGTTGTTCAGGATCCGTTTCATGAATTTTTACAGAAGAATAATAGAAAGTTTATAAAGTTTACAGTCATTGCATATAACACACTAAATTGTCTGAAAAAATTGTGTTTTGCTTCTTTGAATCATGTAGGTCATGGTTGCAAACTAGTGTTTTATGATTTTATTTCAAAAAGGACTGATACAATATATGATCCAATGTTGCTAGAACTCAACAGAGGAATCAAGTAACATGTACAACGCATTTCTAATTTGTGAACTGGTGAATCATTATTAGCGTTACGAAATATATGAACTAAATATCCTCAAATTTCATGCAAATATGGGGCTTAAAATGCCCAAATATACACTAAAAATTGAGTGTGAATGCTTACTTTTGCAGGATACGAGAAAAGACTATTAACAAACCGTAGAATATTCAAATTTTTAATGATAAAGAAAAACATATTATTGCTTAAACATGATTATGCTTGTTGTTTAAAGGGGCCTAACTGCTAGGCCATGGGCCCCAATTGCTTAAACACTCAAATATATTATTCCCAAATATTTCTTACAGTTAAGTCAAATTTGCTTTAGTAAAACTCCGAGGTATGACAATGTTCTCCACATTTCCTGGATCTCACTTAAGTGCGGCGAGTATCTAGTATTTGGGAGATAGTGGGTTCGAACCGCACTGTCGCCAGCCCTGAAGATGGTTTTCCGTGGTTTCCCATTTTCACACCAGGCAAATGCTCGGACTGTACCTTAATTAAGACCACGGCCGCTTCCTTCCCACTCCTAGCCCTTTCCTGTCCCATCGTCGCCATAAGACCTATCTGTGTCGGTGCGACGTAAAGCAACTTGCAAAAAAAAAAAAAAAAAAAAAATTAAGAAATACCTGGATCAAGCTTATTCCTCCTGTCCGTAAAAATATACTTATGTACAGAAAATGTCGTTTCGACATCAAGAAAACTTAACAATAAGGCAGTAAGCTAACGTGAATGTCCACATTACCATCAGAACCTTGAAAGATTTCACTCACTTCCCTCATTTCGCTCATCTCCCTCATTTCCCTCATTTCCCTCAGATGCTAAAGACCCATTAGTTCTTCCACTTCATATCACAGCTACGTTTTCCACCGGTTTCTTTCAAACTTTTGATTGTAGCATCAAGCACGTTCACACTTTCAGTAAGCTTCATGCCCTGTGTTTCAAACTGCTTGATGCTTTTGCAAAGAGTATGTATACAAGGTTGTTATGTATAATGGGTGCAGCCAACGTTTGCCTAACTTCAGTGATACATGTAGTGTCACCTTCAATTTAGTCCGTTACCTGAAACTCATACAGTAAATTTCAAAGTCCTTATGTAAGGCACAAAGTGTCTTACGACGCCAGCAAACCTCAATAACAAGATACAGCTGTTTAAACTTCAGTTTTTCGACACCAACATCCCGCGTCGCTATGGGCGACTGCACGTTGTGTTTTACCGAGGTTCTAAAAAATATGCACTAAATGCTCTATACATCAAAATATGCACTAATAGTAATAATAATAATAATAATAATAATAATAATAATAATAATAATAATAATAATAATAATAACGGCATATGGCTTTCGGAGAGGCCTAGTGCTGGTCTTTTCCTAGTAGACGGCCTATAGGCGACCTACGTGTCTGTGAGGATAGAACTCTACCTAAGATGATTTCTAATGTTGAAGACATCACAAACACCCAGCCCCGAGCCAGACGAATTAACCAATTAAGGTTAAAATCCCCGACCCAGCCGGGAATAGAACCCAAGACCCTTTATACGAAAGGCCAGCATGCTAACACCTTAGCCATGCAGCTGGACAAATATGCACTTATATGCAAATGCAAATATGATTAAATCATATTTATTTAATATGAAAATTGTAGTTAGGCTACAAAATTTCAAAGATATTTGTCTGGATTTCGAATGTGCATTTGCATATATTTCCCTAAACTAATCATTACAAACACAAAATAAAGAGACTTGTGAATGCAGTAATATCGTTTTTTTTTTTTTTTTTTTTTTTTTTTTTTTTTTTTTTTTTTTTTGCGCACAATGTGCAAAACTTGCATATTACATCAAGTAAATTACATTTCATCAAGGAGAAATTTGTTCAGAGCAAAACTGATTCAGAGAGACTGTTCTCTTCTTGCACTTGATTACGTGATATGTATCACACTGTTCATTGCACAATACACATACCGGTACACACTCCTGGCTGGCGCGGTGGTAGGATTTCTTGGCACAGATACGGTAGTGAAAACCGTGTATTGTAAAGCGAGTCACCAAATGTCTCAACTCATATTCCTCTTTCATCCCATCCTTATTTTTCAGTGCGTCTGTACTGTAAAAGCTTTCCTCGATGAAGTCCCTCTTCTGGCGTTGTTATCGTAACAGTTACTCGTATGCCGTAGTTTGCTATAGATGCATTTGTAGTCTTAAATCCTCTATCAAGAAGGTTTCCCGGGCTAAAACATATACATACCGGCATCGGGTGAATTTAGATACCCCTAGAACCCACATAAGGTATCTCGGTTACATGCTTTCGAGTTCTCGTAGTTGTTTACGTGATAGGTACTCCCATATTATAATAAAAATCTTCCGGGCTATTATGCCGTGGTCCACTCCTCACGCTTCTTCCAGACGTTTCGACTACTGCTGCGGTCGCCAGCGGTATACAGGAGAGCGTATCGACACGATGCCACAGAAGATGACTACAGCAGCAGTAGTCGAAAATGCTGGAAAAAGCGAGAGGAGTGGACCACGGCATAATAGCCCGGAAGATTTTTATTATATTGACACCGGCCATGAAAGCCTTCATACTTCTTCATATTACTTCTAATCCGTATGTGCACATTACTATAATACGTCTGGGTCCGTGGCCGACTGGTCAGCGTTTTTGCCTTCATTCCTCAGGATCCTTAAGGTCGATTCTCTTCAAGAAAAATTAACCAGTGAAGGATAAAACTCCCTGACATGATCGAAAATAAAACTCAGGGATCCCTTGGTTCAAAGTGCAGCATGCTAACCATTTAGCCAAGGAGCCGGATAAGTGGGATCTGAAACGAACACCATATTAATTATTTTTTGACTATTAGGTTCTTCACTCTGTCGGATTGTTGTTAATTGTTTATTTTTAAGGTATAATCAGTTATTGTATATTACCTTTTCCTGGTATTTTCTTTCTTTCTTTGGAATGGAGGAGCGGAAAGGAACTGGCCACCCTACCGCACGTAAACTCCGGCTCAGGAACACCTCTGAGGAGGTTCGGACCTGCCTTCGGGCAGAATAACCCTTACCTTACTTTCTTTCTTTCTTTCTTTCTCAATCCCTTTACCCTGCAGGGTTGGTTTTTCCACGGACTCAGAGAGGATCCCACCTCTACTGCGTCAAAGGCTGTGCCCTGGGGCGTGAGACTTTGGGCCAGGGATACTGAACTATTTAAGGCCCTTCCTTACCTATCAGCAAATCGGCATGACATCTTTCTCTTGGGTCGTCTATAGGTTCTTCGTCCCTTGCTTAGATAAGAGGTGGGTTTCAGTAATTTAAACTATTGTCTACAATGAGAAGACTCCATTTAAAAGAAATGGATATTTTATTTATCATTGGTGATGAAATCAAAGAAAGTTGTGACATTTTACCAGCTTTAAACAACGAACTCAGTCTTGTCCGTTAAAAAAGTAATAACAATAATGACGATGATGAGAGACACTGGCTTTGGAGACCTTAATTCAATTCACTGAGGGGAATCCTTACTAGAAACCACCGTCTTTATTTAAGAATGAAGTAAAGAAAGTCTGGAGATCCCTAAGATCGGTTTCCATGTGAAACTACATGTAACACCATAATGATTCGTGATGATCCATTCCCCGTAATATGAACTCTGGACTCTTGGTATAATTAAGGCAGTCCAATCGGTATGTGCCACACAGGGATTGTACGGCATGAAACCTTCATTGAATCGATGTGACCTGTGACTATGTCATGGACCGACATCTAACTTCTACGTTAAAGTCATTGTGGATGATAACCGCAAAGAAAATGATGCTATACTAGCAGACGGTCCTAATAGAAGTCACTGAGTTTGATGACCCCATGACCATCCAAACTTCTAAGCTGAAGGCTGAACCCAATTAAGTTACAGTAGTTGATGACCAAGGTTTCCTCATTAATAAATCCCCAGCACATCCAATGCTCAGGAAATCAAAAATCAAAATAACAACAACATCAAACGCCCACAACACTTGTGGCAGTAAAGTCGCTTTCTATCGGACATGTCCCCTTAATCGTTACGTTAATAAGTTGAAATTTCCCAGCAAATAAAACTAATATTTTCAGAATACATTTTCAAGTTAGTCACTTGGTTATAAGCTAATTCTCAAAATACGATTCCACTGAGTTCAATAAATTAATAAATGAAGTTATCTCATAATCCTAATTAACAACAAATTTTATCTATCCCAGACGAATGGTTTCCTTAAACTCCCTAACTACTCTATTTAACTACATTTTTGTTATCACTGGGATCTGTTTATCAGAAACATTCCTGTGACGAAAATATTAATCTAATACTGTTTGTGTTCAAGTTCCTTGAGCACAGCTAAAGAGCGGAATACATTGTAATAATTACCAGTACCATCTGTTTATTTCATGACGTCACTCAACAAGTTCACATTATAACACAAATAATCATTAAGAAACTAGCTTGGATAATCCTAATCTTACATCCTATAATCTGCATAAATTTACACACAACGCAAAATAAAACAACCCATGTCAAATCGCTCATAACGCCTACGGTTATCCCTCGGACTAATTCCGGCTTCTCCTTCGATATGATTTCAGGCCGGTGAGACTCGAGTAATTCTAAGGCACCTCACCCAACTCTTGGGCGGATGGACTACTGCACCCATGTGCTTCACAAGCATGACCTCATATCACAAGAACTTACATTTCTTCCTAGGAAACCAACAACAACACAACACAATCATCCATCACGAACTCTATGGATTGACAAACTTTCGTGATATTCACATAAAATAATAGCAAAACTTTGTACAACTCTCAACAACACCAAACAACATCACTACAGATTCTCAAATTTTGGCATCCCTGAAAATGGTTATTCCCAACATACCGTACCATCGTGTCATTTCCATCGGTTCTATAATGAATTAACGTCTCTACTAAAACGGCTCTCTTCTAAAATAATGAAATCTGATTCCAAACATTTACTAAAAATGACAAACCTCAGTTATAGTTTTTTCTCTAGCAATAAACTGGTTCGAGCGCCCAACAGCTGTCTTGATAACGGGAACACGACCCTTCCTTGCTACCACTCAAAAACACACACACATGTTATCTGGACATGTATCAAATGAATACCTAGCCTCGCGCCACAACTAGCATGAAATACAATTCTTGATCCACAGAAAATATGCAAAGAGATTTAATTTCAAACGTCATTTGAAATATTCTTATCCATTGTGGTCCTACGGTTTCACGTGGAATCCTAACTATGGAACGACCCTATTCCCATATCATTAAATTACACAAAATAAATCCTCGGGTTCCCTACAATGAAAATCCCGGCATAAAGTCTTTTGTACATTAGAGGATTTCAACAACCTGCTCCACATTCCTTCCCATCTTTGCAAGAACTTATACCACTTCCTATCACGAATTCTCTACACGACAATAATATGGAATATCAGTCTTCGGTGACCCACTAGTTGTCACATAAAACACTCTGTGACAATCTAACCACCTCTCCTCGCATATCTGAGATCGACAACACAATATTTCCAAACCGAAACTCACAACTTGATTTAAACACATTTTTACCGTTATTTTCCTCCCATCAATTCTACACAGATTTTAACAGAATTTTGGAATAGCACTCCCCTTTAACAAATGACACCAGTCACTCCTCGTAACTTCTCTTGACAAAATTTACAGCGCTGAACACACGACGGTGTGCCTTCCGCACCAGCTGACGTTCGCGCACTCGCTCTAAATCGTAACCACATATTACACTTACAGGATAATCATCTTTACACTGAACAGAATTTTATGGTAGATTAATGTCTTAACTTTGGCAAACAACAAATATATAAAACAAACGTACGGAAATGGCACCTTGCTCTAGATATTATATTAGTTTTTACAGCCATCAAATCGACTACTATACAACACTTCACACGCTAGTTTCACGACTTTCCTATTATCCAAGGAACATAAAAAATGACCTTTTGTCGTATTCCTCTGACATTTTCACGAAATAAAAGGGTGACCAAAATGCGTCACAGATACACAAATGAAAAGGTCACATCATGAAATAAATAAAATGCACTTCATAACAAATGTAATTAACATACCTGTAGTCGTACGTCGTCTCCCATCTTAACAAGCCCACCAGCCTTTCTCATTCTTTAGCTATACATGTCGACAGATAGCGGCTTCACAAAACATATTTTACCGATCTCTGCCTCTGGTGTCATTCACCGGAAAATGACATAAATAAAAAAGTGCCCTTCACACGTTCTCTTCCTCACGAACCGAATACGTTCGTCAAATCACCGATCCGCACATGCAATAAATCAAACAAGGATGTTTCTAAATTAACTGTAGGACTTCGGCATTATAACGACCGTCTACTGCCTGGACGTGAATTTATATGACGGTTCCACGTGGGAATACCGTTAATTTGACTGAAAATTTCTCTCCACCTGGAGATGACATTAGATAGCCAGCTTTGGCCAAACTGCTTTCCCTTCTTTGCAAGACTTAGTCCGCACAAGCGATTTTTAATGTTAGTTTGTGTAGCGTGCGGTCGCTTCAAATTCACTGAAAACAATGAGGGATAGAAAATTGTGGCATCGTTCTTTTATAACATTTACTCCCACTCTCATGCTATCGGCATTTACCGCCAAAAAATTACAGATACTTTTTCCACCCCATAGAAATTAATTCTGGCTGATCATGACATAACACATAATTGTTTAATTTAGTGGCGGTGTTGATGATAAGCATTTAAGGGTTTCTCTTAACCAACTGACTTGTTAATATTTTTGCTAGTGGCTTTACGTCGCACCGACACAGATAGGACTTATGGCGACGATGGGTTAGGAAAGGGCTAGGAGTGGGAAGGAAGCGGCCGTGGCCTTAATTAAGGTACAGTATCCAGCATTTGTCTGGTGTGAAAATGGGGAACCACGCAAAACCATCTTTAGGGCTGCCAACAGTGTGATTCGAACCCACTATCTCCCGGATGCAAGCTCACAGCTGCGCTCTCCTAATCGCACGTCCAAGTTGTTAAATTACCTCATAAGCTAGGCACTATATTTTGGTCGATGTAAGAGAGTTTAAACGAACACGTCTTTCGACAATTTTCCTTCAGGAGCTATTTAGCGGTCTAAAGTCTTTACCATTAACGACCACATTGTTTCACTTACAATTTTCTGACTTTTACTACGGCAGTTTCGTCACCAATTCTTCTTAAAATGTACTTTTATTAGAAAAATAGTTCTCCCTATCCCTGTACATTGTACACATGCGGTGACGAAATTCCTGTAGCGTGAGAATGAGAATCACCGCCTGTTTTCCACTTGCCGTCTCTGGTGAGAGATAAATGCAGCTAAAGCTCATGACTTGTAATTTATATGGGACCTCAAGTAATGAATTTAGGATTCTGGCTCCTTATGACTTAAAGGTCATACGTTCAACACAACTGGGGAGGAGACCCAGTACCTCTCCCAGGTAGCCTCACCTGCTATACTAAACACGGGTCTTGTTGGGGATGGGAAGATTGGGGGGGGGGGGGTGGAAGTTAGGCGAGGAAGAGGGAAGGAAACCACCGTGGCCTTAAGTTAGGTACCGTCCCGGCTTTTGCCTGGAGAAGAAATGGGAAACCAGGGAAAGCCACTTCAAGGATGTACTCATTTGACCTCCCGAGACTGAGTGGACCCCGTTCCAGTCTTTGTACTACTTTTCAAATTTTGTATCAGAGCCGGGAATCGAACCAGGGCCTCCAGGAGTGGCAGCTAATCACATTAACCACTACACTACAGAGGCAGACATGAAGGGGTTATCACGGAAAACATGGAAAAAATGCATTTGCTGAAAGAAATCCCTGGATGTTCAGTTGGATATTGATGAAGACCTCAGTGAGTGGTTTACCCTCGATGATCAGTTTAAACAGGGGCGGTTTCTCCATAAGGTTGCAGGTTTGCGCTACCCCCGTTAATTTCTTATGTTTATTTTAGGTAAAGTTTTATAATTTGGATTACTCAGCTACTGTATTTTCATTCAACAAGACAAACCTTTCAAGAGCTTGAAAGAGCAAATATTGACTACAGGAGACTCCAAGCCGGTACTCTTAGATATTCACTGCAGGAGCTGAAAAGTTTGCAGCAGAGAGTCAACGTAAGGTAGGACGAAACCTTGGGCTGCCAGAAGGGTGTGCGGGGCTAATCGTGGGGAGTTTTAGGCTGCTAGAGAGGTGCGCGGGATGAGGAAAAGATAGGCGTAGCTTCTTATACATTGCTTAAATGAAGGTTTATCAACCTGGCTCCTCCTACCACGGCCGACTTGATGCGTCGCTCTAGCTAGCTCCTTGCAGCGCAGCGAGGGATCCAGTCGACCGTGCTCCTACGTAACCAACCACTACCAAAGTCGCTAGAGACCGTTGGCGCTCAATGTGAGAGTCTGTTATAGAACAGGGATGTCACCTAGCGACATTGGATGGAAGTTCACCTGCTGGATCACGGCCGACTTGCTGCGTCGCTCTAGCTAGCTCAAGGAGAGCAGCGAGGGACTTTATGCGTCGCTCTAGCTAGCTCAAGGAGCGCAGCGAGGGATCCAGTCGGCCGTGGCTGGATATATAATTAATGGCTTTAAATTTGATAATAAAAACCGCCATTTCTTTCAGTATAGTTGTGAACTTTGTTATGTGCGTACAAGCTAAGTAGCATATTGATTTCACTGTGCAAACATTCGTGTCAGCGTGTGTTTTTATTATTGTGCGTTTTTATCAGTTAGTTATATTTTGCCAGTTCATGAATTCGGTGCGGTCTTTAATGTCCAGGCCGTTTCCGAACGGACTGCCGAAGAAAAATCCGAGGTGAAGCAAATGGGTAGGCCCACGCGACGTTTAATTTCGAAACCACATACAATACAGGAATTAGGCTACCTCAAAGTGTTTCATTTCAATATAGTAAAAGAGTTTTAAATAAAAAAATATTCCTGGGTTGTTGTAATATTCCTGAAAATAGAAATGTAACATGTTTGTTTTATTTTTAATAATAAAAAGTATTGTTGATGTACCTGGATTTGAAAATTAGCATGTAATCATATTATATCAATGGTAAAAATTGTGCACCACCGAACTTTTAATCCACCAGCCGCCACTGAGTTTAAAGTGAATGATGAGGCATTATCGGCATTGTTAACAATTTGTGAAAAAAAGAAACAGAATAGGAACAAAACGAAGTTGAAGAAGGTGGTGCCAAACTAATACGCAATGAAGATTCAAAGCCCTTGAAGCAGTATTGAAATACGTAGAGCAATAAGAATAAAACCTCCAGAATTGGTGTGTTACTTCTACTGAGAATAAGTGACACGACGGCGGGAAAATGATTGTCGACAGGTAAAAAAGAGTCCATTACAAACCATTCAAAACAATTTAAAGTCTGTATGAACATACTTTTATGCTAAAAAGTATTGTACAGTGAATGTACTGTAGGTACATTCCTCGTTCCTTTTTAACCGACACTTCCGCTAATATGACCTGTTTACGTCGGATAAGCGGGATTGTACTGTAATACAATCCACGGTCTATATTTTTTATAAATAAGAAACGTTTGAGGATACGAACAGAGGCAAAAGACAGACGAAAGAGACCACTATTAAAGTCCTTCCCTCCGGTTCAATAAGGTGACCACCTCGAAGGTCACTGAACAGTGCGCTTCGGGTTACTAACACGCTACTTTGGCTATATCGAGCGCACGTGTTCGCCAGTCATATAACACCAATCTGGGTTCTCTTGTTATTTGTACTTTTTCTACTTCATTCTTTTGTATTGTTCAAAGGGGCACGTGCTTATTTCCTAACAGTAGTTCTGTGACCCACGAGCGGCAGCAGTCAACAGGGCTCAATTACGTAAAAACTCTCACTATAATCACTTTAAAATTGTCACGAGAATGTACCCTTGGAGTATCTGTCGATCATGCAGTTTCCCCTAAATATATTGCCAAGTTACTTTTCCTAAAAGGCATTTTTGTTTCATTTAATTGTTTACCGCCCACGTTTGGCTTTTCTCGCGAATTCAGCGAGGGATCCCACCTTTACCGCCTCGAGGGCAGTGTCCTGGACCTGGACATTTGGTTGGGGATAAAACAGGGAAGCAGGACCAGTACCTCGCAGAGGTGGCCTCACCTGCCATCTTGAACAGGGGCTTCGTGAGGAATGGGAAGTATGAAAAGGATAGACAAGGAAGTGCCTGTGGTCTTAAGTTAGGTGCTACACTGGTATTTGCCTGGAGAAGTGGCAAACCACATAAAACCACTTCGAGAATGGCTGAGGGGGGAATGACCTCCTGAGGCTAAGAGGACACTGTTCCTGTCCTCATACCATTTTTCAAATTTCGTGGCAGAGCCGGGAATTGAACCCGGGCCTCTGGTGATGACAGCTAATCACATTAACAACTACACCACAGAGGCAGACGACATGTATTTATTTTAATATCTTGAAATATATTCTATGTAAAAGCCTGCCCTTTTTCTACTTTGAAATGGCTGTGCGGTTTGGCTCAAGTAGGTATGGGCTTGCATACGGGAGAAAGTGGGTTCGAACCCCACTGTCGGGAGCCCGGAATATGATTTTCCGTGGTTTCCTATTTTCAAACCAGGCAAATGCGGGGACAGTACCTCAGTTAAGACCATGGTCGCTTCCTCCCTACTCCTAATCCGCTCCTGTCCCATCGTCACCATTAGACCGTCCGATTCGTTGGCTGAATGGTCAGTGTACTGGCCTTCGTTTCAGAGGGTCCCGGGTTCAATTCCCGGCTGGGATGTGGATTTTAACCTACATTAGTTAATTCCATTGGCCTGGGGGGTTGAGTGTTTGTGCTGTCCCTAACATTCCTGCAACTCACACACCACACATAACACAACACGCAGTTACCTACACATGGCAAGATGCCGCCCACCCTCATCGAAGGGTCTACCTTACAAGGGCTGCACTCCGCTAGAAATAACCACACGAAATTATTATTAAGATTAGGCCTATCTGTATAGGTGTGACGTAAAGCTGATTGTAACGTTAAAAGTCTACTTTGAAACCAAAGGTTTTATTTTAGAAAGAAACGGTGTAGGGCATTTCGAAAATAGTGAGCTTTCAGAAACAACAACGTTTCAAAATTTTTAAGTTGCTGTGGCAGCACAAGCATGCATTACTGTTATTATCAATAGATTCCGTATGTATTCAGCCCCTTGGCTGAATGATCGGCGTACTGGCCTCTGCTGCAGAGAGCCCCTGGCCAATCAAGTATTTTAATTGCATACAGTTAATTCCTCTGCTTCGGGGACCTGATGTTTGTGATCGTCTTAATACAAATCTTCATCTACACCATATTACCAGCAACACGCAGCAGGGAGTACATCCCTTCACATAAGGTTGGTGTCCAGTGCGGGCTTAATCCACATTGGAGCCGACCCCGGATGATCGGGAAAAGGCCAAGAAAGAAAACTGTCAGATTGAGTACTTGCGTAACGAAGCGTGGTTAGCTGCGTGGTATGGACAGTGTAGCTGTGAACTTGCATTCGGAGATGGTGGGTACGAATCCCTCCGACACAGCCTTGATAAAAGCTTTCCGTGGTTTCCCATTTTCACACTAGTCAAGTGTCGTGATTGTACCCAAATTAAGGTCACGGTTGCCCCGTCCAAATCATAGCACTGTCGAATCTCAAAGTCGCGATAAAATCTATCTGAGACGTAAAACATATAACAAAAGAAATCACTAGCAAAGAAAAAGAACAGTGTTTATGAAATAATATTCATTGAACATGTTTTTTATAAAAATGAAGCAAAAAACGTGCAAATGAAAATTTTTATTTATAATATTGTATCACGAGGCTTTATTTACTTATATCTTTTAGATAAACCTTTACTTATTCCAAGTGTTGGCTACCAAGAAATTACGCTCGGATGTTACTGTTTTACTAATTTTGCCTAACTATTTACAGCACGTTTGTAATTACGACTACTACCGAAACTATTTTATTTTAATATACACGTATTATTTACCCTAACGACATTTAAAATGCACTACTACACATTCGAAACACGTAATATACAAGGGTTGAAATTATAATAGTGCTAACTATACCATTGAGTACTGTTGTAAAAATTACAAGAAACATTACAGTTGCGTGAGAAATACTTGAGAAATTACGACATTTGGTGCCTATACTAATATGTATTCGTTATGTATTGCTCACAGTTCACGATTTGATCTATCACCTTCTTTAGAGTCGATTAATAGTGATAATTCCAAATAATTCACAGAATGCCAGTCCTAAGGAAATCGTTGATTTTCCTTTCGCAAGGGAGAGACGGAGCGGTCATCTGTACTTATTGCCTGCAGAATCCCGGGGACAGTCCTGAAGCGAATGTCACGAAATGGTTCCTTCATCTTTGGGATCAAATCATAGTCACAGGCGCTAAGTCCGGTGAATAACGTGCATGGAAGCGAATGTCACGACTAGGTTCCTTCACGATCACATCATTATCACAGGGGAGTAAATACAGTAAATGGTGCATGGAAAAGCACATCCCAACCCCAGCGAGTTTAAAGATCGACTAGAGAATGATACCAAAATTTGCTAAGGAAAATATATGACTCGATTTTGTGTACTTCGTATCACAGACACATAAGTGGCTATCATCACTAAGTCAGACTAAGACTAAACATGAACTTTCAAAATATTCTCCCTACAATTTTTAGTTTGTGATATTTCGCATTTCAAATAATTTGCTATTCACTTGACACAACCACTGAGTTCTTAAAATTCTCATCGTCAAGCCACGACCTCTTTTGTGGGGGAAAGTATATCTCTCTATTCGCTGAAAAACCGCGTAGCAGGTGAAGGTGAAGGAATATCTTCGTTTAATTTTAATAACATTCCCTTGCGGGGTAAGTCTGATGTTTTTCGAAGTACTGGAGAGGTACGGAAGAATTGGTGGCATGTGCTGAATAATATTGGCGGTTCTGCTCTATGACGCCCAGTCAATTGCAGTAAGTGTAATAGACACATCTAAATTCATATTGCATACGGGAAGTGCCAAGTGAGCTCGTGTGCCTCCGTCCTCCAACTCCGCGGAAACGCTTTACTCTATGTCTTTCAGTGTGAAGTTCCTGAAAATGTACAGATAAAAAATACAGGTAGACGTAGATCTCAGTTTGTGGGGTGCAAGACCCCGATTTCGAGGGACATCGGCGATATAAATAATACATAAGTAATACAAAATATAAAGCCTCTCTTCCGCTTATGGAAAAAAGTTTGGTCTAATATCGACACACTCATATTCACAGAGGTTCCGAGACCTGCGTACATCTTTGGGAGCCGGCGTTCTTAATGGAGGGGAATATTATCTGATGGTACTAACGTTCTTGTTTTCAATTTCGTGACTACCTAACTCGGAAGAATTCACTACCATTACGGAGAAACATATTCATGATTACTTGTAGACCTAAGAACTCGCTCATTCACTTCGTGGGAGAGAGAATGTTTTCGGTCATTGGATAGAATTACGCTTAAGTCCAGGCCATTTACACAAAAGATAGAGAAATATACTTGCCCCCAATCTTAAAGTATTTTATTTGAAGATTTAACATGAAGAGTAAATTGATTTTAGTTTACTTAATCATAACCTTCATTTTTCATCACGCATTTCTCCTGCATTTAAGCTATTTGGGCTTTCTTTCTACTGAACAGAAGTATCATAACTATAATGTAGTATCTGAGAATGTTAACACGTAAGAAATTTGAACCATATTAACATCCACACGGTTTTAAAAGTTCTCTGTTTACACTGATGAGTTGGAGGGAGCTTTTTGCGAACCAGCTGAGATTTCAAATGTTCGCTCGCTGCAGTGATTCACGCACAGACGGTGGCGCTGGTGCTACCACTAGTGTAAATTTACTAAAGCCCGTTGCTCACGGTAAAATTTTACCGAACACATGATTTGATAAAATGTTTTGTCAAATAGAGCAAGTCCTATTTTTCATAAAATGATTTCATACCGGTACAACAGACAATCAGAGCAGCATATACGATTAAGGACTGCGATGTAGTGGCGGGTCTGTGAAGCTCAAGTTGTAAACTTACATGTCCGGCTGGACGAAAGGAGCAGTTGAAATTTTAATTGAAGAGTATAGGAAACATGCGTGTTTATACACATTTAGGTCTCCACTGTATCATAACAGGAATGCCAGGAAAGACGCGGTGGCAAAAACTGCGCGAGCACTGTGTAAAGTCCGGCAAAACACGGATTCTTCAGAAGTGAAGTCCAAGATCAATGGCCTACGAACACAATTCAACAACGAAAGGTTAGCGCAGTATTCATCCTTCTTCTTTATCTTATTATTATTCTTAATCTGTTTACCCACCAGGGTTGGTTTTTCCCTCGGACTCAGCGAGGGATCCCACCTCTACCGCCTCAAGGACAGTGTCCTGGAGCGTGACTCTTTGGGTCGGAGGATACAACTGGAGAGAAGGACCAGTGTCTCGCCCAGGGGGCCTCACTTGCTATGCTGAACAGGGGCTTTGTGGTGGGGTGGAAAGTTTGGAAGGGATAGACAAGGAAGAAGGAAGAGGGCGTGGCCGTGCCTGGAGAAGAAGTGGGAAACTACGGAAAACCACTTCTAGGATGGCTGAGGCGGGAATAGAACACACCTCTACTCATTTGACCTACCGGGGCTAAGTGGAGCCCCGTTCCAAACTCACACCACTTTTTAAATTTCGTGGCAGAGCCGGGAATCGAACCCGGGCCTCCGGATTTGCCAGCTAATCACACTAACCACTATACCACAGAGGCGGGCATTCATCCTTCACTTTGTTATTACTTCACGACCTGGGAGACGATTGTTCCTGTATTGTAGTTAGTACTCGGGCTGTGGTATTTTTTTTTCTATTTGCTTTACGTCGCACCGACACAGACAGGTCTTATGGCAACGATGGGACAGGAAAGGCCTAAGAATGGGAAGGAAGCGGCCGTGGCATTAATTAAGGTACAGCCTTACCTGAAAATGGGAACCACGGAAAACCATCTTCAGGACTGCCGACAGGGGGATTCGAACCCACTATCTCCCGGATGCCAGCTACAGCTGCGCGCCCCTAACCGCACGGCCAACTCGCGCGGTCTGTGATAAATTATTTTAATGATTAGTGCCTGTATGTTCTATCTCAAGTTCGGTCTAGCAATTCATAAATAAGCCTATGTCTTTTAAAGTAGCAGTAACTGGATACTGTAGGTGGATTTTCTTTAATGGTTTAACATTATGATTTCAGAAATAAATTTAACAGACTGAAAAGTGGAATGAGCTCTAATGATGTATACAGGCCATCATTTATGCGATACGACAGACTTATATTTCCTGCTGACCACATCATGCCAAGAAGTAGCAAATATAACTTGACATGTCACAGCTCAGTGAAGATAGATTTACTAAGTCTACAGTCATGGTAAGTGCACTGAATAAGAAGTATATTAATGTTATTTTATGGACCGGGTGAGTTGGCCGTGCGGTTAGGAGCGCGCAGCTGTGAGCTTGCATCCGGGAGATAATGGGTTCGAACCCGACTGTTGGGAGCCCTGAAGATGATTTTCAGTGGTTTCCCATTTTCACACCAGGCAAAGGCTGTTCTTTAATTGAGGCCACGACCTCTTCCTTTCCACGCCTAGGCCTTTCCTATCCCATCGTCGCCATAAGACCTATCTGTGTCGGTGGGATGTAAAGCAAAATTTCTAAAAAAAAAAGTTTTATGAAATAAAATTTGCATTCTAATGATCATCATAATAAAATATCCTATAAAAGTGAAACGGCATAATTTAAGAAGTAAGTTAGAAAGGTAAGTAAATAAAGAAACCTTAGTGAAATATTGTTTACTTAAGAGAATGAAATCACTGATGCTTTGTTCTACGGTTGCAATGGTTAATAATTTCGTGTGGCTATTTTTAGCCGAGTGCAGCCCCTGTAAGGCAGACCCTCCGATGAAGGTGGGCGGCATCTGCCATGTGTAGGTGTTATTGTGGTGGAGGATAGTGTTATGTGTGGTGTGTGAGTTGCAGGGATGTTGGGGACAGCACAAACACCCAGCCCCCGAGCCATTGGAATTAACCAATGAAGGTTAAAATCCCCGACCCGGTCGGGAATCGAACCCGGGACCCTCTGAACCGAAGGCCAGTACGCTGACCATTCGGCCAACGAGTCGGACGGTTGCAATGCTATAAGTTGTTCATGGGAAGTTTTCATGCATGCAACACTTGTTAGATTTTCATGTGAGAAGAAAGGTAGTGTGATTTTAATTTTGGTGGTTCTTATTTATACTGGTCTCTACTTTTGTTAGTGATGTTAATGAATTGAAGTGAACATTGTCATATATAATTGTAGGAATAATTTAGTTACTGAGTTGAAACACCTGCTTTACTGAGTTGAATGTCATTTAGGTCTATTCGAATTGTGAAATGACACTTTATTATATTTACATATATCATCATCATCATCATCTGTTTACCCTCCAGGTTCGGTTTTTCCCTCGGACTTAGCGAGGGATCCCACCTTTACCGCCTCAAGGGCAGTGTCCTGGAGCTTCAGACTCTTGGTCGGGGGATACAACTGGGGAGTATGACCAGTACCTCGCTCAGGCGGCCTCACCTGCTATGCTGAACAGGGGCCTTGTGGAGGGATGGGAAGATTGGAAGGGATAGGCAAGGAAGAGGGAAGGAAGCGGCCGTGGCCTTATGTTAGGTACCATCCCGGCATTCGCCTGGAGGAGAAGTGGGAAACCACGGAAAACCACTTCCAGGATGGCTGAGGTGAGAATCGAACCCACCTCTACTCAGTTGACCTCCCGAGGCTGAGTGGACCCCGTTCCAGCCCTCGTACCACTTTTCAAATTTCGTGGCAGAGCCGGGAATCGAACCCGGGCCTCCGGGGGTGGCAGCTAATCACGCTAACCACTACACCACAGAGGCGACCATATTTACATATATTATCAGACTAATTAACAAAAGTGAAAAAAATAGGAAATAGTGAAATCAAAAAAAGTGTTCCTTCTGCCTTCAAAATCCGGAGCTATTCGCACAGTGTTCTTGCCGAAATTATCGGCGATTGGGAATTAAAAGTGCGGGAGCAAACACATATAGGCTACAGACAACAAATTGTGCCCGGATTTGTGGGATATAGTGCAAGAGGTGGTGGGGTTATATATCTAACCTGAAGCCGGGCTGAGTGTCTCAGACGGTTGAGGCACTGGCCTTCGAACCCCAACATGGCAGGTTCAGTCCGGTGGTATTTGAAGGTGCTCAAATTGCCTATTGTCGGTAGATTTACTGGCACGTAAAAAGAACTCCTGCGGAGCTAAATTCCGGCACCTCGGCATCTCCGAAAACAGTAAACAGTAGTTAGTGGGACGTAAAAGCAATAACATTATTATAATCCAAAACTGAAGAAAAACTACCAAATGGTAAATTTTTAATGCTTTCTGAACGAATTTGGACAGAAAGGTTGACAGTTTACTAATTGAAGTGCGGTAATAATAGTTTTTTGAGATTTTGATTCAATACTATACAAGAAAACTTTCGCGAAAGGAACAATATTACATATTTATTACAATTAAAAAGAAGTACGGTGAGAATATACAATTAAAAATAGTTTAGTATTTGAGTACACGCTAAGAAACTAACAAACACTACAGAGACTGCCAGACTGACGAATGCGCACTATAAGTGGGTGAATTAGACCTCAATGTCCATGACCATAGCAAAAAAATATACCCCTGCTGCCCTTCTTCACAGTACATCCGAGGTTTCCACTAATTGCTGTGGCGCTATACAAATCGGTTAGCCGGGTCGAACGATATTTTGTGCGTATTTCCGCTAATAACTTTGTTAGTAATTAAAGAAAAGAAAAGAAAAGAAAAGAAAAGAAAGAATTTGCTGATAAGACAACAGGGCTTGTACACATTGCTTTGTTTAATAATTCCTATAATTCCCAGTTTCAGTCGGCTAACATGGAATAAAAATGTAAGATTTTCTCCAAAAAGTGGGGTGGGGGGCGTCTGTCCCCTTTCCCCCTAATCGCCGCTACTGCTTACAGCTTCACTTGTCCTACTCCACTAAAATAAAATTATTTCTTATGTTCAGTGGTATTTGAGCTGCTCTTGTTTTCACTCTGCCTCTCAAATCCTTCCATTGACTAACTGTTTCTCCAGTTTCCATTCTGCAGCCTTCCTTCATTTATGTTCTCCTGATCTGTGCTGTTCGAAGACATGTAAAGTGCTTTCTTCTCTTCCACTATGAAATTATCCAAAGTAAGGGTGGCTTGACCAATAGCTTCAACTTTGTACACTGATAGGTTTATTTTACTAAAAAGAACTCTAAATGCATTAGCCATAATACCAAAGGCATTTTCACAATACACCTTGCCCTACTCAACCTGTAATTGAAAATATTTTGATCCATTGCCAATCCTCTGTTGGGAAAGGTTTTCATGATGTTTGTGGACAGTGGAAAAGCAACATCAGCCACAAAAACAAAGGGAAACTCTTTGTCACGTCCAGGCAGCTGACGAGGAGGAAGTATGTTCAGCATTCCGTCACGCATTGCTGAAAAGAAATCACTTTTCTGAACCCCCCCCCCCCCCCCCACCAATCACTCACATGACCATCAGTTCAAATGTCCACATAAATGAATTTATAGGTTACATCAATCACTGCTAGTAAAAATGCTCTTTGTGCCCTTGTAATTATAATAGTGGGATCCGCTTGATCGTGGAGGTGCCATCTGAATATATTTCCCATCAATTCTTCCTATGCAGTTTGGGAAGTTCCACTTCTCTTTAAATTCTTGAACCGTTTTTAATTTGTGCCTGGAATCTGAAATGAAAATGAATTTCTCACAGGATTTTGAAAGAGGCTCCATGATGACGATGGATGATATAGCATTAGATGATGACGGGGTACTGGGAGACCTAGATCAGGAGTCTGACACAGTCACACCTGCTTCCAACACAAAGAGTGTGATGAACCAACCTCCACAGAAATAAGGTACAAAACATTATATACCCAGCAAAATGGAGTTACTGCATTAAGGTTTTCTTAGGAAACCATGGTTTCATTAACGATATTTTTACAATATAAGGGATTTTCCACTTTTCAGGTACTTCAATCAGAAAAAGAAAAAAGGCTTCACCCGAGGACCAAATGCTGTCAATTGGAAGTCAGGTATTAGCATACAAGTCAGCTTCAGCTGTAGATTCAGAGGAAGCATTTGCAAACTGCATTGCTTGTGAACTCCATCAAATAAACAACAAAAAACTGAAAATTTTAACAAAAGAAATACAGAACCTACTTACAGAGGCTCTACTGGAAGAAATGGCGTAAAATGTATGACATAAAATAAAAGCATTTCCTTATGTAGCGATATTTTAATTAATAAATATACTGTCCTACCTGCAAATAGTCTCCCTTTAATGCATTGTATGTCTCCCTACATGTTTCAGGGATTATACTAGCCAGAGTACCAATAGGTATTCTTGGAGCATACTTGATTGGCACTTGCAGTCTCATTGCAGCTGGAATAGCTTGCCTCATATTTGTATCTCTTCTTACTAGGTCGGTAGGTGCAGAGTGGGGTTCGGCCTATAAGTGGTCACTGCTGGTCCGTGGTCCAACAGCTCTGCACTCTGACCGGCCAACCGAGCAGAGGAGGCTATGGCTCTACAGTGGCTCTACGCCTCTGCATTCGGGAGACGGGACAAGGCTGCGCCTCACGGCTTTACAAACCTGAGAAGGCGTCCCTGCTCTGACCATTTAAATATCGAAAGCGCTTGTCACATCATTCACTTATATCACTGTACACAAAGTTAATTAAACAAAGGCATATTATGCGATGTTTCATCATGTTTAAATCGTGAGTTAACGTATTTTAAATAACATATTACGATACCCTGGTATCAAGTTAACTGAGGTGTGTGACAAAGTTATTATGAGCGCATTTCAAGATACATGAAAGTCGTATCACGGCATTTGCTTGGAAAACCTATTTGAATATCTAATAAATCATCAAATCTTATATGGCGCATGTTTCATCGGGATATCACTTAAACGCTAATTCACAAACAAGCCATTTAAACAACGTTGTTTCCTGGAACAATACATATAGTGAAACGAAACCAGTACAATAAAACATATTAATTATCACTCTAAGCGAGCATTACGGCAGCTTCAACGGCGCAGAGTCCAGGGTTCAGCTGTTGATGAGTCACTCTCATATCGGCTGGGTTCTCTTTCAGTGTTGGATGCTCTGGAAGTTCCACGACGCGCAGGGCTAATACAGGCAACCTGCTTCTAGTCTCCTTCCTTGAATGATTCGCTCACTGGTACAAGTACACAAATGAGGAGACCTGACTGATTATAATTGTGCTAAATTTTACGTCACAAATTATAATTATTATGATTAGAGATACTCATTGGCTCGAGCACTCTAATCTGGTAACGGTATTGTTCATGGCGCCCCCTGCTATTCACTGATTTGCATATCTAGTTCAATCTCAGCACTTCAGGTCTTGAATTAACACACGTTTCGCTGGATATACACTGTTACTATATGCAGACGTGGTATTACGTTCGCCTAACTCACAGCACTAGTCATGGGTAAAACAGATTATCTACTGCATCCGAGGTTGCCTGGCAGACGCCGTCCCTTTCAACTATAAGCCATTCATTCCTTCTCCCAATTTGCTCTCTAAATAACACACAGTTATAGACCTCCTACACTACTCCCTCAGTATTATTATATCCGTACACTTATTCATATGGCAGTATAATTTACTGCGATCGAGCTGCATTTATTTCATTCACGTACCGTTCAACACGCCTCCTCACACGTCACACAGATAACTATAATCACGGCTTCGTTCCGCCCCCTGTGAACTCTTTAGCCGCGAACCTTATATGCACACTACCTTTGAATTACTTCACTGGAAAGTATTATCAATCTCGTAGCCACTCGCGAATAATTATTGAGTCACCTTTCTACTATATTACAATCTGACAGAGATTATTTCCGCCACACAAGTACTATGAACATCAACCATGAACATTTAACGTATCACCAAGCAAGTACAAGTACTAGCATACGCATACACTGCCTCAAATCTCATCCCTTATCTGTCTGGCGTGAATAGAAAGGGTAGGCCACGCCACTTTGCTAGACTTCGCTCCGCTAATAAGTGGTTCTCGACAGTGATTGAGGTATCAAATTAAAGCTTATTCGCTCATCTTTTTACTGATCGACTTTTATTACAATCGTATCGTGGGTCTGTCTATAATCTTGAAAGTGTCATCTGGTAATTCAGCGTAGGCGGAGTCTCAGCTCGGGGATTTCTTGGGCTTCCTCTCGTTGTCCACTTTCAACATCTGGATCCCATCTGGCTGCACCTTCATTTAATGCGTATTCATTATTATTTCAACTATGTAAAACACTTCTTAGTGTTAGTGTTATAAGCTGAAGACTGTGGGTTGGTAGTAGTGAATATGCAGGGAAACATGCAGAGGTATACTATTTCCAGGGTTGAAAGCAATGCTTCGTGACCTACATCTTGCGTTTTGTGTGGCGTGCCTCGTCCTGTCTATGTCCCTCGGAAAAGGAGCGCTTTTCAATTACGAGCGCCCACAAGACCTGTTTCTGCTACTTGCGCGCAAACAGACTTCGGCCTCTCGGGCAATCAGCGATCCACTCGTGTCCCGGGACGGGTAAAGTATGCTAGTTTGGGCACTATTTGTCGTAGAATCGCACGGGAAACGACATATTCAAACGGAAGGGTACCATAACACACTCTTGACGATGTAGACGGTGGGATAGCGGCCCCGGTCTATAAGAACTACTAGCCTTTCTTGATCTTCAGAAGGCATTCGGTCGTGTGCTATATCAGCTGATCTGGACTTATCACTGTGTTCCAGAGATATTAATCGATTGTGTTAAATTCTTCTATGACTGAATTTCTAGGAACGAGGGAACAAGTATGATTCGAAACACCACAAGTAATTTGGCGGCAATCCGATTAACTTCGCAAGAAGTAATATTCACCGTTTACACAGTCATGGCTTGTACGGACATAACATAGGTCGTTCATGGATTGATCTGTTTAGAACAGATAGAATGGTTGTCTTCAGCACATAATTCAGGTAATGGATTGATATGCACATATAAATATTAAATACATGTTCACGCCACTTTTTAGCTTTTCTTTTTGAAAATCAACTCAGTTCTTTAGCTGCAGTCATTGATTCTGATGATACGTATGCAATAATCAATTCAGTACAAAAAGGTGATCAACGACATCACTCAGTATTGTTAATAGAAGGTACTGAATCTCTGAACACATGCTTCACGTTTATCTCCTTAATTATATACAGCCATACACATCCATAGATACTATAGACACAGAGCGAGTTGGCCATGCCGTTGGAGGCGTGTAACTGTTAGCCTGCATTCGGGAGAGGTGGTTCGAATCCTGCTTTCACCAGCCTTGAAGATGGTTTTTCGAGCTTTCCCATTTTCACACCGAGCAAATCCACGAGCTGTGCCTTAAGTAGGGTCACAGGCACTTCCATCCCTGCCATAGACCTGTCCTATTCCATTGTCACCATAAGACCTCTCTGGCCGAGCAAGTGGATTTGCGGTTAGGGTCGTGCAACTGTGAACTTGCATTTGGGAGATAGTGGATTCAAACCAACCTGTTGGCCGCCTTGAAGTGGCTTTTCCGTGGTTTCCCATTTTCACACCAGGCAAATATTGTGGCTATATCTTAATTAAGGCCATGGTCACTTCCTTCCCACTCCTGGGCCATTCCTATCCCATCGTAACCATAAGGCCTATCTATATCATTGCAAATAAAAAAGAGAGAGGCTTCTCTGAGTCGGTGTGACGTAAACAAAAACAAAACAAAAATTAAATGCGTGATTTGGTAGAGGACCAAATCGCACGCTTAAATAAGGGTTAGATATCATCCGAGAGAAAGTAAATCACGAAACAACTGAAGGTGAAGGTATTCGAATAGTGGTGTTCGTTGAACCGTAAATCATTTTATATAAAGAGTACACATCTGCTAAGAGCTGGGCCAGTAAGGTTGAAGGCCTAAGCAACAATGGATGGGAAGAGGTCATTAAAATGACTGCAAATGTGTCAACACTCACGACTGTCCCTGGAGAATCCCAAAAGGATAACCATTCTAGCTCATACCAAAATCAGTTTGAAACCATTGGATATATCCCGGAAGCATGCACTTACGGGGAAAGGTTTCGAACTTCAGGGCGAGGTATATAAAATAGTCGAAGACACCATCAAGTCTTAACTTATTGAAAGTCTTCGGCTGCTTTCTCTGAAGGGGTGGAGCAAGCCATCCTAAGGGAAACTCACTCCCTGGCCAGGAGTCAGCGCGAGACGTGTCGACATGATCACTGCTAATTGTAACACCACTACTGCGAGTATTAGCCACGCAATGATGCAAGTTGCTTTACGTCGCACCAACACAGATAGGTCTTTTGGCGACGATGGGATAGGAAAGGGCTAGGACTGGGAAGGAAGCGGCCGTGGCCTTAATTAAGGTACAGCCCCAGCATTTGCCACTCGGGAAAATAGAGCTCAAAGAAAGGATAATCTTAAGGAGGGTGGTACTTATATATCATAATAATGCTATTTGCTTTACGTCCCACTAACTTTTTTTCGGTCTTCGGAGACGCCGAGGTGCCGGAATTTAGTCCCGCATGAGTTCTTTTACGTGCCAGTAAATCTACCGACACGAGGCTGACGTATTTGAGCACTTTCAAATACCACCGGACTGAGCCTGGATTGAACCTGCCAAGATGGGGTCAGAAGGCCAGCGCCTCAACCGTCTGAGCCACTCAGCCCGGCACGTACAGGATCAAGCATAACAATGAGCTCTGTGATTATCAGAAGAACATACCCACATCCATGAGGAAAAGGCTACTAGCCTTCTACGGCCATTTGACTTGCATGGACGCCTGTAAGTTATGCTCACCGACAAGATCTTCAGCATAACAAGTAGATGGAAAGCCTCCAAAAACAAAATGGACTACCGCAGTAAAATTTTACTAAGCACCATGCAGGACCGACCCCAGTTCCGACGGATCATTGTGCAAAGGAACAAAGTTGAAATAAAAGACTCGTGTAAAGAGTCAATACGAGCTCCGTGCTTCTAAGTACCGGTAGGTGAAATTATTATTATTATTATTATTATTATTATTATTATTATTATTATTATTATTATTATTATTATTATTAATGGCCGCAGAAGGCTAGTCGCCTTTTCCTCATGGATGTGGTTATGTTCTTCTGATAATCACAGAGCTTATTGTTATGCTTGATCCTATAAGTACCACCCTCCTTAAGAGTATCCTTTCTTTGAGCTCTATTTAATTAATAATAATAATAATAATAATAATAATAATAATAATAATAATAATAATAATAATAATATAGACTCAGTGACTGAGTTGCAGACGTTCTGAAATGGTGCCACGAAGGCAGTCTGCTTAACAATTTCTACATTCCTATTGTGTTTCTGTCTAGCAACAAAGCAGAGTTCTACTAGACTGATACCACTGCTGAACACCGGAGGATATTCATGCTGATTAACGACATATATTCATAGCAAGCATATCTTATTAAGGAAATAAATACATTCTTCGAGACGTCAATATTATTGGAGTAGTGGTTGAAGCCAAAGGCACTATTTCTGCCTTGTTCACAGAGTTCTTTTCGGAAATTTGAACTAGGAAACGGATCATAATGTACATCATCACAGTGTTGAGCGGCTTGGCGTCCATTCTTCGATGTTTCTTCTGCAACAAAGTAGTTTCTGTTGATGACATTCATTTAATAGGAATTTTTTTAAAAAATAGTATTTTTATTTACTATTCCTGTTATTGATTAATACATAAGAAGTTTGTGTATCAAATATCATTCTCTCTTTCCTTCAGGGCCTTATTCACGGATATTTTTGATTTCTTTTTCTCCTGCATTGACTTGCTAAGTCATACCTATTGTTTTACAAAAAAATGTTGACAATGCTGGGGCGCAAGTGCCATTAATTATGCACGAAGTTACATGGTCTGGGTATCATATTAGTCCAATGAGTATATTTGTAGACTCGAGGCTCTGACGACAGCACGAGAACGCATGCCCGGCAGCCACATGCTTTGTTTAAAGCCGGCATCACACGTCGCCAGTAATTCGACTCGCTCCGAGTAACGTTAAGTTAACTGAGAGCACCCTTTCAAACCATCAAGGATACAAAAAATTAGCCTATGGGAATAATGACAAAAAATCTTGAGTAATCTTCCTTCCAGGTCAGCGAATGAGAATAATTTGTCATATGATCTGATTAACTTTTTATAAGGAGTTCTTTTTTTTTTAAAGGAATTCGGGCTTCTGTTCTTACGAAATATTACCTCTCCGGCCTAGTGAGGGAATTTGACTCAAGACGGGCTGAGAAACGCAGCTTCTTCGTCTTCTTGCAAGGTTGCGAGATCCAATCCCGTCACTGTCGAATGGAATTTGCGAGTACTTAAGATGCTAGAGCCCAATGACGATTCATTCACCGACACAATAAAGTATCTCTATTCAGGACACATTTTATAGCATTCGAACGCGTCTTAAAAGCAATAGTACGTAGTTGAGTGGATTTCGGTGTTATTATTACCTCGTGTCGGTAGATTTACCGGCAATTAAAAGAGCTCCTTCGGGACAAAATTACGGCATCTCGGCGTCTCCAAAAACCGTCAAAGTAGTTAGTGGGACGTAGAAAACTATATTACTATACTATACTACTACTATATACTACTATAATTAATAATATCCCTCTGTTGTAGAGTGTACTGTACGTGTCTGGAGACAACCCGACGTATACCAGACTAAAGTGCATTGTAACTGAGCCATAGGTCACCCAGTACAGCTTCGGGTTTTCTGCCATCTATGCCATACAAATCAAACCAAAAGCAGCCTAATTGGCATCAATTGAAAATGCCTACGTTTCAGGGGATTTCCAGTTTAGTTTTGTTATTATTATTGATAACGATGACGACAATGATGTTTAGTGTTTGAAAACCGTAACATCTAGGCATCGCCCTATTATTATTATTATTATTATTATTATTATTATTATTATTATTATTATTATTATTATTATTATTATTATCTGTTTTATGACGTTCTGACTGAGAAAGATTTCAAGGTAGGGACAGGATAGGAGAGGAGAGGAAGTGACCGCGATCTTAACTAAGGTACATCCCCAACATTTACCTGATGTGAACATGGGAAACCACGAAAAACGATCTGCAGGGCTGCCGACCGTAGGGTTTGAACCCACTGTATACTCTTTATTTCTTAATCTGCTTACCCTCCAGGGTTGGCTTTTCCCTCGGACTCAGCGAGGGATCCCACTGTATACTCAAGGGCAGTGTCCTGGAGCGTGAGACATTGGGTCCGGGGATACAACTGGGGAGGATGACCAGTACCTCGCCCAGGTGGCCTCACCTGCTATGCTGAACAGGGGCCTTGTAGGGGATGGGAAAATTGGAAAGGATAGACAAGGAAGAGGGAAGGAAGCGGCCGTGGCCTTAAGTTAGGTACCATCCTGGCATTTGCCTGGAGGAGAAGTGGGAAACCACGGAAAACCACTTCCAGGATGGCTGAGGCGGCAGTCGAACCCACCTCTACTCAGTTGACCTCCCGAGGCTGAGTGGACCCCGATCCAGCCCTCGTACCACTTTTTAAATTTCGTGGCAGAGCCAGGAATCGAACCCGGGCCTCCGGGGGTTGCAGCTAATCACACTAACCACTACACAACAGAGGCGGACCCCACTGTATACTCAATCGGTATTATTATTATTATTATTATTATTATTATTATTATTATTATTATTATTATTATTATTATTATTATTATTATTATTATTATTATTATTATTCCTACAGTCACACTCCTCACGAATCCGTAGAGAGTAGAATGTTTTGTGACAGAACACAGTTTCAATGATTACGACTGTCTGAAACTGCTTTACTGGTTGGTTCTGAGATCGGTTCCCGACTCTTCCCTGTATTTGTCTTGTCAGTAGATTGGGAAATACAAGATTAAGACATTTTAATAGCCCAGAATTTTACCACTTAGGGTAATGAAAATTATTATGCAGTGTCCATAATAATTGGTTACGATACACATTGATTAAAAGGATGGCATGATCATTGTACAATACAATAATACCTCACACAACGTGATCACGCACCAGCGTCCAGAGTAAAACATATTATTAGCTGCGCGGCACGGTGATTTTGGTAGCTCATAATGGTGACAGTAATGCATCACCCCATGACGTCACGACCAGGTCAGACTTTTGTGGCTGGGTGTATTGGTCCTTCCTCTTTATAATGAGATATGGACAAAGTAGTACAAAGGGTTTTCTAGACATGGTTTCGATTTGAGAACCTTCATGTCTCAGCCCAGGTACGGTTCCCAAACTATAGGCATATTCTTTATGAAAGCAGTTTCTTTAATATAGGGACAATAAATATCTGGAAAGAAAACACACTATTTACTGTTTCCATCTTTTCTTCTTTGAAAAGGACAACTTTGCTCTTAATTTTTGAAATCCCATCTTCAGCAAATAATAAGAGGTCTGCTGTATTTTGAAGTCGAAATGTTTGATGAGGAAAACAAAGAGTAACAACGAACAGCTCACTTTATCTGTTTTGAAGAAAGAGTAATGTTTGAAGTCCTGAAGTACCAAAACGTAAATAGGGAATTGAGAATTGAACTTCAGTGATTTAAGATAAAATTGCCAACCAAGAATATTCCTGTCTATGAATTTAGAAGTGATCCAGAAACTTTAGATGGACTGCTGTCTATGAAGTTCGAAATTTGTGTTAATCGTCCGCATTTACTCGTAGAGTTAATTATGTACAAATATTCCGCTGGATGTTGCCGAAATACTAGCCTTTGAAGTGGTAAATTTTATGTTGTACAGTACGTGCATTTTTCGAAGAAGAATTCTTGAAGTGTGAGAACGAACACTCAAGGCAAAATGATGTCAATACATATCTTTAGAAGAGTCAATGGTAAAGGGTTCCTGTATTTGTGAAGTCATACTTTATTCTGAGCCACAATGGTTAGCTCGACTTCGCACTTAGAAATGAACTTCTGTTGTAAATAAAAGTCTCGTTTCTTAATTTCTCCTCCTTCTAACAAAAAATAAAATCCACGTCTTTTCGGGTTAACTCAACACATCATTGCCGGTCGGTAAAGACTGACAAAGACTGAAATGGTCAGTAAATTAAATTGGAAATACGGCTATATTTTACGAATGACACGAAGCAGAATTTTTTTTCTTCTGTGTGGAAATACAATGTACTCATAGAGACCTGTTTCTTTTGCACACAAATGCAAGCCTCAGGTCATTTCAAGACCGCTAATTTTTAATCCGACTATTATCCTACTTTTGGTGCATCAAGTTCCTCATTGCATGTAATAATGACAAAAAATGAGGCCGCAGTCGGCTAATCACATTTACTACGAGAACAATTCCTTCTTACTTTGCCCTAAGGCGACGTGTTTTTTGGTGATACAAGACTGACCAAACACAGGACCGCCTGACATGCCACATCATCATTTATGAAACTAGTTAATAATCGAATAACCATTCCCGCATGCGAGCTGACCGTCTCATTCAGAAATTCTTCGGTAAATGAAGACAGTAATCTTAGAGAAGTGAACTCAACTGCTTAAGTGCTTTGGGTGATACTTAGTAACAATGGTTTAGCTGTCATATGAAATAAGTGACGTGTGTTAGACAAGGAAGATCTATCGAGGTTAGTATCCAATGCCTCAACCTATCTTTTATTACTCTAAATGTGAGTACCAACTACAGTTTTGAACATTTATTTCCATGAAGTTATTATCGTACAAAACTAGATTAATCACTCCAAAACCACTCTGTCACCAGAAAACTCCATTTTTCCTTCTGGCAATACTTCAAAAATATAGCTTTGAATTTTTTTACAATTGGCTTTACGTCGTACCGACACAGGTAGGTCTTATGGCGACGATGGGATAGGAAAGGTCTAGGAGTGTTAAGGAATCGACCGTGGTCTTAATTAAGGTACAGTCCCAGCATTTGCCTGATTTGAAAATGGGAAACCACGTAAAACCATCTTCAGGGCTACCGACAATGGGGTTCGAACCCACTATGTCCCGGATGAAAGTTCATAGCAGCGCGGTCCTAACCGCACGGCCAATTTTGTAATATTATCTGTCCATATATTTAGAAAATTTAACGATTTACTTCAGCAGAATTGTAGTTCTATTAGTTAAGAGTAGTTTTGATATATTTTCTTACTTCATTCTTACCCAGGTACAGGTAGATTTGATAGTGAACGTGTGTGTATTGGATTCTATTAGATTAGAAGTACATATGTTTGCCTTCTGAAATGTTACTACCTCAGTGTAATTTCTGAAAATAAGACTTTAATAATCATTACTCTCCCGAATAAATGAGAATTTAAAAAAATCATTTCTGAATCTCATGAAACATTGTGGGATAATTTCTAGGTTGTGCTTCATTCACTGTATTGCCACGCGTTATTGCAGTTTGTGTCATCTTCCAGAAATATTTATTTGAGACGTCTAAGGTAGACTTGTTGCTAATAACAATAAAATAATTGGAAATAGGATTAAATGGAAATATAAAAGTCGTTAGTGTTGAATAAAGTGGAATAAGTGAAGTTGTGTTCAGCTGTAGATGTATTTACCTGGAAAATGGAATGCCTGCGGGCAATGATATAATTTTTGGAAGCATTAGTAATGGGACACAATGCTTTCCGATGAAAGTGGAACACGTGTTGAAATATATATCAACATTTGAATAATAATAATAATAATAATAATAATAATAATAATAATAATAATAATAATAATAATAATAATAATAATAATAATTGTTTCGGGGTTTGTGTGAAACGCAGAGATGGTGAAAGAAGGTGTGGGCTTGAATGGGTCTAACTACAATATCAAGAATTGAATTAAAATGGTAAAAAGTTATATTTTTGTTTTAGAACTTCAAATTTAACAATTTTTCACTGAGTGAACATAACAACATATCAGGTACAAAAGCAATCTTGAAACAGACTAGGAAAATCCAAAATTCAGAACTTTAACAATTTTGGGCTTCAAGCCCCTAATTTACAATGTCAGAGATACGGGATCCAGTTTACAAAACCTTTGATTCGAACTAAGGAATCATTTACCAAGGGCAGAAATCCAGTTAATTCAAGAGCACTTGCTCCCTCAATTACAATGTCAAGCCTTACAGAGGCATCCTTCACAATTACAAAACTTAGAAAGAGGAAACAGGCTCTCCGTTTCTTCCAGCGTAATCGAGGCAACATAAAAAATCTTACACTCTCCGGCTGTTCCATGGCCCAACTTACGAATTGACACAGGGGTATCCCGTACACAACCTATAGGGCCTTCATGGAAAAGGAACAGGTTAGATAACTGGCCCAAACACAAAATGAATGGAAGCGTACCCTGCACTCCAGATAATGAAAGATAAAATTCTACCGGGCTGTTGGCCGATGAAACTGGGGCTATTCCAACACTACTGAGGGGGTTCGTATGGAAATAACTTTAGTACATTACAGAAACGAAAGGTTGCGAAACCGTAGCCACCTCAAACCAAGATGAAGGGGAGCTCGAGAGGGTAACTCACTCTCTATCCCCGATTTACAGTTCAAGATTTTAGTACGTTTTTACATTAGCCGAAAGAAGATTTATATTTTAGAAAAGTTTGTTACATAACCAAAGATTCGGACTTTCCCCTCGAATTAAAGCTGCGGAGGTAGCAGGAAAGAATTAAGTTATGTGGCCATTACCTTATAGACGTTCTGCTGACCGAAGAAAGAGGCCTCCCACCTCCTGCTTAAACACACATACACACAGAAGGACGACGATCAATTGGCAAGGAAACGTGAAAAGCCGCAGTTTATAAACTCTCAGGGAAGGTTCGAGATGTTCCAAGACTAATCAGGACACACCCTCTTAATTTTATTGGTTAAGTTCCAAAGTAACACTCACAATCGAACAAGAAGCCTGTGATAGGTTGAAAATTAATTACAGAAATTTTTCATTGGCCAGATTCAAAACTGGCGGAAAGAAAAAGGAAGCATTGCCAACCCAAAAATAAATGAACATAGATCAGTTACAAAAACCTAGAAATACCAAACTTCTTTAAATTATAAGTTCTTCCACCTTGAACCAGAGTGCATGATCATAGTTTTTAGTAGTGTCATCCGTAGAAAAATGTCCAAACTTATTGATGTATATCAAAATAAAACAAGGAGAAATTCAGTCAGTGTAGGAAACTGCACAACAAAACAATTACGTAATTTTTCAGTTTTGACATCTTCTGATAAATTTCCCAGTTGGTGTAGTTTCAGTTTCACTGTTTGACCAGTAGAGGAGTTCATTTAGGCGCTGATTTTGAATGCGCGGCGTTGAGGTGTACCTCCAGGTATAATAATAATAATAATAATAATAATAATAATAATAATAATAATAATAATAATAATAATAATAATAATAATTTATAGACACTCAATGGCCACGTTGTAGAGTAGACTCAATTTAACTCAGGTGCTATGCATAGTTATTATTTCTACCCAATTTCCTGATTAATAAAGTGATTTTAGAATAAATCCTCGTTATAATGTTAGAGTAAGGCTCGATTAAGTGGTAGTTCATGTTCAATCACAAGTCACGCCAGGTGTTGAAAATATAGAATTTAATAGGTCATCAGTCGATGCAATCCAACCTTTTCCTCATAAAGGTCATGAATAAAAATAAAGTGTAGGATTCGAATATAACTTGTAAATACATTTTGAATATCATGAGTGCATGGAATTAATGTGATTGTAGTTAGAAATTTTTTCTGTGTCGTTTATTTCAAATGCGATTCCTAATCTGACCACGTGTTCAATACGGTGGACCAGATTTTATCAGCCTTTCAGTGCTTTTGTTCGCTTATTGTGGATTTTTGTTTAATTTTTAAGGCAATGATTAGTGACAAAATTAATCCAGTGATAAAATGAATTAGTTTGAACTGAATAAGATCGATTACTTTTCAGAAAATGAGCAAGTACTTGCAAAGAAAAGTATTGCAATGTAAAATGTAAATAAAGTTTAGTCAGTCTTATTTAAAGCCATAGTCGACTCTAAATATTCATATAATAACTTTTCAAGGATTTATAACCCAAATATTAATCCGAGTTAATAATAAAAAATGTGTTAGTTGAGAGGCTACCTCCATTTGAAAAATACTTATATGATATCCAAAATCAGGCCTAGAAATTCATCAATTGTTGAGTCGCGTGTTTTTCTGTAATGTAGTGTACAGATTAGGTTTAGGGATAGCATGGTCATCAACCACGTGCTCTAAGTGGGCATTTAAATTGTTTGGCTTAAAATAATGCAGCTTGTATTATATTTAAATATGTTACAATGGTAATTTATGGATATATTATTAGGATGGGTCAGTTATCCAAGGATAGGAAGAAGTTCATCCATTTATTTTATTTAGCGTAGCCAGAAAATAAGGCTAATTTTTATTATCTATTCTTTTGCAGAATATTCCAAATATGTCAGCGTCAGCAAAAATCCAGCAATGTGAATTTATAAAATGTATATTTATTTTGGAAATTGTAACTTCGTGAGTTAATCGGGCAACGTTCAGCAAGTGATGTTTTTGTTAAAATTTTCTTTTACTTCTGCATATCTTAAAATAAATGCCAAGTCTGTTATAAATTGTCTTTTGTGTTGTCGTCAACCCTGGTCCTTTAAATGCCTCTAAAATAGGGACAGCTTGCAAACGAACGGTCCACCTTGGGATCTCTCGTATGCTTGCTGAGTTAGACCGGGTAAATAGTGAGGAATATGTTTGCAGTCTTATATTTTCTAATTACACTTTACAGAAGCCTGTTCACTGATTTAATTATTAAGTTGTAATTTGCTTGGATACTGTAAGCGGAACGTTGTTTAAAAGGAGTAACCAAGCTGCCTTCCCTCCCTAAGGTTACTGACCTCATATTTACATTACGGTGTGGGTGTATTCTCCCACGTTGGCTTTAAAACAAACTAAATGGCACGAGAAAGAATCAGCTAAGCACTTGTTATTCTAATTCATTCTTTTTAGTGGCTTTACGTATCACCGACACAGATAGGTCTTATGGCGACGATGGGATAGGAAACGCCTAGGAATTAGAAGTAAGCGGCCGTGACCTTAATTAAGGTACAGCCCCAGCATTTGCCTGGTGTGAAAATGGGAAACCACGGAAAAACATCTTCAGGGCTGCCGACAGTGGGATTCGAACCCACTATCTCCCGGATGTAAGCTCACAGCCGCGTGGCCCTAACCACACAGCCAACTCGCCCGGTGTATCCTGATTCTAACATCTACATATACTCCTGAAAGGGAAGACACCCTATCATATATAACCTATACTATTTACACAGAGAAATATAATCACGTACCAATCTGACTGTTATGTTTTTTAAGATGCTGACCCCATCTGTCATTCAAATCACTGAATATTACTAAATGTTCTGATGATTTTCCTTGTCCCAATGACTATAGTAATGTCCCATCGTGGTCGGTGTGTGGCCAAGTTCAATTATATCATTATTACCATAACAGTTTAAACTAGTTTGAAATGTCGCTTAAATTTATCATCAAAAGAGTCAGATCGAAATCAATAGACCTATAATCTACTTCACGAAAGTACATCAGAATGTAAGATTGTCGTAAAATATCCTACAATTATTTTTCCTAGATAAAACTACAAATGAAAAGTGACGCAAAATCGTAGACATAAGTATTATTATTTAACCTTCGTAGGAAAAGGTTACCGTATCAGGTATTTATCATTTGATTATTATTATTATTATTATTATTATTATTATTATTACTATTATTATTATTATTCACAGGTGTAAGAATTTTGAAGGTAGCGGCCGTGACCTTATTTATAGCACAGCTTGGTATGAAAATAGAAAAACATGGAAAATTATCTTATAGACTGCCTACGATGGGAATCGAACCCACCATCTCCCGAGTGTAAGTTGACAGCTACGCAATATGAACCGCGTGGGGAAATTGCTCGGGTTTTTTAACAGCAGATATAACGAGAAATCCAGAAATTACCTATCGGGAATCTGGAGTTCGATTTGTATTTATTGTGATTAGCTGTGACTAGCAAATAACTTAATACGATAATAAATGTATGGAAATAGTATATAGGCCTAATGTTTAATTTTTCGTTTAAACTCTTTTGAGCTGGTGACTTTAGATTGTCAACTGTTGGCTTCATCAGAATAACGTAGGTACGTCTTAAAGGAAGTCACAGTGCTGTGTCTCGCCAATGTTAAAATAGCTGAATAAATGAATCTTTTTCTCAGTAGCCACTGAATGTGGAAATATGACTTTTCAATATTATGTTCAATCATGTCTTTTGCATACAATGATCTTCAATAGCTTTAAAATATATGTTAGGAAAAGAGGTATGATTTTTTAAAAAATCCCCAATTTTACATTTTTTCTGCAGATGTTTTGTTATAAAATATAAAATGTTTAAGAAATGCCAACCAAAGTAGATCCATGCTATCACATCAGTATCATACACATTTGGGAAACATTTCATGGAAAAGTACCCTGTAGTTTCTGATAAAAGGGAGCATTTGTTTCGGAAAAGTGGTGTCGAGTAAATTGCATTTAAAAGTCCAAGTTTCGGTAAAGCCCACCTATTGCAGAATGGAAGCTTTAAAATCCTCTGCCATAACAACACTGCATCTTGCGATTGCAGCTCAAGCAGGATGACAACTAATAAAATATATATTTCTCTTCAAATCACGTCAAACCACAGCCTTCTAGAGTGAATAGTCCCTGAGATATGTGTAAATCAGTGATACATTGCACACAACGTGTCTTATGATAGAAGTGCATCGATATTTTAAATATTTCAAATAGTAAATATTCAAGTATTTGAATGAAAAAAGTGCCACAGCAAACAGAACGATTGACACGTTATTAAAATGTAAAAAAAAAAAAAAAAAAAAGAAAAAAAGAAAAAAAAGAGAGAGCAAAAATTTCAACATTTGCCGATTTAGACCTTCACGGCTTCCCTTAAGGTAAATGTATTATCGTAGACAGCTGAAGTAGTATGTTACAGCAAAGAACATGTATTTTACGACGCTTTAGTGCACTATTCTGATGAATGTATATAAAAACAAGTGCCCGTAGTTGCTATAATACGCAATGTTCTCAGGAAATGCAGCTGTGTCACTGGCTGTTGGTAGTGATTATAGTTCATAAAGGAAGTACAACTGGCGAACCATCCTCTATTAACACTAATCAATTGGGGGAAAGTGGAAGGGGTCCTGCATTTCGAAAAATGAAGGTATCGGTCAAAGAATGGCAAGGGCCACGAAGGGCGTGAAAATTAAAGACTTTCCAGGCCTCGCACAAACCTAACAGCGTCAGGGTCGGAAAAGAACAAGACATGTCCGAGGGAGGCCGAGTAATATAGATGGAACTGAGGAGCCTGGCACAAGTAAGAGGAAGCAATGCCAGGACTCAGCTAAGGACCCCGTGGTCGTCAATCTATGCTCCCAAATTAACATTCGCTGGGTCGCCTTTCAGCCACCTCATTTTTACAAGTTGCTTTATGTCGCACCGACCTAGATAGATCTCGTGGCGACGATTGGACAGGGAAGGGCTGGGATTGGAAAGGAAGTGCCCGTGGACTTAATTAAGGTACAGCCCCAGCATTTTCCTGGTTTGAACAAGGGAAACCACGGAAAACTATGTTCAGAGTTGCCGACAGTAGGGGGTCGAACCCACTATATCATTCACCTCTTACGACCAGGATGATGTTATCCTACCGCCCTCACCCTCAGGGATATGTGTATATAGTATATATAGTGTATATAGTGTATATAGTAGTATAATACAGGGATTCGGCGGCCACCTCCACCTCAGGCTCCCAGTGGCCACCTCCACCTCCACCTCAGCCAGAGGCCTCCCAGTGGCCACCTCCACCTCCACCTCAGCCAGAGGCCTCCCAGTGGCCACCTCCACCTCCACCTCAGCCAGAGGCCTCCCAGATGCCTCCTCCACCTCCCGCGGGAAATTTGAATTTGTAAACAAAGCCACGTGCTTTTTGACAGCTGTCATCGACAACAACGCATCGCTAACCTCAGTACTGCCATCTTGACGGGCCTAAACCTCAGTAGTGCCAACTTAACCTAACTAGCTCGAGATAAACAAAGCCACGTGTTTTTTGACAGCCACGTGCTTTTTGACAGATTTGTAAACAAAGCCACGTGCTTTTTGACAGCTCTCATCGACAACAACGCATCGCAAACCTCAGTACTACCATCTTGACGGGCCTAAACCTCAGTAGTGCCAACTTAACCTAACTAGCATGAGGTAAACAAAGCCACGTGTTTTTTGACAGCCACGTGCTTTTTGACAGATTTGTAAACAAAGCCACGTGCTTTTTGACAGACAACAACGCATCGCTAACCTCAGTACTACCATCTTGACGGGAATAAACCTCAGTAGTACCAACTTAACCTAACTAGCGCGAGATAAACAAAGCCACGTGCTTTTTGACAGCCACGTGCTTTTTTGACAGCTGTCATCCGCCATCTTTAAACTACAGAGCACCGTGCTGCCCTCTTTCGTCACCTGTCATCGGCAGTGCTGCCATCTTGACGGGCCTAAACCTTAGTGCTACCAACTTAACCTCACTAGCTCGAGATAAACAAATCCACGTGCTTTTTGACAGCTACGTGCTTTTTTGATAGCTGTCATCCGCCATCTTTAATCTATAGAGTACAGTGCTGCCCTCTTTAGCTACTTACCTTTGAAATGTGGTGGCGGATAATTTGAAAAATGCTTTTCGACAAGCAGCCATCTTTAATCCAGAGAGAACAGTGCTGCCCTCTATGTGGTGGCGGCAAATTGAAAAATTCCACATGCTCTTGTTTGAAAACAAACTCACGTGCTTTTTTGACAGCTGTCATCTGCCATCTTTAATCTATAGAGCACAGTGCTGCCCTCTTTAGTTTGAAATGTGGTGGTGGTAAATTCCACGTGCTCTTGTTTGGAAACAAAGCCACGTGCAGCTGTCATCCGCCATCTTTAATCAACAGAGCACTGTGCTACTATCATGCGGGCAATTTCATCACCTGTCATCCGCCATCTTTAATCCACAGAACACCGTGCTGCCCTCTTTATGGCTACTACCTTAAGCACGTAGTAGCGGACAATTTGAAAAGTTCTGTTAGCTATCATCCGCCATCTTTAATCAAGAGAGCACCGTGCTGCCATCTTTAGATAGATACCTTTAAAATGTGGTGGCGGCAAATTGAAAAATTCCACGTGCTCTTGTTTGGAAACAAACTCACGTGCTTTTTCGACAGCTACCATCCGCCATCTTTAATCAACAGAGCATAGTGCTGCCCTCTTTAGTTTGAAATGTGATGGCGGCAAATTCCACGTGCTCTTGTTTGGTAAACATAGCCATGTGCTTTTTTGACAGCTGTCATCCGCCATCTTTAATACAGAGAGCACCGTGCTGCCCTCTTTATCGTAGTAGATGTAAATTCGTCACCTGTCATCCGCAGTGCTGCCATCTTTAGCTAGATACCTTTGAAATGTGGTGGCGGATAATTTAAAAAGAAAAATTCTACAGCAGCCCTCTCTCGACGCTAATTGCATAAGATGGCGGCTATACATGACTCCTTAAGGGTGCTTACGCAAGATGGCTGCTATACACAGGTTCTTATGAGACGCCCTTGGGATGCTTGCGCAAGATGGCAGTTATACATGGCTCCTTATGAGATACCCTAGGGATGCTTGCGCAAGATAGCGGCTGATCTTATGGGACGGCTTAAGGGTCCTTGGACAAGATGGCTTGAGACGCCCTAAGGATGCTTGCGCAAGATGGCGGACACAAGATGGCAGCTATACATAACTCCTTATGAGACGCTTTAAGGGTGCTTGCGCAAGATAGTTGCTACTCTTAGCTTAGAGGCTAACGTGTCATGCTAGTTCGATTCATTAAATTTGGGGCTTAAATGCAAAATGTTAAATATATCGAAAACGGTGCACCGTAGAGCAAAACGGACAAAATTTTTCTGCCTAATACCTCGGTTCGCAGTATGAGGAACAAGAAAAACATAGTCTAATGATGAGATCAACGGTTCGGTTCCTACTTACGCCCTTTGGCATTCACTCTGTTTTAGCTTGTATTGAAGCGAGTCTTCGTAACATGATCAGGTTTAGCTATGGTAGAGAGTATAACGCGCCGTGCAGGTTCGATTCATTAAATTTGGGGCTTAAATGCAAAATGTTAAATATCTCGAAAACGATGCATCGTAGAGCAAAACGGACAAAATTTTTCCGCCTAATACGTAGGTTCGTAGTATCAGGAACAAGAAAAAACATAGTCTAATGATGAGATCAACGGTTCGATTCCTACTTAAGCCCTTTGGCATTCGCAGCTATCTATTTCCACAAGATGGTGGCTGCTCTTATGAGAAACAAGATGCCTTGAGACGTCCTAGGGATGCTTACGCAAGATGGCGGCTACTCTTATGAAGAAAGCTAGCTTAGAGGCTACTGCGCAAGATAACAGCTGCTGTTATGCATGTGGTGGAGGGCAATTTGAAATTCTATGTGCTTAATCAACAGAGCACCCTGCTGCCCTCTTTAGCTGAAATGTGGTGGTGGATAATTTGAAAAATTCTTTTGACAGCTATCATCTTTAAAAACAATGGCGACTATACATAGGCTGTTAAGGCCTCCTCCTCCTCCTCCTCCTCCTCCTCCCCCTCCTCCTCCCCCTTCTCTACCTCCTCCTCCGCCTCTTATGTCAAGGCATAGCTTTATATCGAACAAGTTTAAACCTGCATCGCGAAGGCAAGCGTGTGCAGCGATAACATTATTGTGCATGTTTAGACTTTCGAAACATAAGAAGAGTAGAATCAAACGCTGTACTCGATACGACATGTGATCAGAACATTGATTGATGCGTTCAGAAAACAAAATAAGTGATCAAGACTAGAATCGAACGATGTACTCAATACATCATGTGTTTAGAATATGTCAGGGGATACGCTTGTTCTAAGAAGATCAGATTGAAACATAACAAGACTAGAATAGAACACTGTAATCGATGTTGTTAACTTCAACATGTGATCAGAACATTGATTGATGTGTTCAGAACACAAAATAAGTGATCATGACTAGAATCGAACACTGTACTCGATACAACATGTGATCAGAACATTGATCGACGTGTTCAGAACACGAAATAAGTGATCAAGACTAGAATCGAACACTGTACTCAATACAACATGTGTTTAGAACATGTTAGGGGGTACCCTTGTTATAAGAAGATCAGAATGAAACATAACAAGACTAGAATCGAACACTGTAATCGATGTTGTTAACCTCAACATATGATCAGAACATTGTTTGATGTGTTCAGAGCAAAAGTACAATTTTGATGATTTGCTTAGTGTAAAATCAAAAACTATGGAAACACACTGTGCACATATCGCGTAGCTAACTCGCTCAGTAAGCAATATCGCAAAACTACAACTTCAATGATTTGCATAGTGTAAAAATCAAAAACACACTGTACCCATACTGCGCAGCTAACTCGCTCGGTAAACGATATAGCCAAAGTATAACTTCAAATTATTTACCTTCCATCATTCGTCTTGTGTGTAAAAATCAGTCGAACAAGTTATCGCATAAACATGGCTGAAAAAAAATCGTGATAGGGTATGGAACCCAGGGGTTACATCTTATCAGAAGGGCAAAAAGGATGAAAGGACTCTTCCTCCTCCTTACCGCACATTCCTTGAAGGGCTAATTGGCTGAAGGGCTAATGGGCAAAAGGGCTAAAGGGCTAAAGGGCTAATGGGCTAAAGGGCTAATGGGCTAAAGGGCTAAAGGAGCAACAACCTCGTCGATCGCTATCAACAAGAACGCTTGTACTTTGTTAAGTGTAGAAAATTAATCTTTATTTGTAAATGGATTCATGTTCAGAAGAAGGAATGGAAAATCCCCGAGGTGCGATGAGTTACGTTTTTCGAGCTAGTGTTTGGAACACTGAACTTTTCAAGATGATAGCAGAGAGTTTAGCAATGTTCTGTTGTTGGATTTTAAATTCCGCGCTACAACATGCATAAGGTGGTAGCCTTGAGGTTTACCGCCGTAAAGATGGCAAGAGTGAGGTTAACAATGTTTGGTTGTTGGATTTTAAATTCCGCGCTACAACATGCATAAGGTGGCAGCCTTGAGGTTTACCGCCGTAAAGATGGCAAGAGTGAGGTTAACAATGTTCTGTTGTTGGATTTTAAATTCCGCGCTATAACATGCATAAGGTGGCAGCCTTGAGGTTTACCGCCGTAAAGATGGCAGAAGTGAGGTTAGCGACGCTCTATTGTCCTTCAAAGTGAGGTTAGGGTTCGTCAAGAAGACAGCTGTCAAAAAAGCACGTGGCTATGTTTACCAAACAAGAGCACGTGGTCGTGACGTCACGGTCACGTAGTATGTTGCCTCAGCATGTAAAGTTCAATGTCTACACCTACGTAGTTAACACTCTGCTATGTTCACAAGATTTTTTACACATAACTATTCATTATGCTTTAAGTTCATGCACATAGGCTATGCTAAGATAGCAGTACAAACACATGCGAACTTTGTACATTCTAATGGAATAAGTTTAGTACTGTGTGCATCATGGATACATGATGTGTGCACGCATTTAATCTTGACTATACGTAATGCTGCAGCTTTGTTTACAAGATTTTTATACATTGCTATTCTTTATGCTTTAAGTTCGTGCACGCACAAGCGATACTCGTACGCTCTAGCAGGAGAAGTTTAGTACGATATTCGATACATACATTATCGATAGGTGATGTGTACACGCTTTAGAACATAGCTCATCTTTATGCTTTAAGTTCGTGCACATGGGTTTGGGATACACAAAAGCGATTGCTACATGCTCTAGCGGAAGAAGTCTAGTACGATAGTCGATGCATGTAAAATCGATAGGTTATGCTAAGATAGCAGCACACTTACATGATTTTAGCACAATCTATTGGAAAAAGTTTAGTATGATAGTCGTTTCGTGCAAAATCATTAGGTAATGTGTAAACGCTTTGAAACAAGGCTATTCTTTGTACTTTAAGTTCATGCGTACAGGTTATGCTAAGATAGCAGCACAATCTAGCGCAAGAAGTTTAGTACGAGACATGTAAAATCGATAGGTGACGTGTACACGCTTTGAAGCATGGCTATTCTTTGTACTTTAAGTTCATGGGTATAAGTTATGCCAAGATACCAGCACAATCTAGCGGAAGAAGTTTAGTGCGAGATTCGATGCATGCAAAATCGATAGGTGATGTGTACACACTTTGAAACATAGCTATTCTTTGTACTTTAAGTTCATGTGTATGAGTTATGCTAAGATAGCAGCACAACCTAGCGGAAGAAGTTTTGTACGAGAGTCGATACATGCAAAGTCGATAGGTAATGTGTACACGCTTTGAAACATGGCTATTCTTTGTACCTTAAAGTCATGCGTATAGGTTATGCTAAGATAGCAGCATAATCTAGCGGACGAAGTTTAGTACGATATTCGATACATACATTATCGATAGGTAATGTGTACACGCTTTGAAACAAGGCTATTCTTTGTACTTTAAGTTCATGCGTCTTAGTTATGCTTGCGATAGTCGATGCATGTAAAATCGATAGGTTATGCTAAGATAGCAGCACACTTACACGATTTTAGCACAATCTAGTGGAAGAAGTTTAGTACGAGAGTCGATGCTTGCAAAATCATTAGGTAATGTGTACACGCTTTGAAACAAGGCTATTCTTTGTACTTTAAGTTCATGCGTCTTAGTTATGCTAAGATAGCAGCATAATCTACCTGAAGAAGTTTTGCACGAGAGTCGATACATGCAAAATCGATAGTTGATGCGTACACGCTTTGAAACATGACTATTCATTGTACTTTAAGTTCATGGGTATAGGTTATGCTAAGATAGCAGCACAATCTAGCGGAAGAAATTTAGTACGAGATTCGATGAATGCAAAATCAATAAGTAATGTGTACACGCTTTGAAACATGGCTATTCTTTGTACTTTAAGTTCATGTGTATAAGTTATGCTAAGATAGCAGCACAACCTAGCGGAAGAAGTTTATACGATATTTGTTGCATGCAAAGTCGATAGGTAATGTGTACACGCTTTGAAACATGGCTATTCTTTGTACCTTAAGGTCATGCGTATAGGTTACGCTAAGATAGCAGCACAATCTAGCGGAAGAAGTTTAGTACGAGAGTCGATGCTTGCAAAATCGATAGGTAATGCGTACACGTTTTGAGACATAGCTCTTCTTTGTTCTTTAAGTTCATGCGTCTTAGTTATGCTGAGATAGCAGCACAATCTACCTGCAGAAGTTTAGTACGAGAGTCGATACATGCAAATTCGATAGTTGATGTGTACACGCTTTGAAACATGACTATTCATTGTACTTTAAGTTCATGGGTATAGGTTATGCTAAGATAGCAGCACAATCTAGCGGAAGAAATTTAGTACGATATTTGATGCATGCAAAATCAATAAGTAATGTGTACACGCTTTGAAACATGGCTATTCTTTGTACTTTAAGTTCATGTGTATAAGTTATGCTAAGATAGCAGCACAACCTAGCGGAAGAAGTTTAGTACGATATTTGTTGCATGCAAAGTCGATAGGTAATGTGTACACGCTTTGAAACATGGCTATTCTTTGTACCTTAAGGTCACGCGTATAGGTTATGCTAAGATAGCAGCACAATCTAGCGGAAGAAGTTTAGTACGAGAGTCGATGTGTGCAAAATCGATAGGTGATGTGTACACGCTTTGAAACATGGCTATTCATTGTACTTTAATTTTATGGGTGTAGGTTATGCTAAGATAGCAGCACGATCTAGCGGATGAAGTTTAGTTCGATGGTCGATGCATGTAAAATCGATAGGTCATGTGTACACGCTTTGAAACATAGCAATTCATACTGCTGCTCTGTTCCCAAGACTTTTAAGCATAGCTAACCCTAATACTGCTCTTAACGACGTCGAGCTAAGGATTGATTACGTGACCGTGACGTCACGACCACGTGCTCTTGTTTGGTAAACATAGCCACGTGCTTTTTTGACAGCTGTCTTCTTGACGAACCCTAACCTCACTTTGAAGGACAATAAAGCGTCGCTAACCTCACTTCTGCCATCTTTACGGCGGTAAACCTCAAGGCTGCCACCTTATGCATGTTATAGCGCGGAATTTAAAATCCAACAACAGAACATTGTTAACCTCACTCTTGCCATCTTTACGGCGGTAAACCTCAAGGCTGCCACCTTATGCATGTTGTAGCGCGGAATTTAAAATCCAACAACCGAACATTGTTAACCTCACTCTTGCCATCTTTACGGCGGTAAACCTCAAGGCTACCACCTTATGCATGTTGTAGCGCGGAATTTAAAATCCAACAACAGAACATTGCTAAACTCTCTGCTATCATCTTGAAAAGTTCAGTGTTCCAAACACTAGCTCGAAAAACGTAACTCATCGCACCTCGGGGATTTTCCATTCCTTCTTCTGAACATGAATCCATTTACAAATAAAGATTAATTTTCTACACTTAACAAAGTACAAGCGTTCTTGTTGATAGCGATCGACGAGGTTGTTGCTCCTTAGCCCTTTAGCCCATTAGCCCTTTAGCCCATTAGCCCTTTAGCCCTTTAGCCCTTTTGCCCATTAGCCCTTCAGCCAATTAGCCCTTCAAGGAATGTGCGGTAAGGAGGAGGAAGAGTCCTTTCATCCTTTTTGCCCTTCTGATAAGATGTAACCCCTGGGTTCCATACCCTATCACGATTTTTTTCAGCCATGTTTATGCGATAACTTGTTCGACTGATTTTTACACACAAGACGAATGATGGAAGGTAAATAATTTGAAGTTATACTTTGGCTATATCGTTTACCGAGCGAGTTAGCTGCGCAGTATGGGTACAGTGTGTTTTTGATTTTTACACTATGCAAATCATTGAAGTTGTAGTTTTGCGATATTGCTTACTGAGCGAGTTAGCTACGCGATATGTGCACAGTGTGTTTCCATAGTTTTTGATTTTACACTAAGCAAATCATCAAAATTGTACTTTTGCTCTGAACACATCAAACAATGTTCTGATCATATGTTGAGGTTAACAACATCGATTACAGTGTTCGATTCTAGTCTTGTTATGTTTCATTCTGATCTTCTTATAACAAGGGTACCCCCTAACATGTTCTAAACACATGTTGTATTGAGTACAGTGTTCGATTCTAGTCTTGATCACTTATTTCGTGTTCTGAACACGTCGATCAATGTTCTGATCACATGTTGTATCGAGTACAGTGTTCGATTCTAGTCATGATCACTTATTTTGTGTTCTGAACACATCAATCAATGTTCTGATCACATGTTGAAGTTAACAACATCGATTACAGTGTTCTATTCTAGTCTTGTTATGTTTCAATCTGATCTTCTTAGAACAAGCGTATCCCCTGACATATTCTAAACACATGATGTATTGAGTACATCGTTCGATTCTAGTCTTGATCACTTATTTTGTTTTCTGAACGCATCAATCAATGTTCTGATCACATGTCGTATCGAGTACAGCGTTTGATTCTACTCTTCTTATGTTTCGAAAGTCTAAACATGCACAATAATGTTATCGCTGCACACGCTTGCCTTCGCGATGCAGGTTTAAACTTGTTCGATATAAAGCTATGCCTTGACATAAGAGGCGGAGGAGGAGGTAGAGAAGGGGGAGGAGGAGGGGGAGGAGGAGGAGGAGGAGGAGGAGGAGGAGGCCTTAACAGCCTATGTATAGTCGCCATTGTTTTTAAAGATGATAGCTGTCAAAAGAATTTTTCAAATTATCCACCACCACATTTCAGCTAAAGAGGGCAGCAGGGTGCTCTGTTGATTAAGCACATAGAATTTCAAATTGCCCTCCACCACATGCATAACAGCAGCTGTTATCTTGCGCAGTAGCCTCTAAGCTAGCTTTCTTCATAAGAGTAGCCGCCATCTTGCGTAAGCATCCCTAGGACGTCTCAAGGCATCTTGTTTCTCATAAGAGCAGCCACCATCTTGTGGAAATAGATAGCTGCGAATGCCAAAGGGCTTAAGTAGGAATCGAACCGTTGATCTCATCATTAGACTATGTTTTTTCTTGTTCCTGATACTACGAACCTACGTATTAGGCGGAAAAATTTTGTCCGTTTTGCTCTACGATGCATCGTTTTCGAGATATTTAACATTTTGCATTTAAGCCCCAAATTTAATGAATCGAACCTGCACGGCGCGTTATACTCTCTACCATAGCTAAACCTGATCATGTTACGAAGACTCGCTTCAATACAAGCTAAAACAGAGTGAATGCCAAAGGGCGTAAGTAGGAACCGAACCGTTGATCTCATCATTAGACTATGTTTTTCTTGTTCCTCATACTGCGAACCGAGGTATTAGGCAGAAAAATTTTGTCCGTTTTGCTCTACGGTGCACCGTTTTCGATATATTTAACATTTTGCATTTAAGCCCCAAATTTAATGAATCGAACTAGCATGACACGTTAGCCTCTAAGCTAAGAGTAGCAACTATCTTGCGCAAGCACCCTTAAAGCGTCTCATAAGGAGTTATGTATAGCTGCCATCTTGTGTCCGCCATCTTGCGCAAGCATCCTTAGGGCGTCTCAAGCCATCTTGTCCAAGGACCCTTAAGCCGTCCCATAAGATCAGCCGCTATCTTGCGCAAGCATCCCTAGGGTATCTCATAAGGAGCCATGTATAACTGCCATCTTGCGCAAGCATCCCAAGGGAGTCTCATAAGAACCTGTGTATAGCAGCCATCTTGCGTAAGCACCCTTAAGGAGTCATGTATAGCCGCCATCTTATGCAATTAGCGTCGAGAGAGGGCTGCTGTAGAATTTTTCTTTTTAAATTATCCGCCACCACATTTCAAAGGTATCTAGCTAAAGATGGCAGCACTGCGGATGACAGGTGACGAATTTACATCTACTACGATAAAGAGGGCAGCACGGTGCTCTCTGTATTAAAGATGGCGGATGACAGCTGTCAAAAAAGCACATGGCTATGTTTACCAAACAAGAGCACGTGGAATTTGCCGCCATCACATTTCAAACTAAAGAGGGCAGCACTATGCTCTGTTGATTAAAGATGGCGGATGGTAGCTGTCGAAAAAGCACGTGAGTTTGTTTCCAAACAAGAGCACGTGGAATTTTTCAATTTGCCGCCACCACATTTTAGAGGTATCTAGCTAAAGATGGCAGCACGGTGCTCTCTTGATTAAAGATGGCGGATGATAGCTAACAGAACTTTTCAAATTGTCCGCTACTACGTGCTTAAGGTAGTAGCCATAAAGAGGGCAGCACGGTGTTCTGTGGATTAAAGATGGCGGATGACAGGTGATGAAATTGCCCGCATGATAGTAGCACAGTGCTCTGTTGATTAAAGATGGCGGATGACAGCTGCACGTGGCTTTGTTTCCAAACAAGAGCACGTGGAATTTACCACCACCACATTTCAAACTAAAGAGGGCAGCACTGTGCTCTATAGATTAAAGATGGCAGATGACAGCTGTCAAAAAAGCACGTGAGTTTGTTTTCAAACAAGAGCATGTGGAATTTTTCAATTTGCCGCCACCACATAGAGGGCAGCACTGTTCTCTCTGGATTAAAGATGGCTGCTTGTCGAAAAGCATTTTTCAAATTATCCGCCACCACATTTCAAAGGTAAGTAGCTAAAGAGGGCAGCACTGTACTCTATAGATTAAAGATGGCGGATGACAGCTATCAAAAAAGCACGTAGCTGTCAAAAAGCACGTGGATTTGTTTATCTCGAGCTAGTGAGGTTAAGTTGGTAGCACTAAGGTTTAGGCCCGTCAAGATGGCAGCACTGCCGATGACAGGTGACGAAAGAGGGCAGCACGGTGCTCTGTAGTTTAAAGATGGCGGATGACAGCTGTCAAAAAAGCACGTGGCTGTCAAAAAGCACGTGGCTTTGTTTATCTCGCGCTAGTTAGGTTAAGTTGGTACTACTGAGGTTTATTCCCGTCAAGATGGTAGTACTGAGGTTAGCGATGCGTTGTTGTCTGTCAAAAAGCACGTGGCTTTGTTTACAAATCTGTCAAAAAGCACGTGGCTGTCAAAAAACACGTGGCTTTGTTTACCTCATGCTAGTTAGGTTAAGTTGGCACTACTGAGGTTTAGGCCCGTCAAGATGGTAGTACTGAGGTTTGCGATGCGTTGTTGTCGATGAGAGCTGTCAAAAAGCACGTGGCTTTGTTTACAAATCTGTCAAAAAGCACGTGGCTGTCAAAAAACACGTGGCTTTGTTTATCTCGAGCTAGTTAGGTTAAGTTGGCACTACTGAGGTTTAGGCCCGTCAAGATGGCAGTACTGAGGTTAGCGATGCGTTGTTGTCGATGACAGCTGTCAAAAAGCACGTGGCTTTGTTTACAAATTCAAATTTCCCGCGGGAGGTGGAGGAGGCATCTGGGAGGCCTCTGGCTGAGGTGGAGGTGGAGGTGGCCACTGGGAGGCCTCTGGCTGAGGTGGAGGTGGAGGTGGCCACTGGGAGGCCTCTGGCTGAGGTGGAGGTGGAGGTGGCCACTGGGAGCCTGAGGTGGAGGTGGCCGCCGAATCCCTGTATTATACTACTTACAGCCCCAGCATTTTCCTTGTTTGAACAAGGGAAACCACGGAAAACTATGTTCAGAGTTGCCGACAGTAGGGGGTCGAACCCACTATATCATTCACCTCTTACGACCAGGATGATGTTATCCTACCGCCCTCACCCTCAGGGATATGTGTCACTGGAGTCATGAGTTAAAGTCAAAATAATCTTACGAGATGTAGTTCAGTGTCGTGCATTGCAGTGAAGGATGAGATAATGGATATTTGCGCACGTGGTCAGGCAGTGTTTATATTGAGTTTCAAGCTCTGAGACAGCAGAGGAAGGTGTCTAACACTCCACATTCTGAAATATTCTGTGGTGATATTAATAGAGGGCATTATGCGACACTTTGAGCTCATAACGGTTGGGGGTGGGGAGTGTGTCAAATTGTACTAGCGCTCTTCTCTTTTGATTTATTTCCCCAGCAGCAACTTAACCACGTGCCTGGAGGAAACTGACAGGATTCTAGAAAGTGTTTTTAGCCCGTTCTTCAAAATTAGTTGGGCTTATATGGTTCATTATTTCGTCGTGATGAAATTTAAAAACAACGTACACGGCACTATAATTCAGGTATCAATGCTTTGTCCGTCTAGCCGAAATTAATAACGGGTCTCGTGCCATCATCTGGGTCAGACAATTAAATACAGACGATATACTTCCTTTTCCACTTCGTGCGAGGAATTGGAAATTCCTTTTCAATATCCCTACTAAAATGTCTTTAATTCCTCCCAATCTTGTCTAGTTTCGGATCGTAGGTATACACCCGTTTCACAATGCCTCATTATTTACCGTGTCCCATCATCTCACTTCATTTTAATTTCTTCTTCCATCTTCTACATGCTACAGACTCATTAAATCTCTACTCACATTAACCAAGGAGTATCATGACCTTAATGTATATATAAGGGTAATTAACTAACCAATCAATCAAACTGTCGTTCATTCATCCCACGGTTCATTCACAGTTTTTCACTCCGTTCCAAGAGACATGCCGCACTCTTTGTCGGTCGAGTAGCCGTCAAAGTTCTGGCGGTTCGTTTCTTGAAACAGCTTACAATTCTTAGGTGAACAGATGAATGTCATTTCGGTGAAACTCAGTCTGTTTCTATTATTGGATGTGGATTTGGCCCTGTTTTACGGCCGGGTGCCCTTCCTGATACTAGACCTTCATGGAAGTATATAATCACTATTACGTGTTTCTGTGGGTGCTTGGTAGTGTGGTGTATTGTTTGAATATGAAAAGGAGAGTGCTCAGACAGACACAAACACCCAGTCCCTGACCCAAAAGAATTAATGAGAACTAATGTAAATTCCCAAACCGGTCGGGAATCGAACCCGGGACCCTCTGAACCAAAGGGCAGTAACCTGGCCATTCAGCCAAAGAGTCGGATTATTATTATTATTATTATTATTATTATTATTATTATTATTATTATTATTATTATTATTATTATTATTATTTCTTTATTTCTTAATCCGTTTATCCTCCAGGGATGGTTTGTGCCTCGAACTCACCTGTGCCGCCTCAAGGGCAGTGTCCTTGAGCGTGAGACATTGGATCGGGGATACAACTGGGAAGGAGGACCAGCACATCATCCAGGCTGCCTCATTGCGGACGGAGCAGGAGTTTATTGTCAGGGCTTGAGACTTAATATAGGCACATGCGCGGCAGCCATGCTTAACCCTCGCTCTACGCCCGGCCAACTTTGCCCCCAGGAATTAACCTGGTACTCATTTTTTGTGTAGGCTGCGTGAACTTCAGGACATGTGCACCTCCGTAAGTGGAAATCTCGTTTGTTAAATTTTACGACTTCCTGACGGGGATTCGAAGAAACGTCCTTCCGAGCGAACCGAGAAATCATAATACCTTTGAGGGGAAATTTAGTTTCGTGTTCGTTTTATTTATACTGACTGGTTCCTTGACTGCGTAGTGACGTTCTGTTCAGAGGTTCCCAGGTTCGATTCCTGGCTGGGTCTGGGATTTTAATCTGAAATGGTTAATTCCCTTGGCTGAGGGACTGGGAGTGTTTGTGCTGTTCCCAACATCTCTGAAGTAAAGGAGGTTGTACGAACGTAAACACGTTCGCTACTATGTGCGTCACTGAAAATGGTGTTGGTCAACTGATCTGAGGCATTCCTAACGCATGCGTCATGTGGGTTTAGGGCAAGTAAAAGCGCACCAGTATGGACATGCTATAAAGTGACATTAAATGCTGGAAAATGTATTCAGTTTCTCATAATGGGTAGTCCAGTCCTTGCCCAGCAGATGTGTACAACATGAAACGAGCTAAGTGTGTTTCTCTTGTGCGTTGGCCATATTTGGGGAACTGGTTATTGCAACCGTGATCTTGAGCATAAAGGGATACGGATGGTAAGGTTTAGAACCCGAGGACAGTCACATTTTCAACCCTTTCGTCTTAGGATAACATCACTTTGAACTAACCAATAAAGTCATTTCTAAATCATCCTTAACTATTTGACTTCTAGATGCAATTACTATTCTTCACAATAAGTCAATAATTTTTCTTGGTTTACATTTTAAATTATTTTTGTTTTGTAAAAAAATTGCCTTTCCCATGTGAATGAGGAAGCCTGCTAACAAAAAATCAAATTTTAGTTTTGCCTGATTTAAAATAGGCATTTTAATTCTGTGCTGGACGTCATAGAAATAGACTTTCAGCTGAATGGAACGCCTAGTAACGGTAGATTAAACATTTCACATTTTAAAACGATATGTAAATAGTCATAAAACGGAGTGTCCTTGCCGAAGCAGAGCATTAAAAATAAGTCAATGTTAAACAAGTTATGTTATACTAATGTGGTGATAACTGAGAATTATGTCAATATTGCGTCACAAATTAGTGCACAGCCTCAATATCTAATGAACAGCATATAAAATTCTGCTGATCTGTGTTGCGTGTATCTGTTCCCAGGCCTTTGTAAGCGGGAGATTATAGTGGGCGCCCCGTGGGTTTAGCCCACTCATTGCAGGACGGTCGGCTGATGACACTCAATGAACAAATTACGAAGGACTGACAAAAACGCCGCCACAAGACACAATTAGCGGCTTGTCTGTCGCGGGCGCAAGCACCCAATACCTCCTGCCACGTGTAATGAGGCATACAGCGTCAGATTGTATGGAGCATTGTTTGCCAGTAGCAAGTCCATTCATCATCTCATGACGAGACAGGACGAAGCATACTGCAACCAATAACCCGCCGCGGGGAAAATGATCAACTGGACAATTCTACTCATCTGAGATCAAAACGCCGAGTTGTCAGCGCCAAGATAGCTTCTTATTGTTCAGAAGTAAGTCGTAGATAATGTCCTCTTTTCAGTCCGGTGCTAGAAGCTTCTACCCGCTCCAGGAGGTATTACCAGTGTTAAATTCTTGATAACTAATCATGATAATTGATGATCATGATTCTAGTTGAAACAAATGTATTTCAGATGGAAAGAAATCACACGATATGTTTCATTGCGACGGCATGCTTAATGATAGTGCAGTAACCTTTGTTGCCATTGTCTGTAAAGACCTTTGAAGTATTTGTTGCCTATAATAAGGGTCATGAATTTGGTCGCCAAAAGCCTCGAACTAAGTAAAGAGATTAACTCTTTTTTTACTTTGAGAATTAATTTTTGTTAATAATTTGCTTTACGTCGCACCAACACAGATAGGTCGTACGGTGACGATGGGGTAGGAAAGGCCTAGAGGTGGAAAGGAAGCGGCCGTGGCCTTAATTAAGGTGAAAATGGGAAACCACGGAAAACCATCTTCAGGGCTGCCGACAGTTCGGTTCGAATCCGCTATCTTCGGGATGCAAGCTCACAGCTGCGCGCCACTAACTGCACGGTCAACTCTCCCGGTTTGGGAATTCAAATTCATTGGGGTGATCACATTAACGATGTTCTTAATAAGGATTACAGAACTCTTCACATAGTTATGAGTAGGAATCGAACGTTTTGAAAATGCAAGTGCATATTTTGTGTGTTTATTGGATTCATTGCATATTCTAAACATAACAGCATATTTCAGAATATACATTTGAAATGAAGTATAATGTAAAACATCTCGAACAAAATTGGTTTCGCTTGCGTGTTGGACATCCCTTGTAAACAACTTTCTGGTTAACAGATAACGAGATGACAATATTTTACACGAGCGTGCTGCCTGGCTATTTCAAGAAAGGAATGGGGTGAGACTTTCGTTTCACCATCTCGGCAGCCAGCGGCCCGGGGTTAGTTTTGTGAGATGTTTCTTCAGTTAATGTGTTACTTTATCCTTAGTCTGCATATCCATTACTCAAAATGCCTAAAGAGAAGAGCAGCAGAAAGTAATTATTAAATCAGTGGGTGTCAGGTAACAGTGTTTATTCAACTGATGGCGTTGTCGTCTATCGTCCAGTATGCTCGAAGGAAATGTGAAAAGAAATGTCAACTTGAACAACATGCGAAAACGAGGGAAATAAGAACAACACGCTACAACTCCTTCTTACGCGTGTAAAACCGAAGCTTCCAGTGAACAAAACAGACTTTTTCTTAAGTGCATATTTTTAAATTTTTATGCATATTTTCTGCATTTTACTGCATAATTGCATGCATATTATTAATTGTTTTTATTGCATAAAGATCCGGTACGTACTATCTGAGTCTGACGAGAAGTTACGGCAGCTTGTAGGCACGGCACGAATAACAGATTCTACACTCTTAGCAACAAACATCAGTCGTGATGGGCATTACGAGCTCTCTGTATCAATGCATTATTATTATCAAACAAATTGTCCATTGTGCAGTACATACATTAAATGTATAACTAAGGCACAATTGCACTACCACTTTCAAACTTCACGACAGCACCCCAAGATTCATCGCGGATGGAACAGGTGCTTATTGTCAGGGCTTGAGACTTAAGATAGGCGCATGCGCGGCAGCCATGCTTACCCCTCGCACCGCTTACCCAGCATGCACGCGACTTCTCGTCAGACGACCACAGTAGGTATGAGAGTTTTTAGAGGCTGTTGTAATGATGTAAAGGAGGGGGCGAATATCACTGGTAAGACGCCTATTAGTGTATGGGATTTTCACCAGGATTGTTTGATTCGAGAACTGGAAAAGATACAAAGAAAAGCAGCCTGATTTTTCTCGGTGATTTCCAGCAAAGGAAATCTGTTATCAAAATGTTACAAACTTTGGGCTGGGAAGACTTGAGAGTGAGGAGACGAGCTGCTCGACTAAGCGGTACGTTCCGAGCTGACAGTGGAAAGAAAGCGTGGAATTAAATCAATAGACGAGTGTCCGGCTCCATGGCTAAATGGTTAGCTTACTGGCCTTTGATCACAGGGGTCCCGGGTTCAATTCCCGGCAGGATCGGGAATTTTAACCATAATTGGTTAATTTCGCTGGCACGGGGGCTGGGTGTATGTGTCGTCTTCTTCATCATTTCATCCTCATCACGACGCGCAGGTCACCTACGGGAGTCAAATCGAATGACCTTCACCTGGCGAGCCGAACATGTCCTCGGACACTCCCGGCACTAAAAGCCATACGCCATTTCAATAGACGAGTAAACTTTAATGGAGCTTTTGATAAGTAGGAAAGAAAATAATATAAAGTTGGAATTCAAGAGGATAAATTGGGGTAAATATTCGTTTATGGGAAGATAAATTAGGGATTGGAATAATTTACCGTGGAAGATGTTCGGAGAAAATGTCCAGCTTCTGTAAAATAAATGAAAAGACTGGGTAAACAATTGATAGGGAATCTGCCTCATGGGCGACAGTCCTAAATGCAAGTTTGCGGTGAATGATGATGAAAATGAATACATGGAAACGATAAAATTGTTGCGGTAGAGAGCTGTTGATTGGTAGAATTTTTTTATATTCTTATACCGTACTGGTCATTGGAGCCATGAACTGAAAATTCATTATAATTACTTTATTAAGCCTCGATCAACCTCCCACGTCTTTCAAATTAAAATTCTCATAAGGAAAAATCACTGGTTGTGGAGTCCGGCTCCATGGCTAAATGGTTAGCGTGCTGGCCTTTGGCCACAGGGGTTCCCGGGTTCGATTCCCGGCAGGGTCGGGAATTTTAACCATCATTGGTTAATTTCGCCGGCACGGGGACTGAGTGTATGTGTCGTCTTCATCATCATTTCATCCTCATCATGACGCGCAGGTCGCCTACGGGAGTCAAATCAAAAGACCTGCACCTGGCGAGCCGAACATATCCTCGGACACTCCCGGCACTAAAAGCCATACGCCATTTCATTTTTACTGGTTATGGAAAAGAAATCTTCACCATGTTTCACCGCGGCGCTGAGAAGCAAACAGTGATACGCTTCACTCAATACTGCGCTTTGAGTTCTTACAGGGCTGAACAAATAATAATAATAATAATAATCTGAATCTGGCGAAATCACAGTCAAATGCTTATTGTCTGTAATTTCAGTATCAAATAATTTTATTATTACTTATTTATTTTTATGTACTGTGTATACCACACGATAAATATAAATACATATAACCATTTTAGTGTTATACGTTCATTCATTTATTTTTCATTATGACGATTTGTTGGCCACATTTACCCTGCCTACCCGGCCTTCTATCACGAGGACTAAAGCCCTTTTCTTCGCACTCTTACCCAAGGTCTTTGACATTTTCTTTTTCTTCCACTGAGATATTCCGTGGTAATGCAAGTTGTTCTCTATATACATCCATAATTCTTGCAGTCCTTTTCCTAAGATTCCTCTTTACTCTATCTTTTCCTCTTCAAAACCCACTTCATTTTGGTCTTTGAGCACCTGTGTAAGGCACCCAGACTATGTTTTCCATTTCTCTTCTAAAAGGAGTATCCTGTTGGCCAACACATCTTGGTTCATCCTTTTGATGTGTCTGTAAAAGGGTAGTCTTCTTTTTCTCATTGTTGTTCTTAGTTTCTCGACGATTTCAAGAAGTTCCTAGTTCAATCTCAACCAGAAATGAGTTGACCTGTTTGTGACTTTCCTCGACCCAACATTTTCCGAAGGAATTTATTATTATTATTATTATTATTATTATTATTATTATTATTATTATTTACAGCGTTATGCCCATGTGTGGAGAGCAATAGAATGTATTTAGCTGATGCTGATTTTTTCTTCTCCCAAAATCTCTTCATCTGGGCACTGAACATTTCCCTCCGTTCTTCAGTCCATAATTTATTGTCTCTGGTATTAATTTTCTCAGCAAAATGATTATTTTTGACTGTTTTTCTGAACTGGAGTCGATCTTGAACAATTTCCTGAAGATCTTTTTTCTATTTCACTAAGCCAGTTTTTCTTGACTTTCACTGAGAGAGCAAGGTTGAGAATCCCTTCGGTGAGCCTGCAATTGTTCATTCTGAGAATGTGGCCATAGAACTTTAATCGCCTTTTCCTGAATGCTGATAAAGCTCCCGAGATCCAGATTCACTCTGAGTAGACTGGACCAAAGAATTTTCTCAATATTTTCCTCTCCTATTTCTCTGTGTCTGTAATAAGTGATCTGCCTCTAATGATCAAGTTTTCCGGGGCGTATAGTGCTTCAGGTTTGATACCTGATGTGTAATGTTTTGTTATTATTATTATTATTATTATTATTATTATTATTATTATTATTATTATTATTATTATTATTATTATTATTATTATTATCGAGCTATCTTATATGATCCGCTACTCATTTCCCACCTGCCGTTTCAGTCGCGCTATTTGTAGTTTGCAAAGTGGATGTTCCTGGCATCGCGTCGTGCTCGAGGCTGTATACTACAATTCAGCTTCACGTCCCATATACTGTATCTTCTAAATAAGGGATAATTTGTGGGCTACGCAGTAGGACCAACATAAATTTAGGTTATGTCATCTTTAACCTGTAATATTCTTCTTGGAGCTGGGATTAGACTGACAGCATTGTGATATCTTGTAACCTACTCCTTCAGTTGGTGTAATCCTTTGTACTAGAGAAGGATTAGTGGGTGAAAGGTGTAGCTTGTGAAAATCAATGGTATCTAGTTGGTTATGTAAAAAAAAAAAAATGCCGCTCGATTCCTTGTAACACTTCATGTCTGTTTCTTAAGCTGATGAGGGAAGACCAAGTCTCACATTCAACCAAATCCTCTGTATGAATAGCTATTAGCTGTAGTGGTGATTGACGTAAGTATAGTGTTTGAATCGAAGGTGAGGATTAGGACGGCATGACATATTATGAGTCGGAAGAGCAAAGAAAATAGATTGGTTAACATATTCTTCCCTTCCCTTTGGGGCTCACTATTAGCGAACCCGATACAGAATCAGAAAACAGAACAGCGATGATCTGAGGCTCAAACCATCAAATCTCTAAAGAAGTCTCAATAATAAAGGAAGAAAAATACAAAATATACACTGAATTACAATACGAGGAAAATAAAACAAAGCCATCCAGTTATAGATCACAAGCTAACGTACCCATTCTGTGTACGGATTTATGAGAAAGGATTTAAGTGGTTAAGTTAAGGCAGCCCTCAATTGTGCGTGAATGATGATGAATATGAATTCACGCGACCACTACTTACGTGCTAAACGAGTAGTCTATACATTAATGAAGGCAAGGTTATTCTTCAACCTCACAGAGGCACTGAAATAATAATAATAATAATAATAATAATAATAATAATAATAATAATAATAATAATAATAAACATACGTAGAACTTCAGAAAGCCACCCTCCTGAGCACCTGCCACATTGTGAGAAAGTTCCTAGGAACGACTTTTCCTCTGACTCACGCCAAACAGCATGAAGCTCCAGGCCGCAGTTCCAGTAATACTGAAGAACAGATTCCCAAAACGGAGACATAAGAAGTCTGAAGTTGTTTGTATTTATTGTATAAATGTATATGTTGTAGTTATTTCTGTTGTAAATATTTGTACATATATGTACCTGTAGTTTCATAATCAAGAGGGTGACTCCTTGCTTAGGCCGAGTCAGCCCATTATGTTACCGGCACAAGCCGAGCCTTCCTAAATTGATACAAATAATAATAATAATAATAATAATAATAATAATAATAATAATAATAATAATAATAATAATAATAATAATAATAATAATAATAATAATAATAATAATAATAATTGTTCCGGGGTAGCTGTGGAACGCAGAGAGGTGAAAGAAGGTGTGGGATTGAATGGGTCAAACTACGATATCAAAATTTGAATTACAACTTTAAATAAATGTTATATTTCTTTCAAAAACAAACTTAACAAACTTTCACTAGGTGAAATAACAATGAAATCACAGGTACAATGCCAATTCAGTTACAAGGGAGGAACACCCCAGAATAGGAAATTTAACATTTTGGGCTTCGAGCCCTGAGTTAACATGTTTACAATTTCAGAAGAGGTATAGAAATCCCCCAAATTCAAGAGCACTTGCTCCAAAAGTTACAATATTTAGCCTTCCAGAGGCACCCCTCACAATTACAACTTCGAAAAGAGCCTACATGCTCTCGATTTCCTACCACCTACTCAAGGCAACATTACATCAAAATGTTACAATCTCTGGTCTCTGAGGGCACGATTTACAGTGGAAATAGTTTTACACAGGGGTATCTAGTAACCAACCTACTGGGCCTTCGTGGAAACAGAATAACAGGATAAATTAATGGCCCGAACACAAAATGATTGGATGCGTATACTTGCACTTCTAAATGGAATAAAATTACACTACAGGAAAGCTACTGAGGTGACACGAATGGAGGTTAATTTAATACATTACAGGAAAGAAAAACAGTACTAAATCGTAGTCACCTTAAACCAAGTTGAAGGGGAACTCGAGAGGGTAACACACTCTCTATCCCCGATTTACAGTTTTAAGAACTTATGAAATTTTACATGAAAAGGAAAAGTTTACTTCGAACGGTTACATAGTTAGAAATTCGGACCTTCCCCTCGGATAAATTTGCGGAGACAGTAAGAAAGATAGAATTTAGGTGGCCATTACCTGCCCGCCGAAACTCAGAAAGATGACGATCAATAGACATGGTTGCCAGAAAAGCCTCAGCATATACACCCGAAGGGAAGGTTCGAGAGGATTCTGGACTAATCCGGACACACCCTCTCAACTTTATTGGCAAATTCAAGAAGAAGCCTGTGATAGGCTGAAAAATAAGTACAGCAAATCAGTGATTGGTCACATTCAAAAACTGCGGAATGAGAGGGAAGTGTTGCAAACCTTGAAATACATAAACAAATTAATGAAAGTTGATTTACTTGAGAAAACCTATAAACTCAAAATTTATTTCAATAACAAATAGTTCTTCCTTGCACCAAACCTTAGTTTTTGTCCTGCCATCTATAGAGAAAAGTTCAAACTTCTTGAAGTAAACATACATAAGGCGAGTCAATTCTGTCAGTGTAGGCAACTTCACAATAACACAATTACTCCATACTTCAATGGTGACATCTCTGATTAATGTCCCAACTTCCTGTAGTAGCAATTTCACCTTTTGGCCGATAGAGGAGATCATTAAGGCGCTTCTTTTCAATGAGAGGGGTTGAGGTGTACCTCCCGGTACAATAATAATAATAATAATAATAATAATAATAATAATAATAATAATAAGTGATAGGAAGAGTACAAGAAAAAAGCAACGGGCTCGATTACAGTTACTTGAGATATATTTTACTGAATTACGATTACAAATAACTTTTTCAACAAGTAATCAATAAAATTCCAATTCCAAATACGTTACAGAACGCTAGTCACATAATTCTCCTATTTGGATAGTGTAATTACCTCTGATAATAGGTCCCTTTCGAATATCAAGGAAATATAGTGGTTGGTAACAAGATTTCCGAAATAAGAAAAACGTACTGCTAAAGAAACATGTCAGTTTGGAGACCAGAAAATAATTTCTCAAGACCTTTGATTGGAGTTTGCTAGTGTATGCTTTCGAAACCTGGACTTAAGGGAAACGGAAGAAACAAACCTTGAGGCTGCAGAAATGCAGAAATGTGGCTTTGGAGAAGAATTACAAAAACAATTTTAATGGATAAGAAACAAATGACCTTGTTTAAAGAACGTAAAGGAGGATCGATGTGTATAAAATACGATAAAGAAGAGGAAAGCAAATCTCCTTGGACACTTACTGAGACATGACTCTCTTCTCCAAACCGTCTATGAAGGTAAAGTGCTGGGAAAGAGATCCAGGGAACGACCAAGGATGTCAAACATCAGGAACTCCGTCGGTGCACCGGAATATGGTTCATATAGTAACATGAAGTCCGACTCGTTGGCTGAATGGTCAGCGTACTGACATTCAGTTCAGAGGGTCCCGGGTTCGATTACAGGCCGGGTCGCGGATTTTAACCTGCATTGGTTAATTCCAGTGGCTCGGGGGAAGGGTGTTTGTGCTGTCCCCAACATCCCTGCAAGTCACACACCACACATAACACTATCGTCCACGACAATAACACGCAGTTACTTACACATGGCAGATGCCACCCACCCTCATAGGAGGGTCTGCCTTACAAGGGCTGCATCCGGCTAGAAATAGCCACACGACATTAAATTAAAGTAACATGAAGAGGCTAGCAGAAGATCGTCAGATGTGGCTACAGCAATAGCACATTGCCTTTAGTAAATGATGATAATGATGATGATGATGATGACTCTCAAGGAAATCACGGATTTTTGTCCCACTCGGGAATGGAAGAATACAAACGTTTACCCCACCCCGCGTGGCACTACAGCCCTTGAAGGGCCTTGGCCTACCAAGCGACCGCTGCTCAGCCCGAAGGCCTGCAGATTACGACGTGTCCTGTGGTCAGCACGACGAATCCTCTCGGCTGTTATTCTCTAGCTTTCTAGACCAGGGCCGCTATCTCACCGCCAGATAGCTCCTCAATTCTAATCACGTAGGCTGAGTGGACCTCGAACCAGCCCTCAGGTCCAGGTAAAAATCCCTGACCTGGCCGGGAATCGAACCCGGGGTCTCCGGGTGAGAGGCAGCACGCTACCCCTACACCACGGGGCCGGCATACAGAAATTTGCATGACTGATATTGCTTCAGTTTGTATTTTTTAAAGAGCAGAGGCATTAAATGACTATCATCAATAAATGAGACTAAACATGACACCTTGGATTTCTTGAAATGATCTTTCGCGATCATTTTTATTTTAGTTAATGACTTTTAGCGTTTGAATTATTTTTCATTTACTTAGCTAATGAAATGAAATGGCGTATGGCTTTTAGTGCCGGGAGTGTCCGAGGACAAGTTCGGCTCGCCAGATGCAGGTCTTTCGATTTGACTCCCATAGGCGACCTGCGCGTCATGATGAGGATGAAATGATGATGAAGACGACACATACACCCAGCCCCCGTGTCAGCGAAATTAACCAATGATGGTTAAAATTCCCGACCCTGGCGGGAATCGAACCCGGGACCCCTATGACCAAAGGCCAGCACGCTAACCATTTAGCCATGGAGCCGGACACTTAGCTAATAAATTAAGTGCTTACTAAAATTCACATCGCTAATCCTCGACGTCTTAAGAGGGAAAGTGCATCTTTGCACGTAATGAAAAGACGTCCCACAGGGGCATTTGAAGGAATACTTATGTTTAATTTTAAGAACATTGTTGGAACGTCTTTTAGAGTACTGAAGAGGTAAGAAAGTACTTCGCCCAGAACAGGTGAAGCTACTAGTTCTGCTGTACTAGTAGAACTGAAAAAGTTATCTTCTTCATCATTTATTTGTTCACATTTCTGCTTCCGAGCGATGCACAACAATTACTAGAATGTAACGATTGCAATTTTATTTCAAGGAGTAATTTACAAGTAAATATTACATTTTATGAAAAGTAACGATTACAAGTAAAACTTACTAACAATGTAATTATAATACTTTTACTCAGTTACTTCCCAACTCCGATAATAATAATAATAATAATAATAATAATAATAATAATAATAATAATAATAATAATAATAGTAATAATAATAATATTGCCGGGCTGAGTGGCTCAGATGGTTAAGGCGTGGTCTTCTGACTCCAACTTTGCATGTTCGATCCTGGCTCAGTCCGGTGATATTTGAAGGTGCTCAAATACGTCAGCATCGTGTCGGTAGATTTACTGGCACGTAAAAGAACTCCTACGGGACAAAATTCCGGCACCTCGACTTCTCCGAAAACCGTAAAAGTAGTTAGTGGGACGTAAAGCAAATAACAGTATTTATTATTATTTAATAATAATAATATCATCACCATGATGGAAATTTGGTCTTCCTACCTGAAGGGATTTGAGAGATCGGGTCAGTGAATGAGTCTCCAGTACGGTATATCACCTTGGACATAGCTAGAAACACAACGAAGCTGAAATTCATCGAAAACCGTTACAATTACGGAGAAAATACATATGAATTTTCTTGCAGAAAATTTCACTTCAAGGGCATACGGTGTACTTAATAATTCGATAGGACCAACCAATTACCCGTTATTTTAATTGATGTTCGAGAAAAATTGCGCAAATTTGGAACATGCCTCCGTAAATTTCCCCACTAGTTCGAAATGGTAAAAATATACCGAATCAAATGTATCCCTTGGGTGATTCGGGACTTCAAGCTATATCCTTACCAATCTTCAGTTCAGTTATTCGAGTAGTTTGCGAGACCATCTGGAACAAACAAACAAACAAACAAACAAACAAACAAACAAACAAACAAACAAACAAACACTATCTCATTTTTATTAATAGGGCAGTGAAAAGGCCTCCGCTAATTGTAATCTGAGTCCCCTAAAAGTCCGATAAAGTATTTAACTGTATGCCCGGTCGCTTTTACCTTTAGGAATTAAGTTAGGTGCCATCCCAGCATTTGCCTAAAGGAGAAGTGGGAAACCACGGAAAACCACTTTGAGGATGGCTGAGGTGGGAATCGAGCCCCACTCTACTCACTTTACTTCCCGAGGCTGAGTGGACCCTTTTCCAGCCCTCGTACCACTTTTCAAATTTCGTGGTAGAGTCGAGAATCGAACCCGGGCCTCCGGGGGTGGCAGATAATCACACTAACCACTACACCACAGAGGCGGACACATTTATTCTTATCACGCAAATGTGCCCGTGCTTCGCTAAGGTATTCTACATTGTATACGAATTTCTACGTAAATTACTGTACAAGTGGTGACTGAGATTTTAATAAATTGCACGTCTCTTAGCGTTATCGAAGAAACGCCATGGGTCCACTTACGGTCCTTCCAGTGTAAGGTGCGAGTTGTGGAGTTATGATGATAACGCCAGGCTCACGTACTGACTGCCAACTGCCATTCACAACCGGTCACAATCGATTTCGGCAGTTTTCGTTATAATGGCAGGCCCCCTTTCCTACTTTCACACACATTCCTGTTGAGAAGATTTCATTATAATGGCAGGCACCTTCCCTACCGCCAGTCAAAATTCAGTTACGTTGTTATCATTATAATGGCAGGCCCCTTTTACTAATGCCAGTCAGCTTACTGCCAGTCACACTCGAGTTGGTGAGTTTCGATTATAATAGCAGGCCATTTTGGCTAACGCCAGTCACATTTTAAATTGGTAAATTTGTTTATAATGGCGGGCAACCTTGCCTACTCCCAGACACAATCGGATAAGGGAGTTTTGAACAAAATTTCATGCTCCATTGCCTTCTGCTAGTCAAACCGAGATGGGAATTATTCAAAAAAGTGGTAGGCCCTACTTACTCATGCCAATTACACAGGAGTTGGAGAACAACCCCATTCCTACTGCCAGTCCAAGTAGATGTGGGGAGAATTCATTACATCAGGAGACGCCCTCCTCCTGACAGTCACTATCAATTGTAAAGTAATAATAATAATAATGAAAGACACACCCTTTCTATATCGCTTCAAATCGACTTTAATGAATAAAGATCCATATACGAAGTTATATGCAAGTTTATAATATATCAGTCATTCATTTACATATTACCTGCTGCTTAACGGTAATTTATATCAACAAATGGTTCACACCATCAGACGCCCCTTTTATTATTCTACATGTTTGGTTCTAAAACATTTTCTCGTATCTCCCATATTCATTGGTTAGATTGAGTTCGAAAATTTGAATAGGGTGAAATTTGGGTATATTTTTAACACTTTACATTATTTTTACATAGGCCCTACTTATGTATAATTTAGAATCATAAAATTTGGTTCACGTATGGCCATAGGTCGTGTCAATGTGCATACCAAGTTGTATGACTTCATATTTCCTATAAGTGTGTCAAACCATGAAATATACGTGAACAAATCGCAAAATTTACGAACAATCGAGAAATACAGCCAATTCTAGCGTATAAGGGAGGGAAATACGACAAAAAGTCATAGGACCAAATTTGTAGATCACTCCAAATTGAACAGTTATTGTGCCATCCGTTTTGTGATAGGAATGTCTGCACCGTCATTAAAGTTGCCTCCATATTTCGATACTTTACGGGGGTAATAAGTGAGAAATTTAAATATCTTGGAGTTTTCTCGCCGCATACAGGGTAAGAGCTATAATTTCACCAAATTTGAATGTTCTAGCTCGCCCGGCAGATAGTGCCGCTAAGTTGATTTGGAGGGGAAGGGGGATAAAAGTTAGGAATTTCCTGAAAGAGTCTCAGACAACGAAACCTATAGGTTGTCTCTTTGTATAAATTATACGACTGAGTTCTTATGCTGAGACCAAAATTTGAAGCCCCCCAACGTGCCCCTCTCAGGCAATTTTAAGAATTTTCGAATTTTCTAGGGATCCTGAAGTCATTAGCTTCTCTGACACCAAGTTTCAAGTATCTGAGATTTCTGGAAGTGCCTCATTAATTCACGTCTATACTGTTTTATACATATATATTTCCACAGGCCTTCGGGCTGAGCAGAGGTCGCTTGGTAGGTCATGGTCCCTCGGGGCTGTTGCGCCTTGGGGTTTGGCTTATTATTATTATTATTATTATTATTATTATTATTATTATTATTATTATTATTATTATTATTATTAACATCTCGGAAATGATCTAGGATGCCTCAGTCACGTACATATGAGGGGAGGTAGGAAACTTTGTAACTTATTAATCTCTCTTTGATGATTACTCAATACGTCATCCAGAAGTTGCGTGGCACGAACATACCAGCAGCCGTCCATCCCCCGGTGGCTGAAGACCGACAGACACGGCTACTCTCTTCTCAGACAAAGTAGGGAGGCGCAGGAAAGAAATATCGATAAAAAAAAAGGTCAAACAGACTTGAGAGTTTCAAGGTTAAGTATCATGTCCGGGAAATAAAAACGAGATGAAGAGAAACGTGGAAGCTGAGATAAAAACAATGGAGCCTTCCGCCCTAATGGCTCGCTTTCGTGCCTTCCAGGTATATCTACCCTTTCTGTGGCCACTCACTGTGAAGGGTGTTTCAGCAAGCCGACCGATGATTTTCATTAACTATGTTAAGATTGCCCAGGGACAACGCAACTAAACTGCTATATTTCTGGGAACAAGAAAAACAAGGGTTAATGAGGGATGAAAGTGACACACCCGACCACATCCATAAATTCGCCGTGTAGTGGTAGGTTCAAATCCCCGGCAGTACCTCATCTTTTCTACTCTTTAGTAGGGGGCCATGCCTCCTTACCTTCAAAAATGAATTGTTTGGCCTGTAAATATACGTTTGAATAGAATGTTACAAAGCACCATTGTTGTAAAATCGTAATTAATCCGAAAATAGGATTATTGATAATAATAATAGACATGATATTGTATAGGCTTTTGGGTTTGTGCCGTGCCAAGAAAATAAGGTGAAATTCTTAACGTTTCGCAGAAAACTGTGCTCTGCGTCCTCAGATGAATTCTCGACTGTCCACGAGCAAGGCAGTTTTCTGCGATACGTTAAGAATTTCACCTTATTTTCTTGACAAGGCACAAGCCCAAAAGCCTATACAGTATCATGTCTATAAGTACGGGCCGTGAAAGCGTTAATGGAAATAATAATAATAATAATAATAATAATAATAATAATAATAATAATAATGATAATAATAATCATCATCATCATCATCATCATCATCATGATCATCATCATGCTGACCATTTAGCCATGGATCTGACAGGATTATTGATAAAAAATGCTGCACCATTGCCCAGTTGATGTAATATCCATTGATAACATGTTCCCGAAGCATTGGAGACAGATCGTTGAGCTCGTGATGTAATTACAAATTCTGAGGATGAAACTTGATGTCATGTGTTACTCGCACAACAGATGACCTAATGTTGGTCTGTCGTACAATAGTCTCCGTAGCAGTAAATATTAGGGACATTCTAGACCTCGTCTAAAACAACCTCTACCGAGCGAGTTGGCCGTGTAGTATGGGGTGTTCATCTGTGGGCTTGCATTTGGGAGATTGTGGGTTCGAACCCCATTGTCAGTGGCTCTGAATATGGTTTACTGTCGTTTCCAATTTACACACCAGACAAATTAAGGCCACGGCCGTTTCCGTCCCACTCCTAGCCTTTTTCTATCTGATCGTCGCCGTAAAACCTATCTGCGTCGGTGCGACGTTGAGCAAATATTGTGTGTGTGTGTATGTGAAGAACCTCTTCATTATGACCAGCCGTACCAGGAGTATCCCCGATTGATCTATATAATTTTGATAGGGTAGATAATGGGGGGGGAGGGGCTATTTACATAAATTACAATTGGAATAGACAAAAGAGTGATAATGGGAGGCTATCTTTATAGAAAATGTAACTCAGAGAAGTAGAGTAGATGTGGCATTATCTGATCTAATAATCACTTACAGGAGAATCCTCAAGGCAGTATTAGTGAAACTTTATATTTTCTTATATGAATTATATGAGTAAGGATCAGAGATAATTTTTTCTTGCGAATGTAGTAAATAAATTTCAATATTGCGAACGACTGCAGAAAGTCTTCGATAAAATTGTGAGATGGACAGGAGACAATGGTATGTATGGCTTTTAGTGCCGGGAGTGTCCGAGGACATGTTCGGCTCGCCAGGTGCAGGTCTTTTTATTTAACATCCGTAGGCGACCTGCGCGTCGTGATGAGGATGAAATTGTGATGAAGACGACACACACACACACTCAGCCCCCGTGCCAGCGAAATTAACCAATTAATATTAACATTTCCGACCCTGCCGGGAATCGAACCCGGGACCTCTGTGACAAAAGGCCAGTACACTAACCATTAGCCATGGAGTCGGGCGGTATGATAGCAAACGGGATGAAAAGTCCTCTCAGTTTTAATTACTAAGTTGAGGGCGTGATAAGGTAGTATCTCACAGGGATAGTATCTACTGTAGGTGTCAATAAGGAAAGATCTTCATTGGGATAATTATATTTACAAGGTTGTAATCAATTGTTACAGATCTCTTCACATGGTTATGAGGATATTTAGGGGTTGTGATAAGGATGTAAAGGAGAGGTCATATAGGTTTCAAGTAAGACCTCAATTAGAGTATCGTTCCAGTATATGGGACCCACACCAGGGTTACTTGATTTGAGAACTGGAAGAATCCAAAGAAAAGCAGCCCGATTTGTTCTGTTTGATTTCCGACAAAAGAATAGCGATACGAAAATATAGCAAAGTTTGGGTTGGGAAGATTTAGAAGAAAAGAGACAAGCGGCTCGGCTAAGCGGTATGTTCAGAGCTGACAGTGGAGACATGGCATGGAATGACATTAGTAGACGAATAAGTCTGAGTGGTGGTTTTACATGTAGAAAAGATCACAATATTAACATACATTAAAGTAGGATTTCAAGATGTCAAATTGGGGTAAATACACTCAAGTTCATCTTTGATGGTTGGCACTGGGTCACAGCGCGGCAACCGTACTTTCACCATACCCCACACATTTTCGACTGGCGACAAGTCCAGTGATCGGCGGGCCAGGGCAACAGTCTGACATCCTGTGACAACAAGAAGGCATGTGTTCGTGTAGCAAAATGTGGTCGTGCGTTGTCCTGCTGAAATATGGCGTCTGGGGTGTCATGCAGAAAGGGTATGACCACTGGTCTCAGGATGTCATTCACAGTGCCCTGGACACGCACGAACTGTGATTTGTGTTTGTACCCAGTAGCACCCTCCATGAGGCCGTAAGTTGGCGCTGTATGTCTTGTGCGAATGCAGTCAATGTAATGCCTCTCTCCCTGTCTGCGGCGAATCGAAATGCGGCCATAATTTTCAAACAAACAGAACCTGGATTCGTCCGAAAACACTATCTGCTGCCATTCCTGTCCCCAGTGATATCGTTGCATGCACCATTACAGTCTAGCATGTTTATGCACATTAGTCAAAGGTAGGCGGAGAAGTGGACGACGCGCCGGTCATCCACACCGTAATAAACGGCGACAGACTGTCACTACTTATAGTGTACGATATGGTACCCTGTTCCACTGTTGCGCCAGAGCCGAGGAGGACGCAGATCTCTCCTGCAATGCCATTCGGATGGGGTGTCGATCTTCGGTGGCTGGTCTGGGTGGTGCGACCAGACCCATCTCGTCGTGTTCTACGGCCTTCTGTGAAACATTTTGCACACACTCGTTGCACTGCCGACACACTTCGTCCCACGCGAGCAGCAATTTCACGTTCTCTCATGCCAATAACGCGCCCTCTTCCAAACACGCTCATTTGACGGTACTGTTCTCGCATACGTCTGTGAGGCATCCTGTACATCCGCTCAAGTCACACTGATCAATTAACTTCGGTTTATAGCGACAACGAGAGCCGCAGGCACATTTTACCAGTCGGTGGTGGTGTGCCGTTATATCGATGTGGACCTTGAACTTGAGGGCTGACATGATTCAAATGCTAATCATTTCTTTAGAACATACTAATGCACATGTCCTGCGAATATGAACTTCCTATCTGTAGTCTTCGAAGGTCTTCTGGTTTTTATGAACATGCGTGTATTTGTTTGTAGGAAAAGGAGTTATGGAAGGTATAATTTAACAAAGGAGATGTTTGATAAATTTTCAAATTCTTTGAAATTATTTAAGAATAGTCTAAGTAAACAACTGATAGGGAAATTGACAGCTGGGTGACTGCCCTAAATGCAGGTCGATGGTCATTGAACGAGGTAACCTTTCAGGTGTCTCAGTTATACACATGCTGCGGAACGTATCGACTCTAGGTTTTCTTTTCTCAGGAAATCGCTTCTGATGCAGGGAAAGAAAACTCGCGTCCTCATCCCGCGCTGGTGCAGCTCTTTTCAGGAACATCCCCAATGAGGTGCATGTACTTATTTAACCACATACCAGCCCCTTTGTCAATCATAAATTTCTGACAGTGCGGGGAACTGAACGCGGACCCCCGAGGACGACAGCTACGGAAGCGGACTTTGATACAGGTGTGGCTATTGTAATGAATTCTGTCACGTGCTTCCATAGATGAGTCAAATATCAACGAATCATCAATATAATACGAGTGCAGATTAGTGAAAACACATTGCGTTCTCTTCCTTTACACGGGTGAATGAACAAGTTTTGTGTAGAGACCATTTTTCCAGGTGTGTACTACAGAATACGTGGTTAACATTATGTTATTGATCAAAAGAGACGATCTGCCGTTCATGGGTAGAATGAATTGGTGAATTACTTCAAAACTATCTGCAAATATCAATACTACTAGTCTACTAATAATAATAATAATAATAATAATAATTTTATTATATTACATCCCACTAACTACTTTCAGACGGATTTCGGAAACTCTGAGGTGCAGGAATTTTGTCCCGCAGGACATCTTTCTCATGCCAGTAAACATACCGACACAAGGCTGACATACACTGACTGACAGAGCAAATGCAACACCAAGAAGGAGTGGTCAGAACTTTATGCCAATTGCAGGGTAGACTGACGTCACTCAGGTATGCTCATGATGTGAAATGCGCCGCTGTGCTGCGCACGTAGCGAACGATAAATGGGACACGGCGTTGGCGAATGGCCCACTTCGTACCGTGATTTCTCAGCCGACAGTCATTGTAGAACGTGTTGTCGTGTGCCACAGGACACGTGTATAGCTAAGAATGCCAGGCCGCCGTCAACGGAGGCATTTCCAGCAGACAGACGACTTTACGAGGGGTATGGTGATCGGGCTGAGAAGGGCAGGTTGGTCGCTTCGTCAAATCGCAGCCGATACCCATAGGGATGTGTCCACGGTGCAGCGCCTGTGGCGAAGATGGTTGGCGCAGGGACATGTGGCACGTGCGAGGGGTCCAGGCGCAGCCCGAGTGACGTCAGCACGCGAGGATCGGCGCATCCGCCGCCAAGCGGTGGCAGCCCCGCACGCCACGTCAACCGCCATTCTTCAGCATGTGCAAGACACCCTGGCTGTTCCAATATCGACCAGAACAATTTCCCGTCGATTGGTTGAAGGAGGCCTGCACTCCCGGCGTCCGCTCAGAAGACTACCATTGACTCCACAGCATAGACGTGCACGCCTGGCATAGTGCCGGGCTAGAGCGACTTGGATGAGGGAATGGCGGAACGTCGTGTTCTCCGATGAGTCACGCTTCTGTTCTGTCAGTGATAGTCACCGCAGACGAGTGTGGCGTCGGCGTGGAGAAAGGTCAAATCCGGCAGTAACTGTGGAGCGGCCTACCGCTAGACAACGCGGCATCATGGTTTGGGGCGCTATTGCGTATGATTCCACGTCACCTCTAGTGCGTATTCAAGGCACGTTAAATGCCCACCGCTACGTGCAGCATGTGCTGCGGCCGGTGGCACTCCCGTACCTTCAGGGGCTGCCCAATGCTCTGTTTCAGCAGGATAATGCCCGCCCACACACTGCTCGCATCTCCTAACAGGCTCTACGAGGTGTACAGATGCTTCCGTGGCCAGCGTACTCTCCGGATCTCTCACCAATCGAACACGTGTGGGATCTCATTGGACGCCGTTTGCAAACTCTGCCCCAGCCTCGTACGGACGACCAACTGTGGCAAATGGTTGACAGAGAATGGAGAACCATCCCTCAGGACACCATCCGCACTCTTATTGACTCTGTACCTCGACGTGTTTCTGCGTGCATCGCCGCTCGCGGTGGTCCTACATCCTACTGAGTCGATGCCGTGCGCATTGTGTAACCTGCATATCGGTTTGAAATAAATATCAATTATTCGTCCGTGCCGTCTCTGTTTTTTCCCCAACTTTCATCCCTTTCGAACCACTCCTTCTTGGTGTTGCATTTGCTCTGTCAGTCAGTGTATTTTAGCACTTTCAAATACCACCGAACTGAGCCAGGATCAAACCTACCACGCTGGGATGGGAAGGCCAATGCCTGAACCGTCTGAGCCACTCAGCCCGGCTGCAAAGATCAGGGTGCGAATCGTGGGTTCTCAAAAATCATAACGATTCATTCACAACGACGACGCACTCCCGGCTCGCTGGAGATAAAGAATAGAGATAGCACGAGCAAATCTTAAGTTGAAATTAGTAATTAGTAATGAAAATGAAAAGCTACTGCCTCTTTCCAGTCATTCGACCGGGTCTGGAAAGGAATGAATGAAGCGCCGATCTGGCGGCGAGGATAGAAGTTGTGCCGGCTGCCGAAGCCTGTTGCCTGTAGAGAATGTTGAACAACAGTAAGAATGTAGAAAGTTGGCATACGTAGGATACATGCTAAAGTATAGTCAGTACCAAATTGTGAAGTTAATGCTACAAGGGAAAGGAAGTTCTCAGAGGTGGTGATAGAAAGGGAGCATCCCCACAAAGGCGAATACACCACATTGACAACGCAGCACGTTCAGGATGAAGAAGAAGAAAATGATTTTAGTTTCAGCGCTGAGTTATTGATCTTAACTTTCTTACCTGCCAAACGTACTCGAATAGATTCATTAGACTTAATATTATACCTTTTCATGAAGATGTAATTATTTCAACTAAATTAGTCGATATATCTGATACAGGTAAGACATCTGATGGCTATACTGTACCTCAGAAGTTAATCAATGCATTGATATGCTTGTAATTGTTCAATGCGCGTCGGAACGTTTAAAGCTAGTTAGTACAGAAGTTTCTTGCCTCTACCAATGGCTCATCTGAAGCTACTCAACGTGTTGATGAATGGTTATAAAAATGAATGGCTGTAAAACACAGTTATGTACTTTAGTCTTCTCCATCTCGAGTGGAGAGATTCCATGTTTACTGGAGTGGAACTATCTCACCTGGCCTTTAATATTCACCTTCAAGATGAGTCTTTGACAAGGAATAAATCATCCATGCGGTCCTGTTATGCTCCACAGACAAGAGCGTTCTATTTACTTTAGTATCATCTCATCTGGACGAGGAATTTGTTTACGGCAGCAGAGCAGCCGTAGGGCAGGCTCATGGAGCGATTATATCGGGAGCACCGTAACATACCTTAACGAGTGTCGGGCCTGTCTTGTCCGTAATGAGACTCAGCCTCAACTGACAGACTGCATATTCATGACGTCAGGTCTCATCTTTAGGAGAGGATCCATCATTATTCAGAACATTTCCAAATCGGGATAATCTGCAAGAGTATTGAAGTTATATAGTACATTAAGCAAATGCCGAGAGTACTAATTCAATATAATGGAAGAGAGAAAAACGCCCCTCGAGCGAACAAACTTTAAGAAAGAGATAATATCATCTGTTAAATAAAATTTACCAGCTAAAAGGGGGAAACTGTAAACATCCAAATCCTTTAGACCTGAATTTTAGTCTGCTATACAAACTTTTATTTAATTACAATTTTAGTATCATAATGTTCTATAGAATGCTATAAAATAACTATTGTTTCTATGAAAAACGTAACATTGAAAATACAAAGTCTTGATGTGTGTAATACTCATTTGTATAGGTTGAGTTTTAGTATCATATAATAAACATTTATATTACAAGTACTGTAAAGCAAATAACGCAAAGTTTCACAACCCAACCACTATCAGTAACTCCAAACTACAGTGTTTTACATCTTAAAACACAAACACAGTTTTTACCCTAGCCTCGACGAATTAACTGATGGCCAACCATATTTGCTTCAAAGTGCCGTATTTCCTTATTTATTATTAATACAACTTCCCCCTTGAAGGGTCTGCCACAACTAAAGTATAGTTATGTCTTTCTAGTCATTTTTGAATTTGCTAAATGTGCCAGACAGAAATAAGAACAATCACAAGGCTTGGAAATATGTTTGGAACAGAGCTTGTCAGATGCTATATAGATGATTGCGGAGTATGGTTACTGAACCTCGTAGTGTGGCGATGGCGATGTCGTAAAGTCGTGTCCGGTTGAGACCAAGAGAATCCCACTGCTGTATAATAAAATTTAGTTGATTGTGCCTCGAACACCGATCATGAGTCCATGGAAAATAATAAATAATCAAACACAGTTTAAAACTATGTTTCATCCGAGTATCGAACCCGGAGCCTTTTGAGCAATTTTATCTGAAAAAGGATCTCAAGCTCGGAATGGTGGGAGGCAGAAGAGGAACTGGAAGGTCAACATAACGTCACATGACGTCAAAGGAGTTACTGGCATGGCGAACGCTGAAATGAACTGATAGAATTTGCCGTAATCCTGACGGAGTGAGATGAGAAGAAGAGTTGACCAGAAAATTCGAACGGAAACTATGAAAGAGAGGAAGTAAGTGTAAATAACGAAAGTCCAACTGGGATCCGCAGTCTTCACGCACTTTACAATATTTCAATTATATTCGTGGATTAATTTTCAATTATATTTTTAGAATCATTGGTCAAGCCACGAATCTAAAAATGGTCCTCCCGGTAAGAACTAAAGATTTCCCCCATATACAATGGAATGTCGGCGGGTGCAGAGACGGGGTGGTAACTGCTGGTCCGTGATCCGACATCTGTGCACTCCGACCGACCAACCAAGCAGAGGAGGAGTAGCCACGGCTCAACCGTCGCATTCGGGAGACGAAGAGGGGCTGGTTCCCACCGTCGGCTTTCCTGAGAATGGTTTACCGTGGATTTCCATTCACCTGCACTAAGGCGAATGACGGGACGGTTCCCAGTAGAGGCCGAGGCCGCCAACCCTTCACCTTCATCATGAATCTCCTCACCCATATGAAATCTCTCTGGCCACTAGGTGGCTCGCCTCCCCCTTCAGAGGAGGGATGAAAACTTGCATTAGGTTAGGTGAAATGAAATGAAATGACGTATGGCTTTTAGTGCCGGGAGTATCCGAGGACAAGTTTGGCTTCGCAGATGCAGGCTTTTTCCTGTATGCGACTTGCGCGTCATACATTAGCCTAGGTCAGGGATGGCGAACCTATGCCACGCGTGTCATTAGGTGACACGCGAACACGATTTCGGTGGCACACCACATGACCATCTTAACATTTTTATGTACGTTTTGTACTCTAGACTATACATATCTCATCCATCATATAGTCATAGTGTTTCAGGTTTAAGAAATAAATACCGAATATCTAAATTTTAGTTCCATTCGAACGTGCATTATGGCAACACAACACCCACAGGTCCGGAAGTCAAGTGAAATAAATGTCAGATGCAGCCGACGAGCCATTCGCTCACCCATATCAAGTGAATTAGTGAAATTTGGCTTGTGTGTGGTTGCCACCATCGCGTAGTTTTTCTTAGTGAGTAACTGTTTATTGTTGTGAATTTTGTAAGACAAACAGTTGCCAAGAAATGATCCCAATATTGAGATGTGGAGAAAGTATCGCACTTTATTTCCAAACCTCATATTGCACAAATGAGTTTTTTTTTTTTTTTTTTTTTTTTTTGAGTGGTTAGATATTGGCAGTTTAGAAATGGAGTTGACTGAATTTTAAGAAAGCATGTACGGGTGAAAATTTCGTACAACTTGATGAAGCATTAGTGAAAATCGGGTGTGCTGTGGATGGTGAATACTCTCTCCAGAAGCCGGAGAACTTAATACTTGAACAGTGGAACAGTCTCCCACGAAAGTTTTCGGCCATGAAGAAACTTGCTACAGCGCTACTTACTTTGTTTGGGTCATCATACGCCTGCAAGTAGATATTTTCTACAGCGAACATTGTGAAGACAAGTTATGAACTCAACATAAATGACAAAGCTACTAACTATTTTTGCGGTATTCGCAAAATACGACCATGAAACATGCAATCACATGTATTTGGTATTTTACAATATATATGTAATATCATATGAAACACAATTTGGAATTAGGGATGAAAGTCGGTGGTGAGTAGGGGTGGAGGTTGTATCCATTACAAACGAAAATAACAAGTGACACAGTAAACAGTTGAGAATAATAATCCAGACTTAAAATGGCACACTATTGGGAAAAGGTTCGCCATCCCTGGCCTAGGTTAATCTTTTATCAAAACCTTCTGTAATAGAGTAAATTACCGAGCGACTTGCCCGGAGTTTTCAAGGTCTTAAATGTTTCCTGAAGATCCACATTAATTTTTGACATCAAACCCGGATATATTGAAAGAACATCTTGGGATATAAAGGAGGTAATATGAGGTAAGTGGCCACATGGTTTGGGTCACGTCACTTTCAGCTTGCATCCGAGAGATAGTGGGTGCGAACCCCACCGGTGGCAGCCCTGTTGGTAGTTCTCTCTGGTTCTCCATTTTCACACCAGGCAAATTCTGGGTCTGTACCTTAATTAAGGCCATGTCCCTCTCCTATCCCATCGTCGCCTGAAACATATCTGTAAATTGCAAAAAATAAAATTAAAAATGAAATAAAAATAAATCCAAACTCATTCAGTAGAATGAAGTCAGGTGATACAATAAATTTTAAATTTGGAATTCAGTCTTAATAGGAAGTAGATAAAAATGGTTACTTGGGTAGCAGACTGACGATGTCAAAAATATGGATTACATAAAATGCAGTAAATGCGAGCAATGGAAGCCTTCTTAAGAAATCAAATTTTCTTATTTAGAAAAATGTTTTTGAAGACTTTTGTGTGGAAATTGGCACTGAATGGAAGTGAAACGTGGATAATTACTTGCCCAAAAATAAGAAGAATAGAAGCTTTTCAAATATTTTCTTAGAGAAAAAAAAATGATGTTGAAATGGGTAGATCGATTCACAAATGAAAATATATTTAGTCAAGTTATTGGGAGGAAACTGTCTTGGTAAAATTTGACCAGATAATAATAATAATAATAATAATAATAATAATAATAATAATAATAATAATAATACCGAGCGAGTGGCTCATGCGGATAGCGTCATGTAGCTATGAGGATATAGTGGGTTCGAGCCCCAATGTCAGCAACTCTGAAGAAGAAATACCATTGTTTCCCCATTTTCACACCAGGCAAATACTTGGGCTGTACCGTTCTAACGGACATAGACGCCCTCTTGTACTAGTATTGTCCTATATCATCGTCACCACATGCCCTGTCTGTGTTGGAGCGACGTAAAACAAACTCCGTGTGACGTGGCACATAGATTGTGGCCTAAAAAAATCACAGCTTTATGAAGACAATTATTCAATGCCCAGCCTCGCTGGTTAACTGGTTAGTATGCGTGCTTTTGGTGTAAAGGATCCTGGTTCGATTCACGGTCAGGTTTGGATTTTAACCTTCATTGGTTATTTCCTTTGACTTGGAGACCGGGTGTTTGTGCCATCTTCATCATTACATATTCATTCTGCGTAGGGTCCCATCCTCACGCATGGCCAAGTCACATCATGATCATCAACTTGAAAGATCAACATCATGCCTCTCCGGCGAAAGCCACTGCCATTAATTATATATTAATGTTCGGTTTCCTTCTTGAACGGTTAAGCGTAATGAACTTCAGTTCAGAGGGTCCCGCATTCGATTCCCGGCCGGGTCGGGTATTTCAATCTTAAATGGTTAATGCTCTTGGCTTTGGGACTGGGTATTATACTCTCCCCAATATCCTTGCAACTCATACACCACGCACCACACTATATTCCACTTCAATAACACGCAGTTTCCCGTACACGACAGATGTCGCCCACCCTCGTCGGAGTTTCTGCCTTACAAGGGCTGAACCATGCTAGTAATAGCCACACGAAATTATTATTACTATTTAACAATGAACAATGTGCAGTGCAAATGGAATGGACCGTGGAAATGGGAAAATGAGAAATCACGGAAAACCATCTTCAGGGCTCCCGACCTGCTATCTCCCGAATGCAAGCTGAAATATTCGTGACCCAAACCATGTTGCCATTTACCCCTTATTACCTTCTTAATATCCCAAGATGTTCCTTCAACATACCCGTGTTTGATGTCAAAAATTAAGATGGATATTCAGGAAACATTTTGACCTTGAAAACTAAAGGTCATCGTTTTCGAAAATAATCATACGCCTAGGTAAAATATTTTAATTTTCCTCACAATTTCGAAATACTCACTTCCAGCTCGGAACCTCTGAGAGTTTTGGTATATTTCAACATATCTATTGATCAAGATGCTATCACGATATCCGTTACCAACTTTTGAGTCCCTCAGCAATTAGTGTATAATTTTCATACCTGCCTTGATACAGCACCACATTTCGACGTACACTTATAAGTAAAAATGGGTAAATGGCTAGTCTTGCAAAAATCGACGTTATATTTTCTAAATTAAGTACTTTTGCGTGAATAATTACATCAAATTACTAACTGGATGTATATCTCCAAGAAACTTTTTTTTCTGATAATGCTACTTTTTATATTTCTTTAACATTATTTTCTTTCTATTACTGTGAGTTATTTTGAAAGTAAATTTTGTACTTACATTGATACAGTACAAGATCTTTAAAATCTCAATGCAATGTATCTTCTTCAGACTTAATATCCAACATTAAAATCATGAATGGCCTTGCCAGAATTTTTATTTCCTTTTTGAAAACCAATGCAATGTACTAACTTCAGTACATTTATTATCTACATCGGAAGCTGTAACCATATTGTGACCAATTATTATACTATTTGAGAAATAAACAGTAACATCAACACATTTGTCAGGTATTTCTTTCAAATGAGCAATATGTACAACAGTAACCACAATTCCATGATCGCCAAGATAAAAAAACAGACAAATGCATGTCCCAACCCATTAATAGTATACAATTCTGTACTTTTTTTTAACGTGGCACCATTTTAATCCATCTCCTGATTAATTACCACTAAATACAATAATCTCTTTGCGAATTGCAGATCTAGAAGCTCTGTACAGAGGAGCATAGTCCCTTTTCCCTTCACTCTTGTCCGCTGTGATATTATCAGTGAATACTAATTTATGAAAATACATCGAAAACTTGCTTTTGGCACACAGTAAGTCTTCAGATATGCTAAATAGAGGTACAGTATCAATATTTTCAAATTAAAGTGCTATCTTTCAGCTGTGATTGTGGGCAGGAGTGAGCATTAAACTCCTTCCTATAGTCTTAACTCTTCCTGATATTTATTGCTAATCTTTCTGAACCATCCCATTGTATCGACCAATATAGTGCTATTACCGTCGGGTCTGACGTTCAATTTACGGTTATTATAAAATACGTTAATGAACGTCATCGGAAAACGTTAACGTGAGTGTACTTCAAAACTAGTTATTGATGAAAAGTCATTTAGAATCCTGATGACAAGGCACGTAACGTCGTTGAGGTAGCCTTATGTAAATCGTGGTCTTTATTTATTACACACTGACACACTTAGATCCTAATCTGATACATTAGGGAGAGAACAAGTACAGTGCCCTGCGGTTGTGCGCTGGTTCACGGTAGTAGTTTAATGGCATATACCAATATTAAACAGTCTCAAGCCTCAGGAATATAATTACCTATACGATATGAAACATTTGTTACTAAAAAATACTGATAGAAATTTTATTGATGTCTATTAGTTGTGATTGTATAGAAAGGAGATGTATAAAAATTTTATGCATTCAGATGAAATTCAATTACTTTCATACCTGTCGATGTCACTCAACAAAAAATACCCATTAATCTAGTGTCACATTTCAATATGAGATTCATGATGAAAAACTAATTTTAAAAATTGAAGCTAATTGGGTCCCCATATAGTTTATTAAAGGAAAAAGGACCTTTAGTAACAATAACTTTAAATGATAAAACATCCGATAAACTGCTGCGTTGGTTGATACAAGGGAGAGTGTTATGGATTCAATCCCCGTGGAATTAGTCGAATTTTGAATAGCGCAAAGAAGCCTTGGTGTTCTTGTTTGATATCATATTAAATACCTCTGGTGATAGACTTCGAAAATAATTAACTGCTTAAATTCTGAAATCGGTCACTAGAGCTATGATTTCACTGCTGTCACTACAATTGAAAATAAAACAAAATAAATGGCGCCTATTTATATTAATACATAAAGAGAGACTGTAAGTTTGATTATATGAAACGGGTAATTTTAGAAATCGATTTTGAAATTTCGCTGATCATTTGAAAGATAATATCATTCCGGGTACATAGGCTATGTACTATCCTGGAATATCAAAGTGTTTCCGTGATAACCATGATTTAAGGAGAACATGACAGCAGAAATAAATCTGAAAGTTTGTATGTTTGCCTATCTATACTTTTTCGCGTAAAAAGCTACTTGGCTGATGGAGCTCACATTTGGCAAGGTGATACATTTGTTTAAGCACAAGCTTCTTATTATCACGCTATCCGTTACGTGGTTTATGTAGCGATAGAAAATGTGAAGCAAGTTAGAGGAAAACGTAAGCTTGGGACCCTTAAGATTGAATACGCTGCCTAAACGATTAGTTCTATTGAAAACTACGGACTGTACTTTAAATTCAAGTTCTCAGAAAAATGTTTATATGAATTTTCTTTGTATGTCTGACAGTTTTCGAGAAAAGAAGTTTTATTATGTTTTTGCGCATGCTTTATCATTTTTTTTCTCGTAAAAGCAACTTGACGGACCGGAATCAAATTTGTCAAGCATGCAACTGGATACTTCGGTTAAAATATAGGCTTCTTACGTATACAGTGCATATTACGGGGGCTCTGTACGGAAATAAAATGTGAAGCAAATCAAAGGAAAATGTAGGACGCCTGGGACCCTTAAAAGTGAATACAGTTTCTAAATGGTTAGTCCTATTAAGTAATGCAGTCAGCTAGTGTACTTAAAAATCTAATTCCTAGAGAAAGTGTGTAAGCTTTTCCTTCGCAATTCTAATAGTATTCTAGACAAAGACACTTTTCTGTATTTTACTAACACAGTATTTCGTAAGCGGGCAATGTAGCGAAAGAAAATGTGAAGCAATTTAGAGGAAAATATACTCCTGGTATCCTTAAAAGTGTTTAAAATGCCCGGGTAGTTAGTCCTACTAAGAAATGGAGCAGAGCAGGTACACTTAAAATTCTTGGTCACTCAAATAATTTCCGAGAAAAGAATGTCTTAATTTTGGTGCATTCCTTCGGAACAGTTAAGCACATTCGTGTGTGATTCACGGCGCCCATTTACCCTCTTGCCTTTTCTATACTTTTTGCGGTATACAACTGACTCCGCTTCCGTTTGAGGAAAGTACACTAGCGCCGCGTGTGAGGCTATGTTGAATGTCTTTGATTGTCAAGGAACTTGAATATATTAAACAATGACGAAACAATAATATAATATAATATAATATAATATAATATAATATAATATAATATAATATAATATAATATAATATAATATAATATAATATAATATAATATAATATAATATAATATAATATAATATAATATAATATAATATAATATGGATCGTTTTAACTCTCGCTTAGTCTCAGCCTTCCTGATTCTTAACATTCCTCAAGTTAACACGAGAAATTTTAGAGATACGTCTTGAAAACACACCGTTCTTTAGGAAACCTTTTGACATAATATCTGTACGCTTGCCAATTATCCCTATAATATTCCAATAATAATGAAAAACCTACAACCTGTTTCACCATCATCATCATCTGTTTACCCACCAGGGTCGGCTTTTTCCCTCGGACACAGCAAGGGATCCCACCTCTACCGCCTCAACGGCAGTGTCCTGGAGCTTCAGACTCTTGGTCGGGGATACAACTGGGGAGAATGACCAGTACCTCGCCCAGACGGCCTCACCTGCTATGCTGAACAGGGATGGGAAGATTGGAAGGGATAGGAAGCGGCCGTGGCCTTATGTTAGGTACCATCCCGGCATTCGCTTGGAGGAGAAGTGGGAAACCACGGAAAACCACTTACAGGATGGCTGAGGTGGGAATCGAACCCACCTCTACTCAGTTGAGCTCCCGAAGCTGAGTGGACTCCGTTCCAGCCCTCATACCACTTTTCGAATTTCGTGGCAGAGCCGGGAATCGAACCCGGGCCTCCGGGGGTGGCAACTAATCACGCTAACCACTACACCACAGAGGCTACAACCTGTTTTCCAGTCATTAACCGGGTCAGGGATGTAATGAATGAAACATATATAGGCTGTTATTACAATGGGGTCGCCACTCCCAAGGTGATTTTATTAATGAGTGATAAATGCTATGAAATGATAATGGAGAGTGTTGCTGGAATGAAAGGTGACAGGGAAAACCGGAGTACCCGGAGAAAAACCTGTCCCGCCTCCGCTTTATCCAGCACAAATCTCACTTGGAGTGGCCGGGACTTGAACCACGGTATCCAGCGGTGAGAGGCCGACGCGCTGCCGTCTGAGCCACGGAGGCTCTCCAATAATAATAATAATAATAATAATAATAATAATAATAATAATAATAATAATAATAATAATAATAATAAACATTCCTAATTTTTCCGTTCAATTTGTACTTACGCAGATGCGTATTAAAAGCCGCTATTTTTGCGTTAATATTGCTGTATTGTTAGTTTTCTCACCGTTGGCGGACCAAATAAGGCTTTGCGAAAATCACAGAGACAGTTTTTCTGAGGATGCCAGGTAAAAAAGTGAAATGGCGTATGGCTTTTAGTGCCGGGATGGTCCAAGGACAAGTTAGGCTCGCCAGATGCAGGTGTTTTGATTTGACTGTCGTAGGCGACCTGCGCGTCGTGATGAGGATGCAATGAACATGAAGATGTCACATATACCCAGCCCCCGAGTCAGCGAAATTAACCAATTATGGTTAAAATTCCCGACCCCGCCGGGAATCGAACCCGGGCCTCATGTGACCAAAGGCCAGCACGCTAACCATTTATCGATGGAGCCGGACAGGATGCCAGGTGGCTGCCATCACATTTAAAACTCCCCAACTGGCTGTCGAGGGGGCCTGCCATAGCAATGATAATCCTCTAACCCGGTCTGCATCTGAGGAAAGACGTGGGCGACTTAACCGTCGTGTTTCTGGGTAGCGCTAAGAGCTATGCAATTTAAAAATCTTACTTACAACGTGTACACTACTTCATCTTGAATTCTGTACGGAATGAAGAATTCCGCAGCGAAGCACGAGTACATCAGCTAGTTAAAAATAAACTAGCTGTATCCGTTTGCTTCGTTGCACGCATAAATCTCAATCTGTTTCAAGAAAGAAGTTTTAACTACAAGTGCATTTTACCAACGGGATGAACCGTGTCGCATAATAATAATAACCAGGTTCATTTCATTCTTCAAAAATGGAGCCAAAATGTACCCAGTAAGAGATATATAGGGTCCGCCTCTGTGGTGTAGTGGTTAGTGTGATTACCTGCAACGCCCGGAGGTCCGAAAAGTGGTACGAGGGCTGGAACGGGGTCCACTCAGCCTCGGAAGGTCAACTGAGTAGAGACGGGTTCGATTCCCACCTCAGCCATCCTGGAAGTGGTTTTCCGTGGTTTCCCACTTCTCCTCTACGGCCGCTTCCTTCCCTCTTCCTTGTCTATCCCTTCCAATCTCCCCCCCCGAAAGGCCCCTGTTGAGCATACCAGATGAGGCTGTCTGCGCGAGGTACTGGTCATCCTCCCCAGTTTTATCCCCCGACCCAGAGTCTGAAGCTCCAGGACACTGCCCTTGAGGCGGTAGAGGTGGGATCCCTCGCCGAGTCCGAGGGAAAAGCCGACCCTGGAGGATAACCAGATTAAGAAGAAGAAGAAGAAGATATATAGGGCGAAATTGAAATAGGGTACCGCACGTCATCTGAACTGGTGGTGAAAGAAAGTATTCCAGGCAAACATCTTACAAACTTTTATCCGATCAATTTCTATGTCTTTTCACGAGAGTTTAATCCTGATGTAAACATGTTATGTCCACGCCTCCGTCAAAGAAAGAGTTGTGATTCGCTGAGCGTGTAGTACCGACCTCCAAACCGTCAACGTCTCGTGTTCGGGCGTACAGGGCTGCGCATCGCATACAACAGTGCGAAGATCTAAACTTCTCAATAAACGACTAAATCTGGATTCTGTTCACTTAGTTTATTGAACACATTCACGATGCACTGCCTATGGTCGCTTCTGAGCGGTTTTCCTCTTTTGTGCTTCACTATACGCGATGGTCCTACCTCTTGCTCCATTTCGCTCACTATGAATACTGACACTAACTGCTGCTGCAAGATACAACACCTGATCTCCACGCTGTACAGCTTGGGACTTCCCCTCACTACGAGAAGACTTCCTGTATTACACCACGCCTTGCACCTTCATTTCTCGTTATTTAATCATGATTTTTTAAAACAAAACCATATATTTACCGGTATATAAGACAACGGTATTTTAATTTGATTAGTACTCTCCCAAACAAAATGTAATAAAATAAAATTAAATAAAATAAAATTAATGTGATATACTACTTTTCTTCGCGCTCATATACAGTCGCGAGAGTGCGATGGTTGCTTCTCCAATCAACTACGTCCATGTCCACGTTCATAGGGAAGGTGCTCCGCCTATTTGTTTACGTCAGGATTACACTCTCGTGAAAAGCGGTTTTTATAGTATGGGAGTGAATAAATCAAACTCCTTCAGTCAGTGTTTTTGAGAAGTTGACAGGCACTGGATACGGTGTCCTGTCAATCGCCACTAGTGTTAATAGCTCCCAGATTAAAATATGTGACCATCTCCCCCAGACCATCAGTCCAGTTCAGCTGTTCACCATGGACAATCGCCCCCAGAAGGAGCCGTTCTCATTAAAGAGTATTCGTAAGGGATTTCCGCACCACCTCCCTTCACTATTTAAATACAGAAGTGTTCAGCAGGCCAGCTACATACCAGGAAAGTGCTACACTGACTCTGCGAGTCCATCATTTATTTTCAGGACAAATTCTTAGGTTAGATTTCGTTAGCGCTTCCCTTGACTGTTCGTTGAAACTTCCTTCAAGCACAACTAGAATACACTAAACTAATTATGACCAGAATACTATGACATTCGAAACGAAAATGAGAAGAAATGGGGGTAGCAGGCAAGTGCAATAATTTTTGGAGTGTGTGGAGAGTGTGCAATTTCCCACGGTTTTTCCAGTGGTCACTATCCCAGGGAAGGGATCCGGACAGTGAGTCACGCGCAGGTGTCAACAGCTAACGGCCTGGGAGCGATTGTTACACATTAAAGCTGGAAGTGAATGTCACTGGTGGCGAATTACCCATATTCCTGGATACTCCCTTCTGCTAAACAGAACGTCAATATAGTTGTGATTTCCCCTGGTCGCTCTCTTCTCCAAGGCTATGCACTGTTCTAGGTCAATATACTGTATATCGAGTTCAGTGCACTGCGGCCTGCAGAAGGGTACGAACTCTGTACAGGCAAAATAGCTTTACCAAATCATAAAATGTGTTATATAGCTTTCAATTATAGTGAGAGAAGATAGAATAGAGCAAGGGCGGGACGAATGTATCGAGAACCTTTTCGAATCAAAGACACCCAAGTAATCAGAATTTGGTCGCTGTTTTTCAGAGACTTCGAGAAACAACTGGACAAATAGGCCTACAGTCTACATTTGAAGGAAGGCGTCGTTCACGTTAACAACATGTATTGAAGGCGGTGGAAGACATTTTAGATTTTTCAGCCCGTGAGGTAGGTGTTCGCACAGGGATTTTAAAAAACGTGCACCGCTATTCTCTTATCAGCTGACTCCCATCTCTCCCCTCCCTGCAAAGTCATGCTTGGATTACGCAGAATCTTCCCCTCACCGACCTTGCCTATCCCCAACCCCTTCTAGCTACATGAGACTTCGTTTTGCCTCTGCTGCCAAAAGAGTTACTGAAAACCTAAATAAAAAACATTCACTCTTTAATATTTAATTTAAAAATAGCTGACAATTTTCGCATAGGTTGCTTGGAATAGTCTCTTCAGTCATCTGTTAGACGGACGTACCTTATTTCAATTACTCACTGTGTATATTATTTACTTTCCTGTACAGTTTGTACTGAAAATGCTTGAACAAAAAAATTCGGAAATTAATATGGACCTAAAGGGATGATTTAAAAACCATCTAAATCCCCTCCAAACCTGCGTGGGGCACTGGGTTTCCTTGCTTATTCACAGCAAATGTTCGAAATGTCTTCGTCCTTCCTCGGTATTGAGGCTTAACCACTGGAGTAGTAAATGGGGAACTCGTATAAAAATATCTCGTACGGTGCGAACATCACCAGCTGCGATGATGATTCTCCCAACCAGTTCTTGCTCACCAACAACGGGTCTTGCATAACCAGTGCTCTTCATGGGACACTCATGAAAACATAAAGACGATAAGACTGGAGATCGAGGTGGCCAAGCAGAGGGTCTTCTGTCTGTGAGTTCTGGAATGTGGTACTGATGTACGGACACACCAGGATAGAGTAGTCAATGGAGGCCTCATCGGCCAGAAACCACATTCGCTATTTTATTGCTAAAGGAAAATTTCATAGTATTTTAGAGATGATTTCCTCAGGATAAATCCGGTAAACTTTACCGTGCAGGTAATTGAGTATTAGTTATGGTCTTATCAAGTAGTTTCCAACAATACACACACCCCACACGTTGACGGGGAATTTGTATTGATTGTCACTTTCAACAGTAGCGTATGGATTCTCATGGGTCCAGATGAGATATTTGTGAGAATTGTAGATCTTCTCCTGAGTAAACATACCTTCAACAGTTAAATAAAGTACGTGATGAAAAATCTTGTTCATCTAGTGTGCGATGCTAAAAGCGCTGAGCAAAGCGCACATGAGGTCGATAGTCATCGGACCCTATAGCCTGCATGCATTGACTGAGGAATGAATGATGGTGATTATTTTGGAGAATTTCTAGAAGTATCCAGTTGTCTCGTATTGGCTCGCATATCAGTTGGAGCATTTTGTTCAGTCATGTCTAGCACAGTCTCCACAAAGTGAGTAGCACGCCCATTCTGATGGCATCTTCTGTCATGTTGAACATTTGGCACTCAAATAGCAATATGCTACATTAAATTAACTCAAGATGCGTTAAAACGATACAAAAAAGAGTACTCCCACTGTATTCTACTTGCACTTACATGAAATCAGTCGTTTCTGGAAATTGTAATCGAAGCAACTGAATAAGATGAAACAGTCTCCTGTAGATATCCGTCCATCCGGATTAGAATATGTCTCATACAATCGGAATGGTTTTCCTCAAACAACTGTTATAGACGGCCACATCGCTTGCATGCGTAACTTACGCCTTCCAATGCAAGTGATGCAGTCTCAGTTGAATATTGGGGAGCGAAATTAAGGAAGATGGCAAAAGCTATGTAAGGACACTCTGGTTAATATCGACAATTGTGCGGACGTAGCATTTGGTCAGCCGATGTGTCCGAGGGCCAACCATATTTTGAACAACGGCGAAGGGACGAGTCCGATAAAAGAGATTGTAGAAATGAGCAAACAATCAGAGAAAAATTACTCATCAGATTCTATATCATAAGGAGTTTTAGCAGTTATGACAGAGCTTGTGGTTCTAGAACTGATCTCTTCAGCTTTCCAGCAATCCATTAATTGTGATCTTGAAGTACTCGAAAGAGAGAATTTTACATGCCACCCAGCCCTATGACTGAATGGCCAGCGTCCTGGTCTTGGCCTTGGTTTCCGGGTTTAATTCCAGGCTGAGTCGGGGGGATGTTAACCTTAAACGCTTAATCCTCTTGGCTATGGGACTGGTTCCTTTCCCAGCCTCCCTATAACCCATACACCATCCACAACACTACCTTTTACCCCACTAATTTCCCCATACACTGGTGATGCATTCTATACTCTTCGGAGAATCTGCCCCACAACGGTGGCACCAGGCTAGCAATAGTCGCAAGATAGTAGTATTAGTAGCATCGTCATCATCATACTCACCAGCAAGTGAACGTTTATGAAGATGATGGTAAATGGGTTATCACTTACTATTTTTCCTAATTCTATCGATAATAACACTCATTTGTGATTCCTAAAAGCACAAACACCAGGTGAATGTGGAACGTGTTCCAATATACAAATTGATACAGAAATGCTTTCGGCGATGTTCTCACGAAATATTTGGCAGTTCTTCTACATAATCCTTTCACTTCACTGACAACTCTTGGTTTGCACATTTCGGTTTCTTAATATATGATAGCCGCAGCCTGTTCGTTGGTCTTGCCAGTCGTGTACACGGGAGTCCACCTGCTACCGAACGTATTTGTTCTCTGTTAGTATCGCCCTCACACATCATCTCCCGAGAAACACTTGCTGGAGTACATTCAAAACCAGATCAGCAAGATCATATCTACAGCACGAAGCTTTACAAACCTGTGGAACATATGCATACGAAGGTAAGAACCGGAGGAGAGTGTAGCCAGTATTCTTTTCTACTCGTGTTAGTGACGTATTTCTCTTCAATGTAAATGATGTGCCTTGAAGTCTTGTGTTACAGTGTGTAACCTAATCTGTCTGACCCTGACCAAGTTATGAGTCGATACACGTACCTCAATGTTATCTGCGGTCTCGGTTTAGTACTCTGTCTCCCGTACGATACTAATGCCGTCGGTGGATGCAGGGTAGGTTTCGGCCTTTACGTGGCCACGGCTGGTCCGTGGTCCGACAGCTATGTATTTCGTAGAGTAGAGGTGGGTTCGATTCCCACCTCAGCCATCCTCGAAGTGGCTTTCCGTGGTTTACTACTTATTTTCCAGGCAAATGCCGGGGTGATACCTACTGTAACTTAAGGCCACAGTCGCTTTCTTCCTCATCCTTGTCTATCCCTTCTAATCTTCCCATCTCTCCGCAAGGCCCCTGTTCAACATAGCAGGTGAGGCAGCATGGACGAGGTACTAGTCCTACTTCCTAGATATACCCCCCGACCCAAAGTCTTACTTCCAGGACACTGCCCTTGAGGCAGTAGAGGTGGGATCCCGCGCTGAGTCCGAGGGAGGAACCAACCCTGGAGGGAAAACGGATAGCACTCTCATGAATACAACTGTTGGCTCCAAAGGTTCTCCGCAGAATGTCACGCTCATTCTGCAGCTGGCTTGTCAACAAACGAACAATGACTTTACACGAATGATGACGAACATGGCTTTACGTGGCCCATTCTTACTCCTTACTGAAGGCGACCATGGCCAAAAACACAAGAAAACTGATGTTTCTCGAAAACCGTACAAAAAAATGCGTATGACTTTTCCTTTTGTAGAAAAAGTCATTTTCTTTGTTTCTTGAAAATGTCATTTTAGACCACATAGTACACCATATTTTTCGATAAGGCCAACCGTTTACACGCTATTTTAGTTATTTCTCCTTGGACCATAGCCAAAAATGTTTTAAAAAAGGAATTTTCTCGAAAATCGCTAGTTACAAAGAAAATGGGTATGACGTTCCTAGTAGAATATTTAATTTCAAAGCCACATGGTACATCTCATTTTCCATAGGGCCAACTATTCCCCGATATTTTCGTTGATGTGTTACAAAAATTGCCCAAATATGGGATATGCCCCTGTATAATTCCCCACTAGTTTGAAACGGTGAAATATATCTAAATCTATAAAGTATTCCTTGCGTGACGCGGTATTTCAAGCTATATCCTTATAAATATACAGCTCAATCGGTCCAGAAGTTTTTGATTCTATCCGGAACAAACAAACAAACAAACAAACAAACAAACAAACAAACGAACGAACGAACGAACAAGCAGCCAGACACCATTTCAGTTTTATAGTAGGCGATAATAATAATAATAATAATAATAATAATAATAATAATAATAATAATAATGATAATAATAATGTTGTCAAAACCATTCAAGATCGAAACAGGTGTCCGACAAGGGGACGGGATGTAACCACTCCTGTTTAATGTTATACTTGAAAAAGTGGTCAGAGAGTGGAGGAAGAGACTGACGGAATTAGGGGTGGAAAATGGAATATCACTGGGAAGATCTGGAGTCAAAATTGACTGTCTAGCATTCGCAGATGATATGGCAATACTGGCAGAAGACACTGAAACAGCCACGGTACAAATTGAAACACTTCAAGAGACTGCTGTAAAGACGGGACTTCAGATATCCTTCGAAAAGACGGAATTAATGATTCAGGACAAAAAGAATCCGACACAAAATATTGTCACCAAATATGGAACAATTAAAAGAGTACAGAAGTTTAAATATCTAGGGGAATGGATAACCCCAACAGGACTACCAGGAATAGCATTACAGGAAAGGGCAAGAAAGATGGAAGCAGCGTACCAGTTATGTCGAAATGTCTACAATAAAAAATCAGTTTCATTCACTGCAAAAATCAGACATTACAACACTGGCATCAAACCAGAAAGTCTATATGCGATCGATTGTATTCCACTGAACAGGAAGGGCTTACTAGAAAACATTGAAAAGACAGAAAGGAAGATCTTGAGGAAGATACTAGGGCCCAGGAAAGTGGGTCAAGAATTTGGACTGCGACCAAATGAGGAACTATACAAAAGGACCGAAAAAATCACAACATCCTTCAAGAAGAGAAGACTCTGCTTCTATGGACACATTAAAAGAATGCCACCAGAGAGAACAGCCAAGCGAATTCTGGAATACATGGAGAACAGGAAGACACAAACTAGCTGGCTTAAAGGGGTCAAGGAGGATATAGAGGAAAATAATATATCACAGCAGGTAGTATACAACAGACAGGAATACAGAAAAATCATCAACAAAATTAAGGGATTCCAAGATCAAAGTAGCAAAAAACGGACCGGCAACAACTGGTCACGAGAACGTAAAGAAACCCACTCCGAAAGGATGAAGAAGTATTGGGCCGATCGAAAGAGGAAGAACCGTAAATGAATGATGCTTAACGTGGTCCATAGTAGACCCATTCGAAAACAAGAATAATAATAATGATAATAATAATAATAATAATAATAATAATAATAATAATAATAATAATAATAAGTGAAAGGAATGAGGGGAATACATTTAGGGAGGAAAGGACAGAACTTAGAAATTAAGTGTTTGCCTTTCGCAGATGATCTTACCCTCTTGGCTCACAACCGAGAAAATGCCCAAATTATGCTGAATACTCTACTTGAGATCGCTGAGGAAACGGGCCTAAAATTCTCATACGAGAAGAAGGAATGCACGGAGCATGGACATCAAGGGGAGAGACAACTAGAAGTGAAGCATGGGACTGGAAAAAGAACTGAGAAATTTAAATATCTAGGGTAATGGATAGAAAACGGATTGGAAAAAGAGGCGAATAGGGCAAGAATTCGAAAACTAGAATTGGCTTACAAGTTAAACTAGAACAGATACAACAAAAGACCAATATCTTACAAGGCGAGACAGACACTACAGCACAGTGATAAAGCCTGAGGTTCTCTAAGCTTCAGAGAGCCTGACAATGAATAAAAAGGGTGAGTTTCAAGAACTCAAAAAAGAAAGGGAAGGAGAATCTTAAGGAAAATTTTAGGACCACAGAAAAATGCTGGTCGGGAGTGAAGGAATAGGAAAAATGATGATCTCTGCAAATACACAAAAAAAAATCACTGTCACCATGCCAAAGCGAAGGCTAGCATCTAGAAAGAATGGATGAGAAACGGAAAAACTAAGAAAATATTCACGTACATCACTGGACTGAAAGCTTCGACGAATTGGGTCGAAGAGGTAAAAAGAGATGCAATAGAAAGTGGACTTACAATGGATGTGATTCACAACAGAAAAGAATTTAGAAGCCGAGTGGACAGAATCAAAATAATCCAGGAGAAACCACCAAAATGTAGACCCAAATTGGTCATATCTGAGAAAGAAGATTAGGAAGTGAAAGGATGAAGAGGTTTTGGGAGGAGATGGAGAAGAAGAAGAGGAAGAAGAAGAAGAAGAAGAAGAAGAAGAAGAAGAAGGAGAGAATGCCTTAGGTTCAATGTGGTCGATAGGCGGCCATATTAGGAAATAATAATAATAATAATAATAATAATAATAATAATAATAATAATAATAATAATAATAATAATAATAATAATAATAATAATAATAATAATAATAATAATCGTATAGCCTCAGCTAGGTTGACGCCATTTTTGCTGTCTGCGTGTCCATTTCGACGTTCCGTTTTGTTCTACGAAATGACAGAGAATGGATCAATATTTGGCGATCTATGAGTGAGATTTATTTCATTTTGTCGCTTAAGCACTATATGTGTAGCCAGACGACTGGAAAATTAAATGCTGTATTCATTGAAATGGCCCACAATGGGTGACTAACACGCACTCTATGGCGGTACTGACAGACTTGTAGCTTAGATGCTTTCCAGCAGATCAAAATAATGTCCTAGGCTATCACACCTCCATTAGAAAGAGCATCGGACGATATTTGGGAAGTTTGTGAGTTCTGATCCCACTGGTATTTTCTTGGCCATTTTGTTCTGTACTTAAGATCTCTTTAGTGCTTACTATATGTACTGAACACTACATATTTGGAGTACAACGCTATTGTGGAAATTTAAATATTCAATAATAATAATAATAATAATAATAATAATAATAATAATAATAATAATAATAATAATAATAATAATAATAATAATAATAATAATAATAATAATAATAATAATAATAATAATAGGAGTCATATCAGAAAGTTTTGAAATTAAATCAGGAGTGAGACAGGGAGATGGTCTGTCCCCTCTCCTCTTTAACTGTGCCTTGGAGAAAGTAATAAGAGAGTGGCGAAAGGAGTTAGCTAGAATGGAGATTCCAAGTGGCATTTATTTGGGACATAAGCGCAATGAGCTCAATGTTGACTGTCTGGCGTATGCCGATGATCTGGCCCTGATATCTAATTCAATAGAAACTTCAGTGAAACAACTAAATGTTCTCAGACAACAAGCAGCAAAGGTTGGGCTACATGTGTCTCTCGAAAAAACACAATTCATCACGAACATCGGTGAATCTCCTTGTACGTTGCATCTGGAACAGGGAGAGATCAGGAAAACCAATAGGTTTAAGTACTTGGGAGAATGGTTGGAATCCAATCTCTCTGAAGGAACAGCTTTGTCAACTCGAGTTAACAGGCTTGAAATGGCCTACCAACTGACCAAGAATACGTATAATAAAAAGTGTCTCTCTCGTAATACTAAGATGAAGCACTACCAGACAGTCATCCGCCCTGAAGCCTTATATGCTTCAGAATGTCTAACATTCAACAGGAAGGGACTCATGGAAAAACTTGAAATCCAGGAAAGAAAGATAATGAGGAAGATACTGGGGCCAGTCAAGGAAGGGGACAGTTATAAAAGACGGCCTAACCAAGAGCTCTACAAGTACTGTGAAAGAATAACGAATGTAGCAAGGAAGAGACGCCTAGCATTCTATGGGCACGTCTACAGGATGCATCCTACCAGGTTGACCAACCGGATTCTCAGCTACTGGCAAAATAGGAAGACCAAGTCACCATGGTTGATGGAAGTGAATAAAGATCTACAGGAACTGGGAATAACAGAAGGAATCTTAAAGGATCGTACAGCACTCAGGAAGATGCTTAAACATAAGAAGTTCCAGGACAGATTATCAACAAAGAAGACTGGCGCCCTTTGGACAAAGGAGAGGAAGGAGCAACACAGCCTGAGGATGCGCAACTACTGGGCAAACATCAAAGCCCATTCCAAAATGCAATAGTTGAATGTCGTGGTCCTTAGCTGGCCTATACGAAACAAGAAGAAAGAATAATAATAATAATAATAATAATAATAATAATAATAATAATAATAATAATAATAATAATAATAATCTGCTACTGATACCCCACTCTTTCTGAGCTGATGCCGCCTGCGTAACATGTGTCTCAGTTTCAATATTCTAACAAAGATTTATGTCATTTTTCCTCTTCTTCTGTTCGAAGTTCCTCATGTTCAATTCCTGGCCAGTCTGGGGGTTCTTAGCCGCTTTTAATTTATTCCCCTATTTTGTGTTCACCAACCTAATCCACTGAAGAATTCTACGTCGTATGCAAAACGGACGCTTGGCTCCAACAGCACGAGATACGCAGTTTTTGGATGCTTTTGAGAGAAGGCTATTCTGTATTATAGTAACAGGCTCAATCTGTGAATTGAAAGATGAAATAGGTGATAGGAGAGTGAATTGTATTTCTTCTATAACGACGTCTAGCTCCTTGGCTGAATAGTTAGCTTTGTGGCCTTTAGATCAGTCGGCTCTGGGTTCAGTTCCTGCCCGGGAATATTAACGGCGAGTGGTCTGTTCCACCGGATTGGGACTGTTTGTGTATTCGTCTTAGTGCACTTCCCTTCGTACCACACTACCGAGATAGTGAATATATATCCCACAACATAGAAAGTGCATCCGGTCTTAAAACTGATCCAAATGCACATCAACTGCTGACCCCAATAAACTGTGAAAATGATCAAGAAGAAGACGACCCCTTCCATAAGGACTTATCCATCAGAAGAATAGTAAAATACATAAGACTGCGGTGGACTGGTATGCGGTGCGGATGAGAGATTCAGAGATGCCTGAAGAGAAGTTAATTCCTTGTATTCCATCTGCACTAAATCTGGTACTTCGATTTCTCCTTGTACCGAGGTATTAAGCAGAAATCCTGGTTGATAAATAGGAAGAAGTCAACTCAGAACGAGGGGGTTGGATGGAGTGGACGGAAATTTACAGAAAAAGACATATAAGAATTGGAAAATACAAGCACATGATTGGAATTATCGCAGAAAATAGTAGAGGAAACAAGGTTCTCCGAGCTTTGTCGAGAAGGTGAAGAAGTCGTTCTCACGTGATGCACTGATCCTATTTTCAACTCTTGAACTGCCTTATTCCAGATAAGAATGAAGTATGGTAAAATGTAAAACATTCCAGAAATACAATACTTTTATGCTCTTTTATTTAAAGCATTTGATTCTATTTTCTTTCTACTCTATCCACTTCGTACGGCAGCTCTCTTTTTAGGAGTAGCAAGCAGGCTTTGGCAGTGGAAACAAGTATTTCATAATTTATCTAGAAATTCACCCCACTTCCTCAAGGGTCTGGTAATATAAACGAATAAATATATCATGTACAGGAGAGCTGGCTCCATAGACATATAAATAAAACAAAGGATTGGGAAACGAAACAGGATGCATGTATATTTTGTAGATCAGATCAAAGAACTAAAGGAAGTGCCTTCAGTAAATATGATGGACAAGTTTACCCAACCAAATGCTCTAATTTCACAGATAAACAACGTCAGGTAAGAGAACTACTACAGCTGGGCGTAGCAAACGTCACTCGACGGGAATAATGTGTGCTCCCCATTGATGCAATCTGTGTACCGTGAACAAATATTTCGACGGCTATTTAGTGCACAACTAATGGAAATTAAATATACAAGATTATGTCAGCCATGTTACCATCCTCCAGCGAGGCTCACTTTTTGGACCTATTTTTTCCCTTCATAAGAACGTTGCTCCAAATATTTGCTGTCCATATTTAAATAAACAAGATGCTACGTTCAGGAATGCTGACCATTTCTCTTAAGAGGTAGATCTAAGCTCCCGAAGAATTGCATAGAAATTCTGAAAGAGTTGGTCGTTCTTTTCATTTAATACTCCTCCCCCCAACCCTTTACTTACAGCTGTTGGTAGTACCTGGTATTAGTATTTGATTACTTAGCCTATACTACTTTTTCTCGACTAATGGGGACTCTACTGAAATATTGCATTGGCATAAAAACAAAATGATTTTGGTGTTAGTAGATCCTTAAAAACTTGGGACAAATGTTGATATACGTGTTTTTCTTTTTAAACGTTCCACGTTTAAATTACACCTGTGGTTTTGAAATTTACGATAACTATGCAATCTAACTCAAACACACTCTAGTCTTAACCGCTGGGAAATATATTACGGCAAGAAAAACAACAGAATAAAGTGTGCTCTTCTAAATACTGAGAAAAGAAGAGATGAGACTTTTAACTTCTATAATTTATTCTGAATCAGAAATAAATATAAATGCAGGGATTTTTCCAGTGCTAATTGCTCGAAATTAACTCTTTAGAAATCAAACTGCTCGCTGTGCAACGGCTTTCATTGCCTTTAAGTTTAGGACACATCTGCGATGATAATGATAATAATACTAGTAATAATAATATTCATAATAATAAATTTTTGTCCTACTAACTAGATTTACTGTATTCGGAGATTCCGATATTCCTGTATCTATAAACACCAGGTCACCGTAATGAAGCACCTTCAGACACTACCGGAATGAGCCGAATTGAATCTACCCACCAGGGCTTAGCAAACCAGAGCCGTACCGTCTCACAGTCCGGTGCATGTCCACTTTTAATTCTAGCATTCATGACGTAATACCTTTATGAATAATAAAAGATAACTTTCAGGAACATTTTCTGTTAAGTTACGAAAAGAGTTAAGTTTTAATATTGTAGAATAGAATACCTTCTCCCTTACCGTAGTTTCAGTTCACCTGGCACTGAGGAAAGAGTATATATTTACTGATATGTAAACTGTTTCGATAAATGTATTTACAAAATACTTATTACAATTAGTTCGTCTATTACTACAATGACGTAATATCACACATTTATAAAAATAAACCATAAAAAGAAATAATACTACAAATCATGTATTCTCTCCTTAACGTATACATATGAGTTTCAAAATAATAAAACATATTTAAGTCTGGAATATTTCGAAAATTGATGACATTTTTCTGAAACATGCTGTAATTTCGTAAATATTTGCACTATTTAGAATTAATTTAAATTTCTTCCTTAGGGTCGTATTAATCAACTCGTCAATAGGACTAAAATGATATTTAAAAAAAACATTTCAGCAAGTGTCACCATTAAGGGAATTGGTCTGTGACGTTCAAAAGAATGTTTACCTACGTACTTGAGGGTAGTCTTGTCTGATAGTCTATGCATTCTGATTAATATATTCTAGTAAGAGCGATGAAACGTTCGAGAGACGCAAGAAGTTCTTGACAGGCGTGAAAAGGGTTAGAAGATTGTTAAGTAGAACATCATGAAACCCCAAACACGCAACAGTTTGTCTGCCAGGCTTATAAATGAATACGGGACGAGATGAATTTTCAAAAGGTTTAGACTATATTTGTAGCAGCCTATTCACTACGGGAAGTAGTATAGCAGAGTCAATAAATCGCAAAGTCATCAATGATCTACATTCAGGTCTGTCACCCAGGTGGCAGATTCCATAATAGTTGTTAATCTAGCCATTTCTTAAATTATTTCTAAGGAATTTGAAATCGATCGAACATCTCCCTTGGTAAATTACTCCACATGTCCTCATTATTTCATATTATGATCCTTCCTACTTCCAAAATCTTAAATGGTGTATTCCTCTACTAATATTATTCCACGCCAACAATCCCCAAAACTTAGAAAGATACCGCTTAGTCAAACGGCACGTCCCCTCATTCCCAATTCTTCCCAACTTGAAACTGGTAACATTTTCGTGACTTTACCCTTTTGTTGGATATCACCGAATACAAATCGCGCTGTTTTTCTTTGAAACTTTTCGTGTCAAGTAATCCTGGTATTGGTCCCATACACTATAACCATACTCTGGCGTCTTTCCAGAAAAGTTTACGCCCTCTAAATACCCTCATGACCATGTGAAGAGATCTGTAACCTTCTTCAGAACCTCGTTAATATGATTACCCCACTTATACTAACTCCTAAGTGCTTACAGTGTTCCCCATGAGGTACTGCCAGTCTATCAACACAGTAATTAAAACGGAGAGGACTTTTTCTTTTGGTGAAACCTACAGTACAACCACATTAACCGTCCATTGCACAACATTGTTGAAGTCTTTTTGCAAACGCTCACAGTTCCGTAACGTATTTACTAAGCAAAACATCATCTGAAAAAATGTACGAAAAACTGATTTTTGATTTCAGTTCTTTACTCACTTCATTTGGTAATCCTAAAAATAATGTATTCTGTTTTTTATAAATACATAGACCTGTTTATTTCTACAACGGTTTACATCATTTTACAGCTTGAACATTTAGCTATTTTTCTACATAATAACCATTTCGGTCGACGCATTTTTGTAGACACTGTGACAGTTTTTGTATGACCATCTCACACCAGCTCTCCGCCATGCTGTTCAGGAAGTTGTGAGTGGCGCTTCGGGAAATATCAGGAACCAAAGTGCAGAGATCATCCGGGGTGATCCGCCGATCTTCATGCATGATTTGCTCAACCTTCGCGACTGTCTCGACGAAAATTGACGGTCTTCCGCTCCTTTGTGGTTTCGTCGTGAATTTCAGTCCGACCGGCTGCAAACTCTCTACACCACTTACGAACATTTTTGACATCCATACACGACTCATCATACACTTCCGTCAATTGGCGATGGATTTCAATCGGTTCAGTACTTTTTGCGTTCAAAAACCGAATAACTGCGCGCACTTCGCACTTGGCGGTATCATCCAACGGGAGCTCCATTCCTAACGGCAGTCAGATCGTCCTTTGCCTCAGCGCGGCGTGCGCATGTTTATATGCGAGCGCGGAAAACACTCTTCACAATATTTTGACCAACAGCCACACGAACAGAGTTCTGTATTTATAAAAATATACGAGACCTTATTTTTGGGATTGCACTTACATAAATAACAGAAATATCCCGTATTACTACTTTGCGGGACCCCCCTATTAATCGTTACAGGATCAGATAATGCTTCACCAATTCTAATTCTGTGAGTTCTATTTTCTACACCGTGTAAATTAAGACAACGAATCAACCATTCTATTTGTCTAGTTTAATAGCCTCATTTTACTGAGCAGTCTCCTATGAGATTTCGTATCAAGAGCCTTGGACAGGTCAATAGCGATACAATCCTTTTGACTTCCTGAATCTGAAAATCTGCTTTTACGTGCTTTTCTAGTGGTTTACATTGTTCTGTTGTTGTGTGTATATGTAGATATGGACATGAAGATCAGGACAAAAACGAAGTCCCAGTCCTCGGGTATGAGGAATTAACTAAACGCGGCTAAAATCCTTCACGGGGGCCAGGAATCGAATCCGAGTCAGCCTGAACCAACTTCTCGATGCTAACCATTCCGCCAAGGAGTAGAAAAATATGTTATTTCAACGTAAGGATAAAAAGCAGAACACAGGAATGGAAATTTCGGAAGGAGATGAGAACGTGATGTGTGAGGAAGGTGTAAGAGTTGCGAGGTATGTCCAATTCTTTATCAGACCCCTGTGTTGTTTAAGGAGAGCCGTAGCAAACTCATTCTTCAAACTATGTATCGCTATACTGTACATAGGAGGGAGGGTGTAATAATAATGGCGTATGCCGTCCGAAGAGGCCTGGTGCGGGTATTTCGAATTGACACTTACGGGGGACCTGCGGGTCTATGAGGATGGAGCCCCACCTATGATGAATTCTATTCTTGAAGACGGCACACACACACACACACACACACACACACACACACACACACACACACACACATACAGAGAGAGAGAGAGAGAGTTTTCTCAAGCCAGAGAAATAAACCAATTAAGGTTAGGGTCTCCGATTCGGCCGGAAATCGAACTCAAGCCCCTTGGGGCGATGGCCAACATGCTGATCATTCTGTCTTGGAGCGGGGCCATTGAAGGATTAGACCGACTACGTAACTAACTAAGGAATGTAAGGAATGTACTGTATTTTCGATGTTACTGTCCTGTAGCCGACATGCAATTCTTAGACATGAGATACTAAAATTGGCCTTTATCTACAGATTGAAATGAAATAAATTATTCAAGGTACAAAAATTAGATATACAACAATATGATCAATGAAAACGTTCAGCAAATGGACAGTAAGTTGGCTTCCCGTGGGGGTGCAACAACCCATTAGAGTCTTGGCCTGCCAATACAACTGCTGCCCAGTCAGATAACCGGTGCATACTGGAATGCTAGGCTTACGCGATCAGCGCTACGAAGTCCTGACACGAACTGCCTAGCCTTTTGGTCAATGTTTCTCGTATTATATCATTCCCCACCTGATCTCATGGGACTGAGTGAATCCAATTCCAGTCTTTCCAAGAATTAAGATCTCCAGCCTGTGCGGGGGTCGAACTCTAGGCTTCCGAATAAGAAAGAGACACTCTACTCCTTAATAACAATGTTGGCAGTAACGCGGATCGGAGTACTGAAGTGAAATGTGTGGCTCTGCAAGCATATAGATAGACTCGTGTCCTCATCCCGAGGTGGTGCAGCTCTTTTCAGGCACACCCCCAATGAAGGTGAGCTGCGTGTACCATTTCAACCACATACCAGCTCTCCTGCCATTCTTAAATTTCCGGCAATACCTGGAATCGAACCCGGGCTCCCGAGGACGGCAGCTAATAACACTAACCGTTACGCTACGGAGGCAAACTCTGGAACATGAAATAATATGACTTAAAACAGTGAGCCAAGATCGGGAAAATTCACATCATGTGCAGGCAGAGAATCGTTTGCTTGTGGTGTGATTAAGAACTGAGTTTCTGTTGTTTGTAAAATTACTGTTGGTTTAAAAAAAACAAAAAAAAAACAACAACTTATATTTGGAGATTCATGAATTTAGAACGAAATGTATCTGATTTATTGCAATAAGCGACTACAAACCTCGTCTCCAGAATAGATCATTCAACTTTATCGAAACTTCTCCATATCAGAAATATAAACCTTTTCAAGCTGCTTCATAGCAGAATGTATTTCGTTCATATCATCATTGAAGTATTCGTATCAGTTTTAATGAATCACTTTTTTTAATGCATGTCGAACTTTGTTTACCATCCCGCAATGTCTTTTCAAAATGAATTACATCCCTTATATCAACTTAAAATTGTTACAATAGAAATGAACAGCGTGCGCGCTCACCAACACTGCAGCAAAATAATCAGAGAATTGTTTTGCAGGAAATGAAGAACGCATGCAGAAACAAAATATTACTCTCTGAACAATATAGTCAACACAAAGAAACACAGCTATGTTTGAAAGGGACGGAAGGGGGGACTATTTGTATTTCTAGATTATATTATTATCTTGAGAAACTGGAACAAGTTAAGTCATTCAGATATTTGGGAAGTTTGTTGACATGATATGGAGGCTGTACAGAATAAATAACAAATAAGAAGCTTTCGAAAGTTGAGGGGGCTTTTGACATCTAAGGCAATCCCTATTGATTTAAGAAAGAGTTTCGCAAAGTATTTTGCGTGGAGTGTAGTGTCATATGGAGCTGAAACATGGACATTAAGAAAGAAAGAAAGAAAGAAAGAAAGAAAGAAAGAAACAACGTATTTGGAAAGTTTTGAAATATAGTTGTGGAGAAGAATGGAAAAAGTGAAGTGGGCGGATAAAGTGAGGAATGTTGAAGTGCTAAGAAAAGTAGGAGAGAAGTGACACCTGATGAAAACTATAAGGAAGAGGAAAATATTCTGGTTGGGTCACACACTACGCATAAATTTTCTCCAACAAAGGGTGATGGAGGGAAAAAAGGATTGAAGGAATGGATGAGGAAGAAGAAGGTTTGGAGTGTTAACAGATGCCAAACAAGGGAGAAGCTATGAGCAACTGAAGCAAGATGCTCAGGACAGGGAATCATGGAGGCTGTCCAGTTGATACCTGTCTCAAGACAGATTCACAGAAGAAGAAGAAGAAGAAGAAGAAGAAGAAGGACCTTAAACGACCTGGAGGGAATTGATGTGTGGAGAACGTCCGCGGGAACGAACTGTACCAAACCCAAATGAACAACAGAAATAATAAACAATCCGGAGTAGAAAATTCTGCTTCGCAAAAGTACTTGCAGTAATCTGTGCCATGTCTTGTTACTGGAAATAGACATTCGCATCACTGGCAGTGGGGAAATCGAACTCAGGTCAACCAAGCTACCGTGCTACTGCGGCAATGAACTAATAATGATACTGATTCTCTGCTTGATAACTTTTAGAGGGGACAGAATACTCTTTAGAGAAACATCCTGACGTGACCTGGCAGATGCACCTTCTTTTGAAGGTGCTGATCGAAGAAGGGGTAGAAGATGACAGTGATTTTCACTCCCTTTTGATGAGACCAGGTGAGGAAAAGTGGGGCACGGGGTAGTTTATTGTCAGCACCTTCCCGTTATCATGGAACACGGACATCCTTTTTGTTCTAAAACCGCAGCACATTACGGTATCTTATCACACTGTGTTTTGTAATATGAGGAGTTAAAAAAATAATTATTGAAATCTTTCAATTTAAAAAGGCGTTAGCCAGACTAAGAGGTACACGGTAGTCCCGAACAAAAACAGCGATATAAAAAACTGAATACTTTTATCCCTTCACAAACATGTTTGGAGAGAAAGAAAAGAAAGAGCCTTTTAATCCATGTTGTGTTGTATTCCTAACCCTCAATATCTACAGAAATACTGTTAAAAAATTTTAAAACCTGTGTGTTTCTTATGTCAAAAACTCGCTTTATTTCTGTTAGTTTCAAGTACAGTATTGACTATTTAAAATAGTGTTGAGTTCAGTAAAGCACTAGACGTGTCTTGGAACTTCCTATATTATTTAATAATAATAATAATAATAATAATAATAATAATAATAATAATAATAATAATAATAATAATAATAATAATAATAATAATAATAATAATTAATAATAATAATAATAATAATAATAATAATAATAAAACAAACCAAACAAACAATCCCCATGACACTACAGCCATTGAAGTGCCTTGGCCTACTAAGTGACCGCTGCTCAGCCCGAAGGCCTGCAGATTACGAGGTGTCATGTGGTCAGCACAAGGAATCATCTCGGCCGTTATTCTTGGCTTTCTAGACCGGGGCCGCTATCTCACCGTCAGATAGTTCCTCAATTCTAATCACGTAGGCTGAGTGGACCTCGAACCAGCCCTCAGGTCCAGGTAAAAATCCCTGACCTGACCGGGAATCGAACCCGGGGGCTCCGGGTAAGAGGCAGGCATGCTACCCTAATAATAATAATAATAATAATAATAATAATAATAATAATAATAATAATAATAATAATAATAATAATAATAATACTCAATAACAAGAAAACAACATCGAAAGTAACATTTTTAGGAGAAATTTCTGAACCATTTGAAATCAAAACTGGAGTCAGACAAGGAGATAGATAATCTCCTTACTGTTTAATTTAGTTCTGGAAAAACTAATTAGGATATGGAAAAATGAAACTGAAGTTATAAATATTGGTAGGTGTCTCCAAAACAAAATTCAACTAATTGCCGATGGCATTCCTATCCATCAACATGTAGGAAGTAATCTATTCTATAACGAAACTCCATGCATTAGCAGCCAAAACAGGACTCCAAATTTCTTATGAAAAGATCAAGTATATGCAAGGGAATAGATCAGGTTTCAACAGTCAAACGTTAATGACCAAATATGGAAATATCACTCAAGTAGACAAATTTAAGTATCTAGGTGAAATTATTTAGCCAGCAGGGTTAAATCAGCAAGCTATCAAAGGAAGAACTACAAAACTTCAAAGTCCTGAAATAGTGTTTGGTGACAACGGACTTAGCTTCGGCAGTCTAGAAAAGTACAGAAGTTTTTTTCATTATGTTAATACTTGTACATTCATTGTTTGTCAATACTTGTTCATATTATCACTAATCATTGACACGTTTACGCAACGTAAGCAATACTGTACATACTGTATATACGCATATTTTAAGTGATTTGATAGCATCTGAGGATGTTCTGGTAGGACGAAACATGTCATTCTTAGTATAATAGTGAGAAAATTTTACAGTTATGTTTATAGTGTTATAATTTATATTGAAATTGTAGTGTGTTTGACAGACAGGAAAGCTTTTATGTTACATTTAACTAAGTCGACGCTGAAAAGTATGGCTTCATTCTTAACAAAAAATAACTTCAAAGAGCATACAAAATTACTTGAAACAGATATAATAAAATAATTATGTAAAAAGGCAAAATTACGGCATTAAAACACAGTAGTAAAAACAGAAGCAATTTATGCATCTGCAATTATTATATAGTAATTGGTGACAAATCTCGAATAAACATGATCGAAAAACAAGAAAGGAAAATCCTCAGAAATATATTAGGACAAAAAAGCGAAGATGGAATTTGGATGAAAAAGAAATCGCATTAAATGATACCATCAGAAACGGAGATTACAATTTTATGGTCACTTACATAGAATGGATATTAACAGGCTCAGAAAGAACATTTTAATAGTCTTATGAATGAAAAATCACAATAATGGGCGGAAAGGAATCAGTGAAGACCTAAATGAAATTGGCATTAATGAAAAAATCATTCAAGAGAGAATAAAATTAAGACCCTTAATTCACAAACACAAATTTTCTACACATTTCTACCTTCATGTATCTATAATACCAATATAAATGGCCCGTTATTGGACATTATAAATTTTCCAGCTAACTCATTCTTGGTTGCCAGCGTTTCGCCCCCGTGTGCTAGCTTGGGCTCGTCAGTTGGTTCCTAGCACACCTACCAAGACGCATTCCCTATGGGAATGAACATCTATATCATTCATGTACCTACTCTCGCCCATAGCTCTCCCTTTGCTTTTCTTACCCTCGATAGGTAGGGGTTTATTATTAGATTCCTAGATGACGCATTCACCTCCATCTTCATCATACAACACCGATTCCGAGTCATAACACAATGTTATGAATACCCACATCACGATACTATTTGATCACAGCGAGTTTACGAGGAGATATTGGGAAGAGGAAGAAAATTTGATAAGAAAAAACAAAAAAGTGCCATAAGTTCAGAAGCTCTCCTTAGTTGGGCATAACGAATAAAAAACACACAAAGTCAATTTTAATTTTGAAGAAGTTATGCGAGAAAATTATGCAAGAGTAGAATCACATTCTGGCTCTGTCTTATCCTTGGCTTTGACAATATGAAAGTGACTGAGGTATGAGCGATGCTAGTAATGGCATTCTGCAGCCAGTCCCTGCTATGAATGGTGTGAAAATGGTGCTCATAGGGTCGGTTGGTGTATGCATTTCAGTGGGCTTGGCAGACTGACATATAATAGCAACTTCTGGTTCGGTGAGGAAAGCAATGGGAAACTACCTCATTCCTCATTTCCCAAGTACGCCTCTTCAGTGATGCCTAGGCCATCTATGACAGCTGATGGCAGAGCTGTTGAGGATCCAACCAGCCTTAGGGCCGAAAACTGAACATACATACATAACTCATTTATAAGTATGCATACCTACAGTCACTCAAGAAAGGAATTGAGCCCATGGTATTGAATAAGTTCCTGGCAGGTACTCTTTTCTCAGAAACAATTGAACCTGTAGATAAAATATTTGTTGTAACCGTAGGGATTTTATCTACATGGGAGGTGAGTAGGAGAGCCGCAACAAACCAGTCTATGCACTGATCACTCACTGATGAGTTATATTGTAATAATATTTAAAATTATTTCTGATGAAATATTAATTGCGAGGAACATAAAATACCACACGCTCATTCTTCTTTTGAGCGACTATACGTACACACCTAACGCCGAGTTGAGTGGTTTAGACGGCAGTGGTTCTGAAGGCAAGATGACGGGGTCGATCCCGGCTCAGAAGCTCAAATACTGTACATCAGATTCATGACGGGAGATTTAACAATACGTACAATAATAATTTCTGCAAGTTCCTGCACGTTGGTGTCTGTAAACCGTAGAATGGCGTAAGATGATTTATTATTATTACCAAACCAAACCCATGGCTCAACAACCTCTACTCGGTCCAAAGGCCTGCAGATTATGAGGTGTCATGTGGTCAGCAGATGAATCCTCTCGGCCGTTATTCTTGGCTTTCTAGATCGGATCCGCTACCTCACCGTCAGAAAGCTCCTCATTTGTAATCACGTTGGCTGAGTAGTCCTCGAGTCAGCCCTCAGATCCAGATAAAAAATCCCTGGCCTGGCAGGTAATCGAACCCGGGACCTCCTGGTAAAGGGTAGGCACGCTATCCCTTCACCGTGGGGCCGGTTTTATTATTATTATTATTATTATTATTATTATTATTATTATTATTATTATTATTATTATTATTATATTACAATTTATTTTACATCGCACCGTCACACGTAGGTCTTCCGGCAACGATAGGGTAGGAAAGGAGGCAAGGAGGCAACCGTGGATTTAATTAAGGTACAGCCCCAGATTTTGCCTGGTGTGAAAGTATAAATATTATTATTGTTGTTGTTGTTGCATAAATACAAACATACATCATAATTATAAACTATTATGCCTTTCAGTGTTTAGTTTGCAGCCGAAACCATGGCACTACAGCCATGATGGACCTTGGTCAACCTAACGACCGTTACACAGCACGATGGCTTACAGATTACCACGTGACGCATGATCAGTGCGACACCTCCTCTCGACCATTATTCTACACATTTCTACCTCGATGTACCTACTCTCGTGCCTAGCTCTCCCTTTGCTTCTCTTACTCTCCGTAGCTAGGGGTATATTATTAGATTCCTAGATGACGTATTCACATGCATCTTCCTCATATAACACCGATTCCGACTCATAACACAATGTTATGAATACCCACATCACGAAGCTATTTGACGATTGTTGTTTAAAGAGACCTAACATCTAGGTCATCGGCCCACAACACAATTTTTTCTTATTTCAGATAAAACGAAATTCATTTATCTGGGAGAAAGGAAATAATACACATATTTCATTACTTTTTTTTTTTGCTAGGGGCTTTACGTCGCACCGACACAGATAGGTCTTATGGCGACGATGGGATAGGAAAGGCCTAGGAGTTGGAAGGAAGCGGCCGTGGCCTTAATTAAGGTACAGCCCCAGCATTTGCCTGGTGTGAAAATGGGAAACCACGGAAAACCATCTTCAGGGCTGCCGATAGTGGGATTCGAACCTACTATCTCCCGGATGCAAGCTCACAGCCGCGCGCCTCTACGCGCACGGCCAACTCGCCCGGTATATTATTTTTATTATTATTATTTCATTACTAATCGAAGGAATATTTTTTGTCACTGTATAGATAGCCTGAGAAATGAATATTTCTAGCCTACGAGTTTCGTTATTCCAAAGGCATTTTTAGATTAAAGTCACAGGTACAGAGTGAAACTGTGGCCGATTGTTCAAAAGTGTTCTAAAAGCTGCTCCCGTTCTTATATGTAACATGTAACATGATTTTGTAAAATACTCTTCACTAATGTTTGAGCTATCACCCACTCCTTTTTTAACAGTGTTGAAATTGACACCCCCCCCCCCCCCCCTCTCGGCTTTGCAATTCGTCCAAATTATTTTCCTGTATCTATTTGTTCTCTCTGTAGTTCTTGCAGGAAAAAATAAGAAGTAGTACGATGTTTAACTAGCTGCCTGATACTACAATTTGTCATTATTATCGAAGCAGTGTGGCTTTGCTGGCGAGACCGAGCGTTTACAATGCACCATGTCTTCTGGTATGGGCTAGAACAAATTCGTTACGTTCATTGACATGTCTCAGTCTCAACCTTGGCATTGACGATGTGAAAGTGATTGAGGTATGAACTACTGTATGCTAGACCGGGCGAGTTGGCCGTGCGGTTAGGGGCGCACAGCTGTGAGCTCGCATCCGGGAGATAGTGGGTTCGAATCCCACTGTCGGCAGCCCTGAAGATGGTTTTCCGTGGTTTCCCATTTTCATACCAGGCAAATGTCGGGGCTGTACCTTAATTAAGGTCACGGCCGCTTCCTTCCCATTCCTAGGCCTTTCCTGTCCCATTGTCGCCATAATACCTATCTGTGTCTGTGAGACGTAAAGAAAAATAGCACTGTATGCTAGTAACGCCATTCCTTACGCAGCCAGTCTCTGTTTTGAATGTTGTGAAATTATCTCTCGTAGGCTCGGTTGGTGCGTGCATTTCAGTGGCCTTGGCAGACTGATATGCAATAGCAACTTTTGGCTCCATGAGGAAAGCAATAGAAAACTACATCACTCCTCTTTTCCCTAGAATGCTTCTTCTGTGACGGCTAGGCTATCTATAACAGCCGATGGTAGAGCTGTTGAGGATCAAACACCTTCAAGCTGAATACTCATCACACTATATCGAAGCACTCTTCTTTTTCTACCGCTTTTGCCCACACATGTGGAGTCACGGGTGCGAACTTTGTCACACATATGTGGATTTGGCCCTGTTATACGGCCGGATACCCTTCCTGACGCCAATCCTATTGCGTGTTTCTGTGGCGTGCTGTGTGAATATGAAGAGGAAAGTGTTGAGACAAACACAAACGCCCATTCCCTGGGCCAGAAGAATTAATCAGAGGCGATTAAAATTCCCGACCCGGCCGGGAATCGAACCCGGGACCCTCTGAACCGAAGGTCTCAACTCTGACCATTCAGCCAAAGAGTCGGACACTATGTCGAAGCACTATGGTAACGTTTTTATATTATTCATACTTTGTTGCAGTTTGTAGGCCTGCCGGAGACAGAACAGAAATCAAGCAGCGACGAGGGCATAACTTCACATTTAAATCAAATTCCTACAATTTGCCTTACGTCGTACCGACAGGTAGGTCGTATGGCAACGATAGGACATGAAAGGCCTACGAGTGGGAAGGTATCGATTGTGGCCTTAAGTAAGGTACAATCCCATGATTTACCTGCTGTGAAAGTGGGGAAACCAGGGAAAACTTCTTCAAGGCTCCCGACAGTGGGGTCCGAACCCACTATTTCCCGAATGCAAGCTGGCAGCATCGTGACTCAAATCACGCGGCAACTTGCTCGGTACATTTAAATCATTCGAGAATGTAATGTATTCCGGAAATTTGATTTGGCGAGCTGGGAACTCGTGAAAACCGCAGCTCGTGATATTCGCGTAGTGAAATCAAATTCGGGAAAATGGACGGAAACGGAAGCCGGTTCATGTAACGAAGCTTTCTCCAGGAAGTTCATTCGTTCCTCAGCCTCTGGGTGTTCATTGCAAGTGTCCTACCATTGTTCTTACCTTCTGGTACAGGTTTATTTACTTACAGGATTTACTGAGGGCTCCGCCCATTGTTATATTAGTTTCGCGTGATATTTTTCTATCTCTGTAACTTAGCAGTTATTTTCCGTGATCCATGTTATGCATGGTCACGTTCCAAACTATCACTCCAGAAATTTTGTTGTACGCTAGCCCTGAGAAGATTATAGTGTGAAAAGAACCATGGAAAAGCGTTTGGGTGGGGGTAGTAGAGCAATTCCGTGTATTCCCTGCCTGTCCCGGGAGGCAACTAATAGGGGACCCAAGGAGGTCTGGACTTGGGATCGTAGATTACAACCACGGGGCCTGTAGGTTGTCCCGGTGTTACTTCCACTTACTTGGTCAACTAACTTTCTTTCCCGGCCCCGACGCTATCAGGTTTGCAGGGCATAGAATGGTTTTCATTTTCACGTCCTTCGTGGTCTTTTCCTTCCTTCATTCTTCGAAGTGTCGTACTCATTATCTCTGATTAGTGTTGATAGAGGATGGTTACCCAGTTGTACTTCCTCTTAAAAGAATGATCGCATCAAAACAATTTATGGACTACCTTTGGTGGGTTTTGAACCCACCATCTCCTGACTACAAGTTTACGGCTACACGATTCGTGCGTATCGAATAGCCAACTAGCTTGGTTCGAATTTCTCCAGCGAAAGCCAGAGGTTATAGTCATCGACCGTAGTAGTAATTCGTAGGCGACATATTAGGTCCAATTATTATTACCCAACATTTTGTGTCCGAACAATTTCACATTTATTTACTCTTACACATCTGGCAACTTACCGTGTTGGTATTTCTTCCTGCATTTAAGTGACTGACAGCATGGAAGCAGTCAAACTTCGACATCCACCTTCTGGTCATAGCCTAATTTGCATACAATGTCCGCAAGAGACAAACAATCCTTCCTTCCTGACGGTAGGTCTTCAGTTGATATGCCCCCCCATCTTTTGACTTTGTTTTACTTCTATCAGTAGGGTTACGTGCTGATTTATTTGTATTTACAGATTCATTTACATTTATAGCCAGTTTAAGGGACACACCATGCACGTTCAAGATCGGAAGTTGCTAACGACGCACAAAAATGAAGTTCGGAGATGAGTGTCCGTACACGAGAAGGGTCGTATTGTATTCTCGCACGAAATTCAAGCACTAACAAGAATAAGTAAAAGAGATTGGAATAATTATATTGTTAAACAATCTGGTTGTAACCGATAAAGTCGATCGTAGAGGAAAATAATAGAATATTTTACACGCAAGTAAATACATTCATTTCTTACCCTTTACATTTATATGCTGAAAGATATTCCACACAAATTATGACAGTCATGGGGAGATCATAAGTTCGAAAAATGTCATTTCTGAACATAGAGCGATCGCTGTTTTCACAAGTACAAGTCTCTACTTTGCAAAGAGAACATTTGCCGGGAGTCTGATATTTAATCTCACTTTACACAATTATTTGTTATGTGTATATAACCTGTATCGAAGGTTTTGTTTTAGATATTTTCCAGTGCACTGACTGTGCTTCTTATCCTACCATCATGTAGTTTAAGGATTGTGACTGTACATATATCACACACCCGCGCTGTAATCATTACAACGTATTATATTTATCATAACTCATATTAATGATTATGTTTATTTGTGTATTCATTTAGTTACATGTTAACGAATAGAAATGGATGGTCTCAATACTGGATTGTGTACGTAATTAATTTTGTACAGTAGTTGGATATACAGAGCTAGTTACACAACTGGTGATAACATTGGAAACTTTTTGAGTTATGTTGAGCTGACCCTTTGGTGTTATTCGAAAAGAGTAGGCTGCGTAAGCCTACCGACACCGGATCTCACTCTCTCCCTACCTCACATCCTCACCTTATACCTAGATCCGCAGGTCACCCACGGGAGGCAAATAGAAAGAGTCAGGCTGAGTGGCTCAGATGGTTAAGGCGCTGGCTTTCTGAGAACAAATTGGTAGGTTGGATTCTGGCTCAGTCCAGCGGTGTTTGAAGATGCTCAGATACGCCAAATCCGTGTCGGAGGATATACCGGCACGTACAACTCCTGAGGGACAAAATTCCCGCGCCTCTGCGTCCCCGGAAACCGTAAATGTGGTTAAGTGGGAATTAAAACAAATAATACTATTATAATAGAAAGGCCTGCACCTGGCGACTCGAACATTTCCTCGGACACTCCCGGTACTAAAAGCCTTCGCTAAGTAAATAATTAATTAAATAAATAAATAAATAAATAATTAAATATCAACGGCAAAGGCGACCATATATTTAAATATTTCAAGAAAACTCGGTATTTGTGATGCTGTTGACGAAACCATGCCATAAACCAAGAGGCGAGATTTTTACAGGTCGAGGAAAAACGTGACCTGGCAACAATATCGATATTTTATTCTAGCGTCATCTGTTAGTCTGATCCTGTACATAATTGTAATTGCCTCACACTTGGGCGCCATTTGTAATTTTTCTGATTACACTTGCCTTAAATTTGAAAGTACGAGTAATAAATAATATAATTAACTGAAATGTCCATAATTTGGGCAGCTAAATGGATCCCTCCAATTTAGATAAGAGCATGATAATTTTCTCTTCTCCCCCCAGGGAGCGTACATCTAGCAGTGCATTTTTTTGAAGAATTTTACATCATATGACGATGCTCTTTTTTAAGGGGTCTAACATCTAGATCATCGGTCCATGGTAATTAATCAGAGCACACCACTGTTTCTGAATGTCCTAAATATCACATGACTTAATCTAAACTTAAAAATGGCTCATTATTGTGTACCATTAGTAGAGTGAGCTGTCAGCGGAGAGATGGCGTGGAATGACATTAGCAGACGAATAAGTTTGAATGGCGTTTATAAAAGTAGGAAAGATCACAATATGAAGATAAAGTTGGAATTCAAGAGGACAAACTGGGGCAAATATACATTTATAGGAAGGGGAGTTAGGGATTGGAATAACTTACCAAGGGAGATGTTCAATAAATTTCCAATTTCTTTGAAATCATTTAGGAAAAGGCTAGGAAAGCAACAGATAGGGAATCTGCCACCTGGGCGACTGCCCTAAATGCAGATCGGTATTGATTGATATTGATTGATTGAGTGAAAATGAATCTAAAGTGGGTGTGTTTCGGAATGAGGAAATTTTATGTAACAGTTCTCATTACTTATTTCCTGGGATCTTTTTCAACAAATCCGTATGGTTCATTTCAAGACAAAATGTTAATCAACTCCTTCTAGCCTCCATATTTTCATGGATTACTTACCTGATGTTTTAGCGTTGCTGTTTATCTGGTCTCAGCTTCGATCCTAAACTCTACAACAATTGAAAAACTGCTTAAGAACCCAGGAGGGGCGCATTCAGTCTCGACAGCGTAACTAGGAAGTAGTGGTGGTGGTGATTACTGTTTTAAGAGGAAGTAAAGCTAGGCAGCTATCCTCTTAACTAGGAAGGCTGCTGACTACAACTCGAACGTTTTACAAGAAGCTATCAAATAAGCAACAATATTATAAGAACTCACAGCACTACTTCTGTATCTTAATCATCATCACTGGACTCCAGAGCTAAGTTAGTGGGTTCGATACCAGTTCAAACCGTATGTGTTTGAAATGCTCAGATACGTCAGTTCCGGGTCAATAGATTTGCTGATACATTCACAAACTTATGCAGATCAAAATTCCAGCACTTTGGCACCGAAGACTATGAAAAAAAGAAGCAGAAATACAGAAAGTAGTGAAGCAAGGATGCAGTTTATCCCCCCTTTTCCTTTTCAATGTTTATATAGAACAGGCGGCAAAGAGAATCAAATAGGAATTTGGAAAGGACTCATAGCCCAAGGAGATGAAATCAAAACTTTCTTGGCTACTTGTTTAAGGTCGCACTAACTCATCGAAGGTTTTTGGAGACGAAAGGATGGGAAAGGGTTAGGGTTGGGAATGTAACGGCCGTGGCCTGTACTACGGTACAGTTATAGCATTTGCCTGGTGTGAAAAATGGCAACCATAGAAATCAAAACTCTGAGATTTGCCGATGGTATTGTTATTTTATCTGAGATCTGGAGAAATTGCAGAATGGTATGAGCACTGTCTTGAAGGAGTGCAAGATGAAAAGAAATAAATCCAAAGCGAAAGTAACTGAGTGCAGTCGAATGAAGTCAGGTGAAGCAGGAAATATTAGATTAGAAAATGAAATTGAAGTACATTAATGTTGTTAGCTGGATAGTTGAATACCTCTGATGATGGCAGATGTAAGGAGGCAATAGATGCAGACTAGCACAAGCAAGGAAGGCCTTTATTTTTAAGAAAATTGCACACTTAGAACTTTGATATAGGAATTAGAAGGACCTTTTGAAGACTTTTGTTCGGGTGTGGCATTGTATATAAGTGAAACATGGACGATAACTAGCTGAGAATAAACTAGAATAGAAGCTTTTGAAATGTTCTGTTAGAGAAGAATTGCTGAAGGTGAGAAGGGTAGTTCGAATCTGTTTTTGTTTTTACTATTTGCTTTACGTCGCAACGACACAGATAGGTCTAATGGCGACGATGGGACTGGTAAGACCTAGGAATGGGAAGAAAGCGGCCATGGCCTAAATTAAGGCCTGGTGTGAAAATGGGAAACCACGGAAAACCATCTTCAGTGCTCCCGACGGTGGGGTTCGAACCCACTATCTCCCGGATGCGAGCTCACAGCTGCGCGCCCCTAACCGCACGGCCAACTTGCCCGGTGTACATCGAATCACGAATAAAGAGAATGATACTGAATTGAATTGGTGAGAGAAGGACCCGTTTAGCGAAATTTGTCCAGGAGAAGAGAGAGAATGATAGGATACATTCTAAGACTCCCAGAACTTGTTCAGATAGGTCTTTTTTTTTTTTGAGGGAAGTGAAGGCGGTAAAAACGGCATTGGTAGAGCAAGGCGTGAATATGACAAAGAAATTAGATTAGAGGTAGCAGTTACGAAGAAATGAAAAGGTTAACACATGATAGGATGTCATGGTGCGCTGTATCAAAACAGTCTATGGACTGATGACTCAAACTACACAACGGCGTCTTCCCACACAATCAAAGTAGTTAGCAGCATCATCAACAGCATGATCATCTTCTTATACACAAACGATTTCTTGAGGAACGCAAGTAGCCTCGTTGGTCCAGTGAGGAGCTATCTAATCAAAAGTTGATGATCCCAGTTATTTACTAAACGCTTATTCAAATGCAATAGACTTTGAGATATCCCAAGTTTTTCTTAATCTTATCCCCAAGAAGTTATTTAGCCTGTCGTCGAGCTCCTTGGATGAATGTCAGCGTAGTGACTTTCGGTTCTTAGGGTCCTGGGTTTGATTACTGTTCGAGTCAACCAGCTTGGTTAATTCCGCTTACTCGGGGACTGGGTACTGATGATCGCTTTAATAGACATCATTTGCATAAAACACATGACAATACCATCCAACGCATGATTGGTGTCAGAATGGCCGTTCGGCCGTAAATTTGAGCATAATACAAATTTTTGCCTACCTCAGATAATTTGTAAACAGATGTTTTATTCTAACATCTTTATTTGACGCTGATCTCCTCCGGGATCGAACTTACTATCATGGGAACGCAAGGAGTATGACTGTCGAACTCCTTCACTGAGAACAGCTAAGCTGCCATTATCGGTCAGTCGTATTTTACAACGAAAGGAGCCTTTAGTACGTAGACCAACAGCGTACGATGGATCATGAAGATGTTTTATTTTATACATACCAGCACAATCCGCCGCAATTTCGCCTGCTACTGTTTAAATTGAAGCATTCGTTGCAGTTGCTTGATTAACTCCTGCTTAACGCTGAGATAGGTAGATCACCTCAGAAGCTCTTCTGAATCCAGCAGCAAGCTACCGTGTGCATGATAAACTTGACCTTACAGTCTTCACCACCAAAAGGTAGCATCTGGAAACAGCCTTTGTATTGTCGAATGCGATCGATGTAGTGCCCACTTTATCATATCTTGTTGTTCTTAGCGCCCTCTTACAATTATTCCGACTAAGAGGTAGTCATACTCAGAGTATATATAACTATTTCTTAGCAATAATGGCGTTGATATCTCATTTCCTTGTGAATTATTTCTTACATGTCCGATTTTGTGATAAATACCTTTGTACAACTTTTTTCACCCTTTGGAAGCCGAATTTCAAGTCATGAAGACATTGTATTTTACGTATTTATATGAATAATATGAAGAATGTTTTATTTTATTTCGAGGCCGAGAAAATTAAAAACAGGTACATTTTGAACATACGGTACCCGTTGTTAACCCTTTACTATAAAAATGTTGTAAGATGATTTCTTAACACACTTTACGCACTTGGACGAATACAGACTTAAATGTCATGCTTTTAGCTTTAATAGCCTCGGCTGGACGTTTATGAGTCCGTCAGTCAGGACATTAGTTTATATATATATGAGATTTCCACACAAAGCAAACCAAATCAAACTCCAGTATGCTCAGCTCCAAAGCCTGCAAATTACGAGGTGACGCGGTCTTTATTCTAGGGGTTCTAGACCGTCAGATACCTCCTCAATTACTGGCCCATCTAGGCTGAGTGGATCTCGAACCATCCCCAGATCTCTGACCTGGTCGGAAATCAATCCCGGCTCCTCCGGATAAGAGGCATGCTGGCAACCCCTAGACCGCAGGACCGACATATTCCCAAACGCTCTGTTATTGTAGTGATTGCTTCATATCAGATTCAAATGAGTACCAAATTCTAGGAAGGTTATTTCTCGACTCTTAAGTGCCATCATTAAAGTTGCTGCCGCATAAACCATTTTGCTATATTCAATGAATTGCGCGCAGAAATCCCGGTAACAAAGGGACTGTCTTTCTCATTCAAATGTCATGAAACAATCACGCTCGGAGCTGAATGACAGGCTAACATTAAACCGCTTTCTGACCGCTGCGCTGGTGAAATCCCTTCTTTTGTTCAAAAGCGGAGGAGCGGGCGACATTGTCACATAAACCTGAGTGAGGCATTTCATCTCCACCTCCCCCTTCCCCCTGGAGTGGTCCACACAAATTTCCCCTGTCCGAGAGAGGAATATATCACTCGCGGTACAACAGCCATTTTACGGTGCAGATAGAGAAACGGCTCTCTTCTTCCTCCCCCTTCTCCACCCACGCGCAGCTGGAACAAGGGCTAATGAACATGACCACTGGCCATTCACCTGCCCTCACACATGGTCCTCACCTTGCCTAACGAATCTGTGAATATCATCAGCAACTCATCTGTGAACCTTTCTAACCACACTGCTGTAGCTCAATCCTTGCTTAAACCACACAGTTGTTATCCCACATTGTACCAACATGTTCTACTTGAGCAGACTTTATCAGCTTCAAAACTGAAATGTTTTCGGCTGCAGGAGTTACAATAACGACAAACCATTACTAAAACAGTCAGGAACTCAAAAATAGCTTTACGAGCAAGTTCTGTCTCTCTCTAAACATAAACAGTACTGTGTCGAGACCTTTCATAAAATTATTTTAATAATAATCAGAATGGTAAAAATAATTCAAGGTAAAGAACTTGAATGTGGTCCAATTCGCCTGACCTGGTCAAATTTTCTATCCAGGAACATCCAAATACCGAATCGCATTCTATATTGCATATTGAAAAGTTAAATATTTTGTGCGCCGTACGGACATCAATAATAATAATAATAATAATAATAATAATAATAATAATAATAATAATAATAATAATAATAATAATAATAATAATAATATCATCAAATATTAATTGCCATTTGTATGCATTTTGCCTTAACCATGACCATAGACATACCTTTTCCCCTCTATCTTTGAAACTGAATAGGTTGCTATATTTCTAGAAAATAGATCTCAGAGAATTAGAGTAGGTGAAGCTTTATCTGACCCTGTAATAATTAAGAGGGGAATTCCTCAAGGCAGTATTATCGGACCTTAATGTTTTATATATATAAATGATATGAGTAAAGGAGTGGAATCGGAGGTAAGGCTTTTTGCGGATGATGTTATTCTCTATAGAGTGATAAATACTGTAAGTTACAAGATTGTGAGCAACTGCAACGTGACCTCGAAAATGTTGTGAGATGGACAGCAGGCAATGGTATGTTGATAAACGGGGTTAAAAGTCAGGTTATGAGTTTCACAAATAGGAAAAGTCCTCTCAGTTTTAATTACTCCGTTGATGGGGTGAAAGTTCCTTTTGGGGATCATTGTAAGTACCTAGGTGTTAATATAAGGAAAGATCTTCATTGGGGTAATCACATAAATGGGATTGTAAATAAAGGGTACAGATCTCTGCACATGGTTATGAGGCTGTTTAAGGGTTGTAGTAAGGATGTAAAGGAGAAGGCATATAAGTCTCTGGTAAGACCCCAACTAGAGTATGGTTCCAGTGTATGGGACCCTCACCAGGATTACCTGAATCAAGAACTGGAAAAAATCCAAAGAAAAGCAGCTCGATTTGTTCTGGGTGATTTCCGACAAAAGAGTAGTGTTACAAAAATGTTGCAAAGTTTGGGTTGGGAAGAATTGAGAGAAAGAAGAAAAGCTGCTCGGCTAAGTGGTATGTTTCGAACTGTCAGCGGAGAGATGGCGTGGAATGACATTAGTAGACGAATAAGTTTGAGTGGCGTTTATAAAAGTAGGAAAGATCACAATATGAAGATAAAGTTGGAATTCAAGAGGACAAACTGGAGCATATATTCATTTATAGGAAGGGGAGTTAGGGATTGGAATATCTTACCAAGGGAGACGTTCAATAAATTTCCAATTTCTTTGAAATCATTTTGGAAAAGGCTAGGAAAGCAACAGATAGGGAATCTGCCACCTGGGCGACTGCCTTAAATGCAGATCAATATTGATTGATTGATTGATTGATTGATTGATTGATTGATTGATTGATTGATTGATTGATTGATTGATTGATTGATTGACCCTTCCTCTCTTCACTGAGTTATAGAAGAGCTAACATTACTCTCCTCTGATTCAGATTAGATTTTTTACTTGATTTTATTTACTCGTTGTGCATAATTTATTGCCCCGTAATATTTTGTAGGAAGGTTTTCAAAATTGGGAATGTTCCATTATTATTGACATCGTCAGGCATTCTCTTTACCACACCTGTCAACAAATGATATTATGTTGTCTGACCATGCGATTCCTATGCCTATTCATATTCTTCCTGTCATTTTACCATTTAGTATCTGAGAATAAGGCCCAGTTCAGTGTTCAGATGTCCTTTCCGACGTCAACCCCGAGCGGACAGACAGAGGGAGAGAACGATGATTTATTTTGGAACTATCAACTTCCCGAATTTACAAGTTATCACTATGGACAACGTGAACTAATAAAATACAGAATATAGGCCTATGTTGCAGTAAATTGTATAGTCCGTGTAAATACGTTGCGTTTACAATTGGTTTTACGTCACACCGACACAGATAAGTCTTATGGCGACCATGGGATAGGCAAAAGGTAGGAATGGGAAGAAAGCGGCCGTAGCCTTAATTAATTAAAGTACAGCTCCAGCATTTCCAGTTGTGAAGATCACGGCAAACGATCCTTAGGGATGCTGGCAGTGGGGTTCGAACCCACTATCTCCCGAATGCAAGATTACAGCTGCGCGCCCCTATTCACGCGGCGAACTCGCTGGGTAAACACATTGCACAGCACTTTATATTAACAACTATAGAGATGAGATTTTACTATTCCCAATGAACTACAGATTGCACTTTCTTGTATTCCATTTTTCCGCAAGCCAAACTGGTTCCAGAACTTCAATAAGAATGCTGGTAACGTACCGCGTGCTTGAAGCATAACCCCATAACATACAACCAAAAAAATATATGTAAGCCTACTGTATTTCTAGAAAGGGACTGTCGGGATATAAATGTTGTTCTTCTCAACGTTCACTTCCGGTTGGCCTTAATGGTGCGCACACCTCGTGAGTTAGGTCTATTATACAGCGTTTTTCCTTATTATTTTCAAGATTAAACATATTTCTCTTGCGTGTTTCTGTGGTGGTTTGTTGTGTGATGTGATGTGTGTAAATGAGGATGTGCATCAAGATGAACACAGACACCCAGTCCCAAAGCTAGCAAACATTAACCAGTCGCGGTTAAAATCCTCGGTTTCCGGGAACCGAAGGCCTCTATTCTGACCGTTAATCAAAAAATCCTGGCACCGCGCTTTCTGTAACAATTGTTAATGAAATAAATATTCTGGTTCACCTTACAGCGTGTCATAGTTCCCGTTCTTCATAACAAGCCACCCATTCGACTGCATGCAAGTGGAGTTATCTTAAACTGTTTTCGACTCGTTGTCCTTGGAATAATATTTCTAGTTTCCCATTTCATAGAGCTGATTTTGGTTTATTCTTATACTATTTTACGTCTAAACTACGGGAAGCTAAAATGTTCTGTCTCGACAATTTTGAAATGGACAAATTTGTTCACTGTTCTGGTCAGTAAAACTTGTACAGGCAGAGCTTCGACATTTTCAGAACGGATTTCATTTCATCTCTTTATAATTTTCCAGAATTTCAGCGATTTGAATAGAAATGTTAAAAGGAAGAAATACTATATGTGTGGATTGGGAGTGGTCTTAGCTAAGATTTTAGTTCTGTGACTTATTTTAATTTACTAAAAACTCTCCGAATTTTGGAATTGTTTGATCGGAGGTTTTTAATAGTGAACTGTGATCAAAATCATTTAATAATCCTACACATAATAAAAAAAGTTGAAAATCAATTATTGTACTCTACGCAGTCTTGAGAGAAAACAATTCTACCATTATAAATGACGAATTCTCACCGCAAATAACAATTTATATCAGTATAACTTATGTCAGAAATGAGTTGTTAGGTGTTCATGCAAATGACAGCCCTCCGGAAGCCTGTATCTCCGGTATTTCTTGGAAGGGATGAGTTAGTCAAGCTGGAGAGCCCCCGGCCGGACTGAGGGCATGTGATAGGCTTTCCTATTGTGCTTTTCGTCTGATGTCTGCATGGACTTTCTGGAAGGTGTAACTATAACTTTCCTATTCTGGACGGACCCCGAAGATACTAGAACTTCATCACCAGATATATAAAAGCAGGCTTGCCTCGAACAGGTAGTAGTGTTGGTCTTAGATGAATTGTTCGTGTTGTGTTGTTGTCTTGACGAGTGATACCTGTAGAGTAGTTCAGTGTGTGGAGCAGTCGTGCTAGTCAACAGACGTATGTTTTAACCTGTCTGCATGGAGCTGCTGTTTGAAATGGTGGTGGTATGTGCGAAGCGAATTGAAGGGTTCCTATCAATCAATACAACGGAAGGGTCACCCGTTCCAGGTAAATACTGTTAGTCAGAGACCCGCTGTGAGGACCAGAGACTTTTATAAGTGGCCACTAATGGCCACTAATTAGTAAAGTGTTGTCGTGCATTGTCAAATATAATTACATGTGTATGCACACCAACTGGGTCATCCTCGATCAAATTATTTCAGTAAAACAGTCAGTAATATTAACTATGGATGTATGACAAACATCCGTAAGAATATGTATTTATATAACTTTCTCTACAAATGACGCAGCGGTTCAATCGTTAATTGTTTTCATTTTTAATTCATTTTAAATGACAAACATTTAGAGGGATGGTAATAAAATAGGAACATTTCAAGTTTTAACTCTCCAGTGTTTCTTGATTTCTTTCGGCTGCGTCCACGTATGCAGTTTTAGTATAACCTCTACATCGCCAGCAAGATAATATTTGCCTCACGATAAAATTATACCAATTTATTTGAAGTATCTCTGTAGTGTAACGGTCAGCGCCATTAGCTGCTATCCTGGGAAATCCATGATCGATTTCTGGCCCTGTGATGAATACATAGCCTACAACATTGCCAGGTGAACAGTGTTGTGCCTGAAAAGAGTTGCACCATCTCGAGGAATACGAGAACATGAGCTTGGTGCGATTCCATGTTTGATTGGTGTGAGGGCATCGAATTAGATTCCCAGCTAGACCATGGGATTTCAATCGATCATGGTTATTTCTTCGACTGGGAGAATTAGTAAACGTACTATACCCGACATTCCTGCTACTCATACGCCATACATAACACTAATCTTCCACCGGAATAACACGTAGCTTTCCATTCATGGGAGCTACCACCACCCTCGTCGGAGTATCTACCCTACAAGAACTGCATTCTGCTATAACAAACACACGGAATTATTATTATTATTACTATTATTATTATTACTATTATTATTATTATTATTATTATTATAATTATTATTATTATTTCTTGGCCATCTTGTTTCCTGCTTCCTTTCTTGCTTTCCAATAGTTTTTCATTATTTCACATTTTTCCTCCTCTCTTCTGTTCGTAGATTATTCCGTTCCTTCTTTCCTTTCTCGTGGAAACCCTTGAAATTCACTGAATGCCATTCTTACTCTTCTCAACATGATTAAAATTTGTTTTGTTAGTCCGGCACTATCCATACTCATTATATGACCAAAGAACTTAACTCTCCTATTTCCGATTGTATCAGATATTCTTTCAGTTTTATTCTTTATTTTTGTAGTGGTCTTCATTCTTCCTGTTACTGAACTCCCCATTTTCAGTCTTTTGCTACTTTGCTTTACGTCGCACCGACACAGATAGGTCTTATGGCGACGATGGGATAGGAAAGGCCTGGGAATGGGAAGGAATCGGCCGTGGCCTTAATTAAGGTAGAGTCCCAGCATTTGCCTGGTGTGAAAATAGAAAACCATGGAAAAACATCTTCAGGGCTGCCGACAGTGGGATTCGAACCCACTATCTCTCCCGGATGCAAGCTCACAGCTGCGCGCTCCTAACCGCACGGCCAACTCACCCGGTTTTCAGTCTTGAAAGGGCCCCGGATTTTTTTGTTCTGCTCTACCTCTTCTATTTCTCCTGTTTTCATGGAGAGCATACACTCTGTAGCAGAAAGGCATTCTTGTTTAATTACTGTGTTGCAGTGCCTGATTTTAGTTTTCATGGAGAGCCTCTTATTATTATAGGTAACCTTAGTCAGTTGATCAGTTTCCTTGTTTTTGATTTATTTGCTTCTTTGTCGTGGCCATTAATTTGAATTACTTCTCCCAAGTACTTGAACTTTTCTACCCTGTCGATTTTTCCATAACCTGTTATTAACACTTGAGGTAAATTTCCAAGGTTTGTCATAAATTTGGTCTTCTCAAACGATATACTGTATAAAATCCAACTTTCTCGACAATGTCTTTCAAAAGGTTCACCTGGATAAGTGCTGCTTATATATTCTCAGAAAGGATCGCAATATCGTCAACGAAGGCTAAACAATTTCTACCTATCCGTTTAAATTTCGACCCTAGCCTTATTTGATGGCTGATTCCTCTTTCTTTCAGCTTTTCTTCCCATACTCGCATTATCTTTTCCAAGACACAGTTGAAAAGAATCGGGGATAATCCATCTCCCTGTCTCACTTCAGAATTAATTGTAAATTCTCCTGGGGTATCCGGCTCCATGGCTAAATAAATAACGTGCTGGACTTTGGTCACAAGGGTCCCGAATTCGATTCCCGGCAGGGTAGGGAATTTTAACCATAACTGGTTAATTCCGCTGGCTCGGGGGCTGGGTGTATGTGTCGTCTTCATCATTTCATCCTCATCACGTTGCGTAGGTCGCCTACGGACGTCAAATCGGAAAACCTGCATCTGGCGAGCCGAACTTGTCCTCGGACACTCCCGGCACTAAAAGCCATACGCCATTTCTTTTTCCGTTATTATTATTATTATTATTATTATTATTATTATTATTATTATTATTATTATTATTGTTGTAAGCTACATGGGAAAATTGTAATGTATTACATCTTGGTTGCTGAGTGCTATTGGGCAAGATCTTGGTGATATACTACTTCTCTGACAATATCAGAGAATTGCGAAGTAATCATGCGTTCTGAAGATGTAATGTGACAGGGGAATAGACACCAAGATCCTTATCGGTATGAGCACGTTCACTTTTCGCACAAGTGACAATTGAGATGCTATGCCAGGTAGCTCAGAGATATTCAATCCTTTTCGCACGCTCCCCATTCTGATAACAATTGAGACCCTCCACTGCGCGTCCTGAAGACCACTTCTTAACACCAACATCTGCACCCACTTAACAAAGAAGACGCTCTGGCAGTCCAATTGTCCGCAAAACTAACCACAAATTGGAGGAGAGAAATCTTTATTCTTGGAAATAAACCCGTCATTTCTTCTCTTCATGCTGACCACTGGTCAGTAGGTGAATGTGGATCATCAAAGGGTTGACAATACTCCCGCCTCCCTCGAGGGGGCTTAGGAAGGGAGACACCCGACGTCACACTCCCAGAGCTGACCCAAGCAAACAGATCAGTCAAACTGCACACAATACAGATGAAAGTGTTACGTTTTTGTGAGAAATTTCAAGATTCGCTATCGATTTGCTTCAAGAATAGCAAGCCACCATTGAAATGATAAATACATTCTGAAAGGAAGGGTGAAAAATATCTCTACTGATTTCTGCAGTCATTTTACTTAGAGAAGCTATATTATGAAGCTATTTCTAGATATTATAAAACGATTGCCCATATACGTTTGTACTCTCCTCTGCAGCTCATAGAACTGTCATGTCCTTCTACTAATTACTCGGATCCCCTAGTAATTATTGAACGATTTTTGCACACCATGCGCAGTACATCTTTGCTGCAACGGACAGAAGCTCTTGAACACCAGTTTGGGTTCAGTTTGATGGGAGAATATTGTGCAACAATCGTTGCATTTAGCTACAATTATTGAATTTCTTCGCCAACGCGGATGGGAGGTGCATGAGGATATCACTGCGTCTCTTAAGACTCCAGCAGAAGTGCTGACGTAGCCTGTCATCAGCTAACGAAGAAACAAATAGATAGTCTTTGACCCTATAATTCAGGATGAGAGAGATTCATACCAAGCTCTTAAACTTTATCAAGTAGCGATGGCAACAATCAGTGATTTATACCGTACTTAACTTCACTTTATCCACAAGTGGTTGGTGATAAGACCATAATTTGGTGAGAGAGAGAGTCCCCGCGTCTCAAGACGTACTCAAATTTTTATCATTCCTTTTTTCTTATGAGTAGGGAATGTACTTCTCCGTGTGCTAAAATACTTTATCCAAATATTACAGTAGGTACCATTTCTTTTTAATAACTTGTTAATTTGTTTGCAGTCCAACTGTTTGTGCCTAAGAAAGCTAGTCACAGGTAAGTTCACAAACTCGCTTAAAGTGTCAACAAAAGGGCCTCAATACTCATGATTTATCTAATTTATTTCATAATGTTACCAAATCGCAGTCACAAGTTTATATAACGTAAACAAATAAGTAATATAATATCCATGCATGGTAAAAAGTTATAATTTTTCATTTTTACCGGTATTTTATAGTGCTGTAAGTGTTACGTTCATGTTGGGCAGACTGAAAAACTTAAGAGCTATATATCTTTGTAAAAAGTCTTCACGAGCTCCAGTTGTTTGCTAAAAAATTTAGAAATTATTAGAATATATTTCTATGTGTAGTGTAATGTACATGACTATATTCGGTATTATTAATATTAATACTTTTCTTTTTCGAATCATGGTAGTCAATTCATATAGAGACAGAAGAGTTTTTTTATAACAAAGAAACAAGAAGCAAGATTCTAAGATTTCCGACTGTGTCACATGGTTTTATAATATTCCTTAATTTTTCACATTCCATTGTAACATCAAGCTAGTCTACCCGATGGCATTACAATAATTGAAGATCTCCCCGGAATAAGGATGTAACCATCAAGTCAGTAATTTTTCAGGAAAGGGGAAAATAACTTTTGGGATTTATTTCATGGTGTACATTACTTGAACCATTTGCAAATGCAAAATTAGTTCATCTAATAAGAAAACAATATTTTATTATAACAAAAAGTTTTTAAAATAATGTACGAATTGCAAGTGATGCAAAAAATAATCAGCAATTATGTCTTACGTTTGTATATAACAGAAAAGAAATCCCGTACATGCACTTTGAACAAAAATGATATCTAACAATATTAATGTAATAATAAAAAGAACAACAATAACAAAAAAGTCAAGAAAATATTTCAAAAAAATAAATGTAATTTCGTCTATGGCCTTTATTTAAACGATCGTTACATCTGATGATGATCCAACACAAGCAGTCTCCACCATCTTGACTGATGTTCCATCCTTACACACGGTGGATGAAGTTCAGATGTAAGACATAAGATGACACCACACAAGAGAGAAGTGACAATACACCTTATTTTTTCAAAATTATGTTTGTCGCATACTTATTCCGGAGAGATCATCAATTGGTTTGTGACATTGCAATAGCTCAGGAAGTAAATAATGTGTACATTGACGAACCTATTTCAGATGAAACATGAAGAATATTCCGCATAACCCTACGATTTTTATTTCATTTAGGTGTTTAGATTTGAGTTTGAAATTACGCCAGAACAGAGAGGAAATACGTGGTATCAATATACGTTCATGTTAAGATTAATGTATATTTTTATGCTTTGCTTCACTTGACGTGTCATGTGAAGTACTGTAGATAATTCTAAACGATAGCCTTACACAGTTTCATATCCGATCTTTCCTACCAAGCTGCCATCCTTTCTTCCATCCTTCCGTCCTTCTCTCTGTCCATTTTTCCTTCCATTCTTCCTTCTGTATTTCCTTCCTACCGCATTCCATCATTTTACTTCCTTCCTTAAAAGTCGTATAGCTTGTACTAGGAGAATAGTGTGTTCGAACTCCTTAATCGATAGCTCTGAAAATGATGTTCCGTGTTTCATAAGAGAAAATTCTCGGTAATTTTCATAATTAACGACTCAGCTAATACCTGAATATCACAATCCGTTCCTTCAATCATCAATCAATCATCAATAAATACTGATCTGCATTTAGGGCAGTCGCCCAGGTGGCAGATTCCCTATCTGTTGCTTTCCTAGCCTTTTCCGAAATGATTTCAAAGAAATTGGAAATTTATTGAATATCTCCCTTGGTAAGTTATTCCAATCCCTAATTCCCCTTCCTATAAATGAATATTTGCCCCAGTTTGTCCTCTTGAATTCCAACTTTATCTTCATATTGTGATCTTTCCTACTTTTATAAACGCCATTCAAACTTATTCGTCTACTAATGTCATTCCACGCCATCTCTCCGCTGACAGCTCGGAACATACCACTTAGTCGAGCAGCTCTTCTTCTTTCTCTCAATTCTTCCCAACCCAAACATTGCAACATTTTTGTAACGCTACTCTTTTGTCGGAAATCACTCAGAACAAATCGAGCTGCTTTTCTTTGGATTTTTTCCAGTTCTTGAATCAGGTAATCCTGGTGAGGGTCCCATACACTGGAACCATACTCTAGTTGGGGTCTTACCAGAGACTTATATGCCCTCTCCTTTACATCCTTACTACAACCCCTAAACACCCTCATAACCATGTGCAGAGATCGGTACCCTTTATTTACAATCCCATTTATGTGATTACCCCAATGAAGATCTTTCCTTATATTAACACCTAGATACTTACAATGATCCCCAAAAGGAACTTTCACCCCATCAACGCAGTAATTAAAACTGAGAGGACTTTTCCTATTTGTGAAACTCACAACCTGACTTTTAAGCCCGTTTATCAACATACCATTGCCTGATGTCCATCTCACAACATTTTCGAGGTCACGTTGCAGTTGCTCACAATTTGTAACTTATTTATCACTCTATAGACAATAACATCATCCGCAAAAAGTCTTACCTCCGATTCCACTCCTTTACTCATATCATTTATATATATAAGAAAACATAAAGGTCCGATAATACTGCCCTGAGGAACTCCCCTCTCCTTTATCATCGCCGAAAGTCTGTGAGCGTTAGTGTGGCATTAAACCGCTGGCATACATCTTTCTTCGGAGGTAATAACCCTATCATTAGAACTCATACTAATATCGAGTTTCAAATTGTCACAGTGGAACAGTTCGGTCATCGTTGTTCTTCTGTTCCAAAGAATCCAGATTCGATTCCGTCTGCGATAGGTTGTACTGGCTGATGTACCCATGCTTCGCTACGGAATTCTACATTGCATACAGAATTGTAGGTTAGGTAGAGTACACGTTGTGAGCAAGACTGTATTAAATTTTATTGGTCTTAACGTTACCCTAGAAACGCGGCGGAGAAATCACCAAACGTCTTTTCTCACATGGAGACTGCATTAGGGAATTTTCATTATAATGGTAGGCCCGCTTGCCGACCATCAGTCACAATCAGGTTGAGGAATTGCATTATAATGGCAGACACTCACTCTCCACCTGCCTTTTTACATCTTCAGAAAGACTGTCTTAGTGGTTTTCCAAAATGAAATGAAATAGGTAATTTCATTACAATGGCGTCAGTAGGAATGGCGCGAGTAAAAGCAATGATTTCAAATGAAATAGTCAATCAAATGAAAAACCATACATTTTCTCACCGTTAACGAACAATACTACGCTGCCGATCTAACAGTCCAAAGTTCCAGAGCCAGAATGTCCAGGCCGCAGACAGCCGTGATCAGTGCAAACTCTTAGTTTTCTCGGAGGGGGGAGGGGGTCGAATAGTGGAGAATCCCAGCGAAAAAACTATGCCCTTTTACAAATATGTTTCCTAGAAGTACCCGATGAGTCAGAAAATCTCAGTTCACTACACTGGCGGTGGAAAAATCTATCTGATTTGTAGGCATTTTTTTCCTCCAAGCCAGAGGAGAAACCCAGTCTTCACTGCTAATTTAGAATGAAATGAATGTAGAATTTAATAAAAGTTAAGAGGAAGATTTTTTTTTTGCTAATTGCTTTACGTCGCACCAACACAGATAGGTTTTATGGCGACGATGGGATAGGAAAGGCTTAAGAATGGGAAGGAAGCGGCCGTGGCCTTAATTAAGGTACAGCCCCAGCATTTGCCTGGTGTGAAAATGGGAAACCACAGAAAACCATCTTCAGGGCTGCCGACAGTGGGGTTCGAACCCACTATCTCCCGGATGCAAGCTCACAGCTGCGCGCTCCTAACCGCACGGCCAACTCGCCCGGTGAAGATCTCTCTAAGAAACGGTTCCTTCAGGGTTGAATTTTGGGTTATTTAGTGAATTGGGGTGCTATCACTTGGAATATGTAGAAATTGTAATTCAAGACCAGGTCATACTACTACTACTACTACTACTAAGTGAGCTTCTGCCTCAGCGCATCAGACTAGGGATCGAATAGCTGGAATACTATGATGAATCAGTGAGTTACGTACCAGCAGTACGGTATCAGGAAATATATGGCATGCTAAAGAAGAAAGTCTTCTAACTCCCCAGCTATTTCCCGCCAATATTCAGTCAGGCTGTTATACTCTGTACGTAGCAGTAATTTCTCTTATACTGTATGAACCTTGAGTAATCCCATCTATCGGAGTTGAGCGGCAGCATATGAAACAAAGAACATCACCACAAACAATAGTCAATGTAATGTTATTGTTCATCAATGTTATACGCTTTCAATATTGTAGGCATTCACATTTAGTTTTCTTCCGACTCTGAAATACCACTCTTATCATAGTCGGTACGGTAAAATTGAATAAAACATAATTGGTCGGAAATTGTATTCTCTGTAACTTTTGTTATGTAGTACTTTTCGATAGGACCAAGAACATAGGTGTTTAAAAATTAAATTTTAGCCGTCTCCCCCTAAACCACAATTTCATACACGGCGAATAAAATTGTTTATAACTTAGACTGTAGTTTCTTATTCCCCGACTCTATATACCGACTTTCATTAAATTGTGTTAATCCATTTTCTCGTGGTTCGGCGTTGATATGGACTTGGCAACAAAAATACAAATTCATGAATATCTGTGTTATCAAAGCCGGTACGGTAACAATGTATGACATAAATGATCGGAAATTTAATTCTATATAACTTTAGTTATGTATCGATAGGACCACTAATAATATAACTATTTGAGAATTAAATTTTAGGCCTTCCCCTAAACTACCATTTCACTCAGCGTGAGAAAAATGATTTCTAGCCTAGATTGTACTGGCTCATCCCCCGACTTCACATACCGATTTTCATTCAATTCTCTTCAGCCGTTTTCTCGTGATGCGTGTACAGACAGACAGACAGACAGACAGACAGACAGACAGACAGACAGACAGACAGACAGACAGACAGACAGACAGACAGACAGACAGACAGACAGACAGACAGACAGACAGACAGACAGACAGACAGACAGACAGACAGACAGACAGACAGACAGACAGACAGACATTACGGAAAAGTAAAAAGTGCATTTCCTTGTTACTATGGACATGACCGATACTGAAATACCATTATTTTCCAATTCTGAGCAATGTACAGACAAAACTCTAATTTTATATATATAGATTTATGAATCTTCAAATGCAGTATTTCTGTTTTGCTGGCTTCCAGGACATTACAGAAATCCAACGGGATTAAATTTCGGCATTTCTGTATAGGATCATTTCTTCTTTACCGGCTCCTTCTCTATCTCCTGCAAACTTCTAAACTCCTTCATCTTTTTCCTAAATCTGTCTCTGTCCGCTAAGTCTTCTTCTATCGCCCTAATTTTTAGCTAAGACAATCGCCAAACAACGTTTATTATTGTTATTATTATTATTATTATTATTATTATTATTATTATTATTATTATTATTATTATTATTATCTGGTGAATGAGTGTCTGTTATTAGAGCATGAAGGATGATTACGGACAGTAGAACGACTTCAATCTGAAATCGGCAAGAAGCGTATTCGTATCGAAAAATACCTAAGAGTTCGTCAGGCTTGAAAGTCACAGTTGACGGCCTAATACCATGAAGAATGTCACAGTTCCTTACTTAATACCACTCAAAGGTTCAAGCGTGTGAGTCGTGTATTTCAGTCAAGGGGCTTCAGTTAAGTTCGACATTGGCCCTACTTACTTGCGTCAAGCTTCTCTCTTCTTCAAATCTGTTTCACCGTATCAATAAATTTAACTTTTTTTTTTTTTTTTGTACAGCACCATGCATATTTAAAGCCCCGTAAACAGAGGTAGAATAGATTGGAGAGTACTCCAGGCTGCTAGCATTGTGTAAACGATCTTGGTAGATTGGGCGTATTAGATTAGCCAATAAATAACCAGACGATTAAAGTGGAGTTGTCGCATAGCTTATAGGATGCATTCTGTAGGTGGTGGGTTCGAATCCCACCGTCGATAGCCCTGAATATGTTTTCAGAGATTTCCCATGTTTACACCAGGCAAATGCTGGGGATGTAACTTAATTAAGGCCAAGGCCTTTACCTTCCCAATCCTAACCGTAACCCACCCTTGCGTTGCCGGAAAACCAACATGCCTTTCACTCGGCGGCTTGCTTCACTCTCTTCTACAATAGTCTCACGTAGGACGAATAGCCTTTAGTAACATAGTAGTGCATTTTTTAACAAAGCTGTGGTCAGAGGAGGAAACCTGTAAATTTGATGAACTCTATCTTAAATAAAAACGTGTGTGGAATACACGAAGAACAATCAATACAAAAATATAACTTGAGGCATGTGTCACTGGCAGAGTTGATTATTTGATTCGCAAAATGCGTAAGGAAGGATTCTGTTCTGCCGAAGTGAAGCAAAAAAATTAAAAACCTCAGATGTACATACCACCAGAAGGTACTTAAAGTACGCAGATCAAAGTATTCGGCAAATGTTTCTGTTCCGTGGTTCGTAACGATGGATACGATTTTAAGGGGGGAAAAGGATGAAAAGTTGCTATAGCTTAACCCTTACCGCGTCGTTTGTAAACTGACATACAGTTAAATTTTATATATCATTACTAGGGCCCGGATTCATATGCACTAAAAACTCCGAAAATATGCATGCACATATGCACTAAAATGTTGTAAATATGCAAAAAAATATGCACTAAAATAAAACAAGGCACACTCACCAGAAGCATTCTTTAATTTTAACTCACTGTTAAGTTGATAAACATTAAATAATTCCTTGCAAAATGATGCATGGCAGTACGCTTCAACAGTTTTTCAATGTTTTCAGGAGTCCATGACTCTCTGTTATCGGCCAGAATTTATTTATACGCTGAAAATGATTGTTCTACTTCGACGGACGTAACTGGGCAATACCTCTACACTGGCACTGACTGTTCGCAACATTCTTCTGGCAAAGACTTTAGGCATTTTTTTACAGTTTACTCTGGTGAAACACTGCAATAGACGAAGAGCTGATGATTATGACGATGCTTGTTGTTTAAAGGGGCCTAACATCTAGGTCATTGGCCCCTAAAGACGAAGAGCAAGTTAACAGATGAACGCACTTGTTTAAGCAAACCTTGGGAAGCTACTGTAAGGAGAAGGAGGAAGGAATGTTAGAAAGAAGGAAATAGCTTTTGTCTACCTGCTTGTATTGCGAGAATGAAACCTTTTTGCTTGATCAGGGAATGCTTCTTACGTTGCCAAGGGATATACAACATACAGAGTTCACTAGATTTTTAATTTCGTTCAAAATCTTAGATACATAAGAGAAAAATATGTCTGTATATGCACTAATGTTCAAAATATGCATTTGCATATGCGCATATGCATTTTAAAATAATCCTGTCACTAGTCATTTCAAACAACTAGACTGTGCGTTTCAAAATTATCGGGAGTCATTCTCATACACATTTTTTACTCATGTGTATACTCAAAGCAGAGTAGAAGATGCATGAGAATTTCTCCTGCTAAGCCAACCTCTCATCCTCTCCTTTCCCTCCCTGTTGCATTCCTGTTAAATTTACGCTGAAAATGATTGTTCTACTTCGACGGACGTAACTGGGCAATACCTCTACACTGGCACTGACTGCTCGCAACATTCTTCTGGCAAAGACTTTAGGCATTTTTTACAGTTTACTCTGGTGAAACACTGCAATATGCACTGAGAATGAAAATCCACAGCCTCTCTTTAGTTATTCGACCGGGTCAGGAATGAAATGAGTGAACCCCCATCTAGCGGCGGGGATAGGAATTGTTCGAGCTGCCGAAGCCTGTCACACTCCTCTGGAGCAATGATTAATGACTAACAGATGAAATGAAATGATATTGGAGAGTGTTGTTGCAATGAAAGATGACACGGAAAACCGGAGTACCCGTCCAGCACAAATCTCACTTGGAGTGACCGGGATTTGAACCACCGACCCCAGAGGTGAGAGGCCGGTGCGTTGCCGCTTGAACTACGGAGGCGTCTTTCAAAACAATAACTGATGAAAAGTTTTCAGACACTCTACATAATGCTCGGCAGCATAAACGGGATTAACTATGACTACTCTTCCCCGTTGTGAACACGCGCAGTGTCACTCCACCGAAATCGGTAGAGTAGGCTGGCTAGATACTGGTGCTAGCAGACTATACTAGACTTAACTAAAGTTGGCGACTGACAGGTAAAGTTGCCATTTCACGATGTTGCCACATTCCAGCATTATTTTCTACATGCTCTTACACCTCGCTTCCGGCTCACTTGTTCCCTCCTTCATTCTGACCGCTGTGATCTGTTGTAGACTACCTGGCCAGGCGGTGTCGTCCCATTTGCGATCACTCTTATACAAACAATCAGGTTCTCATCAGTGACAGTGACAGGTTTGGCAACTCCCAGCAAGACGAGCTGCCCTGAAGTTTTATCTCCATGGCAACCGCAGTCGCCCCACCCTCGTTTCCATGGCAACCACACAGCCACTCCCTTTATCCCGCCTCGGCAGGCAGTAAACGGACCTCCCTCTAAGAAATGTCAGACACCAACTCTTATTATTAGCAGTATAGTACTGTACAGCAACTGTACCGTGTAAACGAGGCTTGACGTCTTTAACCTTTACCATTTTACAATTATTGCAAACTGTACTCAACTAAAGCAGTCCTTAACATCTTTCTTCCTGGTGGGGGGGCACAACAACAGGTAGCAAGTAAACTTTTGTTTCTCTATCAGATAAACGGATGTTTTCCAAAATTATTGTCGCAGTTATTATTTTCAATTCTTCAAGCTCAAAATAATTTTAATAACGTTTTAATTTCAAAATGAATAATATACATGCTAATTTAATTCAAGGTGGAATCCGCACAAGTAGATTGCAAATATATGTTTTAAGATTAATGAATTAATTTAGTAAGTATGTTTGGACCTGCATCTTATTTTATGCAGAACTAGAGGTTGCACACAGGAGATAATTAGCCTCAGTGGTACGTAAACTGCTAGTAAATTCATATCAAATATATTAGGCCCACTGACCGTTATTGTTAACTCCCGTAATTTACTAGTCCTGATGATGGCTAGATGGATAGACAGACATGTCTTTATCGCTGTAGTAAGTTATAGTAGTGGTGGCAACTATTGTTTTAAGGGGAATTACAACATGCAACCATTTCCATTTACTCTTCTCCCATACTAAATCAAATGCGTTCAATAATTACTTTATATAAATTACGATATGATATTTGTAACTCCATGACAAAGAAAATATCCCAGATCCCCATCCTATGCAATATGTTAGGCTAAATTATTCAGATATAACCAGATTGGTTGTTTCACCATCACAAGGCAAGCGACATCAAGAAGAAGAAGAAGAAGAAGAAGAAGAAGAAGAAGCAGAAGGAGAAGAAGAAGAAGACATTAAGTTCGATGCCGGTTGGGATAGGTAATATCTAAAGGTAATAATAATAATAATAATAATAATAATAATAATAATAATAATAATAATAATAATAATAATAATAATAATGACAATACCGGGCGAGTTGGCCGTGCGCGTAGAGGCGCGCGGCTGTGAGCTTGCATCCGGGAGATAGTAGGTTCGAATCCCACTATCGGCAGCCCTGAAAATGGTTTTCCGTGGTTTCCCATTTTCACACCAGGCAAATGCTGGGGCTGTACCTTAATTAAGGCCACGGCCGCTTCCTTCCAACTCCTAGGCCTTTCCTATCCCATCGTCGCCATAAGACCTATCTGTGTCGGCGCGACGTAAAGCCCCTAGCAAAAAAAAAAAAAAAAAAAAAAAAAATAATGACAATAATAATAATAACCAGTAGACCCGTGCTGCACCACAGCATTCCTTATAAATAGCTCAGATAATCCGTCTTGATATACCTGTCAGAGTTATATTTTTTTGCCTGCCCTTTTCAATAGTTTTATGAACATTTAATACCGGTACATAACAACCGAGTCCGCCTCTGTGGTGTAGTGGTTAGTGTGATTAGCTGCCACCCCCGGAGGTCCGGGTTCGATTCCCGGCTCTGCCACGAAATTTGAAAAGTGGTACGAGGGCTGGAACGTGGTCCACTCAGCCTCGGGAGGTCAACTGAGTAGAGGTGGGTTCGATTCCCACCTCAGCCATCCTGGAAGTGGTTTTCCATAGTATCCCACTTCCCCTCCTGGCAAATGCCGGAATGGTACCTAACTTAAGGCCACGGCCGCTTCCTTCCCTCTTCCTTGTCTATCCCTTCCAATCTTCCCATCCCCCCGCAAGGCACCTGTTCAGCAGGCCGCCTGGGTGAGGTACTGGTCATCCTACCTAGTTGTATCCCCCGACCCGATGTCTGAAGCTCCAGGACACTGCCCTTGAGGCGGTAGAGGTGGGATCCCTCGCTGAGTCCGAGGGAAAAATCGACCCTGGAGGGTAAGCAGGTTAAGAAAGAAAGAAGGAAAGAAAGAAAGAAACATAACAGCAGACTCATTCGTAATGCAGTTTCTAACACTACTTTCTATACAATTTTCTGTGTGTTTCGATCATTCCACCCTTCTTAATATTTTCAAACGATCTTTTTTCAAGAGTTTGTCCCTGAGCTTTATTGATGATCATACAGAAGGCTTGAAAACTTGGTGTCTTCCCTTCTGTACGTACGTAGACTCCTTTTTCTTATCAGCATGTAAGTTATTAGGAACCTTCTGCCGTCTGTAGAGTACATTCAGAAGCTGGGGAAGGTCACATAATGAAAGAGTATCTAGAAGAGAAAAACATTCTCCCATTATCAGGGAAAGTGTATGCTCTCTGGCTTGACAGATAGTAATCAAACATGACTGCATCCAATGACGTTACTTAGGATGAAAATAACATATTTAGAGTATTAATGAAAGTGTTAGTCGCTTAGCAACCAGCTAAGTACAGAATGTGTTGCGGGTTAAGGTAAGATTTTGCCTGCAATTATTGGAGTGATCATTTAATGATTTGATTTCATCATTACTTAAAGTTGGCTGAAATTAGAGACCTACCAATGTCTCATGAATCACCGGTAGGTAATTCCGGAGAGATTGAAACAAAAATGAAGTAAATCGGTCCAGCAGAACGGACGAACGGATTTGCCAAAACTGTTTCCCGGCTCTGCCACGAAATTTGAAAAGTGGTACTAGGGCTGGAACGGGGTCCACTCAGCCTCGGGAGGTCAACTGAGTGGAGGTGGATTCGATTCCCACAACAGCCATCCTCGAAGTGGTTTTCCGAGGTTTCCCACTTCTCCTCCAGGTAAATGCCGGGATGCTACCTAATTTCAGGCCACGGCCGCTTCCTTCTCACTTCTTTGTCTATCCCTTCCAATCTTCCCATCCCTCTACAAGACCACTGTTCAGCATAGCAGGTGAGGCCGCCTGGGCGAGGTACTGGTCCTTCTACCCAGTTCCATCCCCAACCCAAAGTCTCGGGCTCCAGGACACTGCCCTTGAGGCGGTAGAGGTGGGATCCCTCGCTGAGTCCGAGCGAAAAACCGACGCTGGAGGGTAAATAGATTAATAATAATGATAAAAATAATATAATAATAATAATAACAATAATGTATTATAATATTATATACTATTTATTTTATTATTATTATTCCTCTGTGGATCAGTGATAAAATGTTGGCCTTCCAATCCCAAGATCACGAGTTCAAACCTGGCAGAAGGGGCCAGATTATTCAAGGCCAGAAGAAAATTCATGCGATATCAATATGCAAAATTATCTCTGGTGACACTTTTGGTGTTCACCCGATAAAATGTATAAAAAATGAGCCATAGATCGTACAACGGAGATCAGGTTTACTCTATTAGAGTAAAACCGAACGTCGACATTGAAGGGCAGGCAGCCTGAATGGCATTAAATTGAAATGATCATACATATCAGCTGAGGTCATGTAATAATAGTAATAATAATAATAATAATAATATATTATCATATATTTAATATAATATTATTATTGCTCCCTACGGGTCAGGGTGACCACAGTATTTTTCCCAACTAGTCAGTTACATATCTCAGGGTATTCATGCCTCCAGAAAAATGGTTAATTTTTCTATGTTTTGGTTTAACGTGCGTTCAAAGAGAAAATAATGACACCATATGCGGTCCAGCATTACGTAATTCAACGCTCAGTAGTGGATTTCGCGTACGCAAACTTCAGTCAACCTTTCGACAAACACATCTGCATAACGAGAACCTTACTCACAAAGTATAACTACAGACTACCATTACAAATGAAAACTCATTCCATTCTATAAAAAATCAATCAAGAAACACATTTATTAAATTATCAAGACTTGCGAAAGAAACGGTTAATGTCAAATATTGCTCATGATCTTCCAATTGTCAACCTAATAAATTAATATTCTAATTCCTAAATCAAATATTCTAAGTCAGCGCTGACTTATTCCTAAACCAAGTTTTGATATCTTAACATTCTGGGTCGCGTATTCCTGAAATGAATTGTTGCTTTGTTTCATCTTCCTATTAAAATTTACATCTGGTCATTTAAGTATACAGTATATCATAGTCTTCTGATCACGGTCAAAATTCGGTATATCAGTAAATTATTCCATCACTCACGGTGTTAATTATACACCCTCATCAAAAATACAATCATTACATTGTTCAAATTATCGTGGAAATGAACTGAATATGAATAAAAGTGTTCTGAATACTAATATCAGTGACCTAAGTTACATTGAAAATTATCTGAGTTCGTTGGTGCAGACTACAGTGAAGAAAATGAAATATTGAATGACGCACTAAGCTTCTCGGTCCAATTGCCACTTAAGTACGGCTCCTAGCTAAATATTCGCTCTAATAATATTTCATAGTCGCCATAAGACCTATCTGTGTCGGTGCGACGTAAAGCCCGTAGAAAAAAAAAAATTTCAGATTAACAAAGCATCGATGATATCCTACGTAAATCTCAAATAATTTCCCTACTCTAGCTATATAATTTCTTATGTAACGTATTCCAGTTCAATATGCACGTAGCCAATAATCATTTTTTCATATATGGATGTGCAAGTGCCTACCTTAAGATATTTCAACACTACATTACCATACTAGTTACATCCTAGTTTGATCTTCCACGCATTAACATTCATTCAGAATACGACACAGTCATGCATTCATATACCCATCACCGGTTGTTATAATAGTCAAACCACTTTCACACTTCATTAAAATATGCGTAATTTTATTGTCCATACCTTGCTATAGTTCCTCCCTGGGGCATACTTATATTCCGTAGTCGCTTTACTTGTGCTCCTATATCGCACATTATATATATATATATATATATATATATATATATATATATACGTTTTACTTCCTGTTAATCTGCGCAATAATACATTTAAAGTATCATATATACTTCATTATTTCATTACCAACCTTCGTTTCAACCCATATTTAATTCATTTAACATCTATAATTATCGTGTTTAACCTCGAATATTAATTAAACCCAACGATACGTATCACTCCAATAGCGCAGAATTCGTTCCACAAAACGCATTTTGTCATACAATTTAACATATAACCCCAAATTCAGTATCTATTTTTTTTTCAATATAATAACACAGCAAAGAGTATGGTAATTTAACTTAACCAATTCAAACATGCGTCCCTCTGTGACGTAAACTGGGTTTGACTGGTATTACATCATTCATGGATCTTTCTAACTAACCGGGATTCTATGAAACATATGTTACACTACGTCGCACTTTTAAATCGTATTCTTACTTCCTTGGATAAGATGATATAGTAAATACGTTACCAATCTGTCACGAGATATCGTCCTAAATATTTCACACTGCACTTTCTTGTATTCACTGCACACTTAATTATCTCACGTTTAGGCTATTCAGATCTATTGCATATACTGGTAATACTCTACATAAGAAATTATACTACTTAATACTATTACTTAGCTCGTCATTCAATATCTCGGGCGTTAGTTGCTCTTCGGTCTGGTCACAGGCCTTGGATTGAGAACTGGGCAGGTTCTCCATCACTGGTATCTCGGGTAGAGTGACCTCCTCCACACGGGTCGGGTGGTTTTAACTGCCAGGATGACATCTCCCTCCAGGCTGGTCTATGCCGATTTAGCAAGCCATTATCTGTTCAGGAACACAGTAGACAATATCCATCGATACTGGAAAATGTGAATTCATCATGGTTCTGCGAAGTACACATATATTTTTATAATGATTGCCTCTTTATTTAGGCTATCGTTGCTATTATTTCCACTTAATATAGCTCAATTTCAAGCTCTCGCGACTCAATCAACTTCTTGTTTCCGAACGATTTTGCGTCTAAGTATTTTGACGACCTTTTCGAAATTTCTGGATTTTATTTCTTCTTCACTGTATTTCAACGTTTATCTCTTCGTTTTCTTCAATATTACCGACCTCTGAGCTTAAAATTCACGTTAGATACTGCAAATCTTGCTTATTTTTTAGAGCGATGTTCAGGAAGTCTTATCCTTACGAGGTCAGTTTTTTAAGTCAGTTTTTATAATAATCCGATTGACCCTTCTTATTTTTTTAAAACAATTCTATCGATTCTACACCATTGTACACCGCCTTCATAGTGGTAGGTTTAAGTTAGTCATGGCCTTCTGACATATATAAGTATCGATATCCTACTACACATTTCTTTGCCTTGGCTGGCCTCTATCTTCCGTAGGCGCCATTTTGTAATACGTCCAGTAAATGCATCGGGTACATTATAATATTATAATATTAACCATGGAAAACCACTTCGAGGATGGATGAGGTGGTAATCGAGCCCTGCTCTTCTCAGTTGACCTCCCGAGGCTGAGTAGATCCCGTTTCAGTCCTCGTATCACTTTTCAAATTTCGCAGCAGAACCAGGAATCAAACCCGGGTCTCCGGGGGTGGCAGCGAATCATACTAACCACTACACCAGAGACGATTATTATTATTATTATTATTATTATTATTATTATTATTATTATTAAGTAGAAGATAATGGGCCAGCCCCGTGGTGTAGGGGTAGCGTGCCTGCCTGCCTCTTACCCGGAGGCCCCGGGTTCGATTCCCGACCAGGCCAGGAATTTTTACCTGCATCTGAGGGCTGGTTCGAAGTCCACTCAGCCTACGTGATTAAAATTAAGGAGCTATCTGACATTGAGATAGCGGCCTCGGCCTAGAAGGCCAAGGATAACAGCCGAGGTGATCCGTCGTGCTGACCGCACGACACCTCGTAATCTGTAGTTCTTCGGACTGAGCAGCGGTCGCTTGGTAGGCCATAGTCCTTCGGAGCCTTTGCGCCATGGGGTTTGGTTTGGTTTAGTTTGGTTTTAGAAGATAATGGTGCTGAGAGAAGTAGGTAATGTTCTGATGACAACTTCATACTCTCAATAAATTACACGAGAGAAAATTCCATCTTTATTGAAACCCGGGCTTAGATAAATTTCGGTGTCAATTTGTCTTACAAATTATTTCTAATTGCGACCGCGCATGGACAGGTGGACAAAGAAGAAGCGCTCAGCTGCTCCAGACAGCCTGAGGTGAGGAACTCGCGATGTCTTGCAGGTACTAATCATTCCAAGTCTTCCCCCACCCACGGATTAAAGTGAACAGCTAATGGCGAAGCACGCGTCGTTTTTTATACTAAATCTTGCACGGATTTTGAAGAGGATATGACCTCTATGTTGAAATTCAGACAATATATGACACAAAACACGGACACCTGTGGCCATTTGAAGGTGATTGGTATCGAGCTCTATCTTATAGCTGACAAAACTCTTCGTTTTAGCGGGAACCAAAAACGTTCTTGACACCTATTAGCGTAGATTTAAAATGAGGTTCGCATTCACTTTTTAGCAACTGCAAATTCTTTACTGACCACATTAGCTACCGGTTGGGTCAACTCACTCGTGTCAGACTTTTCTTTTTGTTGCTGTCTGGATTAAGGTTAAGGTTAAGGGAAATATTAATGTCAGAGAAACCGATTCCAAGATTTACAACATTCGCAACGTGTCGGTATCGGGTAATGATAGGGAAGGATTGTGACACTATCCTAGATCTCACAGAATACCGCCGGAATTCATAACGAAAATTATTTATTATTATTATTATTATTATTATTATTATTATTATTATTATTATTATTATTATTATCATCATCATCATCATCTGTTTACCCTCCAGGTTCGGTTTTTCCCTCGGACTTAGCGAGGGATCCCACCTCTACCGCCTCAAGGGCAGTGTCCTGGAGTTTCAGACTCTTCGTCGGGGGATACAACTGGGGAGTATGACCAGTACCTCGCCCAGGCGGCCTCACCTGCTATGCTGAACAGGGGCCTTGTGGAGGGATGGGAAGATTGGAAGGGATAGGCAAGGAAGAGGGAAGGAAGCGGCCGTGGCCTTAAGTTAGGTACCATCCCGGCATTCGCCTGGAGGAGAAGTGGGAAACCACGGAAAACCACTTCCAGGATGGCTGAGGTGGGAATCGAACCCACCTCTACTCAGTTGACCTCCCGAGGCTGAGTGGACCCCGTTCCAGCCCTCGTACCACTTTTCAAATTTCGTGGCAGAGCCGGGAATCGAACCCGGGCCTCCGGGGGTGGCAGCTAATTACGCTAACCACTACACCACAGAGGCGGACATTATTATTATTATTATTATTATTATTATTATTATTATTATTATTATTATTATTATTATTATTATTATTATTATTAAGCCGGCCTCGTGGCTATGATCGTTCAGGCGTCAAGTGGTCAAACACCGTGCTTATCCTGTTGAATCCGGTTTGTCGAAACAATTTTCACCATCAGAATGTTGGCCAGCCGAGTATGAGGGATGGTTGTATACAATTTCGAATCACTAGATTGCGTGCTAAAAGCCCCTATTCAACTCCAAACCTCTCCGCAGTGTTCGTATGGAGTGAGGGCATAATGACGCTGTTGATGGTGATTCGTCTGTCGGATGGAGACCTTAAGCCTTGAGTAAACCTCCTCGTTCCTACTTGACAGTAGTAGGCAATGTGCCCTCACCGGGTTTCACACTTCCTTCCCACATCATAAATCACGTCCTTCATTTAATCGAATTATGTCCTCTGATGAGGTTGACGTCAGGAAAACATTCGGTTGTAAAAACTCGCTACGAAGATTCATCTCACTTCATACCTGACCACGTAGGGAAACAGGATAATGGTTACACACACACTCACATGCATGCATTTATATTATTATTATTATTATTATTATTATTATTATTATTATTATTATTATTATTATTATTATTATTATTATTATTAGAGCCTCCGTTCTCAGACGGCAGGGCGCCGGCCTCTCACCGCTGGGTTCCGTGGTTCAAATCCCGGTCACTCCATGTGAGATTTGTGCTGGACAAAGCGGAGGCAGGGCAGGTTTTTCTCCGGGTACTCCGGTTTTCCCTGCCATCTTTCATTCCGGCTACACTCTCCAATATAATTTCATTTTATTAATCATTCATTAATCATTGCCCCAGAGGAGTGCGACAGGCTTCGGCAACCGGCACAATTCCCATCCTCGCCGCTAGAAGGGGGCTTCATTCTATCCATTCCTCACCGGGTCAAATGACTGGAAACAGGCTGTGGTTTTTCATTTTGATTATTATTAGTATATCGTACGGCAAATAATACATTAATTGTGTTACAAATTTTCAAAATAACAATTTACAATTGCACCGATTTATATGTTTTACTAAATTTTACCAAATATTTGCTAAATACACATCCCTTAATGTAGCATATCGTGGGAATGTAACAGAGTAACCATAAAATTGTCGGTGATGTTATTTCAAAATCCAACCGGCTTACATGCTGATGACGTCACATAACTTACATGCATGCATACTTGTGGTCTCTGAGATCTTTGTCAAGAACCTTGGGTTAATGGTCAGTGTTGTAGTCCTTGGTTCAAAGTATACAAGGTTTGATTCCCGGTGGGATCCGGGATTTTATCGGCGTCTGGTTAATTCTTCTGGCTCGGGGATTGGGTGTTTGTGTTTGTTTCAAAACACGTTTTTTCACATACAGAGCCTACACTGCACTTCCAATCACCGCACTGTCCACATCCGTAGAGTAGCGGTTAGCGTTATTGACTATCGTGTTAGGAAGCCCGAGTTCGATTCCCGGTACTGCCAGAAATTTTGGATTGGCGGGAGAGCTGGTGTGTTTTAAACAGGTGCATTCAGTTTATCTCCATTGGAGGTGTCGCTGAAAAGAGGTGCATCTCCTCCAGATGAGGACATTAATTTTCTTTTATCACCACACTAACGTACTATATTGAATTCATTCCTCTACATAGCGATGGCATCAGAAAAGGCATCAGCCCGTAAAACAGGGCCATGTCCACATGTACGATACAGTGCGTACCCGCGACCCCACCAGGGAGTGGGAAAAGTACCAACTACCAACTCTACGAGAAGGCTTTTATTCAATGACAATTTTTTTGATGTGGAACAGACAAACCTCTAGTGCGCAGAATTAGTAATTGGAACCAGTAGGCCAATATTAATATCAGAAACCTTTTTGGTTGTTACGTGGAACTGAGTGTCTTCTTTTGAATAGTGGTAGTGTTTCGTTAAAATAGGGCCATCTGGTTACTTTGAGCATTACTAAGAAAGTGTTTCGAAAGGCATCACATCCATTCAATCGACTAAAGAACAACTCCAATGTCTGATCATTGCAGGCGGCACAGGGCAGGTGTTAATCTTCTTTGTGTTGACGATTCTTCACCTGGACTCGTGCTAACTTTCACCCAAACTATCGCTAATAGCCTACCAGTAGGAGGTGAGAAGGGTTGCCTCTCATTATTATGGAACTCAATTATTACTGCCTTGATCCTTCAATAATCAACAACAGATAATTTTCTTAAAATATTAGTCATCGATGATGTGCGAGAAGTGGAGATGTGGGAGGTTCCTGCTTCAATATCAGAATGAAGCCAGAAATCTCCGTACCTCTACGTTGGTTGATCCACACAATTATGAAACCATTAGTCTTCCAGGTACAGTATGATGTATATGTGAGTTTGAGTGAAAATCTTTCAAACCGTCAAACTGAAGGTATTTTTAAATGCCTTGTTGTTCCTGAGAGATGGAAACATTTCCTCACTACGTACTTTGCCTGGGTGGTCAAACGATCTCATAATCAATTGGTTATCGATAGCTTAAAAATCAAAGTTATTAACTGTTTCAAATGGGAAAGTGTTTGCATTGCACTCATTTTTATGAAGTAAACGTATTTTGGACAGGGGGAAGTTGTACTTAACGTAGTATGGTTGTGGTTTTTTTATGTGATAAAAGCCGTGTGATCATCATACCATATTGATCTGGAAAAAATTCAGATAACCATTGAAACAACAAATTTGAAGGAAATAAGTTAGTAAGAGAAAAGGCGGTGGAATTGGAAGACTTCCTTGATCTCGGATGTCTTAATATCGCAGAGCCGGAAGAAAACTGAATATGCTATTATTTGAGATGGTTACTCCTCACCACTAGATGCCATTATTTTTACAATTGTAAAGAAATAAACCTAACTTGTCAAAGACGGGTTCAGCAGGTACTTACGAAGTAAAACAGCGATGTGACAGTTCGGTCTGAAAAGCTTGCACAAATTTTCATGAAATTCCCCTCAGCGGTTTAGGCGTGATATTGTTTGTTATTTAATCTGAGTCCGCAGATGATCTGGAGATATTGCTGAATGATATGGACACAATCTTGCAGAAGGACTAGAGTATGAAAGCAAATAAAATCAAAGCAAAATTATTGGAGTGTCGTCGAACGACGTCAGGTGATACAGGATATATTACATTAAGAAGTGAAGTCCTAAAGGATAAATAATAATAATAATAATAATAATAATAATAATAATAATAATAATAATAATAATAATAATAATAATACGCCAAGGTGTCGGAATTTAGTCCCGCAGGAATTCTTTTACGTGCCAGTAAATCTTCCAACACGAGGCTGGCGTATTTGAGCACCTTCAAATACCACCGGACTGAACCAGGATCGAACCTACCAAGTTCGGGTCAGAAGGCCAGCGGAGCAATCGTCCGAGCCACTCAGCCCGGCTGGAAATACACTAGAGCATCGATTATCCAAATACCAATCAACCGAGACATCGGAAAGCTTTGCAGTCGGCCAATTGCGCCGCTCGCAATACGTAAAGGCGTTTTGCTCAGTGTTTACAATAAAGTTAAAGTAATGGAGTAGTTGAAGAATGCTGCTAGTGGATTAAGCTTAGCTCGGAAATATGGAATTGGAAATGCAAAAATATCGGACATTAAAAAGAAGAGTGATGCCATTACAAAATTCGTTGGTATACTTGACAGTGAAGACGGAAGCTTGCCATCCAGTGAGGAAACTTATTGCACGGCCTTGAGATGGGTATGAAGTGGTTAGACCAACAAGAAGATTGTGATGCTGGACGCTGTCCAATCGTTGTCCTTAAAATGTTTGCGAGATTTAGCGGCAAAAGAATGAGTCTCAACTTTGAAGCAAAATAAAATTTTTGGACAAATTTTCCTAAAATGGATACCTAATTTAATGCATGATTTTATTTACGGTTATTTGCATGTGCGATAAAACATATACCTACACAGTTTTGTGGTTAACATCAACTTTCTTCGTATATGATCGCCTATCCGAAAAATTATTTATCCGAACCCCCGCCGGTCCTAAATTGTTTCGGATAATCGATTCTTTACTGTAGGTGAATAATGTTACTTGAATAGTAGAATAACGATTTCAGAAGAAAGGAAGACATGAAATGCAGAAAAGAAACTTACTTGTTTTAAACATTGATATAGAAATTAAAAATATGTTTTTGAAGACTTTCGTCTGGAGCGTGGCGTTGTACGGAAGTGAAACGTAGACAATAACCAGCTCAAAATGACAAAGTCGTTTGAAATGTGGTATTACAGTAGAATGCTGAAGGTGTGATGGATAGATTGAAGCACATCAGAAGGAATACTGGATCGATTTGGTGAGGAGGGGAATAATTTGGCGAAATTTGAACATAAGAACATGTTCAGTTTGTTTTTGAGGGAAGTGAAGACGGTAAGAACGGTAGGGCGGTAGGGGTGGACCAAGGCATGAATATGACAAAACGACCAGAGTGGATGTAGGATGTATTAGTTACGCAGGAATGGAAACCTTAGCACAGGATAGCCTGGCATGGAGGGCTGCATCAAATCAGTCCATGGACTGATGACACAAACAACAACAACAACAACAACAAGATATTTTCGGAAGGCAAACAGACGGACGGAGAGACAGACTTCATTATTATTCAAACCATAAAAGCGCCGGAATGCTGAAATTTTGCCCTCAAAAGGAGTTCATAAATGTTCCAGGTAATCTACTGAAACGGCGCGAGTCGGACGTGCGGTTAATGTTGTGAAGCTGTGAGTTTGCATTCTGGGGATATTGGGTTCGAATCCCACCGTCGGCAGACCTGAAGTTAGTTTTCCATGGCTTCCCATTTTCACATTAATTAAGGCCACGGCTACCTCTTCCTTTTCCTATCCTTCAGTCATCGAAAGCCTTCGATGCGTTAGTGCGACGTTAAACAAGTAGGAAAAAAAAAAGATAATCTACTGAAATGTTCCTTTGCCTATGGACTCGCCCGCACAGGCTGAACCAGTGTTGCCAACTTGGCGGATTTTCCGCTAAATTTGGCGGATTTTCCGCTAAATTTGGCGGAATTAGAAGACTGTCGGCGGAGAAATATATCATTTAGCGGACAGAGGATTTTTTGGCGGAATTCTAGATTTATTATAGCGGAATTTAGTGTATTATCCATTTAACGTTTTTTTTTAATTTGTACTCCGGTTTGTCTCCGAGCTATTCTGTATTTCTTTTCAGGAGCTAGCGGTCACATGAGGTAAACATGTTATTCGGATGTGATGTTATGAGATCAAGGTATCATAAATTTGTAATGCGTGGGGAAAGGGTACTTTGACGAATGACGACAGATAATGAAACTGTGAGAGAGTAGCATTTATATTTATGCTATGAAGGAAGACCGTTTAATGAACTGGCCTGTTTTGTGTGTGGCCCTTGAGGTAGGAGATTCACTTAGTTTGCACCCGGCACTAAAAACTCTACAAGTTTTAGCTCGCCGGCTCACAGGCAGGGGGTTAATCCCAGTGAAACTCACAGATCAGGTGAGTGCAGACATTTACTTTTATTATTATTATTATTATTATTATTATTATTATTATTATTATTATTATTGTTGTTGCTCATTTTTTTGAGATCGGATTTCTTGGCGAAATTTTAGCGGATTTTTAATAGTATTTAGCGAAACTTGAAAATATAAGTTGGCAACACTGGGCTGAACACTAAGCCATCTTCTCTAGGCTCCTTATCTGACTGTAATAAATTACCGCCTGATGTCCGGCTCCATGGCTAAATGGTTAGTGTGCTGGTCTTTGGTCACAGGGGTCCCGGGTTCGATTCCCGGCAGGGTCGGGAATTTTAACCTTAATTGGTTAATTTCGCTGGCACGGGGGCTGGGTGTATGTGTCGTCTTCATCATCATTTCATCCTCATCACGACACGCAGGTCGCCTCCGGGAGTCAAATCAAAAGACCTGCATCTGGTGAGCCGAACTTGTCCTCGGACACTCCCTGCACTAAAAGCCATACGCCATTTCATTTCATTTACCGCCTGATATGGAAGGCCGAATATTCTACTCACGCAATGTTGGGTTATTGCAGTTCAGATTGGATACTGACAAGGATAAGTCGTTATATGCATTGACCCGACAATGGCACACTATCTTGTGCTGCTGGCATCCCATCTCAGAAATTACTCCTACCAACGTTAGTGGGAGAAGCAGACGAGCGATCGACGTTAATCTTATTTGAGCAGTAATGAGAACATGAAGTGCATGTTCCTGAATGCACAGTCACTCCCAGTAACAAAGCAGTTCGTGGTAATGGTTATGCTCCATACACTGTTAATCGCACGTCTGCATTTTTGATACCCCACAAAGTGTAACGCGTACAGTCATACAATAAAGAAAGAAATGGACTCATATGGCAGTAAGTGTGTTGTTAAAACACACAGTTCACAATTTCGGCTTCCAGGAATCGTGTTCGCAGGAAATATCCACATAATAACATAGCGGGCACCGTGCAGGCTTGTGGCGGCTCTGTAGTGTTGTGGGGTGTGTTCACGTGGCATGTCCGCGTAAACAGTTCGTTGATTGGTGACCACTACGTGTAACTGCCTGGTGACCGCTTGCCACATTTCAGGGACTCCACCTACCCCCAAAACGTGTTATTGGGCCCAAGTAGTAGGCCTACACAACAGGTTCAAGAAGCATTCTGGAAAGTTTCCAGTTGACACCTCGTTCGCCTGATATGAACCCCATCGAGCATACCACATAGTGACCCTTGTAATGAAAATTTTCCTGTGAATGTCCTCGGGAAACTGAGTTATTGTGGAGGTGGAAAGTGATCTGCGTGGCGAGTAACTCGCAGGAATGTTAGGGACAGCACAAATGTCCAGTCTCTGAGCTACTTACGATTAAAATAGCACCATCCAGCCGGAAATGAAATCTGAAACACCGAGGCTAGAAGACCAAGACTCCGACTACTCAGCCATAAAGCTGGACAGAATATAGTTATTATAGGCTAATGCACAGTGTCGAGGTGTAGAGATATTACTAAGCTAAAGCTCTCGATCTATAGTGCAATAATAATAATAATAATAATAATAATAATAATAATAATAATAATAATAATAATAATAATAATAATAATAATAATAATAATAATAATTCAGATCCTCTGTACACATCTTTGTGAGATCATTGATGTGATCTATGCCGTACATGTGCAATGGGACTAATTTGCCCTTCCTGACTCCATCCTTATGTGTAGGGATGTATTCGACTTTTATATGTTTCTATGGTAGTTACCAGTGAGGTATTTTGTTGAAAAGGTATGTATTAATATAAATACTGACCTATCGAGCCAGAGGAGTTAACCAAACACATCAGAACGGAATTTTAAGAAGAAAAGAAAACAATCTTGTAGTTTTACGTGCCTGTTAAAATCGCGATCATAGCCGAGGGACCACTATATTTTACGTGGAACGTACGTGACTACGAATTTCGGAAACTCCTATGTCCGAGATTCGAAAGACGTCCACATTAGTGAAAAGCCAATGGTAATGCAACTCGCCTATCAAGACTCTAGGAACGTCAAAATTTACACCCGTACAACTTAAATGTTTCAAGTCAATATACCTGTTTCGTGGTTACTAAATTTTCATTTTACAGTAATTAGAAGAACCCTGTCTAGAAAGACGCGAATAACGTTCGCAATGTCCAGGGCTTCGGACTGAGCAGACAAGGCAAGGTTCGTCAGAGCTGCACTGACATGGGGTGTGGATTAGTTCTCTTTTAGAAGGAAATTGTAGCGGACGGGAATTTTTTAACCACCATTTCATGATGTAGGCCTAACGTACAACTAATGATACTGGCAGTTCCAAAATTAGTATATAGCATCTCTCTCCCTTACCATTCTCTCAGTTCTGAGGATCGTGATCTCCGAGGAGGTTGTTCTCGCGGTCCTCGGCCAGACGTGCTGCACCAAAAATGTTCAACCCATTTATATTCTTGATAATGTTCAACCACCGAGTGGGAACTCGTCTACGATCTTTCTTACCGGGAACATTTCCAAGAGTGATCAGTTTTTCTATCCTTTCATTCCCACCTCGCCAAATCTGTCCAAAAAATTGTAAACCTCTTTGCTTACATATTGATGATATAATGTGATTCTTAGGTTAAGGTGGTTTATAATGCAATCATTGCTGCGAAATGCTGTCCGAGGTACGCGTGTCATTCCTCTCCAGCACCACATTTCAAAAGAATCAATATTCTTGAAGTCTGTAGTACTGAGAGTCCACGACTCAGCACCACAGAGGAAAACTGAAAATACCAGCCTGGATGCTGCTCTCATTTTCGGTGTTAACAAGATAGAGCATTCCTTCCATAAATGGGACACATTATTTAGTCAGTACACTTTCGACAATAGCTGTACTACTCTCAATCTCACGAACATAGCTTCCGGAACTGGAAACGATTAAACCACGGTATTACATTTCTGAGAAGTTCTCCAATTCTTTGACGATGTCTGTGCTGGCTAATGTTTGGCTCTATCAATAATATTTGTTTTGGTTGTGTTTATGTTCATCTGTAGTCCAACTTGAGCACTGATATTTTTGACACGAAAAATGAGCTCAGCTATTTTCATCTCATTAGTAGCAATGAGTGCAGAACGTAGGTTGGATATTTTCTTACCACCAACAGGAAATCCGTCATCCTCAATTGCAGCTCTCATAATGTATCCGCACGAGTGAGAGTGCACAGCCCTGCCGAACACCATTCTGCATCCTGAAATTCCCAGAAAATTCGCCATTCATTTTAGCCATACAGTAGATGAGTTGGTTTCATATAAATTCCTTACGAGCCAAACCATGTGCGCAGGAGCAACCATTTCTCCCTCAGACCACAGTCAAAGTCCTTCAGGTAATCTAAAAAGCAGATGAAAAAATAGCATACCGATAATAATAATAATCTCATAATAGCATTATCTCAATCTTCGTATTGCAGACATTTTGACTTGAGGCCATTTAGGTTACCACTTTCGACTTTCTATTTCAGACTTGGCGGAGAAACTGAAAGTCAGTGGATGACCAATGACCGTCTTTTCTTTTCTACTCGCTTAACGTCGCACTAACACATCGAAGGTTTTCGTCCAGGTCTTAAGGTACAAGCACAGCATTGGCTGGTGTGAAAATCGAAAACAACGGGAGAAACATCTTCAGAGCTATCGGCGGTGGTTCTCGAGCGCACTATCTCCCGAATGCAAGCTCACAGCTACGAGACCCTAACTGTAGGGCCAACTCTCAGGGTTGACCTATTTTTAATTTTGTCGGATAAGCAGAGTGACGTTCGCCTCCGTAGCGTAACGGTTAGTGTTATTGGCTGCCGTCCTCGGAGGCCCGGGTTCGATTCCCGGTACTACTAGAAATGTAAGAGTGGCAGGAGGGCTGGTATGTGGTTGAAATGGCACATGCAGCTCACCTCCAGTGTGGGTGTGCCTGAAAAAGAGCTGCACTACCTCGGTATGAGGACACGAGTTTACTTTACATTACTAGCAAAGTGACACCAGAGACTTTTATACATGGAATGTCGAAGGGAGATTTTTTAGCTCTTAAAATATCCGACTACCTCTGCCTAGTTGGAACGTCCGATCTTGGAAGTCTGCAGATCGATACTCTACAACGACAGCGGCTGCTCAACCGATGGCTCCTTGGATGTGACATGAAATCTTTGTAGTGGCATGTTCAAAACTCTTAAGTTTCGAACTTCGGATATTCTGTTCCTGAAGATTTAAGTTTGTACAATGGTAAAGTGAAATGAAGTGACTTAAGGCTTTTGGTGCCGGGAGTGTCCGAGGACATGTTCGGCTCGCCAGGTGCAGGTCTTCTGATTTGACTCCCTAGGCGACCTGCGCGTCGTGATGAGAAAGAAACGATGATAGAGACGACACATAGGCCTACACCCAGCCCCTGTGCCATTGGAATCAACCAATGATGGTTAAAATTCCCGACCCTGCCGGGAATCGAACCGGGGACCACTGTGGCCAAAGGCCAGAACGCTAACCATTTAGCCATGGAGCCGGACAATGGTAAAGTGACAGAAAGGAATAAGTTACGTGAAGTGAGATACTTGTTCAATTGGCTATACGTCGAACCAATACAGATGGGATAGGAAAAGGTTGGGAAGGAAACGAACGTGGTCTTAATTGAGAAACAAGCCTCAGCATTTGTCTGGTGTGAAAATAATAAACCACAGAAAATTACATTCAGGGCTGCCGACAGTGGAATTCGAACCACTATCTCTCGAATGGAAGCTGATAGCTACGTGACCCAAACCGCGAAACCACTTGCTCGGTAGTGAGGCCAATGGTTACAGGTGAGATGAGTGTTATCTTTCTGTGAGGTCAGTTCTCTATTTCGTTGACCACACAGAGGTAGTGGACACTGACCACACGCAGCTACCGCTGTGATGGAAGGCGATAAGAAGGACAGCTTGTATTTCACGCCATCACTTTCAATATTTCTGGGTGCCACATCGTCAGATTCCTCTATCCGACCGTGATAAATTATACTCCACGGGCGAGATTTCAGTATTTCTTAAAAGTCATCCTCCTGTTTGTCTCCTGTGGAAGCTAAGAGTGCTTGTAAAGTGATTAATGCCATCCCAGCGTTACCTCCGGCTGAGTTGGTGGGCGGGTTCGCTGATATATCGTCTGCACTGCTTCTGTCTGCTTGCTGTTGGACGTCTTGGAAAGATTACTTTGTAGATTTCTCTCTTCGTTCCATGCAGATGGTCTGAATGATAAGTATGAATGTGTGAGTGTTCCTTTCTTCCAACTAGCACCACCTGAACAGCTCTTCTCGAAATTTACTTCTGGTTGCTCAAGAAATGTTCGCTGCATTGAGTGGCAAGATTACTACAGTATTCTGCTCCTATTAAGTAATTTTGAAGAGATATATAGCTCTTACTGCTGAAAAGAAGAAAATATGGAGCAACTGAATAAAAAGCTGAATGAAATCTACTATGATTATAAATAATGAAAAGCACGCGGGATGACTACTAAAAATTCAAGTCTGTCTGGAAGAAGAAATGTCGTTTCCGTTAGCTTGGCAGCCTAATAACATCAGATTGGTGGTGAATTGAAAAGAAAATTCTCCTTACATCAAAAGCTATGCCAGTAGCAATACCGGTAATAAAATCATTCATAAAAATGTGTGCGAGATGTTGCCTCAGAAACATGGACTTCTAAAATTTCTGTAGTTAAAAAATGATCATCTACAGTGAAAACACGGGATGAAAAAGATTACCATGCGCAGAAAGGCAAAACAGAGAAACGTGCTTTTTTGAGTTTCATTCTCCATTAAGAAAACATGAAATAGACTTTCTGACGACCTGATTAAAGAAAAAATATTCATCTCTTGTAAGATGCAGTGTTTACACTGAAAAGTGAGTTCCTGAGTGACGGCGTTGTTGTTATACTGTATTACGATGCGTGTAAGGGAATATTGTAAGTCATTTTCTATCCGGGAGATAGTGGGTTCAAACTCCACTGTCGGCAGCCCTGAAGATGATTTTCTGTGGTTTCCCATTTTCACACCAGGCAAATGCTGGGACTGTACCTTAATTAAGGCTATGGCCTCTTCCTTTCCACTCCTAGGTCTTTACTATCCCATCGTCGCCATGAGACCTATCTGTGTCGGTGCGACGTAAAGCAAAATTCTATATATATATAAAAAGGAAAATCATTTTCTGTAAATTTCGATGGATTTGTTAAGCGTTTGCCTTCAATTATTATATTGCATTGCTCGTAAGATGATTTAAATTTTCTTGGAATTTTTATGGCTTGCTTCCATATTATTCTTTTTCTTTCGCTATCATGATTTTTGTTTATTTTGGTGTAACTTCTTGCATTAATTTGTTATCATGTAGGCTACTTGTATGTTGTAACTGTTTGTTGCTACATCAGGGTTTTCATTTTCATAGCTATACTGCCATAAACAGACAGTGCCACTGGAATATCTCTCATCTGTAAAGTATTTGTGAATAATAATAATAATAATAATAATAATAATAATAATAATAATAATAATAATCTTCTACCGTTTTTCCCACATCAGTGTGGTCGCGGGTGCGAAGTGTGTCGCACATGTGGATTTGGCCTAGTTTAACAGCCAGATGCCCTTCCTGACGCCAACTATATACGGAGGGATGTGAGCACTATTGCGTGTTTCTATTGTGGTTTTAGTGAAGGGTGTGGTCTGAATATGAAGAGGAGAATATTGGGACAAACACAAACACCCAATCGCCGAACCAGAATAATTAATCAGACCCGATTAAAAACGCCGACCAGGCCGGGAATCGAACTTGGGACAGTCTGAACCGAAGGCCTCAACGCTGACCATTCATCCAAGGAGTCGTATAATAATAATAATAATAATAATAATAATAATAATAATAATAATAATAATAACGGGGCTTGCTTGACTCAGTGGCTTAGCTGTTGGCTTCCAACCCAGAAGGCTGACTTTCGAATCCCAGTCAATCCTGTGTTGAGATTTTCATCTCAAAAATCGTGTGGTGTCAGGAAAGGCATCCGTTCCTAAAGTCCCGGTCAAAAACCAAAATGAGCCTGAGTGTTTCCAACGACCCCAGAAATAAATGGGATAAGCTGAAGAAAGTTCCCAATAATGATAATAATATCTTCTGATAGGCCTATAGATCAGGATAAAAGAGTATCTCTCCCGGCTGATCTTCAACCTTGACAGTATCAGAGTAGACTGTGTTCGTGACACTTGCAAGGGGTGGTCATGTCTGTCTGTTAGGTCATTAGCCCAGAGGCTGGTTGGATCCCCAAATAACACCACCAAAGGTTATACGGAAACCGCAAAAGCCAATAGCAACGCCCAAGTGAGGCGTACTAGGCAAGATGCGGACTACAGTAGTTTTCCGTTGCTTTCCTCGCTGGACCAGAAGGTGCTACTGCAACACAACTGATTCTATGAGCAGCACCTTTTATAACCCTCAGACATAGTCGTGCCCCGAATGTCATTACAAGGCACTACACATATACCCCAGCAGCTCCCATATTGTCACAGCCATGGATGATACTGGGACTTCGATGGAAGCTACATTTTGCTCTGTCCTGTGCCAAGGGACTTTTGCATCCATCAAGAAATGGGAACAGACAGGCGATGATCTTAGCCATGGGGAATCCGAAATTTTAATGATCGAGATAAATGTCGAGGGGCAGTGTTGCTCTTATTGGGGTTGGAGATAATGGGGCAATTGCTTCGACTGAGGAACTGCCGAATATAAGAGGAAGTTGAGGTAAAAATTTCGCTTAGTGTTAACTGTTTGCTCACTGTTAGTTGGCGAATGACCGTAAGACAGATAAGTGGCTTTGAGAGCTTTATTCAGCTTCTTGATCGCGAATCGCGTTCGTTGTAGATTTCATGTAGGTCACCGAAACCACTAAGGATAAACCTTTCTTAAATTCCTTATAGTAGACTACACGAACAAGAAGTATGTCACTTTCTGGCACAGTGTGAATTTTATTGGAAGAAGAAGTATTTCAACTGGCAGATTTCAACGGGAAGATTTCAACCATATTCAATACAATTTTAGGAGAGCAATTCCACATTTGTGTCCCAGATGTCGCAGCAAGTGAAGTTAGGACTCAACCTAACCTAACCTAACCTAACCTAACCTAACTACTTGGTTCCCAAGCAAAGCATTCAAATATCTGGTATTTACACTGCCCCATGTTATTCCGGGCAAGTGCCACAGCCCGAACACTTACTCTGTAGAGGTCGCTCGGTATGGAGTTAATAATAATAATAATAATAATAATAATAATAATAATAATAATAATAATAATAATAATAATAATAATAATAATAATAGTTACGGAGATATCCGTGGTAGTCAGAGGTGAAAGAAGGTGCGGGCTGGAATAGGTCTCAACTACAAAATTAAAGTTAATTTAAAACTTTAACAAAGGTTATATTTTCTTTTCAAAATCAACAAATAACAGATAACAACATTTAACAATTTCCACTAGGTGAAATAACAACGAAAGGCAGGTACAAAATAATTATACCCGTTCAGGGGTTTTTTACAAGGTTTTGGGCTTCGAGCCCCACAGTCACAATCCTTGAGCTATTAGCCCAACTTTACCAAGGTACAAAATTGAACAAAGGGGCCGAAAACCCCATCATGCCAAGGAGCACTTGCTCCTAATTACAATGTTAAACCTCCTAGAGGCACACAGAGATCAAATTTAGGAAAGATCAGACCTGCTCTCAATAGTTCAAGCCTATCAGGAGGCCATAAGCAGACCTTACACTCAACTGCCCTTAAGGCATACTTATAAATTAACAGGGGCAACTTGTACCCATTCTACTGCCCTCAATAGAAAAAAATAATAGATTAATTTAAACGGCCCTAAATACAAGGGGAATGGAGGCGAGAACTTGCGCTCCTAAATACACATATTGAAACCTAAGAGGCACTAGGCCGATAATACAGGGGCTAATCCCAATCTATGAAGGTGACTCGTATGAGGAAACTTAACACATTAAGGAAGCGTAGAAACGGTTATGAAAACGTAGTCACCTCAATTTCAAAATGAAGGGGAGCTCGAGAGGGTAAATCACTCTCTATCCCCGCTTTACAGTAAAAGAGATTTGTAGTTTTTACACAGACTGAAAAGGAATTTACATTTTAAAGTGGTAGGTTACATATTAAAGATTTCGAACCTTCCCCGAGAGTTAAACTGCTGAGCTAGCAAGGGATAAAGATGTTAAGAGGCCATTACCTTGGTGAAGAACTGCTGCCTGAAGAACGGGGCGCTTCCCGCCCCCTGCTACATATCCACACACTAAGCTAGATGTTACTGAAGTGGCGCGGAGACAAGAAAATCAGCAGTTTTTATACCCTCGTGGAAAATTCGAGACTTCTCAGGAATGAGTAGACACACCCCCTCAATTTTATTGGTTCACTAATAATTACACATGGAAGTTCGAAGAAGAAAGCAATGATTGGAGGAAAATTAATTACAGAAATTACGGATTGGCTGCATTCAAAACAGGCGGAAAGGAAGGATTAATGTTGCCAACCCACAAACCACAGAACAAAATTTAGTAAGGACAAGACTTATGAATACAACATTTCTTCAAGAGAGTTCATTCCATTGCACCAGAGTGTATTACCATAGTTTTTGGTAGAGACATCTGTTAGAGAATGTCCACACTTCTTGATCACTGAAAAACAAAAGTAAATCAAAAACACTCAGTGACATCTTCTGATAAACCGTAGAGTTAGCTCGGTTTTTAAAGTTCAGGGTTTCTCCTGTAGAGTAGATTAAATTGGCGCATGATTTGAACTTGCGTCGTAGAGGTGTACCGCCCGGTATAATAATAATAATAATAATAATAATAATAATAATAATAATAATAATAATAATAATAATAATAATAATAATAATAATAATAATAACAGTATTAATTTTACACTACCTTCTTTTACGGTTTTCGGGGACACCGATGTTCTGGAATTTTGTCCCGCAGGAGTTCTTCAACGTGCCAATAAAGTGTCCATCTACAGGAGCACGTTTTAAGATACGTGTGGTTTCAAAGTCATTCAATGAACTGCGGTTTTCTTTTGTAAAATTATACAGTCTTTGTAAAACATACCTATATTTTAAACAAATTTTGTCCATTAAATTTTTCTTTTAACAATTTGCTTTACGTCGCACGGACTCAGGTCTTATGGTGGCGACAGGGTAGAAAAGGCTAGTAGGAGTGGGAAGGAAGCGGCCGTGGCCTCAATTATGGTAAAGTCCTAGTGTTAGCCGAGGGTGAAAATGGGAAACTATGGGAAACCATCCTCAGGGCTGCTGACAATTGGGTTCGAACCCACTATCTTCTGAATGCAAGCTCACAGCAGTACATTATTTATACTTACTACTCTTGAAATAACGGAGAAAATATTTTCGGTGGAGTTTTTCCAACTCCCTCGCAGCTCGGAGCCGAGCCTGTCGGTTGGCATATCAACTTAGTCTGTCAGAAGTAAGTAGTCGCACATCGCCAAGGTAGTCTTGTGACGCCATGATTATCAACATTCGTGTAAACTCGAGGTTGTCCGTCTTCCCGTCAACGACGGATATCACGGCTAGTATATTTATGCGTACGTAATATATCAAATTAAGTCTCCATTAGGTGTCTGTCTGTGTGGAGCAGGCTAGTCCAAGGACCTCCAAAAATATTTTGATAAGATCTTCACCGCTATATAGAAAATTTATCAAGGAATTTATGAAGCACTATTCTACGACAAAGAAGAACCAAACGGAGCTATTTTAGTGAAGGAAGTCAATAATTAAAACGGTTATCCGAGAGGTTTCTTGGCTTACGCTGCCTAAATCGTCAACGGTAGACCCCAATAATTATGTGTGAAAGAATTGTTGAGGTGTGCAGTATATATATATCAAAAAGCATTTTTATTGTTACTTGGTGATCCGACTGTCAATCCGCTTTTTGCCCCTTTCGGCATTTCCTTCAAGGGAAAAGTAAGTTTGGTTGGGGAGCTACCGACCGGCTTGCGGGCATGGGACGGCCTTGCTTATCTTGTCTGCTTCGTCTGGTGTCTCTGTTAATTTTCTGGAAGGCAAATCTAGAACACTCGTACTCTAGCCGTACCCCGAAAGTAGTAGAACATCATCACCAGGTATAAGCAGGCTCGCCTCGAAGAGAGGTTATTGTGTTGTGTGGTTTTCTTGTCGAGTGATGTGTGTTTTGCAGTCTTGCGAGTCGTCAGCTGAGACTTCAGTGTATAGAGTGTTCATGGGAATTGATTGTGTGAGTTATCGGTTTGTCTGGAGTCTAAGCAAATGTAATTCCCTCGTACGTTGTGATGGCTAACAGACGTGTGTTCGAATCCGACTACATGGAACTGTTCTGCAAAATGACTGTAGTGCTTGCGAAGTTGAAATCTGTCAATCTAGTTTACGAAGGATCGCCTGTTCCAGGTAAAGACTGCCAGCCGAAGAAAGACTGTTATAACCGAGACTTTTGTTAATAGCCAGTGAATAGTGAATTGTTTTAATTCATTTTCAAGTATAATTGAATGCTAACTTGCTTATTATTGAGTAAAATAGTTCAATAAATCAGTTAATGTGTTGTTCGTAACATTATATTACAGTTTCCAGTAAAACTCAAATTTAAAGTTAAAACTATGTACAATAATAAAATTGTTATAGAAATAGATTTTTTCATTCACCGCATTAATCTCATTAAGATAATGATACTCTAGGTGCGCTGCTGGCCTCTCTGGGAGTTTATCTGTGAGATTACGAGGTATCAGCTCTCACCGCTACTCTTGGTAATTGTTATGGACATCGTCACTCGTGACCCCCATGAGAGAGTTCCTTGGACCGTACTGTCAGCCGACGGCATCCTGCTTGAAGTTACGACCAAAGTGGAACTGCAGGGTGGTATTCAAACATGCAGTGAACGCCAATACGGCCTGTGTCTATTTAAAATCTCGCCTGTAAAGTGATGGTGGCATTGATCAGTAAGTGTGGGCTAGTGTGATTGCAGCATGTTTTGGATGGAGGGCAGTCACAAAATTACTGTGCGATCAGCGTGTGCCGATGCATGTTTTATCAAAGATGTACCGCAGCCTTGTATGGGACCGAGAGCTGGCCAGTCACCTCAGCAATACCATGGAGGTGCTCATGTTACGTTGGTGACTTGGAGATTCACTCGTAGATAACATAACCAACGGCACAATCCAACAGAGGATGGGAGTTGTTCCCGTTCTAGAAAGTGCGAAAAGGGCGTCTGGGATTGTGTGGCCATATCCTGAGAGCAGTAAAGTGTACCACCACTCATGATGCACAAAACTTCACCATTGATGGTAAGCGCCCACGTGAAATGCTGAGACAACGATGGCAAATCATCCTAGTTGTAGACATAAAAATTACTCAACTGACGCCGAACGTTGCGTCTGTTCGCTTAAAATGGCATTTGGCGGTCCGAGGAGCGGACCCCGCACCAGCGGGAAAACATTAAATTGAAGGAGAAGAAGACCCTTCGCAGTATATAATTTACACGAATGGTTCACGAATTAATGTCGTTTTAGTGGAAGCGCAGGGATAATTTAAATATTACGTCAAGAGAAGGCAATGTACGAACAGCAGGCGACCGGAAGTACTGTGAAATAACATCACACTCTGCTATGTACGTACATGCATACATAATTCAGGAGGTAAACGACAAATTTCGTCTACAAGGAAATCTTGTAAGACTTATCACTGTAAATACGAACATTTTCCGTGCGAAGTCGGGACGGGTCGCCAATTTAATAATACACAAGTGTATATTAAAAACTGTGTTCTTGATTGTTATCTGTCAGAGCTATATTGACATGTTGCTAACTAGGCCAGCCTTTTTAAACCGTTAAGTGATGTAGACCATTGCCTGATTGTTTATGACCATCACTTTTAATTAGTTAGCGAATTCGTTGAGAAAAAAACAAGCTGAAGACGCACCTTGCGTGTTACATTCAATACCTCCAAGCGAATATTATTTTATCTAAATGTCTTTTATTATGTCTATCTGCCATTTCGGAATGTTTTACGACACTCCTCTATAAAAATTAATTGTGCCGTAAAGATATAGTGTGGAAATGCTTAAGCTTCGTTAACTTTTCTTCAGAAGACCAGGGAAGCGATATTTTAGCCTTCAGGCAGAGTTCGCTTCAAAACAACGCTACTTAGTGCAGATACATGCCCATAGCCCAGGCTTTAAAAGTAGGGCGCTTTATATTAACAAGAAGGCACTTTACACGTTTATGGTTCTTAGGAGGTAGCAGCCGTTTATCTTCTAAAGCTGGAAGTTCAGATATTCTGATCCCATTTACTGAAACAGATACAACCTGAATTCTCACTATATTTAGTAGGAAGTTAAACAGCTGCTAACACTACACATCTGACATTAGGTGCATCTACACTGAAATGCAATTTCAAACATATGTAGCAATGGACATGAACGATACGTTAATTAAGAAAGAATGTAGTTTGGAAAATTAGAAGGTGACGAGTCCACGAGGGAACTGCCCTACTTAGGCACCACCGATCTCAATCAGTTTGTGGAAATGTGTTTTGAAAGTGTCCCTATATCATATATGTTTATTTAATTCATGTCTCTCTCTTTCAAATCTACTCAGCTTTAAATGATATATTTTGGACTTGATCCAGAAGGAAATATTTTATAAATTTTTATTTTACGTTCGAGTTGAGTTTCTATGGACTGAGTGTTAAATACCAGTTTCATTTCTAGAGTTTGGATATTGTTATTCTGCCGGTATCTCTTGATAAGTGTCTTCTTTCGCTCTTTGGCAAGAAGCTCCTTCTGGGCCCTGTTTCCGCTTTAAACTCAAGAAAGCCTTTGAACAACCACCAAAATTCATCCCTGTAATTGAAGTTGTCATTAAATCAATTTCTGAAAGAAACAAATAGGTTCCGTAATTTTGCCGCTTGAATGAAATGAATACTAAATATTACGCAAAACTGTCTAATTCAGGCAGTGAAAAAACATTCCCTAAGGTTTTGTTCTGGGGCCTCATCCAGTTACATTGAACTTGTCTTTACTAAAGTGTGTATGTTGCTCGTTATGTAGTTTCAGATGTATAGGAAGATACTATTGTAGGCCTTTATTCCTCTTATTATCGAAGATGTTATATCCTTCCCCATTCTTTTGTATCAATATTAATTATAAATTTGATTATATCAAAGACCAGAGACTGCCATGAATTATGTCCACTCATACAATGAGGCACTAAAGTACAAAACTAGTAGCTATGTCCCTCTAGACAGCCATATTTTTATGGCAATGCTGCCAATGTACTGTAGACAAAGAGGTTGTTTCTACAAATTAGTGGAAAACAGTGCCTCTTCTGTCTCAAGCTTATGCAAGTGTGAAGGTTTCAAGAAAAGCACGTGAAAAATGGACACATTTTAACTGATTTAGTAAACATCAAACATTTATTTCTGGAACGAGTTCATTAATAAATAATACACAAATTCCATCAGAAAATAATGAATTTTGATGGAAGAAAATACAAAAGTGTCAAAAAAATTCTTCTTTTAAGATTTCAGCTCCGTTAAATGGTTAAAAAAAAAGTTAAGTTCCCAGTGCAACTTGTACTTTAGTTAAGTTGGATTTTAAAAGGACAAATTGGGACAAATATTCATTTTTAGGACGAAGAGTAAGGGAGTGGAACAATGTACCATGGGAAATGTTCGATACAATTTCAAGTTCTTTGTAAAGGTTTAAGAAAGGCTAGGTAATCAATTAACAGGGAATATGCCACTGAGTGGCACGTAAGTGCAGATCATTGATGACTGAATGATTGATTAGAGCAATGGAAGGAACCAAAATGGTAAAAATCAAGTCACATAGTGAAAGATAGTGTCTTGAACCAAAATACATAGTATCCTACACCTATAGGATCCTACTATGTGTTACTAATGATCCTATTTTTCTCGATTTATATTCTAGTTAGGTTATGCGCTCGTAATGTAACACATAGAGAAGGTTTTTAATAATGTGCGGCAGAAAAGTGACACTAGAGTAACTATTCATGGGGAGATATTATATGTTCTTCGGTAAGCCGATAATATAGCTACTTTAGGGAAAAACGTGCATGTCATTAGAAAAGCAATACAAAATATGGCAGGTTTCGTTAGAGGAGATTACAAACTAAAGTTAAAAAAATAGAAACAAAAATCCCAGTGTGTACTTGGCAACCAATTCCACGAGCAAAAAATCAAATTAAATGGAAACCCAGTGAAGAGTTTGGAGAATTTATATATTTCGGAAGCAAATTAGCAAAGGACACTGAAGTAGGATCCATCAGGCAAAAGAAGTCTTCTATACAACGAAAGGCTTACTCACTTCACAAACAAAACATTAGAGTCAAAATTAGGAGCACGTAATGAAAATTTTCTATAGAGCAACATTCTGTATGGTTGCGAATCGTGGACAGTAGAAGCTATAGAGATAATGCGATTATAGGCGGTAGAATTGTGGTGCTACAGACGTATGCTAAAAGACAGCTGGATAAACAAGACTGCAAACGAGGAAATCCTTTACAGGATTGAAAGAAAGGAAAGAACTGAGGGAGCCTTGTAAAAATAAGGATGGGCACATATTAAGAATCAAGAAGATTCTGGAAGGAAGGGTGGAAGGAAAGAACTACAGAGGAAGGCCACGGCGTAGTTATATCCGCCAGATTATCAAAGCTGCCGGATGTAACACTTACCTGGGAATGAAGAGGAATGTCCAGTACACAGAAGCATGGGGAATTGTTGTCAATCAATCTAAGGACTGAAGCTAATGATAATGTAATCAATCGATACTGATCTGCATTTAAGGCATTCGGCTAGGTGGCAGATTCCCTATCTGTTGTTTTCCTAGCCTTTTCTTAAATGATTTCATTGAGATTGGAAATTTATTGAACATCTCCCTTGGTAAGTTATTCCAGTCCCTAACTGCCCTTCCTATAAATTAATATTTTCCCCAATTTGTCCTCTTGAATTCAACTTTACCTTCATATTGTGATCTTTCCGACTATTAAAGAAGCAACTCAAACTTATTCGTCTACTAATGTCATTCCACGCCATTTCTCCGCTGACAGCTCGGAACATACCACTTAGTCGAGCAGCTCGACTTCTTTCTCCCAAGTCTTCCCAGGCCAAACTTTGCAACATTTTTGTAACGCTACTCTTTTGTCGGAAATCGCCCAGAACAAATCGAGCTCCTTTCCAATATGTTAAGTCCTGACGTTCATCTTGCAGGCTCGATATTGCGCCGTGGTCCAGTGAAGGAAGCCAATTAATATACTAAGTACCTTAATTATTACAAAGTGAATAAAACTGTAGGCGTCCACTGTCTGAACATTCCATTCTTTGCAATGTTTTGAGCAGCCTACACCAAAAATGAGTACCAGGTTAATTCCTGGGGGCAAAGGCGGCCGGGCGTAGAGCTAACGATTCTACCCCATCACGTGCCGAGGTTAACAATGGTGGAAGTCTTTACCTTCCACTACTAATGTCATTCCACGCCATTTCTCCGCTGACAGCTCGGAACATACCACTTCTTTGCTTAGCTTTTAGCAATGTTTTGCGATATTTATCTATTTTATGTCAACTCAAGATCATATATTGATATTTAGCTTTGTCTGTTTCACCATCACATGCGCATACGAAACAAACTTCACATTTGAGTCTGCCCACCAGTGAGCAGATTTTAAAATCACTCAACAGGTTTAGGGTTTAGAGGGAGACAAAAAGAGTTTTTATGTTCTCTCTTATATTAAATTAATATTGCTTCTCTGTGAATGATTTTTTGTAAATCGTCTGGCCGTTTCCAACCTTATAATTTTGTATGTTGACTATTCAGCCCGAAGGCTGATTTGGTCCTCAACAGCTCCACCATCAACTGCCATAGATAGCGTAGGAGTCAGTCACAAGGGAAATGAGGAGTGAGGTAGTTTCCCGTTGCTTTCCACACCAAGCCAGAATTTGCTATTAAATATCTGCCTTTCAAGTTCACTGAAATGCACGCAAAAATCAACCCCATGACCGAGGAATGACATTATCGTTATTGCCGCCGGGATGAATAGCTCAGCTGGTAAAGCGCTGGCCTTCTGAGCCCAACTTGGCAGGTTCGAACCTGGCTCAGTCCGGTGGTATTTGAAGCTGCTAAAATACGTCAGCACCGAGCTCGATAGCTGCAGTAGCTTAAGTGCGACGAGTATCCAGTAATGGGGAGATAGTGGGTTCGAATCCCACTGTCGGCAGCCCTGAAGATGGTTTTCCGTGGCTCCCCATTTTCACACCAGGCAAATGCTGGTGCTGTACCTTAATTAAGGTCACGGCCGCTTCCTTCCCATGCCTAGGCCTTTCTCATCCCATCGTCGCCATAAGACATATCTGAGTCGGTGCGACATAGAGCAAATAGCAAAATAAATAAATAAATAAATAAATAAATAAATAAATAAATAAATAAATAAATAAATAAATAAATAAATAAATAAATAAATAAATAAATAAATAAATAAATAAATAAATATAAAAATAATACGTCAGCCTCGTGTCGGTAGATTTACTGGAACATAAAAGATCTACTGCGAGACAAAATTCCGGCACGTCGGCGTCTCCGAAAACCATAAAAATGAAATTAATGGGACGTAAAACAAGTGTTATTATTATTATTATTATTATTATTATTATTATTATTATTATTATTATTATTATTATTATTATTATTGAAAGGAAAAGTAAGAGAAGATACTCAACTTAAATTCTATAAGACTATGGCTGTACCTACTTTGCTACATGGAAGTGAGACATGGGTAGATAAAATAAGCTATAGGAATAAAATACAGTCATCTGAAATGAGATTCCTAAGATCAGTGAAAGGATACTCCCTAAAAGATAAAATACGAAATGAAGAGATAAGACAAAAATTAAATATATTCTCAATGAATGAAAGAATATTCCAAAACAGGATAAATTGGAAAAACCACGTTCTGAGGATGGATAACGACAGAATCCCAAAACTGCCCTGGAATACCATCCTACAGGAAGAAGAGATATTGGTCGTCCTATGAAGAGATGGAATGAAATCTGAGGTCGGAACAGGCTATTAGCCTAATCCGTGAAGAGAAAGTAAGTATTATTATTATTGTTATTATTATTATTATTATTATTATTATTATTATTATTATTAGCATCGCTCATATCTCAGTCAACTTTATATCGTCAAAGCCAAGGAGACAGGTCAATGAATGTAATAAATATTTTTCTAGGTCACACCAGAGGCTCACAGCAAACACTAGGTCTCATCAACAATAACAGCCAACCCTATGATGAAAATAGGCCTAATAATCATATCGTCTCCGCTACAGAGTTGCAGACTTCTTGAAATGGTCCCACCTAAGCAGCCTTTCCCCCAAACAGTTCCACATTATAAGTGTGCTGCTGTCCATCAACAAAAGCAGTATTTTACTAGATGGTTCCTATGACCGGGTTAATTTAATTTCGTAGAAAAATACTGGTCCCCTCTGTGGTGTAGATGTTAGCGTGATTAGCTGTCACCCCCAGAGGCCACGAAATTTGAAAAGTGGTACGTGGGCAGGAACTGGGTCAACTCAGGATCGGGTGGTCAACTGAGTAAAGAAGGGTTCGATTCCCACCTCAGCCATCCTCGAAGTGGTTTTCCGTGGTTTTAATACTTCTCCTCGAGGCAAATGCCGGGATGGTACCTAACTTAAGGCCACGGACGCTTCCTTCCCTCTTCCTTGTCTATCACTTCCAATCTTCCCATCCCCAACAAGATCCCTCTTCAGTATAGCAGGTGAGGTCGCCTGGGCGAGGTACTGGTTCTTCTCGCCAGTTGTATCCCCAGACCCAAATTCTCATGCCCCCCGGACACTGCCCATGAGGTGGTAGTGGTGGGATCCCTCGCTGAGTCTGAGGGTAAAACCAACCCTGGAAAGTAAATAGATTAAGAAGAAGATGAAAAATACTGTTTGTGCCAGCAATAGCATGGAGTACCAAGATTTTTATCCGTCATTCCAAAGTCCAAAAACTCAGCCAGGATCAAATATTTAATGAGACAGGGAGAATACCGCTTATCCACCGAGGGAGTTATTCCATTCTTCATTAGTGGATTCAAATCTTGAATGGAATAGAAGAAAATCAAACATATGTCTGCATGGTAACTTTCAGAAGACCATTTAGGTGATGGTACAAAATGTTTCCTTCTTATAACGATTAGGTTCATCAGGAATATTTCTTGTGGAATTGAAAACTGAAAATAAACGTGAAGCAATGATAGTGGACATGTTCTTGTTAACCAGTGGATGATTCCACTATGCAGGTAGCTGTTTATACACATCTGCAAGGATATAGCCTTCAGAGTGAGTCTCTCCAACAAGTGGCTGCACGGTCTGGGTCACGTAGCTATCAGCTTGAATTAGGGAGATAACGTGTTCGAACCCCACTGTCGACAGTCCTGAAGGTAGTTTTCCGTAGTTTCCCATTTTTACACCAGGCAAGTTCTGGGGCTGTACCTTAATTAAAGCCACAGTCGTTTCCTTACCAATCCCAACAATTTCCTACCCCACTGCTGCCATATGACCTTTCTATGTCGGTACGACGTAAAGTAAATTGTAAAAATATTTTAGTATCTCTCCCAAACCCTAACCCCATGACACTACAGCCCTGAAGGGCCTTGGTCTACCAAGCGACCGCTGCTCAGCCCGAAGCCCTGCATATTACGAGGTGTCGTATGTTCGGCACGACGAATCCTCTCGGCCTTTATTCTTGGCTTTCTAAACCTGGGCCGCTATCTCAACGTCAGATAGCTCCTCAATTGTAATAATGTAGGCTGAATGGAACTCAAACCAGCCCTCAGATCCAGGTAAAAGTCCCTGACCTTGCCTGGAATCGAACCCGGGGACTCCGGGTAAGAGGCAGGCACGCTACCCCTGCACCACGGGGCCGGCAAAATGAGTCTCTCCACTATGGCAAACACGGCGAGGTGACTGGGGCTACGATAATCCAGTAATCGGGAGATAGTGGGTTCGAGTCCCACTGACGGCAGCCTTGAAGATGGTTTTCCGTGGTTTCCCATTTTCACACCAGGCAAATGCCGGGGCTGTACCATAATTAAGGCCACGGCCGCTTCCTTCCAACTCCTAGGCCTTTCCTATCCCATCGTCGCCATAAGACCTATTTGTGTCAGTGCGACGTAAAGCAAAAAAAAAAGACATACTGTATTGTCCAATACACTACAACTACTGTTTGTTGTTTACAGTTTATCAAAATTGGAAAAGCACGTGCATGGTATCGCGTTGTCTCCGGCAAGCTCATTCTGTATAATGATCCCACTAGGCACACTTAGTAAGAGAATGTGCGTAGGTAATAGGTCTTTGTCTCCTATTGTACGTTATTATAACATTCCGCTGCATCTCAATTAGGACTCGCAAAAAGGTGGTAGAACGAAATATGTCTTGCTTGACAGGCAAATCATATTAACAATCACATCCACTTGTCGATTGGAGGTAATTTACCTCCGAAAACAGTCATAACATGTTTTAGTGCTACTGTCATTGTTTATCAGCTTTGTGGCTATTACGTTCGTTATTGAAATTGTTGGCCTTGGATTGTCTTCAGATTGCCCAGTGCGTACATTTCTATCTCCTCATATATAGCCCGTGTTAGAGGCACTGACAGTAAGTCATTGGCCTTTGGTTCTGAAGACACAAGTTCTAATCTCGATTTAAATCGGTAGCATTTGTTTTCTTTTTAACGAGACTGCACTATGTTGCTGGCATTAAGGGAAGTCATCATCATCTTTTACTGAAGGCAATGCCTTGTCACTGTAGCCACACCTGACGACCTTCTGGTAGCCTCTTCATGTTGCTATATGAACCGCATGCCAGTTCACCGACTGAGTTCCTGATGTATGACATCCTTGGTCGTCCCCTGGGTCTCTTTCCCAGTAATTTGCCTTCAGTGATGGTCTGGAGAAGAGAGTCATGTCTCAGTGCGTGTCCAAGGAACTTTGTGCCAGTGTCCAGTATTCGGGAGATAGTAGGTTCGAATCCCACTGTCGGCAGCCCTGAAAATGGTTTTCCGTGGTTTCCCATTTTCACACCAGGCAAATGCTGGAGCTGTACCTTAATTAAGGCCACGGCCGCTTCCTTCCCACTCCTAGCCCTTCCCTGTCCCATCGTCGCCATAAGACCTATCTGTGTCGGTGCGACGTAAAACAACTAACAACAAAGGAACTTTGTTTTCCCTTTCTTTATCGTATTTGATAAACTTCGATCCTCCTTTAAGATATTTAAAACAAGCTCATTTGTTTTTTATCCATTCAACTTGTTTCTGTAATTCTTCTCCAGAACCACATTCCTCAAAACATTTTTCTTCCTGTTTCCCTAATATCCAGGTTTCGCATCCATATATTATCACCCTCCAAACATAGGTCTAGAGAAATGATTTTCTGGTCTCCAAACAGAGGTGGTTATTTTGGAATAAGTTTTTTTTCTTTTTCCGAAGACTTGTTTTGTCCGCCTCTGTGGTGTAGTGGTTAGTGTGATTAGTTGCCAGCCCCGGAGGCCAGGGTTCGATTCCCAGCACTGCCACGAAATTTGAAAAGTGGTGTGAGGGCTGGAACTGGGTCCACTCAGCCTCGGGAGGTCAACTGAGTGGAGGTGGGTTCGATTCCCACCTCAGCCATCCTCGAAGTGGTTTTCCGTGGTTTCCCACTTCTCCTCCAGGCAAATGCCGGGATAGTACCTAACTTAAGCCACGGCCGTTTCCTTCCCTCTTCCCTGTCTCTCCCTTCCAATCTACCCATCCCCCACCAAGGCCCCTGTTTAGTATAGCAGGTGAGGCCGCCTGGGCGAGGCACTGGTCATTCTCCCCAGTTATATGCCCCGACCCAATATCTCACGCTCCAAGACACTGCCCTTGAGGCAGTAGATGTGGGGTCCCTCACTGAGTCCATGGGAAAAGCCAACCGTGGAGGGTGAACAGATTAAGAAAAAGAATAAGAATAAGACTTGTTTTGCTAGCACTATACTTGTCTTGATTTCCGAAAGGGACCTCTTATCATAGGTAATCCATGGCTAAATGGTTGGCGTGCTGGCCTTTGGTCACAGGGATCCCGGGTTCGATTCCCGTCAGGGTCGGGAGTTTTAACCGTCATTGGTTAATTTCTCTGGCACGGGGGCTGGGTATATGTGTCGTCTTCATCATCATCATCATCATCACCACGACGCACAGGTTGCCTACAGGCGTCAAAGACCTTCACCTGGCGAGCCGAACTTGTCCTCGGACACTCCCGGCACTAAAAGCCATACGCCATTTCATTTCATCAGAGGTAATTACACTACCCAGGTAGGAGAATTCCTGAGTTGTTCTATCGGTGTGTTATTTAATTTTAAGTTTTTCTATTTGTAGGCTTCTTTTCCTCTACTATCATGAAGTTCGATTTCTTTATATATATTTTTCTAAGGATTTGTTGAATGGTCTTAGCATCTTATTCATATCCTTTTCAGAATTAGCTAAGATAACACTATCATCTGCAAAACAGTTACTGTGCAACTGAATAGCATTAACATTCAACCCTTTAGTATGCCCTTTCATTTCTCTAGCTCTATTTTCTATGAAAAGGTTAAAGAGCCTTGTCGTACTCACCTTCTAATTTTTGCTCCTCTTGTAGTACCATTAATATTAACCTCCGTTGTTTGAGCTTCGTACAACGTGATTCAGCTACCCCTTCCAATGTACTTTTATGCAACGCACAATATTCATTCCGTCCTAAAGACATCTGCCCTGCCGGTATGCTCAGACAACACGACCGGATATCTTGGTATTTATCGCCTCACCATGATAGGACGCCGTGATATTATACTCGTATTAAACACTGGAAGACATGGGTGTGCCTTCTAGATCATAGGAACCTGACACGCCGGCGAAACACTAAATTATCCAGTACTCGGGAGATAGTAGGTTCGAACCCCACTGTCGGCAGCCCTGAAAATGGTTTTCCGTGGTTTTCCATTTTCACACCAGGCAAATGCTGGGGCTGTACCTTAATTAAGGCCACGGCCGCTTCCTTTCCACTCCTAGCCCTTTCCTGTCCCATCGTCGCCATAAGACCTTTCTGTGTCGGTGCGACGTAAAGCAAAAAAAAAAAAAAAAAAAAAAACAGTAAATTGATATTGTGACCGCAGTAAACCTAATACTTGTTATAAGCTGTCAAGTATGCCGTCCGGTACCTTAGTGTAGTTGGTAAACGCGTGGCGGAGCGGGTTTGCATGTCAGGCGGGAGCTTCGAGACCGGGGCGAAGCTTCCAGATTTCTTAAATATGCGTTACGTACCGCACGCAATGTAAGTTCAATACCCGCAATCATGCAAATTTTGTGTGATGAATGTGTTTATGGCTCTAAGAAGATCCCATTAGTCAGCAGGCTGGACACATACAGACGGAAAACAATAGGAACACAACTGTCCTAACAATGTTTTATCGCACCAAATGCTCGATGTGATGACCGTTTTGGCTTATGCACATTCGGGCCCGGTGTCCAATAGGTCGTCTTGCGCGTTGGAGCATTCGAGATGTAATTGCTCGGCAGGCATTCGTGATGAGATGCCGGAGCTGGTCGGGGTTTCCCGGCGCTTGAGTGTAAACGACGTTCTTCAAACGGCGTTAAATCCGTTGATCTAGCGGGCCAAAAAAACAGTGCCTCCTCGTCCTATCCATTTCCCTGGCAGTTCCTCGTTCAGATGGTTACGAACGGGCAAAGTCGAATGTGTTGGAGCTCCATCCTGTTGTATCCACATCGTCAAACGATCGTGCAAGGGCACATCCTCCAGCGGCTGTGGGAGTTCCTGACGCAGAAAGTGCAGGTAGCATAGGCCCGTCCAATGGCCCTCAAAGAAATAAGACCCAGTCAGGCGATCCCCCAAGATTCCACACCAAACATTCGATCCCCATCATATTTGTTGGGCCGCATGTCACAGCCAGTGAGGATTGTCCGGACTCCAATAGTGCATGTTGTGCTGATAGACGTTCCCATTATTGTGGAAGCGCGATTCATCCGACAACAAGATATGCGATACGAATGTTGCATCATTGTCCAGCCTGCCTAATAGCGACCGACAGACCTCCATTCAAGATTCGAAATCCCGCCCATGGATACCTTGGTGTAGCTCAAGATGGTACGGGTGAAATTTATATTCATGCTATATTCGCTTAGCCGGATGGCTGGCTGGTGTTCACCTGTCGTGCAATCGCCCTTGTACTGATGTGTGGATTATTATGCATCCGATGGAACGGGCCTATCGCGGACTGGTGGCTGGTTGGAAATAACGCCTGTTGTCCTTAGGCGTCTTTCAACACGGCGGAATGACGTTACAGCCGGCTGCCGCCACGCACGCGTTTAATCTTGCTTCCCCATAAATGAGGAGCATGTCATCGTATTCCTCTGTGGAAAACATGCCAAATGACATCAGAGATTCCAGTACATTCAGGCCCTAACCAGCGGAGTATGCGCAGGGCACAAGCTGAATAACAGCGTCATTCTACTGTTTGAATGTGGCGAACGTGGGCCTGTGTTTATGTATTCAAATATCATACCGATGCAAAAATATTTGAACGATGTACGATTCGAGCTGCCGCTGGAACATTCAATCGTTTGCTAGGCGAACGCCTAACCACATCTGCTGGAAACGTGCTGGTGGTACGAGCAGAGTAGAATACATACACCTTCCGGTTCGACGTCGCACCTACACAGATAGGGTTTAAGGCGACTATGGGACAGGAAAGGGCTAGAAGTAAGAAGATAAGCAGTCTTGGCCTTAATTAAGGTGTGAAAATGGGAAACAACGTAAAACCACCTTCAGGGCTGCCGACAGTGGGTTTCGAACCCACTATCTCACAGATACTGGATTTTCTGGCCGCACTTAAGCGACTGCAGCTTTCGAGCTCGGTAATCACATATAATACACCATAGAGAAGGAAATGGCAACATCATGAAGGAGTGAGCCTACAGCGGCCGAGGTATACATGGTGTAGGGGTATGAGTAGAGGCATGATTTTTTCGCATAAATGTATGTTCGATTTCGCGAAAAGAAAACAATTTTTCGCGTTATTTCGCGAAATAGGGCTGACCTCATCGCTTTAATTTCGCTTTAATCATTTCGTAAAATTATTCATAATATGTTTAATTCGTGAGATTTGTGAATTATTGAAGTGAAAGATAGATAAATAAATAAAGAGAAACAAAATTGATAATCATTCATTATGCCTTGTGTAATCTTGATTAGAACTATAATATAGGCCTAATCAAGATTAATAACAAATTGCCCTAACACTATACATGGCCGCAGCTGTCACTCTATTGTATAATGCCATACCACTAAGGGATTTTGCAATTTTGATTCATACGAAGAGATACTTCTGTCGAATTGAGAAGTCGTTATTCTGTCATCTGTTTCTCTTCAGACACGAGATATTGGCATACAAGATCGTTATTTTCAATGAATTTCGCTGCATTTTCACACTTATCACAAAATAAGCTCATTTCACTTTAAACTGGCATTGTCGCTTTAATTCGCAGTAATTCGCGAAAAAAAAGTCGCTGATTTCGTAACCAGAATCATACGATTCTTTAAGATATCTCAAAAACGCTTCAAAATATTTTTTGTCGCGCTTATCGTTAAAGCGAAAAAATCATGCCTCTAGGTATGAGGCACTGATGCGCTGATAACACGTTTAGGTGCCTTTGTACGTACAAGTGGACACAATTATTTTTCTTGATATACGTTTACAGTTTAACACCAACAAAATTATGTCATCCTTACTTGACTTTCTGCTCCCCTGTCTCATCACAACTCCATAGTCCACCCCGTTCCCCTGAACGTGTCTCCCTACAACCCTTGTAAACAAACCTCATAACTTGTGCGTGCCTATACGGTTCAACTGAAGGCAGCAAATTCCTATATCCTACCCACTCACTAGAATCTACAAATCTCACTCCCATTTTCCCACATACCCACTCCATAGTCTCATTTAAATCTCTAGTTACTCTCCAATCAGTATCCTTCTCACGCAGTATCTCACTGATAGCATTCCCTTCGCGCTGTATTAACTAGATCCCTCACATCCCTGAACATGTTAGTACCTATTACTGCTTGTCTTACGTTTTTTGTGTTAACGTGAAAAACTACCACCTATTCGTTACCCCCTCCCTCCCCTTCGACTTTCCTCAAGAGCTGTCATAAACCTAATTTCTTTATAACACTCTAACGTGCCTCTATTTCCTCCGCACACTTTCCCCGTGTGCCTAACACTAGAGACCTCCATGACCTCAGCCTCAAATCCACCCACCTCATTACATTTCCTCCACTCCTGATGTCCTTTACTTACCCTGACGAGTGCACAACCTATTTCCTCGTTCCTTTTCTTCGATGGTGGTGGTGATTATTGTTTTAAGAGTAAGTACAACGAGGCAACCATCCTCTATACAACACTAATGAGAGAGAAAAAATGGAGAGGGTGCGACACTTTGAACAATTAAGGCATCAGCCAAAGAATGAGGAGGGCCACGAAGGGCGTGAAAATGAATGACACCCTAGGCCTCCGTACGTAATCAGGGTTGGAAAAGAGCAAGAGTTCCCCAAGGAAGATCAGATAGGATAGATGAAAGTGAGGAGCCTGGCACAAGTGAAATGCCAGGACACACCTAAGGGCCCCGTAGTCGCCAACCCACGCTCCCAAGTTAAGAGCCCCTGGGTCCCCTTTAGGTCACCTCTTACGACAGGCAGTGGATACCGTGGGTGTTATTCTACCGCCCCTACCCGCATGGCCCTGTTGCACTTCTTTTATCGTATCCTCTTCTGTACGTTCCCCTTTCCTACCTTTGTCTTTCCTCTTATCTCCTCCCTCCTCTGTAACACTTCCCTGGTCCTCATTTTCCTTCTGCTATTGTACCTGTACTTAATCGTATAGATTCCTTACCGATACCTCTAGTGAACTTTATCCCTGATCAGATCCATTGGCTCTCAATTACGTTCACCTTAAAACATTAACACATCTGACTTCCGCAACTTCTCCCCTTCTTCGTGTATGCGCACCGTATCACCTACATTGTATGGGGAGACTTACCTTTGTTACTGGCCTCCGCTAAGAGCCTAATTATCTCCCTTAAACTCCCTAACTATTCCCTCTCTCGCTGACAATCCCGCACTCGACTCTTCATGGACGCATTATCATGCCCTACACGTATAGCCAGTTCCATACTATTGTTTGGGGACAGGGCAATATTCATTCCTTAGTGAATATATTTGACGTGCCCTATAAGACGTAATAGACGCAATTCATAATAGGAATACTTGGTTGCACTCCTCCCTTACTAGAATGGCAATATTATGATTGATATCAACGTTGTTTAAACATGCTATAAGGTTATACATTTCAGAGTTTGTTAGCGGACAAGTTTTGCAGCTGCTGCATGTTGAATTCTTGATGAGCCTTGAATTGATATTACCATATTTTTCCTCAAAAGGTGACTCTGATTAAAGTTTACGATTAAATTTATGAGATGTGCATTCCCTGGTTATTCAGAGGCATAATTTAGATGACAAAGTACTTGTCTTGTGTTGTGTTCATTATGTTTTTCCTCTTCTTAAAGATGTGCTACTGAACGGCGTTCTCTTCCTGAGTTACACTATGTTGCGTAAAAAACTAAAATCGCGGTAGCTTCCTTAGGCACCAACACAACACTGCAGAGCAGACATAGCTTTTCTTTTACATTGACCGCATACAGTAATCCGATATCATATATATTTATTAAGAAATACAAGATTGCTATGTAGATCCTACTAGAGATAAAGCTTATACGATTAAACGGGGGTCAAAATTTAATGATTTAAGATGTATGGTGTATTAATACGAAAATAATGATCAATTAATGAGTTGCTTTTAGGTATTCTAGAAACGTAAAATTTAGAACCAAAGGAGTGGCCAAAATCTGGCTCTCCATAAATATTGTGGGTAATGGGAATTCAGGTTACATATTTATTCCCACGAACACTATAATTTGTTTCGTAAAATTGCTACTGACTGCTTGAATATTCTGAACACGATGTTCCTCCGTAACCTCTTTTCCAATCCGTAATAGTAGCAATGTATCGCCTCTGTGGTGTAGTGGTTAGTGTCAGGTCAGCTGAGTAGAGGTGAGTTCGATTCCCACCTCAGCCATCCTGGAAGTGGTTTTCCGTGGTTTCCCACTTCTCCTCCAGGCAAATGCTGGGTTGGTACCTAAATTAAGGCTACGGTCGCTTCCTTCCCTCGTCCTTGCCTATCCTTTCCAATCTTCCCATCCCTCACCAAGGCCTCTGTTCAGCATAGCAGGTGAGGCTGCGTGGGCAAGGTACTGGTCATTCTCCCCAGTTGTATCTCCGACCCAGAGTCTGAAGCTCCAGCACACTGCCCTTGAGGCGGTAGAGGTGGGATCCCTCACTAAGTCCGAGGGAAAAACCGACCCTGGAGGGTAAGCAGATTAAGAAAGAAAGAATAGTAGCAATGTGGGTTACAATTCAATATATCCAGATATAAGATACAGTAATAACAACATGAACATCGAAATATATCAACAGCTGAACCTTAAAAGATGTATCTTAGCTTTTGCATTGTTTTTCGATCACCACGTCCGTCTGTTAAAAAAATGCCACACTGTCGCAGCCCATTGCACTACAGTTCTCTTGAAGATGCTCAGTCATTATTAGTCTTACAATTCCGTGCCATGTTCCGTAAGTCATAGTGGCTCTGAGCATGTAGTGAAAGCTTCTTTTATGTGCATCCCTACCATACACCATCGCGGTGTCTTGGTAAGGAAATGCAGGATGTAAAGAGGTGGTTCATGTTCTCCTATATGTCAAATTTATTTATTTACTTACATATTTAATTAATTAATTCGTTCGTTCGTAATCTGTTTACCCTCCAGGGTCGGTTTTTCCCTCGGACTCAGAGAGGGATCCCACCTCTACCGCCTCAAGGGCAGTGTCCTGGAGCTTCAGACCCTGGGTTGGGGGATACAACTGGGGAGGATGACCAGTAAATCGCCCAGGCGGCGGCACCTGCTATGCTGAACAGGGGCCTTGTGGGGGGATGGGAAGTTTGGAAGGAATAGACAAGGAAGAGGGAAGGAACCTGCCGTGGCCTTAAGTTAGGTACCTTGCCGGCATTTGCCTGGAGGAGAAGTGGGAAACCACTGAAAACCACTTCCAGGATGGCTGAGGAGGAAATCGAACCCCCTCTACTCAGTTGACCTCCTGAGGCTGAGTGGACCCCGTTCCGCCCTCGTACCACTTTTCAAATTTCGTGGCAGAGCCGTGAATCGAACCAGGGCCTCTGGGGGTGGCAGCTAATCACACTAACCACTACACCACAGAGGCGGACATTAATTAATTAATGTATTTATTTATTTATTTATCAATCCGGCTCCACGGTGTAGGGGGCACCGCGACCGCCTGTCACCCGGTGGCCCCGGGTTCGAATCCAGGCCTGGTCAGGTGTTTTTAATTGTAAATGATTAATACCCCTGGCCTGGGGACTGGGTGTTTGTGTCGTCCTTAACGTTCCTTTCCTCACATTCAACACTACACTTCCGCGATTACAATTACACGCAGGTTCATACCATATGGTGCAAGTAGTGGCAAAAGATCTACAGGGGTCGACGCCAAGAACAAATATCACTAAAAAATTATTTATTTATGCATTTATTTTTCATTTATTTATTTTACTACTTGTTTAACGTCCCACTTCTTCTCCTTCTTCTTGATGTGTTTACCTTCCAGGGTCAGTTTTTCCCTTGTACCTCTACCGCCTCAAAGGCAGTGTCCTGGAGTTTCAGACTCTGAGTCGGGAGATACAACTGGGGAGGATGACCAGTACCTCGCCCAGGCGGCCTCACCTGCTATACTGAACAGGAACCTTACGGGGGGATGAGAAAATAGGAAGGATAGAGAAGGAAGAGGGAAGGAAGTGGCCGTGGCCTTAAGTTAGGTATTATCCCGGCATTTTTGCATGGAGGAGAAGTGGGAAACTACGGAAAACCACTTCTAGGATGGCTAATGTGGGAATGGAACCCACCTCTACTTAGTTGACCTCCGGAGGCTGAGTGGACCCCGTTCCAGCTCTCGTACCACTTTTCAAATTTCGTGGCAGAGCCGGGAATCGAACCCGGGCCTCCGGAGGTAGCAGCTAATCACACTAACCACTACACCACAGAGGCGGTCTAACGTCCCACTAACATAGGTTTTTGGTGTCACTGTGTGAGGAGAGTGTAAGGGCTTAGAAGGCAGCAAGCATACTATTAACCGAATTAAAACCCCGGCATTATCTGGTGTGAAAACGGGGAAACACGGCAATGCATCTTCAGGGCCACCGACAACGAGCTTCAAACCCACCGTCTACCTAATATAAACTTTCATCTCTACGAGTCACATGGAGTAGCCAACTAGCTTGATGAGATCTAGAATTTAGAATTATCTATATACCTTTAATTATTTGGCCAATTATAAGTTGTTATTATTATGTCCTTCACTGTATATAGTTCATTAACCACAATAATTGTATTATCAGTTTTTGAAATACTGTGGTCTGCAATACAGAAATTAATGATTTCTACACTTTCTTATGTAAAATTAATGATGAATTTTTTTCTCGTTCGTCATACTTCGTACCATTATGAACCTATTTCATTTATCAGCTTTGTGAATCCTCCTAATTACGTGGATTCTCCTTAGCTTGGCCATACTCAAGCCAATATCATCACCGTGTTTTGCTGGAAAATATTGGTCTTATAATTGGCCTTTAAGTATATCATTACCGACAAGGAAGCAGCGAGATCATATTTTGGAGCCTGCTAGTGGCGCTCGCCAGACAATAATAAACATGAGACGCCATTGTCCGTTAGAGAAACATACTGATCACTTAGCACCGCTCTGTAGGTTAAGTAGCCATCATTTTTATACACGGTAGTGTCTACAGAGCTCGTTAGCAAGCGTGACAAGTGAAGAAGTAACAAGCTAGCTGCTTATTATGGAGAGAAAATAAATAGAAACGACCAATAATATTGAGAAAGCCTGATCAGAACTGCCAGAAGAATCCAGTACACTTGCTACAGCGCCTAAAGGTTTCAGGAAGCTTTAGTTTACTTTGAGTTAACGCAGCCGAAGACGTATTTTCTGATGGTAAAGGGAACCTATAATAAATGCAATTAAAGGTTGTACATTCTCACGAATAAAAAGCAGCGCATGTGCCACGCACTTAAAACCAAGTGCCCACTTGGGGTGTCATCGTTGATATACAGTTAGGTTCATGGAAAATGCACCTGTTCCTCTTTCTGCATACACACTCTTATATAAATGAATTTGCTACACACGATGCACTGCAGTCCGTCCAGTTTTCCTCCATATCAGTTCGGAATATCGTACTGAAATACCCCTGTTGAATGGGGCCGGTGGATTGCATTCACGTTATCCTCTGCCTATCTTGATAGTCGTTTAAAGGGAGTAACCTCCAGGAGATCTCAAAATGTGAGCGTAGTTTGGCAACTAATGGTCTCCTTACTGATCTAGCATTGTTTCCACTTATTCTTACAAGGCTCCTCATATTCATCTTTTATCAGCTTGCATTCGGCAGATAGTGGGTTCGATAGCGACTGTCGGCAGCCTTGAAGATGATTTTCCGTGGTTTCCCATTTTCACACCAGGCAAATGGTGCCGCTGTACCTTAATTAAGGCCACGGTCGCTTCCTAGCCCTTTCCTATTCCACGGTCGCCGTAAGACCTACCTGTGTTGGTGCGACGTAAAGCAAATTATGAAATAGTAACATAGAAAACTTCACCTTTCCTAACCGACGTCAGTTTGATCAGCTCTTTTTCTCTTCCGATCCCGATGGCATGAGATCTTTCAGGCCTAGGGGGTCTCTCATTTTCACGTCATTCGAAGGTCATTACTTCTTTTCTGATAGCTTCGTTCCAACAAATGTCGGAACTTCTCACTTATTTCCTCTGTTAAGTGTTGATAGAGAGCCTCCATGGCTCAGGCGGCAGCGCTCTGGCCTCTTGCGGCTCGCTTCCGTGGTTCGAATCTCGGTCACTCCATGTGAAATTTGTGCTAGACAAAGCGGAAGCGGGACAGGTTTTTATTCGGGTACTCCGGTTTTCCCTGTCATCTTTCATTCTAACGACACTCTCAAATATCTTTTTATTTCATCTGCGAGTCATTAATCTTTGTCCCAGAGGAGTGCGACAGGCTTCGGTGGCCGGCACGATTCCTGTCTCCACCACTAGATGGGGCTTCATTCATTCCACACCTGACCCAGTCAATGAATGGAAACAGGCTGAGGATTTAAAAAGTGTTGATAGAGAATGGTTTTACTTCCCCTCAACACCACTATAACTACCACCCTGTATTGTATATGTAATTTGTCTGTATTTTACCTGTGTTCGATCCCTGGTTTACCCAGAAATTTAAGTTCTGGGCTGAGAACTGAAATGGAGTCCACTCTGACTCACGAAGTCAACTACGGAAATTGTCCAGTAACGAAAAGGCAAGGGATTAGTTCGAGGAAACTAAGCATTAAGGCTGGGAAAACCTCACTCCGACCACGCATCACTGATATTTTCAGTGCATCTGGCTGGGCACAAATCACTTTTTTTATGGATTTCAAGTTACAGGTTTAGGATTTGTTTTATTTTCCTAAAATTAGATTGTTGCCCCTCTTTAACCCATAGCAGTGGAATAGCTTCGGCTGGTTACATTATTAGTGTCTATTTTGATGAAATGATTTACCTGTATTTGTTTCTGGGGATGCTGTAGTCATCCAAGCCCATCCATCATATTTGGCAAAACGCCCATGGTCAAATCAGGTGCAGATTAGAAAGGAATAGAGTTAGGAATGGTTGCTGGAGTAAGGAGAGATTGAAGGAGCTTACTGGGAAATTTAATTTAGCGAAAAAATCAGCAAAGGATAACATGTTGGCAAACATAATTGACAACCATATACATTTCAGGGACCAATGAAATGATATGTATAGATACTTTAAGACAGAAACAGATTCCACGAAGGACACTAACAGGGATCATTATTGAACAAGGGGAATGTATAATTTATGTGAGGACAGAATGCAGATCTGTTCAGTCAGCAGTATGTAAAGGTAGTTGGATATAAGATAATATCCAGGTAGAGGAGGAGACTAGTACTGGCTAATTACTGAACTTTACCTATGGTAATAATGACATTTACTAAATGATACAAAAACCGAAAGTTATAAATGTAGCTGGGATTGATCAGATTTCTAGGGATATGTTACAGGATATTGGTTGAGATAGCCTATAGTGCCATATTTGAAATAATTTGATCACTGCTTGCATGAAGGAGCGATACAAAATGAATGTAGAGTGCCAATAGTAGTCCCCCTGTACAGGGGAAAGGGAGAAAAACATAGAGCGGATAATTACAGGGCCGTAAGCTTGACACGTGTTATTTGTAAGCTCAGGGAAAGTATTATTTCTGATTATGTTAGACACGTTTGCAATATTACTAACCGGTTTGAGGGTGGGGGGGGGGGGGGCTGCTCGGATTTAGGAAAGGTTGTTTAGGAGAAGTTCAGCTTGCAGGATCCCAGCAAGATATAGTAGATATATTAGATTCAGGTCAAATAGACTGTATCACTATTGATCTACCCAAAGCCTTGGATAGGGTAAATCATGGGATATTTCTCACGAAAATGAGGAATAGTTGACTACACAAATGAGTGGCTGAATGTGTTGCGAAATTTCTAGAAAATAGAACTCAGAGAATTAGAGTACTTAGATGAAGTATTACCTAATTCCGTAATGATTAAGCGGGAGAGTCCCGCAAGGCAGTATTATTTAACCTTTATGTTTTCTTATATTCAAAAATTATATGAGTAAATAACTTCAAGCGCAGATTGTATAGATTGTATAGATTAGTAAATGAGTTGCAGGATTGTGAGAGACTCAGGGTGTCCTAGACAATGTGGTGAGATGTACAGCAGATAGTGGTAAAATTGATGAAAAGTCAAGTTGTTTCACCAAGAGGAAATTTCCTTTCATTTTTAATTACTGTGTTGATGGGGAGATGGTGCCTCACAGGAAAAACTGTTTTTTTAACAACTTGATTTTCGTCTCAATATACAGCACCAGCATTTGCCTGGTGTGAAAATGAGAAATCACGGAAAACCATCTTCAGGGCTGCCGACAGTGGCGCTCGAACCCACTATCTACCGGATGCAAGCTCACAGCTACGCGCCCCTAACTGCATGGCCAATTCGTCCGGTGGGGAACAGTGCAAGTACGCAGGTGTTAATACCTTCATCATATTAACGAGCGTATTAAGAAAGGTTGCAGATCTCTTCACGTGATTATCAGAACTCGTTGGCTGAACTGTCAGCGTACTGGCCTTCGGTTCAGAGGGTCCCGGGTTCGATTCTCGGCCGGGTCGGGGAATTTAACCGTAATTGGTTAATTCCAATGGCACGGGGGCTGGGTGTATGTGTTGTTTTCATCATTTTATCCTCATCATGACGCACAGGTCGCCTACGGGAGTCAAATACATAGACCTGCACCTGGTGAGCCGAACCCGTTCTGGGCTATCCCGGCACTAAAAGCCATACGACATTTCATTTCATAGTATTTAGTAGTTGGAGTATGGATTTAAAGGAGAGGTAAGACCATACTTAGAGTATGCTTCCAGTGTATGGAACCCACACCAGAACTACTTGATACTGGAACTGGAAAAGATGCAAAGGAAAGCAACACGATTTGTTCTGGGAGATTTCCGACAAAGGAGTAGTGTTACTAAAGTGTTGCCAACTTTGGGCTGGGAAGACTTGGGGAAAGGAAACAAGATGCTCGACTATGTTCGAGACCGGACGAGTTGGCCGTGGGGTTAGGGCCGCGCAGCTGTGAGCTTGCATCCGGACGATAGTGGGTTCGAACCCCCCTGTCGGCAGCCCTGAAGATCGTTTTCCGTAGTTTCCCATTTTCACACCAGGAAAATGCTGGGGCTGTACATTAGTGAAGACCACTGTCGCTTCCTTCCCATTCCTAGGCCTTTCCTCTCCCATCGTCACCATCAGACCTATCTGTGTTGGTGCGACGTAAAGAAAAAACTATATGTTCAAGCTGTCAGTGCATATATGACGTGGAATGATACTAGTAGACGAATAAGTTTGAGCAGAACTTTTAAAAGTAGGGAAGATGAAGGTAAATTTGGAATGAAAAAGGACAAATTGGGACAAATACTCATTTATAGGATGATGAGAAAGGGATTGGAATAAATTATCAGGGGAAATGTTCAATAAATTTCCAAGTTCTTTCAAAACGTTTAAGAAAGAGCTAGGTAAACAATTGAGAGGGAATCTGCCACTCGGGCGACAGCCTTCAATGCAGATAATTGATGACTGATTGATTGATTGATTGATTGATTGATTGATTGATTGATTGATAGATTGATTGATTGAAGTTTATTTCATCCGCCGTAAACCATGTACTTATCGAGGTATTAAAGCCCTTTTGGCTTTTTCAATCGTGAAATTATTAGCGTTTCGCTCGTTGTGGCAGCGTGATTGCCACACCTTTCCAGTTATTATATGCTGATACGTGGTCAAAATGGTACATACAGCTCACCTCTACGGAGGAGAGGGGGGGGAGCTGGAATGGAGTACAGTACCTCGGAATGAGTACACGAATTTACATTTTACAATGGTGTCTCAACGGCACACTAGTCACCAGCATCTTGGAAATACGTGGCAATCCAACTGACGAGACCGCTGCCACTCTGGGGAGAAACGGTGGTAATTTCACGAATGAAAACGTTTATGTAAATTTTTCTGCTACATGGGAATATATAGAATCATGGATATGTTTTAGAACTTAGAAGACGAGAATAACTGATATAAATGTTTCGTCTCACTAACCAATTTTGACGGTTTTCAGAGATGCCGAGGTGCCGGAATTTTGTACCGCAGGCGTCGGCGTCGGTCTTCTATTCCATATGACTTACACTGGTTGCCTAGTTACGGCGGCGATTTTTGTCGGCTCTTAATTGCTTACGCTTATTCCAGTTAGACAGCGTGCCGAAATACGTAATGTTAAAATTATGGTTCCTTTCAGGGAAGTAAATTTTTGACATGAATTTATCCTTCATGTTCGCAGATTTAACCTACTTGGGCACGTCTCAGACCTCTCCCTCCCCACCACCATGGAGCCAGCCCCTACCTTGACCTTCCACTACAAGCCAAAGCCTCTACACTTGAAAAGCACCTAATCAAATCGTTGAAACAACGAAAATAATTATAAATGGGTGAGTCCACAACTCAATTTCTAATTGAATCGGCCGAAGCTGAAAAACATTAAGTCAATTTTCACTACTTTTCAGGAGAGAGAAAAAATCAACTGCTCGAATAGAACTTAACAAACGCATTGTATTAATGTTCTATATCGTGGTTTATACTTTTGCTAGTGGAAGGTCAATTTTAATTTAATAAACGATGTTTAAAATTAATTTTGAGAATCTAATATAATGCCTTTCAGCCCCGTGGTCAGATAATATCGCGTAAAGCAGTCCATAATCAACATTTCACGTGATATTATGCCTAAAAATGTATTTGTAACATAAAAACACCTATATAATGTCCGACTCGTTGGCTGAACGGTCAGCGTACTGGCCTTCGGTTCAGAGGGTCCCGGGTTCGATTCCCGGCCGGGTCGGGGATTTTAACCTTGATTGGTTAATTCCTACGGCATGGGGGCTGGGTGTATGTGTTGCCTTCATCGTCATTTCATCCTCATCACGACGCGCAGGTCGCCTACGGGAGTCAAATAGAAAGACCTGCACCTGGCGAGCCGAACCCGTCCTGGGATATCCCGGCACTAAAAGCCATACGACATTTCATTTTTTTTTAACCTATATAATACAAATATAATTTAAGACACCACTCATGGCATGGAACCTTACACAGCTTTCCCTTCATTCACTGCATTTGGTTTCATGAAATCATACCCTATGGTATCAATTTGCTCATTATCCTGGCATAAAGTCTTCATTTCTTGTAAACTATACAATTAATGGCTCCTACGGTCAATATTAAGTAAGGAATATGGCGCTGAAAGGCTTTCCTCCTCCGATCATGCTACACGTAGTATTGTATCCTAGCATAAAGAGAAGGCTGAATTAATTCCTTCTTATGCCGTTCGAAGGCCCTTGGTTCAATACTTCAGAATACTGAATGTTTAAAAAAATGTGCTACTTAATGCTTTTCAGCCCCGGCTGATTCAGTTGTATTCGTAGTCATCGCAGTATTAAGAATTAAGTATTAAGAAACTGAGGTCTTCAAGGAGGATAGATTGCGATAATTTGTATGCATCTTTTGTTCGAGTGTTTGCAGCTTGTCTCGAACTATTAAAGTGAGCACTGAAGCCTGATGGAATGAAGTAGTTAATAAGAAATGTAGTACTTCAACATTCAAGGCTCATAAAGCTTATTATCTCTGCCTGTGTTGACGCTCGTCTATTGAATATGTTGTGCCGATGTTATATAGAACATACCAGATGATTGATATGGCACATTGTAGAGAGGTGATTTATGGAAATGATATTCGCATAATTCAACATGTCTCCTAGGATTAGTTCGCTGTTATGGAGAAATTATTACTGGGAGGTATAATAAACTTGAATAAGAACAGGCACTCGTTCTAGGATAATAGATAGTTCACGAAGTCCTTTGTACTATGCTTCTGGAAGTAACTTGGAAGTTTTGTTCTACAGCTTCTGTACGACTTCATATGAGAGGCATATTTCCAAAAGGTATGAAATTCTAAAAATTCAAAATTGAGGTGGTGATGGAAAATACTCTTTGGTAGGAAGCTCTATAAAATGAAAGCAAAATAAATTGTCAAAACTGCCCGAACTCGAGTCAAACAGGGCGCTTCGGTTTAAGTTTGATGCCAATAAGTACCACATTCCTAAGGGTGAACTGGCGGAAAATAACTTATCCATGCTGCCAATGAAGAGCCATTTCCACGGCACGCGACCAGCAGTAGCAGAGTACTTTGTTTACATTGTTGTGTTCGATGTTATTTACATTTTTTACAATTTGCTTTACGTTGCACCGACACGAATAGGTCTTACAGCGACGATAGGATAGGACAGGCCTAGGAGTGAGAAGGAAGTGGCTGTGGCCTTACTTAAGGTACAGCCTCAGCATTTGCCTGGTATGAAAATGGGAAACAACGGAAAACTATCTTGAGGGCTACCGACGGTGGGGTTCAAACCCACTATCTCCCGGATGCAAGCTCACAGTTGCATGCCCCTAAACGCACGGGCAACTCGCCCGGTATGTTCGAATATTTAATAATGTTATTTGTTTTACGTCCCACCAACTACTCTTTTACGTTTTTCGGAGACGCCGAGGTGCCGGAATTTAGTCCCGCAGGAGTTCTTTTACGTGGCAGTAAATTTACTGACACGAGGCTGACGTATTTGAGCACCTTCAAATACCACCGGACTGAGCCAGGATCGAACCTGCCAAGTTGGGGTCAGAAGGCCAGCGCCTTAACCGTCTGAGCCACTCAACCCGGCTGTTCGATAATACACTGACTGACAGAGCAAATGCAACACCAAGAAGGAGTGGTCAGAACTTTATGCCAATTGCAGGGTAGACTGACGTCACTGAGGTATGCTCATGATGTGAAATGCGCCGCTGTGCTGCGCACGTAGCGAACGATAAATGGGACACGGCGTTGGCGAATGGCCCACTTCGTACCGTGATTTCTCAGCCGACAGTCATTGTAGAACGTGTTGTCGTGTGCCACAGGACACGTGTATAGCTAAGAATGCCAGGCCGTCGTCAACGGTGGCATTTCCAGCAGACAGACGACTTTACGAGGGGTATGGTGATCGGGCTGAGAAGGGCAGGTTGGTCGCTTCGTCAAATCGCAGCCGATACCCATAGGGATGTGTCCACGGTGCAGCGCCTGTGGCGAAGATGGTTAGCGCAGGGACATGTGGCACGTGCGAGGGGTCCAGGCGCAGCCCGAGTGACGTCAGCACGCGAGGATCGGCGCATCCGCCGCCAAGCGGTGGCAGCCCCGCACGCCACGTCAACCGCCATTCTTCAGCATGTGCAAGACACCCTGGCTGTTCCAATATCGACCAGAACAAATTCCCGTCGATTGGTTGAAGGAGGCCTGCACTCCCGGCGTCCGCTCAGAAGACTACCATTGACTCCACAGCATAGACGTGCACGCCTGGCATGGTGCCGGGCTAGAGGGACTTGGATGAGGGAATGGCGGAACGTCGTGTTCTCCGATGAGTCACGCTTCTGTTCTGTCAGTGATAGTCACCGCAGACGAGTGTGAGACGAGGCGTCGGCGTGGAGAAAGGTCAAATCCGGCAGTAACTGTGGAGCGCCCTACCGCTAGACAACGCGGCATCATGGTTTGGGGCGCTATTGCGTATGATTCCACGTCACCTCTAGTGCGTATTCAAGGCACGTTAAATGCCCACCGCTACGTGCAGCATGTGCTGCGGCCGGTGGCACTCCCGTACCTTCAGGGGCTGCCCAATGCTCTGTTTCAGCAGGATAATGCCCGCCCACACACTGCTCGCATCTCCCAACAGGCTCTACGAGGTGTACAGATGCTTCCGTGGCCAGCGTACTCTCCGGATCTCTCACCAATCGAACACGTGTGGGATCTCATTGGACGCCGTTTGAAAACTCTGCCCCAGCGTCGTACGGACGACCAACTGTGGCAAATGGTTGACAGAGAATGGAGAACCATCCCTCAGGACACCATCCGCACTCTTATTGACTCTGTACCTCGACGTGTTTCTGGGTGCATCGCCGCTCGCGGTGGTCCTACATCCTACTGAGTCGATGCCGTGCGCATTGTGTAACCTGCATATCGGTTTGAAATAAACATCAATTATTCGTCCGTGCCGTCTCTGTTTTTTCCCCAACTTTCATCCCTTTCGAACCACTCCTCCTTGGTGTTGCATTGTCACTGTCAGTCAGTGTAATTTAATTTAACACTTTTTACCAAATCTTTTCCTTGATTGTAAATAAGATCATTTTGATCGTTGCATATTTAAATGCAGTCCGTTTTCTGATGACTGCAATGATATGTATGACTTTAAGATGGAAGTGCGAAAAAGTACCAAATCCATCATTTTTCTTGAATATTTCTTGTCGACGTTTGAGTCATCAGTTCATAGACTGGTTTGATGCAGCTCTCCATGCTACCTTACCGTTTGCTCACCTTTTCATTTCTAGTACATTCTATGTCTGTTCTAATCTGCTTGTCATATTCATACCTTGGTGTACCCTTACCGTTCTTACCGCCTATACTTGTCCCAAAAACCAACTGAACAAGTCCTGGGTGTCTTAAGATGTGTCTTATCATTCTGTCTTTTCTTCTTGTCAAATTTAGCCAAATCGATCTGCTCTCACGAGTTCGATTCAGTACCTCGTCATTCATTATTCGATCTAGCCATCTCACCTTGAGCATTCTTCTATAACAACATATTTCAAAACGAACTTTTTTCTTTTCTCTGAGATAGTTATCGTCCACATTTTACTTGCATACAATTCCATACTCCAGATGAAAATCTTCAAAAACATCTTTCTAATTCCTATATCAATGTTCGAAGTGAGCAAATTTCTTTTCTTCAGAAAGGCCTTCCGTGCTTGTGTTAGTCTGCATTTTTATGTCATCCTTACTTCTGCCATCGTTAGTGAATATTTCTTAATCTTAACAGAAATCTTTTGTATCATCATCATCATCATCTGTTTACCCTCCAGGCTCGGCTTTTCCCTCGGACTCAGCGAGGGATCCCACCTCTACCGCCACAAGGGCAGTGTCCTGGAGCTTCAGACTCTTGGTCGGGGGATACAACTGGGGAGTATGACCAGTACCTCGCCCAGGCGGCCTCACCTGCTATGGTGAACAGGGGCCTTGTAGGGGGATGGGAAGATTGGAAGGGATAGGCAAGGATGAGGGAAGGAAGCGGCCGTGGCCTTAAGTTAGGTACCATCCCGGCATTCGCCTGGAGGAGAAGTGGGAAACCACGGAAAACCACTTCGAGGATGGCTGAGGTGGGAATCGAACCCACTTCTACTCAGTTGACCTCCCGAGGCTGAGTGGACCCCGTTCCAGCCCTCGTATCACTTTTCAAATTTCGTGGCAGAGCCGGGAATCGAACCCGGACCTCCGGGGGTGGCAGCTAATCACGCTAACCACTACACATCAGAGGCGGAATCTTTTGTATAATAATACATTTTTTCTATGAATAGGGGCTGCCTGGCCAAGGCGGTAAAGGCGTGCTCGGTTCATCCGGAAGGACGTGGGTTCGATTCCTCGCTAGGAAGTCGAAAAATTTAAGAAACGAGGTTTTAAGTTCCGGAGGTAGTAGTAGTATTTATTTATGAACAAACAGGCTTTCCGCCCCATTACATGTTCACAAAGCAATAAGACACAATATTAATAATTATAATAAAAAAAATAGTAAAAATAATAATAAAATAATGATAATAATAATATAATAATAATAATAATAATAATAATAATAATAACTAAATACATAATAATATAATAATGATAATAGAGATAATAGGAATAAATAATAACAAAAATGATAACAATTCTGTAGCAGTCCTCGGCTCGAGGATCCAGCAAACTCACCACTTGTCCTAATGCCTACAGCAACTTTCGTCACATTCATTTTCCCTGACATACTCCCGATCAATACCAAAACATCGACAGTCAGCACTTACATTCTAACCAGCCATAACACAAACAAAAGTCCTCCACGTTCACAACAATAAATAACACAATCCTAACCCAGCAGAAAATCATAATAACTTACAATCAAATTTCAACACTGGTCTCCCTCCACACTTACCTTAAATACCACTTTTATTTCAATGCATTACTACCTCTCATGTTGCAACTAGTCCATTATTTAGCCATGCTTGATCTCATTTTAAAACCCACGCCATGCTCAGCATTACATTTGCTATCGCAACCACCACTCATTACGTGTCCTTGTGGATTCAGCACATACGTCATCTTCATTGTCCTCTAACTTACTCTCTGTCCAAACCATAACAACCAACATTCCGCAATTGCCCTTCAATCCATCATACACTACATTAACCAACCCGCACTTAATACAATCATCTCTCCAACTCCAAAAGTTTCAGCAATAAATTAAACCATCTCATTACCAAACCATCTTCGCCTATACCAACACTTCTCCCACACCACATTTTGTTTCAATCGATAAATCTAAAATAATTCGGCAATAAATAAACCATCTACATACAAACTCCCGGATTCAGATACCACCTCTTACCCACAATTTCCATTCCAGATCCACCTCATATACCTTCCACAATACACCACTGAATCTAAATTTACAACATCTCAGATTTACCAAATAACACCGCTTAACATCGCTTCTCACCATATTTCCACCATCGTCCTCAATAACTGCGACCATTTTATACCACCACTTCTCCAACACCTCATTTCAGCAATATGACACATCTTAACTTAATCGTATCTAGATACCAGGCCATCTTCACCTTAAAATACCAAACACTCATATACCATCTCTTCACCAACACCACATTCCAATCTCTACCATCCAAAACTCTTGTCCCTCTTAACACTCACTTAGTTAGCATTAAATAACCTCCTACCAAACCAAAAGCTAATACATCTACCCTTCAATACCAACACATCGCTTCATATACCACCTCTCAATCTCATACCACACTATCATGCTATCCTCTCTCTTATATACATCAACAATAAATATACCACTTCACCATTGCCACATTTCAGTCTTCACAAATAATTACCATCATAACCTAATAAATTTACAGTGAATAACAATTACTGACATATCATAAAACTTACCAATCAGCGTCAACTCCAAATATCACAATAAATATATCACTTCACCCTTACCACGTCTCAGCCTTCACAAATTATTTACCCTATTTCAGTCTTCACAAATAGTTACCATCATAACCTAATAAAATTACAATGAATAACAATTACTGACATATCATAAAACAAACAGACCATGCCCTCCTGTCCTCTTACCCAACTCCCCTGACTAAATACTCAGTCCCTATATACACTAAACCATTAAAATTTTAACCTACTATCTCCTTCCCTTATACAGATAACTATTCTACCCCCCTATTCCCCTGCCCACCCTCTAACTCACTCTCCTTCATTTTACTCTCGCAGGCCTTTTTTGTCGCACACAAATACCTGTTCAATTCACCCCCTTTTTCCCATTGTTTAAGAATCCATCTCAGTATTGCGTTCTCATCCCCTCTCCCCAGTATTTCCCGATGCTCGGCACTCAATAATCCATGTCTTAACCCCCTCGTTCCCTCACAGTCTCTTAGCAAGTGAAACTCATCATTCACATCTCCACAAAGTACACACCTTGTCTTATCCCTGCCCTGTAACCAGCCCTTATTCCTTGGCAGACCTAAAAGCCACCACATCATCCCATATCGATTTGACCTATCGACGTATCTAATATTCAACCCTGCTATCTCCTCTATTTTCGTCAAAACAATCAGCGAATTTCTTAGTCTGCTTTCCCCCAATAATTTCTGCCTATGGATATCCCTAATTCTCCTTTCCAGTATTTTCATCCCTCTCACTTCTGTCTTTGACCAAACCTCCCCCCACAGGTGCCCTAATCCTATCCTCTCTAAATATCCTTTTATTTTTTCTAACCATCCCCCCTTATACATGCTCTTAAATTGCTGTACATATGCAGCCTGTAAAACTCTCCCACCTTCCTGTCTTTTTAAATTCATCCAATATCTAACTATTCTTTTCACACCCTCTGATTCCAAATCCTCCCCACACATTAATTCCGCCCCTACATTTGCTGTACACCTCGGTAAGCCCATCACTAACTTCGCAAAACTACTAACAATCTTTCTTAGTTCCTCTCTTTTTTCATCCAGCCCCCAAACTTCTGCCCCGTATAATACCCTCCCCACTATTACCGACCTGAACACGAGTCTCAGTGTTTTGTAACTGATCCCCGGGAACTTGAGTAGCAAATTTCTGACTGAGGCTAAGGCTGCCAAGCCTCTATATTTCATTCTTTTGATCTGGTCACTCCAAGTTCCTTTATCATTAAAAATAACTCCTAGATATTCCAGCTTCCTTACCTGTTCCAATCTTTCTCCCTGTATTACCCAATTCCCTTCCATCTTTCTTCTTTTGTTCACCTGTACTATCAATATTTTAGACTTATTTCCATTAATTTTCAATCCCCATTTCCTCGCAAATAGCATCACTGACTCTAAGGCCCTATTCATCGCCCCTGAAGTTAACGTCATCAATAACACATCATCCGCAAATATCAGTCCTGGCACTTCCAAACCATTAATTACCGGTACAGCCCAATTTCCTGCCCCAAACCCCTCTAAAATATCGTTTATAAATAAAATAAACAGTATGGGCGATAACTTGCAACCTTGTTTTAAACCCACCTTGGACTCTAATGGTCCACTCATTCTCCCTTCTCCCAATTTTACACAAAACCTGACGTCCCTGTATATTCCTTCCACTGCCCTCAACATCTTCTCCGAAATCCCTAGCCTACCTAATTTCTCTCTTAGGGCCTCTCTATTTACCTTATCAAAAGCTTTCTCAAAATCTATTGCTGCTACATAAACCGTACTTCTATTCATATTCTTATACTTTTCTAAAATAGTCTTTACTATCATTATATTATCCACTGTTCTTTTCTTTTTCCTAAATCCCCCTTGGTAATCTGTCAAAATTCCATTTTCTTCCGCCCACCCACTTATTCTGTTCGCTAGCACCCCAGTATATATTTTACTCAGAGAATCCAACAGAGATATACCCCTATAACTGTTCACATCGTTCCTACTACCCTTTCCCTTGTATATAGGGCATATGATTCCTGTTTCCCATTCCCTAGGGTAATTTCCTCCCTCGAATATCCTATTGAATAGTTTCACCATGCCCTCTATCATTATCTCATTTTTACTAATTTCCTTCCAAAACTTATTATTTATGCCATTACACCCCCCGGCCGACTTCGCTCTGGCTCTGCTTATCACTCCCCGGATTTCCTCTCTTGTGATTTCTTTATCCAAGTCATAAATTGCAACTCCCCTATTACTCCAAATTACTTCTTCTCCCGAACCTCTCCATCTATCACCCCCCTTTTTTCCTAGTAATTCCTCGAAGTGCCTGACCCATTGCACTTCCTCAATACTCGTTCTCTCCATATTCCTTCCACCCTTAATAATTCTATTAATCTTATCCCAGACTCTCTCAAAATTGTTAGTCTTGCAGTCATTATTTATGGCTTCCATTTGTTCCTCTAACCACGTCTTTTTTGTATCAGAAATTTTCTTTTTATACTCCTTCCTCAATCTACAGAAAAACTCCCTTTCTTGGCTTCCACCTTTCCTTCTATATTCTCCTAAAGCGTCCATCACCCTCCTCCGCAATCCTTCACACTCCCTATTAAACCATTCTTCTCCCTCTTTCTTATTTCCTTTTCTAGCTTTCACCTTCTGCGCTATCATCTTTATTGGATGTAGCAACAATTCCAAGGCTTTATCAGTATCATTCTCTTCTAACGCCCCTTCCCACCCATATTTCAGAAGATGTAACTCCTCCTTTACTACCCTATTCCAATCCCGGCCCACCTTCTCTGTCCATTTGTACTTATTATAACCCCTCCCTCGTTTATCCTTTGTCTCATTTTCCTTCATTGTACGCTTCTCTACCTCTCTTTTCAGCATAACCCTCACCGGGAAATGGTGTGACTCAATCCAATCTCCTATTTCCATACTTACGACTTCCTCAATCATCCCTTCCGAGCTCAGAACCATATCTATCACACTACCCCCTTTCTCCGTAACATATGTCAATTTCCCCGTCCTGTCACCCTCTATCCACCCATTCAGAATATACAAGTTTCCCACAGCACACATCTCTAGGAGCTTCTCTCCATAACTATTTGTAATTTTGTCCTCACTCCTTCTGCTTTCTAACAAACACATTCCATCCTCCCTACTATAAATTGGGCTCTGTTCTCCTATTCTCGCGTTCCAATCCCCAAATAACAACATATCCTCCTCCCCTGGATACATTCCCCTTATCCTACCAATATCCACCAATAACTCTTCAAAAAAATATTTATTTGCATATTCTGAATTACTAGGATGGCAGTAAACAAAAGCTAGATTTATTTTCTTCCTCCGTCCCTCTCTCTCTCCCAAATTCAATCTCAGCCATATGGTTTCCATCATATCGGTCTCTATATCCTCTACTCTTTCACTAATTTCTTCCCTAATTAGAACTATCATCCCTCCTGGTGCTCGTCCCTTATTCCTCTCTTTTCTTCTATATTTATATTTTATCTCAAACCCCTTCCATGCAATCTCCCTCCCTGTTTCCAACCACGTCTCTAAGAGTGCCACAACATCGAAACTTTCAATTACTTCCCTAACTTTCTTGTTTCCTAATTTGCTCCTTACTCCTTCAATATTCACACATCCTATCTTCCAAAATTGTTATAACTTTCCCTCCCTCCCTTCTAGGTCTCCCACTCTATTCTTACTTCTAGTATTTATCGACCTCTCTCCCTCTGTATCCTCCATCCCTTTACGTACTTTTCCCCATATGTCTTTTAAGCTCTTACTCCTGACTTTACTCATAAGTTTTTTACCTTCTTGTCGATCTGTCTCCTCTTGACCTTTCTTTTTCGCTACACCACTGCACCCTGCACTCACCTCTTCTTGCTGCTCACCCCCACTCTCCCCCTCACTATTTTGGACTTCTGAATCCATCTCCCTTTGTCCTTTCTTACTCACTGCACCACTACACTCTCCTCTCCCAGTTTCGTGCGGTCCACTCTCACCGTCCACTTCACTATCTTGGTCTTCTGTCTCCCGGCTGCACTGTCCATTCTCTTCCGAGATGCCCTGTTCTCCTGCCACGTCCCTCCTCCTCTTCTTTTCTTCTTTCTTCTTCCCATCTTGCCTTGACCTCTCACCACTCTCAACCCTCTCGTTTTCGTCCATTTCTTTTAGCTTAGAAACTGAATGAACTCTGACCCATCGCCCGTTCGTCACCTCCAACCTCAGACCTCTTATTCGGGCCTTTAGCCCCTGGTTCCTCGCTCTCCAAAGGTGCCTATTCAAGATCTTCGCGTTTTCACTTCCTTCTCTTCCCATATCTCCTTTCACCCCTATTTTCCGCCCTTGTAAATTCTTGCTGTTTCTTAACACAGAATCTGCCATTAGGGTTGAGAACAATGTAACCCTAATTGGCCTCCGACCTTTGATTCTACCAACTCTCTCTACATCATCAATGTCTACCTCACTAAAGTTTACCTTCATAACATCACGTATAGCTTCCGCCACCTTAAATATCAGCTCAATCTTGCTCTCTCTCGCCCCTTCCTCAATTCCATATAAAAATATGGCTTTTTTCAATCTCTCCTGCCTGTACCCCTCCGCTTCTTTCTTCATCTTCATCACCTCGTCTTTCAGATGCTTCACTTCCCCTCTCAATAACTCGATTTCTTTCTCGTTATTGACCACTCTCCTGCTCGATTCCTCAGTCTTCGTTTCAAGCCATTTCTTCATGTTCCCTATCTCCCTTCTCTGCTCCTCCATCATGTCCTTTATTTCCTGCACCTTATCCCATTGACACTTTTCCTGCATCACTTCACTTACAACCACCCTGAGTGCGGCCCAATCCTCCGTGCTATATTTTCCACTGGTATTTGGGCCTGGGTTTACTTCCACCCCCCCAATAACCAGTAACACTGCTATCACTGTCACCACCAGCACCGCTTCACTCATTTTCAATCCGTCCGTCACCAATCCATTCCTGACCTCCTTCTTCTGCCTTGCCTGCCATTTCCCAATAGCGGCCCGGTACTGTTCAATACCAACCATGCTTACAGCACGCACTTCGCTACGCAACCTCTCTCCTCGACTGCTCGAGCTAGACTGAAGTTCCGGAGGTGCACATGGCCCTGAGGTTCACTCAGCCTACACCAAAAATGAGTACCAGGTTAGTTCCTGGGGGCAAAGGCGGCCGGGCGTAGAGCTAACCACTCAACCCCATCAAGTGCCGAGGTGGAAGCCTTTGCCTTCCACGCCTCCAAGGGCCTTCATGGCCTGTACGGAGATGACTTGGCTTTACTTTGCTTTGCAAAAGTCACCAAAGTCACTGATCGACGTGTGATGCGGCCACGGACACCGACGGTGTGTGACACCTTGGTAATTAAGATTATGATAAGATAAGGTAGGACAGCACGGATGACCAACCAAGAAATCTTTTGCAAAGTAGGATCGAAGAGGGAGCTGCTTCACAGCATTGCAATAGGCCTATAGTATATTTTGGTATATTTTGGTTACGTCCGTAGGCATGAAAGATATGACTTGCGTCAGCTCATAATGGAAGAGGAGATCGACGAAATGTGAGGGACAGGCAGAAGAAAGACTTCCTGGATCTAAAGTATATTGTATTAGACAGGTCTGAATCTAATTAGAACAGCTCAGGACAGGAAATCATTTAAGAACAGACTAGGAAAAGAATTTTCTTTTCTGCTATTTGCTTTACGTCGCACCGAAAGGCCTGGGAATGGGGAGGAAGCGGGCGTGGCCTTCATTAAGGTACAGCCCCAGCATTTGCCTGGTGTGAAAATGGGAAACCACGGAAAACCGTCTTCAGAGCTGCCGACAGTGGGTTTCGAACCCACTATCTCCCGATTACTGGATACTGGCCGCACTTAAGCGTCTGCAGCTATCGAGCTCGGTGGGAGGAATAGAACTGTTAGGGAATCTGTCACCTGGGTGACAGACCGAAATGCAAATCAATGGTGATTGATTGATTGATTGATTGATTGATTGATTCATTCATTCATTCATTCATTGACTCATTCGTTGATTTGCTATAATGATCGCCAAACTTCGTTAAGGAGACGGCACTACAAAAAGACCCCCTGTGTATGAGGGGGGCGGTAGAATTATATGCCACGGTATTCCCTGCCTGTGGTAAAAGGCGACGCAAAGGGGCCTCAGGGTGTCTTGACTTGAAAGTGTGGGTTGGCCACAACGGGACCCGTAGCTGAGCCCTGGTAATGCTTCTACTTACTTATGTCAAGCTCCTCACTTTCATCTATCATATCAGACCTCCCTTGGTCAACTCTTGTTCTTTTTCCGATTCCGACAGTATTACGTGTGGAGGCCTAGGGAGTCTTTCATTTTCACGCCCTTCATGACCCTTGTCTTTCCTTGGCCGACACCTTCAGTTTTTGAAGTGTCGGACGCTTTCCACTTTTCTTCTTTGTCTGATTAGTGTTAATAGAGGATTGTTACCCAGTTGTATTTCCTCTTAAAATAATAATCACCACTATCGCCACTGCAAGAAGAATATGTGAGCAGAATTGACTTGTTTATTCCGGCAATCCTAATCGAGTACACAGTTACTAGTAGATTACAATTCCGCTTAGCCAGCCTTCACCTATCCGATATCAATATTTTTAACTGACACGGTCGTAAAAACAAAATTTCTCCAAAAAGTACACACAAGAATTGGTACAAACTGGACAGTACATTCCTTCCACGCACCACTCACATCTAGCCCAGATTATACCCAAGCGTGCCAAACAACACCTTCTGTCCAATGACGCAGCTTACTTAGAAGAAAAATGCTGGGAATATGTTGGTGCAAACCCTCATCCTCTCGGCCACCCGTCACTATTTGTTTAATTTTACGGGTTCCTTTCCATCTCAATCCCATAAATGATGGTAGGTTGGATTGATGGACTCTCAAATGACTCAAAGGTACACTTTTAAAGAAAAGACTTCAATCCTTAAATAACAGAGAAGTTAAAACAGTTCTTCCTGATTAGTAGATACTAAAATTGTATCACAGCTTAAATCACAAAATGGTTTAAAATTAGCTTGTGTATAAGTATATCTTAGTGTAACAGATAAATTTGTACAAAAAGAAAAAGTAGGCACTTTGATAGGAAATCACCAAAATAAGATGGAAAGCAGCTTTAAAAGAAAAATGGAAAATAAGATAAATGAAAAACTGATCTCGGAATAGTTCTTCTTCCCATTCTTCTTCTTCTTCGTTTGTTTTACGTCGCACCAACAAATACAGATCGTATGGTGACACTAGGGTAGGAAAGGGCTAGGAAAGGGAGGGAAGTTACTGTGACTTTAATTAAGATGGTGTTTCAGCATTCGCCTGGTATGAAAATGAGAAACCACGGAAAGCCATCTTGATGACTGTCAACAGTGTGGTACAACAAATACAAGCTCACAGCTTACTGACCCAAACGGCGTAGCTAACTAGCCTAGTGAGGCGGTATAATATGCTGTCTATCGAAACCATGTGTAACTAGAGAATACTATCGCGACCCGATGCTCTAGCCCCCTCGGTGAATATATGAGGGATTTGTTTAACAGTGGCGATTTATATACCACTTGAGCCGATAAAGGAGGCAGATAAACATTCTGACAATGAAGAAATCAGCGTGGAAAATATCGACAGTATGTTACCTTGGCTGAAACAAATATCTGAATGTCCAGATGCGACTGACGAAGACTTCAGTATGGGGTTTGCCTCTGATGACCAATTTAAAATGACTGATGAAAGACATTGTCGGTAATGTCAACAACGGTGAAAAGAAAACAGAATATGTCGTTGTTGTTGAATGTGATGCTAAACTAACGCTCAGCGAAGGATTCAAAGCCTTCGGAGCAGTATTAAAATACGAGGATCAACAAGAAGAAATTTGCATCACTGGTTTGTCACTTCTACGGAGAATACGTGACATGGACTATTTTAAACCTGTTTAAACAAATTTAAATCTGTATCGACAACCTTTTGTGCTCACATTTTTAATGGTAATGTATAATGTTTAGAATTAGGCCTACAGTAGGGCTACTAACTGCATCAACAATATGACATAATGCACGATACTATGATTGAGCCTTGAAGATGGTTTTCTGCACTTTACCATTTTTACACCAGGCAAATGCTGGTACTGTACCTGGCTGTACCTTAATTAAGGCCACGGTCCCTTAATTCACACTCCTAGCCTTTTCCTATCCCATTGTCTCCTCAAGACCTAACAACCTGTGACTTAAAAGCAGAATTGTAAATAAATAAATAAATAAATAAATAAATAAATAAATAAATAAATAAATAAATAAATAAATAAATAAATAAATAAATAAATAAATAAATAAATAAATAAATGTAATACCAGAAAAGGGGGATCAGTCATTTATTACGCACTCGTTAGTAAACGAATACTTCTAAACCATTAGACAGAAGTGACGAATCAGGAATGATATCTCCTATGTTATCCTGTACTGGTTGTGAACATTTCTATAACATCCTGATTTACCTTACTTTAGGATATAGACATTTTCGTGCTCGACTGTCTCCACGCCAACCTAAAAGTGACCATCCCGGCACTTTCTTCCTTCCAGTTTATCAGTGTGCTTCTTCTAGCATTCAGCACAGTAAGGAGTATTCTGAATGGGAGAGATGTGCAAATAATTAGTGATTAATACGCTAAGAGCGTAGGGTCTGTGTTTAAAAGCTTAATTCCAAGAGACAAGACAGCGAGCAAGAGAGAGAAAACAATTATGTTTTCAATTTGTAGACAATAGCTTCATGACATCACTCGCGTAGTCTCATGACAATGGAACAATCATGCAGCATCAACTGCATATGCAATACACATTCACTTATTTTAAAATCATCCCTTGGTCCTTAGCGTCTCCACGTCCTCAGAAGTCAGGACGATTTAACCACTCTCCCATGTAAGTTTCTGATATTATTAATGAGTTCTAATTACTCTTAGGGCCGGTTTCACCAACCGCTGTTAAATATCTTCTAACGTTGCGTTACTTAGCATCTGGTTAAAATTTTAACGTGGTGTTATGTAAATCGCATTTCATAGAACAGGCTGGTTAACTGACGTGGTCTTAGGAGGTCTTGCCGTTAACGATCAAGTCAGTAGTGTATAGCATTAATCTTATTTGGCTCTTCTGAACGGTGTCGGAAACAGCGGTATTCGTTTGTTACCTTTCTGTTTACCCTTTTTTGCGTGGAATAACAATTCCCATTTGAAACTGAATTCGGTTGTACAATTAACCATATCTTGTTTCAGTGTCCGTTGCTCGAAGTTAGTAAAAGAAAATGGTTGTATTATTTGAGTATTTATCCTTATAGGCTTGTCTAGCGCGCAGAGCAGCAGTGTACTCAGTCTTATATGACAATTTTTCAGGAAGGTTATCTACTCTAAACTGTGTGAATGGTCTAGAGGAAGAAGAAGAAAAAGTGCAACCATTGCTAGTGATTACATTGTGTGATACTACCCTCCTGAGCATCTGACTTACAGTTATTATAGAACATATCCCTCAGTTTATACATTCATCCAAGCTAACTTAATGGGCAAAATAAAATAAAGCCCAAACAATATCATCAAGAAAAAAGAAAGGAAGAAGAAGAAAATGGTTACAGCCTTCTTTTCGGAAACAATTCGCGTTACCTATTCAATTGTCATATTGGATACTCAATCCCACACCCACTACGGTAGTAGCTTTATCGAATTTCCTTTCTGACACCAACACTTTCTTTTAATCTCTGTCCCTTTGCCTTTTCCTTTTATGTTGACCCGGTCATGTTCGTGTGGTAGCAAGTCGCCGAGTACAGGTCGTTCTGGCTTGAAGTTTTGTACCTTTGTGTCCTTGTGTTACTCCTGAGTGTTGTAGTATAGTAGTTGAATTCATAGCCTCCCTTTTAATTTTATCTATTGCGTTTTAGCCTCCTCCATACTTTGAGTTTTATTATCGGGTCTGTGACCGGGTTCGCCGCTATCACGTTAAGCCCATCAAATTATCAAGACAAGACAAGACAAGACAAGACAAGACAAGAAAAGACAAGACAAGACAAGACAAGACAAGACAAGACAAGACGAGAAATTGAACTTGCTTGCAGGTTGCTTACAGTTGCTTCTTTGCTTGGTTAATATGACGAGAAGAATTATACTAGAACGTGACGAGAAAAAACGTGTTCCGGGAAGTAATTTTACTTCACTGGAGAAAGAAATAATTGTGAATTGACTTTCGAAATATTGGAGTGTAATAGAATATAAAAGGACGGATGGAATATCGCTAAAAGAAAAGGAAAAGACTTGGAATGAGCTGGCGGCTGAATTTAATAGCCATTTGAACGTGACCACGCGGTCAGTGAAGCAGATCAAATACTTGTACGATAATTTAAAAAGGAGTGCGAAGAAAGATTATTTGACGGACAAGTTGGAGCGGTACATGAGTGGAGGTGGCAAATTTGTTCCTGTATCCACGGAGACGTCATCCAAGATCATCGCATTAATCGGCGATCAAGTTGAGCCTCTTCACAATGATGACTGTGATGCAGGATATCACGGTAAGCCACCGTAATTCGTTTAGCATGAGTTATTAGAGTTTATGTCGTTACTGGGTGAGATATCTATTTCCTCTTACCATTGAGGTATTTGAGCTGAACCTTATTAACTGGACGGATCATTAATGATTTGTACAATCAATGCTAGAAATTTGGCTTACAATGCTATAGATGGTGTAGGCCACATGTGATTGAGCTCTCTTCCTTTGAATGTAGATTTTATACATATGTTTTTCCATATTATTAGGTTAATGGAATGTTAGTTTACATATCTGTTCTACAGTTTACAACATTGGTATGGTTTATAATTTCAGGAGAGATTGTTCCAGTGAGTCCATTGATAAAGACACCTTCAGGTGAGATTTTTCCTCCAGCACCCATAGATGAACTACAGGAGGATAGCAATAACCAAAGTAGTAATGTTATCACAGAAGAGGAGCACCTAGACTGTGGAAGATCTGTAAGTAGCTTACCTTTACCTTGGGGAACTTGATTGTTGTGAAATGTTGAGGGTTACTTTTCAGTTCCGGGAACCTTATGCCTGTTATGGGCCTGTTAACATAACATTCTTGACCTGTATTGGTAACTTTCTTGTTAACTAACTAGCCTAGGTGGTTTATACATTTCTGAGTCTTGGCATTAGGAGTTCATTGGAAAGGACGACTGTAAATATGAATATCTATTCAAGACTTGCTGATAAAGTGACAGGTTAGGCTAGTCTAAATTTCTGAGCAGTTTGGTTTTGTGCAAATTCAGTATGAGTTCGACTTTATAACGTGATTGGTTGTAAGTAAGTAAGCTTGTGATTTGGTTTTAAGTTTCCGATTTGTTTTCTGGGGTGCTTTGATGGATGGCTTAAGGATGCATCATGTTACTGGCACACACTGCTCAGTGATGTTCTACTACTGCGAGCCTCATACACCATCAGACATGCTGCGAGAAGCTTTATGGGTTGGGAGTGGGGCTTAATAACTAGGGATGGAAATTCTTCATGGTCGAAAGTCTAGGTTGGGAAACAGCCTCTCGATTAAAAAACAACGATGCTGCACTTTCTGTGCGTGTGTGTGCGTAAATCAGTGTTTTGTGAGCATTTCTCTTGTGAAGCACAGGACTGGAGCTGCTTCCATCAAAATTGTCATAATTCCCAAGTCTAGAAAGACACTAATCCAACTTCACACTTCAGAAACTGTTAACAAATTACTTCCATCTACCAATAATATAAATGCAGTAATACAGTACGTTTAACGAAAAATGTTGTGGCTGGGCGTAGTGCTGTGCAAAGTCTAAGAAGGTGCGATGGAGGAGGAGGATCACACTTTTGTAATATGTGAGCAATATTTTTTATAATTTCTTGTCCTCTACTGTATACTGGATTATCCTCCTTAATACAGCATGAATATATCATCATCATCAATGTCCCATTCCAATCGCCTGGGTGTGGTTTAGCTGCTTATTATATACATTTACATAGAATGTCTTTTGTGTTAGGCCTATGAATTATGTTCTCTCTTTCTGTGAAAAATGCACGGTATTTAAGTATAAAATTATAACTAATTATTCGCAAAAATGTTACCAAGGGAATGTACTGTGGTTTTTGCTACGAACTGCTCCTGTAAAGTAGAAGCCAAAGCTTCATTGCCCCAAAGTGTCTTGTGACCTTTCAAGTGATGAACCATGATGTATTTCTGATTTCAGAACTAATTTATTGAAAACAAATAATACACGGAAATTAATTTTCTCAGGCTTGTGTGAAATACTCCCAGACTGAAATGTATTAATAGCCAGTAATGTCTGCTATAAATATGATATTCATTCACCTTTACTGTGAAGAGAAGGGGAAACCACCTTCTGACTCGTTCGGTGGACTATATCACCGTGTGACACCAGAAGCATAGGCCTACTTACTATCCTTTAGAGTCTCTCGAGGCATCTTGCCAGCAAGACATTGAAAAGTTCTTTAGCTTCTTGAGACATTCACTTATTTTCCATCCCTACGAAGTAGTGAATATGGTGCTGAAGGGTCATTTTTTAAATACATTTTCTGGGAGTTTTGAAAAGAACGTGTGAAACGTACTGAAAATATGAGGAATAGGAATAATCTCTAAAAATTCCACAGCACCTTAAGTTGTCAAATTGTTTGGAAATTAAATAGCTATAATCATGAGTGACTATCCATTTCAGTTTGTAAACTTTTGTACAGTTGAAGTGGGTTACACTTCACTAAACTTGTTCACATTTTAAGGAAAGTTAAAATCGTGCCAAAAAGTGAAATTGTACCTAAATAAGGAGAGATCCTTCCTGTATGCTAGCCAGGGACCAACCAACCCATCCCTAGAAGTATTTTATTTAAATATGCTACATACTGGTACCACATTCCGTAAAAATAACAAAACTGCAGAGTTTAAAAGTGATGTGACATGGCGTGTGCTGTATCCGCGGCATAACTATCCAGTGAGCTTGTCTCTACCCAATAATGCCGCAGGGGATACTAGAGGCCTGTGGGCTACTTCGCGGCTCTGACCTGGAAGCTAATACCCCCACAACCACTTTCCTTGCCTGAAGCCCAATGTTCTCGTCACTATCTGGATGTAACCAATCCAGACCAATGGTCTTGTCACTAATGAGACCTAACCTACCAAACCAATGGTCTAGTCACTAGAGAAACCTAACCAGTCCAGCCCAGTGGTGTTGCCACTAGCTGGATCTAATCAATCCAGATCATTGGTCTTGTCACTATGTAGACATATCTCACATTCCGTCGTGTTCTTGTTACTAGGCCTTGTGTAAGGTAGCGTAAGAAATTTCAATTTTTTTGGTTTTTGGTCAGTGTTGAACTGAGGGGAAAAGTATGTGCTGTGTTCGGCTGAAGTAACTATGAAGTAGAGAAGAATGTGCGGTCGTTCTTCAGGTTCCCTCGTGACAAGAAAATGTAAGTAATGTTGTGTTTGCATATATATTCTTCCAGTGACAGAGATTTTTTATAGTAGTTCATAATCTTCTGACCTGCTCGACCCATATTTTAACTGGCTTAAAACGTAATACGCATATTTTATTGTATAGTGCAACAGTTAACCTTCAGTACCGATGTGTTGTTGTAGGTGTGAGCTGTAGGTTTTGAAATGTCACAGAAGTGATTTGGATAAGGTGTACAAGAAAGAAGAGATGTTACGCTTATATAAGAATTATAAGATCTGTTCCGCTCATTTACAGACCAGCGGCTTTAAAAATCCTCGACTATACAGCCAAGGGTATGTTACATGCTTACTCTAATTGTACGTAAATATTCCACAAAGCATCACTATCGATAACATTTTCATACTTTTCTTTCTTTTATCCCTCTTCTCAGATTAAAGCCGGGATTTTATAGATTTTCTTTCTGTTAGTAGGCTTCATGTTAAAAGGAAATTGTCCAGCTATTAAATGTTAATTCATTGCATCATATGTGTAAGGAATGTGCCAATATTTTTATTGACAAGTAGTGTCTTAATGTGATGATACAATGTTTTTAAATGAGAAAAAAGACAAAATCCAACCGCAAGAGTTCAGGGAGGAATGCTAAAGCTAAAAACGTAATGCATAAATGAAAGATAAAGCCATTTCACAGCAGACCATTTCACATCTTGTTTATATGTCTAATTTTAGTCTTTGAATAATAACCTTTTAAATAATTCTTCATTCATTTATCCAGAATTGCTTTAGCAACTTCGAAGTTAATATCTCAATAACACTTTCTTTCTAGACGTAATTAATTTATCCATTTCCGTATATACATTTCCATTAATATTTGAATTTAGAGCGATTTTTCAGGCCAAGTCACTAGGAGCGCCACCGTCGAATTGTCTCCCATTTTAGCAAGGCTAAATCCGTAAGTGTCGCGTATTGTCTCTACTGTATTTGCTGTTACCAACTGCTAAGGAAATGTCCAGGTTGCAACTACTAAATTACATATTTTTCTTGCTGTGTGGGCATTATGCGCCGCGGCGATGTTCAAAGAGTCTCTTGAAGGGAGTGTGGCCCCAAAGGGACCACTGTTCTCATGACAGAGCTTGGCCTGGATTTGCAAACCCAGGTTACAGCTAATAACATTTTTTCTTGCCGTGCGGGCAGTATGCACCACGGCGATAGTTAAAAGCAGACTGACAGAGCCTTTTGCTGTGTTTTTATTTTGCGCGGGTTGGTAACGGATGCAGCAAGTTAGGATTTCCGGGAATGGCGTTAAGTCAGTCAATGCCTGTGCTCGTAGCTGGCCGGCTAATGCTCAATGGCGTGTGGCATACTTCGTTAGGTTATAAGAGTAAATGTACATTTTTGTGCGCGGTGGTGGGTCCCTGGCATTTATAATGAACACGTCTCCCTTCTAAAGGGATTTTATGGTATACAGCATTACAATATTTGCAATCGCTTACTCCATGTTCAGGACGTTCACCTACCATACGTAAGGAAGTTACCTGAAAAACAAGATATGGCACTCTACAGGCTTGACTTAAAAAAGGAAAGTCTCCCCCAAAGATTGACGGAAGAAAACTACGCGAAATTATGAGAAATCGATCCTTTCAGTCGTGGTGTCAGCTACCACATAAAGGAAAAGGAGTAGTGTTATATTCAGACTGCCCGAAAGCAAACTCCTGGATGACTCATAAATCACCTCTGTCCTCCTCTGAATACATAAATGCAGTAAAGATGACATGCAACCTCACCGCAGTTAAAATGGCTGCAACGAGACAGAAACCCTTCGACATGTGCAGGGATTCTGTCGGAGCACTGAACTAATGCGCAACCATCGCCACCACCGTGTAAGATCGTCGACCGCTCAAGGCTTGAGACAGCGTGGATGGGAGGTGCACGAGAAGGTTCACTGCATCTCTACCGATGACTCTAATCGGAGGGCGGACATCGCAGCCATCAACAGAGAGGACATTAAAGCGATGGTCTTAGATCCCACCATTCGCTTTGAAAGGGACCCGGATCAGCTCGGGATGTGGACCTAGAAATGCAAGCTATTTATGTTCCATGCTTGCCTTACCTTTCATCTAAGTATAAAATACCTATCGATCGGTGGATTGTCAGAGGCCTGCTATTCGGAGCAAGAGGCACCCTCCCTAGTCAGACATCGAACTTGCTACAAAACTTAAAAGTTCCATTCTGCGAGTTAGAAAAAATAGTAATACAGATACTGAGGGACTCTCTGCAAATCATTCACTTCCATCTGTACCTGAGAACGTGATTGACATTTCTCCCCAAACTAACCCTGGGAAAATAGAAGATAACAGCTTCAACAATTAAATTTTCATTTCTTAGTATTTTTAAACATTGAAATTGAAACTGTATTCCGGATCCAAATGGTCACCCTCATTGGAGGACGGATGATTTATGTATATATATATACATTAAGAGTTTAGTCTGTACATTGCTCAGCATTTGAAAAGAATGGTATTTCTGTATCGGTCATGTCCACAGTAACAAGGAAATGCACTTTTTACTTTTCCGTAATTTCTGTCTGCCTGTATGTATGTACACGCATCACTTGAAAACGGCTGAAGATAATTTAATGAAAATCGGTATGTAAAGTCGGGGGATGAACCACTACAATCTAGGCTATATATAATTTTATTCACGCTGAGTGTAATGGTAGTTTAGGGGAAGGCTTGAAATTTAATTTTCAAATATTTATATTATTAGTGGTCCTATCGATAAATATTACATAACTAAAGTTATATAGAATTAAATTTCCGATCATTTATGTCTCGTACATTTTTACCGTACCGGCTATGATAACAGAGATATTCATGAATTTGTATCTTTGTTTCCAAGTCCATATCAACGCCGAGAAAGGAGAAAATGGGTTAACAGAATTTAATGAAAATTGATACATACAGTTGGGTAATAAGAACTACAGTCTAAGCTATAAATAATTTTATTCATCCTGGATGAAACTGTAGTTTAGGGGACGGCATCTAATAATTTTTAAATACCTATGTTATTGGTCCTATCGAAAAAGTATCAATTAATATCAATCAATACTGATCTGCATTTAGGGTAGTCGCCTAGGTGGTAGATTCCCTATCTGTTGTTTTGTTAGCCTTTTACTAAATGATTTCAAAGAAATTGGAAATTTATTGAACATCTCCCTTGGTAAGTTATTCCAATCCCTGACTCCCCTTCCAATAAATGAATATTTGCCCCAGTTTGTCCTCTTGAATTCAGACTTTATCTTCATATTGTGATCTTTCCTATTTTTCTAAACGCCACTCAAACTTATTCGTCTACTAATGCTATTCCACGCCATCACTCGCTGACAGCTCGGAACATATCACTTAGTCGAGCAGCTCTCCTTCTTTCTCTCATTTCTTCCCAGCCCAAACTTTGCAACATTTTTATAACGCTACTCTTTTGTCGGAAATCGCCCAGAACAAATTGAGCTGCTTTTCTTTGGATTTTTCCAGTTCTTGAAACAAGTAATCCTGGTGAGGGTCCCATACGCTGGAACCTTACTCGAGTTTGGGTTTTACCAGAGACATATATGTCCTCTCATTTACATCCTTACTACAACTCCTAAACACCCTCATAACCATGCGCAGAGATCTGTACCCTTTATTTACAATGACATTTATGTGATTACCCCAATGAAGATCTTTCCTTACATTAACACCTAGATACTTACAATGATCCCCAAAAGGAACTTTCGCCCCATCAACGCAGTAATTAAAACTGAGAGGACTTTTCATATTTGTGAAACTAACAACCTGACTTTTAACGCCGTTTATCAACATACCATTGCCTGCTGTCCATCTCACAACATTTTTGAGGTCACGTTGCAGTTGCTCACAATCTTGTAACTTATTTATTACTCTATAGAGAATAACATCATCCGCTAAAAGCCTTACCTCTGATTCCACTCCTTTACTCATATCATTTATATATATAAGAAAACATAAAGGTCCGATAATACTGCCTTGAGGAATTCCCCTCTTAATTATTACAGGGTCAGATAAAGTTTCACCTACTCTAATTCTCTGAGATCTATTTTCTAGAAATATAGCAACCCATTCAGTCACTCTTTGGTCTAGTCCAATTGCACTCATTGTTGCCAGTAGTCTCCCATGATCCCCTATCAAATGCTTTAGACAGGTCAATCGCGATATAGTCCAATTGACCTCCTGAATCCAAGATATCTGCTATATCTTGCTGGAATCCTACAAGTTGATTTTCAGTGGAATAACCTTTCCTAAAACCGAACTGCCTTCTATCGAACCAGTTATTAATTTCAAAAACATGTCTAATATAATGAGAAAGAATGCCTTTCCAAAGCTTACATACAATGCATGTCAAACTTACTGGCCTGTAATATTCAGCTTTATGTCTATCACCCTTTCCTTTATACACAGGGGCTACTATAGCAACTCTCCATTCATTTGGTATAGCTCCTGCGACCAAACAATAATCAAATACGTACTTCAGATATGGTACTATATCCCAACCCATTGTCTTTATCCCCAGAAATCTTATCAATTCCAGCCGCTTTTTTAGTTTTCAACTTTTGTATCTTATTGTAGATGTCATTGTTATCATATGTAAATTTTAATACTTCTTTAGCCTTAGTCTCCTCCTCTATCTGCACATTATCTTTCTAACCAACAATCTTTACATACTGCTGACTGAATACTTCTGCCTTTTGAAGATCCTCACATACACACTCCCCTTGTTCATTAATTATTCCTGGAATGTCCTTCTTGGAACCTTTTCCTGCCTTATATTACCTATATATACCATGCATAATAAAAGTTAGAGTGGATACAATTTCCGATCATTTATGTTTTATTCAGTTTTACCGTACCAACTATGATAAGAGTGGTATTTCAGAGTCGGAAGAAAGCTAAATGTGAAGGCCTACAATATCGAAGTCGCATAACATTCATCAACAATAATATTATATTGACCATTGTTGGTTGTGATGTTATTTGTCTTATGCTGCCACTGATCTCTGGTAGATGGGATTACTGCTGCATACCGAGTATAACAGCCTAACTGAATATTGGCGGGAAATAGCTGGGGAGTTAGAAAAATGTCTTCTTTAGCATTCCACTCCTCTGGTTCATGCATTTCCTGATACTGCTGGTACGTAACACACTGGTTCATCACAGTATTCCAGCTATTCGATCCCTATTCTGACGGGCTGTTTTGAATGAGCAGTGTGCACATTTAAGGCAGAGGCTCAGTTATTAGTAGTAGTGGTAGTGGTAGTAGTAGTAGTAGTAGTAGTATGACCTGGTCTAGAATTATAATTTAGGCCAATTCCAAATTATAGCACCACAATTCACTAAATAATTCAAAATTCAACCCTGAAAAGAGCCGTTTCTTAAGTAAAGCTTCTTCCGCGTCGCTTTCATTAAATTTACATTCATTTTATTCCAAACTAGCAGTGAGGGGGATCTTTCTTCTCTAGCCAGGAAAAAGAATTTGCCTCCTAGTCAAATAGTTCTCTCCACCGCCAGTGTAGTGAATTAAGATTTTCCAATTCATCGGGTATTCCTAGGAAACAGATTAGTAAAAGGGCAACGGGCGAGTTGGCCGTGCGCGTAGAGGCGTGCGGCTGTGAGCTTGCATCCGGGAGATAGTAGGTTCGAATCCCACTATCGACAGCCCTGAACATGGTTTTCCGTGGTTTCCCATTTTCACACCAGGCAAATGCTGGGGCTGTACCTTAATTAAGGCCACGGCCGCTTCTTTCCAACTCCTAGGCCTTTCCTATCCCATCGTCGCCGTAAGACCTATCTGTGTCGGTGCGACGTAAAGCCCCTAGCAAAAAAAAAGTAAAAGGGCATAGTTTTTGCCCTGGGACTCTTCACTATTCGACCCCTCCCCCCCCCTTACCGAAAAAATGACGATGAGAGTTCACGGATCACGTCTGTGTGCGGCTTGGTCATCCCAGCTCTGAAAATTTGGGTTGTTAGATCGGAAGCGTAGTACTGTTCGGTAAAAGTGAGAAAAAGTGTGGTTTTTCATTTGGTCGAGTATTTCATATGAAAACATTTCTTTTAATCCTGTCATTCGTATTGACGTCATTGTAATGACCTATGTTCATTTCGGTGGGGAAAATTACTAAGACAATCTTTCTGAGGATGTAGAAAAGGCAGGTGGAGATTGAGTGTCTGCCATTATAATGCTCCCCAACTTGATTGTGACTGATGGAAGTCAAGCGGGCCTACGGTTACAATGAATATTCCCTAACCCAGTCTTCATATGAGAAGAGACGTTTGGTGACTTCCCCGTCGTGTTTCTAGGGTAACGTTAAGAGCTATGCAATTTAATACAATCGTGCTCACAACGTGTACACTACCTAAACTAGAATTCTGTATATAATGTAGAATTCGTAGCGAAGCACGGGTACATCAGCTAGTTTCTTTAATAAATCTCTGTGTTATATACTGGAGTGCCTACACTAGATTTGCACCGCAGCTTTCACCTCCCATGTAGAGCCATTACTTGTTTTATTATAATCTAACCTGTCACCAACTGTGGCTTTTCCAGTGAACATCCTGTGTTATTGTACTAACGTTACAAGCCTTGAAGTAGTGTGGATGAGAGTTGTATTGGAATTTCAGGCAGTGGAATGGAATTCATTCCATAATAAACTACTCATTTTTTACCGTTCAAAAATAATATCTATGAACATTAAGTAACCTCTTTCTTTGGTCCGATTCCAAAGTAGGATTAGTGTAACTGGTGCTGAATTGAATCACCTGAAATGCAAATCGCTCGTAAAGAAATATTTCTGCGCCACGTAATATGAACCACTGGACTTCTTCCATTGTTAATAGGCCTATGATTGACTCTATTATTTCAGATGTCCCTCGTGGAAAACTATTGGCCATATTTTTTAGCAAATAATGCGGTACTCCAGTATGCATTTCGTGTTCATCAAGCAATTTAAAGTATTGTTGAGCTGAAGGGATTTGTCAACATACTCAAAATTAAGTCATCTCGATTCTCGTCTTCTTACCTCTCTCACAACTCAGTTTATGCAGCCATCTGGAATGTATAAGAGCCCTTGCAGTCTGTGAGACAGTCATACTAGAATTAGAATAGATAGCTGGCTTTATCCTGAAATCTCTTAATGTAAATACGTTGTGCACGGCAATCTTGCGAAAAGTAGAAACCACTTGAGAGATAAAAAGCTACAAGCAAGAGATGCAGCTGCTATTTGTAGAACATTCCTACAGTTATTGTTAGCTTCAGAACATTCATTTTTCCAGCCGTTTATGTCTATTAATAGCTTTATCCTAGAATTGCATGGTATGAGAGTCGAGGTCAATTGTACCCCGGCATGTTAAGTTCTGTTTTAAGCTACTTTGTTTAGGCTGTCTCATTATTTAGCATTTAAACATTTATTTTGTTAAACCCTGATAGAGATAGGCAGGTACAGTTCCTGACCACCTCGAAATAACTACACTTCATTGCAGAATAAATGCTATATTTTGTAAATGCTTTACTTTTTACATTTATACTACAACTAATAGGCCTACATGTAATGAAATTCTACACATTTTCTACATTTTTTTGTTCCAGGAATTGAGGACACCTTCAACATCCACGCGGAGAAGAACTGAGGCTGCTAGATGCCGTAGAAACATTGCTGAACTGGCAGAACGATCAGCATCGCTGTATGAAATGGAAAGAGAGCATATGTTGAAAAGTTCAAAAAAGTTTTTTTTGCTATTGGTTTTACGTCGCACCGACAGAGATAGGTCTTATGGCGATGATGGGATAGGAAAGGGCTAGGAGTGGGAAGGAAGCGGCCGTGGCCTTAATTAAGGTACAGCCACAGCATTTGCCTGGTGTGAAAATGGAAAACCACGGAAAACCATCTTCAGGGCTGCTGAGAGTGGGATTCGAACCCACTATCTCCCGGATGCAAGCTCACAGCTTCGCGCTCCTAACCGCACGGCAAGTTCAAAAAGGAGCAACAATTTCTTGATATAAACATTGATAATGCTATAATGAAGCAAGAAAATGCTATGTTGAAGCAAGGATTTGCAAAGTTGAAGCAAAAAAATGCATATATCTAAGAAAAATTTGAATTCCCAGTAAATGTTAAATAAGCTACTACTGAATTATTTATGTACATCCTATCCTAATATCCTACCCTTCCATACGTACTAAGTTTGGTACCAACATTTTAAGCAACTGATCATGAAACTGGTGGGTTGTATACAGTGTTTTTTTTACAGGGGGAGGTCGGTGTACGTGAACCGCTTAAATGTTTGGAAACTTCATTGAGGATTTACATTTTCATAATTCCATTTTTAGACATGTGACTTGTAATGCAATGATGCTTTATAGAGTTTAAACTAAGAGTACCCCTTATATTTTAAGTCAAGATGCTCTGGGTGTTGTAAACAAGTAATTATTAATCTCCCAGTCAGTACTAAATTTCAGCTGATGTTGTGACAAATATAGTGAACAATGATCTTTGAAGTAGCCTACTTACAAAAGATAATTTTAAAAGTAATGCTGGTGGTATCTAAAGCTGGGTGGTGCACCAAAATGACCGATGTTACATTTTTGTATGAGAAGTTCACAGAATAACAAGAAACTCTATTATCATTAAGTAATGAACTACATTTCCTATTAAAACTGAAATATATCCAGAAAGTAAAACACAGGAAATAACAGGCTAATCAGTATAACTACGGTAAGTCTTACCTCACTTGAATACAAAATTTCCCCTCCTGTTTTTCATTGACAAAATTTAGTAGTACTGTTGGCGGATCGGTATAGTGTATCGTGGAAAAGAAATTACCATTGCTACAGGAGAGAAAGCGGGCATGAAATCATCTCCGCCGAGTGGTACAATCTAACGGGGACATTTAGAGCTGTTTCTTGATAGGGAATTTGCTGGTCTCGGTAACACCCAAGGATCGATATTGGCGAGCTTGCTACCTGAAGCTACGTACAGACTTAGGTTTACCGCTTGGTAGTTGCTGTAGTAATGCAAACCCCCTGAGTTTGATTCTAAGCCAGCAGCGTTTGTTGGTCCACTACGAAAAATTAGTATATCGAATGACCAAAAATGGTTGATTTTAATATTTTAGAATACATGCTATATATATTAAACTAAGATATTAGAAGAAAAGACAAATGAAGTGTAAAATTATTGGGAGTAGTGCAACAATACCACGCACTGCCCCTGAGTAATATCCATGATTAGCTTTCAAAATTGGCTACTTATCTGAAATTATGTTTGTATGCACTCCTACTCTGCCTGCACCATCACGATTACATGCAAGAGCGTTCGGGTTGGATCAATTAAAGTGACAATTGTCCAAATTAAAACTGTCACTTATCATATTCAAAGAATATTACAGAAGTGTTGAAGGCTATGAAGTTTCTATTTCTACTTTTGAATCAAAGAACTGGAGATAGTGATGGATGTTATTTCATTTAAATTCATAATGAAGCTGTTGATTATCTTGAAAACTGAACGACTTTACAATGTGGATGTTAATGACAGATAAAACGGCTCATGTAGAACACTTTTTCATAGTTTTAGAGGTACAAGGGATTCTTTTTATTTTGGAATACATTTAGCTTGTATTGATGGGGGGCGTTGATGACTTACAAACTTCACTCTACAGATAAACATGGCACCGCTTTTCAAGTCTATTCTTTTTATAATGTATAAATTAACATGCTAGCCAAAGGATTGAATTTTGCAGCATTCTGTATGTTTGAGTTTTCCATAAAAAGAAAGATAATTTTGAGCCTGTGATTTTTTTGAAGCACTGGCCTTAATTAAGGTACAGCTCCAGCATTTGCCTGGTGTGAAAATGGGAAACCACGGAAAACCATCTTCAGGGCTGCTGAGAGTGGGATTCGAACCCACTATCTCCCGGATGCAAAAATTGCTCTCCTGTTTTTCATTGACAAAATTTAGTAGTATTATTGGCGGATCGGTATAGTGTAGCGTGGAAAAGAAATTACCATTGCTAGTGGAGAGAAAGCGGGCATGAAATCATCGCCGAGTGGTACAAGATTATTACTAGTTTTCTGCAAAGAAACTTTGTCTTATTGCCATTTCACTTCACTTACTAGCCCATTTGGAGGAGAGTGGTCAAGTACAATTATTATAGAATGGGAATAGCTGCATGCATGTAGCATTATTATAAGAAGGATACTGGGTAACACTTCTATGATCACATACATCAGTACATTATCTAAAGAGTTTGGAAATATCAAGTACGGTAAGTTACTTGAAAAAAGACATTAAAAAACAAGTGTCGTCAATAATAATACCTTCTATGGGACACGTTAGATTAAACAATCACGACATAAGTTAAACCATTATTTAGATGACACAACTCGACATAGGACATAATACAAATATATAAAATTATAACTTTACATAATATGAAATATTCTATACAGCGTAAGTAAGGAGTCAGAAGTATTTACATGTTAAGCAAAATGCTGCTCTGCTATAGCATTTCGAAAAGTGACACCTGCTCTATGTTCTGGGCTCACATTTAAATAGACATCTTGGTCATCATCTTGATTTCTTCTTTCTCTATAAAACTGGTGAAGCCTGATATCTTCTGGAGGAACATTGTCTCTGGTTCGAATAGCAATGTTATGAAGAATTGCTGTTGCAGTGATAATCCTAAGCGTTGTTTCCGTTTTGGTACGAAGCCCAAAGCTCAGGATTGGAAAAAGCCTCTTCCACACACCAAACATTCTCTCAACACAGTTCCTGGTCCTTTTATGAGCTCTATTATATCCTTCTTGAGCTCTTGTCTGTGGTTCTAAGAATGGTGTCAGTAGATACGTCCTTAAAGGATAGCCACTGTCACCTAAAAGAACACCACTATTAATCCTTGCAGTCTCAAAATCAGCTCTATTCTGCTGTTATTAAATATTGTGCTATCATGCACAGAGGCTGGCCAACGTACAACAAGGTCTCTTATTAACAGATCTGAGTCACAGACAGCCTGGATGTTTAATGAGAAATATCCCTTTCTATTTCTATATATTTCACCTCTGGCATGTCCAGGAGACTGAATTTCTATATATATGTACAGACTAAAGCACCCACCACAACTGGAAAATGTCCACTTCAAAAAAAAAATCCACGTCTCACCTTCTTCTTCATCGCCTTTCGGGAAAGCAATGTAAAGAGGCCGTAATGCTGCAATTGCAGCAGAAACTCTATCCACAACCCTACTAACTGTAGCTTTGGAAGCACCTGCCGTATCGCCCATAATGATTTGAAATGACCCATTTGCATAATATCTCAATGCAATTAGCAATTGCTGCATTGGAGACAGATGTGAATTTCGCGCTGTAGGGAATTCTAACCTCTCTTCTATCTCTTCAAGCATTTTTCTCACGACGGGCTTAGGTAACCTGTACCGCTCCAAAAAATGCACTTCCGAGAGTTCAAACAGGTCATTACTTCTCCGGGAAACTTCTTGTCTCTCAGCATTTTCGAGGTAATCTAAATAAAGTACGTGAGTACGAAACACAAATTCTCCTCCAGCCATTTTTATCTTAACACGACTTTAACGAGACGGGAGGGCCACGTTAAAATAACAGAGAGGTTAACGTAGCGTTAGCATTAACGAAGGTTAATGAAACAGCCATTCTGTTAACAATCCCGTTAAAGCAGTTTGACGTGACGTTAAATCCTTAACGGAGTTTGATGAAACTGGCCCTTAGGGCACGAAAATACCGGGTGAATTACTCCTCACTCGGTGCTCATTGCAGTGCTTTTCACTCATAATTCATCATTCAAAGGCGCGCATACCGGGTAGATTACTCCTCACTCAGTGCTCATTGCAGTGCTTTTCACTCATCACTCATCATTCAAAAACGCGCATACCGGATGGGAGACCCTCGCTCTTTCTTCATTAAAGAGGAAACGTTTTCCATCCAGTTATGATTGTTCATCATTCGAGAGAAGGTCGTGTTGTGGTCTTTACATTTATTTTTGTTGTTTATGCAAATGTTCGTAGTTAACTATGTACATAATGGTTAAATACAGTAGTACTGGTGATGATGAACTCACTGTAGCAAGCAAATTGTACGTGATTTGAAGTTCTGGCAGAAGGTACAGCGCACATCCAATTAATAAAAGAAGGCAAAACTTCGGAGAATTCGACCATTTACACTAGGAAGTAAAGAAAGATCCACGGAAACTCTGCGACAATTTAAGAATGTCTTTGCAGACATTTCAGTGTCCGACTCCTTGGCTGAATGGCTCCCCGGCTCGATTCGCGTGTGATTAATTCTTCGAGCTCGGTGACTGATTTCTTGTGTTTGTCCCAACACTCTCCTCTTCTCTTCATATTCAGACAACACAGTACACTACCAACCAACACAGGAACATGCAATAGTGATTACATGCCACCACATAGTGTTGGCGTCAGGAAGTACATTCGGCCGTAAAACAAGGGTCAAATTCACATGTGCGACACAGTTCGCACCTGTCACCCCGCAAGATGTGAGAAAATAGTGGTAGAAAAAGAAGAAGAATGCAGACATTTCAATATTTGCCGGTATGCGGTATGGTGGTGATTATTGTTTTAAGAGGAAGTACAAATAGGCAGGCATCTTCTATATAACACTAATCAGAGATAGGGAATGAAAAAATGAAGGTATCGGCGAAAGAAAGACAAGGGCCACAAATGCTCTAATACCGTCGGGGGCGAAAAGGAACAAGATTTAATCAATGAAGGTTGGATAGGATACATGAAAGTGAGAAACCTCGCACAAGTAAGTGGAAGCAATGCCAGGACTCAGCTGAGAGCCCCTTGTTCGCCAACCCGCGCTCTCGAGTTAAGAGCCCCTGGGGCCACTTTTAGTAGCCTCTTACGACAGGAAGGGGATACCATGGGCGTTATTCTTATTTGCTAATAGGAATTGAAGTCAATTTGAAACCACGGAAGTACAGCAACTATCATGTCAACCCTATTCCCACTGAAGAAAAGCCTGTCAATACAATAATGTAAGCAGCAGAAACGTTATATTATTCTCCATTTCAATAAAGTAATCCGTACGTTATCGAAAGACTAAATTTGTACAGTATAAATATAATACTGAACAAGTAGTCTACTCACTTAATATTAATATTTTTGCCTTGAATGAACACAGGCCAATAATATTATGAGTAGCCGACCGTGGCCTTGAGCCAACCAATCACATAACAGCACTCAAGAAGCACATCGCTCCAAAATCAAACCGATTTGATTCTTCAGGGAGGAGCGGAGAGAAGAGGTGTGACTGAAGTGCCGGCATGAACGCCATTATTGAAATATGTGGGTTTGTTATGCATCTCTCAGCTTCCTGTGCGAGAGAAAGGAGTGAATGACTGGAAACAGGCTGTGGGTTTCCATTTTTCAATGTAAATGCGTGGCTCGTCTCGAGTTGATGCAGCTCTTTTCAGGCTCACCCACAATGGGGGTGAGATTCATGTACCGTTTTAACGATACACCAGCTCTCATAATAATCTTAAATTTTTGGCAGTACCGGTAATCGAACCTGGTCTCCCGGGAACGGCAGTTAATAGCACTAACCATTACTCTGCGAAGGTGTACATAATGATAATGACGATGATGATAATAATCTTCTTCTTAGCATTTATCCCGGTTGAATGCAGGATGTGCTGTTTTGCACTTTCTTTTCCACTTGATGCGGTCTTGTGCATCTTTAGGAGAGACTTTCGCCACCTGCATGTCCTCCCTAGAGTGTCGAGCCAGCACTTCTTTGGTTGCAATAGTGATCTGTGGCCCTCAGTGTAATTCCCTTCTCGCATCTGAAGAACCGTTTCTGAGTAGCACGTGGCCATACCAAATACAGTATTTGGCCAAACCATCGCGAACGATTCTTTCGCATTTTCTCAAGGAGTGGGGCCACACCAAATGCCATCCGAACATCCTCATTACTGATGTGGTCTAGTCTAGTGAGTCCCATTGCCCGGCGAACCATCTTCATGTCCATGATATGCACCTGTTGTTCGTGTCTCCCTGTTACTGTACAACACACGGTTCCATTCAGTGCCACTGGTCGAATGATGGTTCTATAGATTTTGGATTTCAGATACATTGGCACCATCTGATCAAAAAGGACTTCTGGGACTTGGCGCCACTTCATCCAGGCAGTACTGATTCTGCTTCGAACATATGGGAGCGTGTCACCATCCAATTGGATAATTGATCCAAAATATTTAAATTGAGGTGTTTTCAGTATATAAACGCCGTCGATGTTAATTGTACGCCTCTATCTAGGTGACGTTAAGTTTGTTTTTTAAGTCAAGAGTGAAATTCATGGGAGAAATCTCAGACGAATTCTTGATAAAAACTGGTGTCCGGCAAGGAGATGAACTGTCATCCCTCCTTTTCAACCTCGTCCTAGATAAGATGATTTGAATTTTGAATTTGAATTTATTGATCATGATTTACATGCCACTGAGACTGAAAAGCCCCTTTATGCAGCGTCTTCTTATAATACAATGCAGATTTATGAAAACAGTAACTACTTTTTTATAATATTAAAGTATAAAACTAAACAAGAAACTTAAAAAAAATGAAAATACAGATACCAAATCCAGTAAGGTTAAGACATACATTATATAATAAGTAAGAAAGTAAATCATTAAGCCCTTCTGTTATTCTGGACTACATGGGTTTAAAGAATATAAAGCTAAAGCAGAGAAACAATTTTCTTCGAAATATACATATTCCTGATTGTTCGACACAAGAATGCCTGATCTCAGCCTTTTGCGTACTCCTCCAGAAAGATAGATGTTAAGAACTGCTTTAGTTGGGTACAGTTAGTGTTACTTGCGAAACGGTGAAGATTAAAGACGTTAAAGATACGTGATGCAGTGCAAACAAAGGATTTGTTAAATTTAGTGGTACGATGAAGGGGAATTTGAAGGGTGGTTTTTGTAAACCTATTATCTCTGTTATGTACCGACTCCATAGGTTTAAATGCATAATAAAGGTAGGATGGTGTCTTCAGTTTGAGAATTTTCTGCGTAGCAACAGCTACTGAGATTTCCCGACGTTCATGGAGTTTCAACCATTGTAGCTGTATGTAATAGGGTGTTATGTGTTCATCACGCCTGGCATTTGTAACGTAACGAACACATGCGTTTTGTACCCTCTGTAGTTTTATGTTCAAAGTTTCAGATAAGTCGTTGTATACGACTGAACCATAGTCAATTATTGGAAATATAAGACTTTGAACAAGTAGTTTTCGCATGAAAGGTGGTGTACATGACACGTTACGTTTCAAAATATGCATGGATGACACAACTTTTCGGATTACATTTGACGTATGATCAGACCAGGATAAGGTTCTGTCGAAAATTAGACCTAGATTGTTAACGGTGTCACTATAATGAATATCTGTCTCTAGAATTTTTATTGCTGGGAGGGATTTGAGGTCAACAGTTTTCAGGAGTTTTGTGTAACCTATGCAAATAAGCTGGGTCTTAGCCACATTTAATTGGAGGTTATGATTTGCGCTCCATTCAATCAATCGAGAGATGTCATGGTTAAAATGCGTTATAGAAGAAGATGCGTTAGTGGGAAAAAAGTGGAAGTAAGCTTGTAAGTCATCCGCATACATGTGAAAGCTACTGCTTTTAAAGACTTCAGATATGTCATTAATATAAATAGAAAAACATAAAGGACCGAGGACTGATCCTTGTGGTACGCCACAGTTTACTGATTCCCAGCTAGAGAATCGACCGTCAACGAACGTGACTCTTTGTGATCTATTTGACAGATATGATTCAAACCACGACAGAGCACTCTGGGAGAAGCCAATTGACTTCAGCTTAGCAAGAAACAACTCATGATTAACAGAGTCAAATGCCTTAGAGAAATCAAAGAGAAATAAGATAGTAAGCTGCCTCTTATCGGTGGCCGCGCGTATATCATCTGTAACCTTCAGAAGAGCAGTAGTAGTACTATGGCCCTTCTTGAAGCCAGATTGGTAGGGATTTAGAATGTTGTATTTAGACAAATATTCACATATCTGCTCATGAACAATTTTTTCTAGTGCCTTACTAAGTGCACAGAGGATGTTGATAGGCCTAAAATCACTACAGACTGTTGGTATTTTCTTTTTGGGCACAGGACGTACATTGGCACGCTTCCACTCTGAGGGATAAACTCCATTCTGTAGAGAGAAGTTAAATAAGTGCACAAGGGCAGGAAGAAATATGTCCATGCAGGTAGAAATCATGGATATTGGAATATTATCTGGACCTTTAGCTTTAGTTCGTATTGATCTGACTGCTTTTTCTACCTGTGAAGGGTGTACGTACATGAAATAGAATTTATCTCTGTTACTTGGAGTGAGATGTCTATAATGTTTGGCAGTCTCTAATACTTTCGGAGAGTTGGAGTTAGAGACTGATGTCATATAATATTCACTTAATTCAGATGGAGTAACAGGCATCTGGCTATCTAGAGAGTGACTGACTCCAATACCAAGAGATTTTGCAGCACGCCAAGAAGCTGAGGTGCTCTTACAATTACGGAAGATGTTGTACGTATACTTCACTTTAGTGTTCCTAATTACTTGTTTTGTCTCGTTACGTAAGATCCTGAATTGCTCGTAATCATCTGGAAGTTTAGTTTTAATAAATTTCTTCCTAGCTCTGTCCCGTTTGCTTATCAATTCCTTAATACGCTTATTGAACCATGGTGATGACCGGTGTTTTACGAGAATTCTTTTCTGTGGCGCATGCTTGTCATAGAGTAAAAGTACAAAGCTGTTGAAGAGAGATACTTTTTGATCTACGTCATTAGACTGAAAAAACATATACCAGGGTAGTAATTCAGCGTCAGCACGAAAATTGTTCACGTCAAATTTACTGAAGTCTCGAACAAGAATAGTTTTAGGAATTTGTTTTGGCGTGGATAAAGTGAATACAGCATACAGCAAGTCATGACCAGAAAAACCGGCAGCTGGTTCCTGTCCGTATTCTACTACCAACTCATTGCAGTTCGATGAGATTATGTCGAGAGTGCTATCGGAAGTGGCAGTATGAAAGGTTGGATTGATGAGGGAATAGGAAAAAGAACTGAAAGAGCAAAATAGCTGGAACCCAGTAAACATTGGGACACAAAAAATCAAGCTTGAAGTACCATTGCTTAACATTCGCATACGACCTGGCCCTTTTGTCCAGCGATGAAGTCACAGTGATAAAGCAAGCTGAAATTCTCCAAGAATGTGATAAAAGAGTCGGACTTCATTTATCCTTCCAGAAAACTGAATTTTTCTGTTCAAAACTGGACATCCATGTAGTCTCAATACAAAATACGGACAAATCAAGAGTCCCTCACTTCAAATATCTTGGGTGAAATCCTCGAACCAACCGGACAAGAAAAATAGCCCAAAAGAACCGTGTCCAAAAACTCAGAAGAGCATATGGGAAAACAAGAGAAATCTACAACAAAAAATATATGTCTCTTCACGATAAGATTAAACATTATAATACTATAATAAAATCTGAGGATTTGTATTCAGGGGAATCTCTAACGCTTCATAAAAAGGGAGAAGTCGTAAATATCCTAAAAGGAGAGCGAAAAATCATGAGAAAAATTTTAGGACCAAGACACACGGAAGAAGGGTACCGCCTCCAATCCCGGAAATCCACAGAAAAGTTATGTAATGTTGCGACAGACCTGATGAAACGAAGACTAAAATTTTATGGACATGTTAAGAGGCTTCCAGAAATCAGACTAACCCACCAAATTCTTGAAAGAGTTGATAAACTGAAGAATTTCCCTTGGACAGAGCTGTTGAGGATCCAACCAGCCTTAGGGCTGAAGACTGAACATACACCACAAACAAAAGCGGACATGAAGAACGCACAAATTCAACCTGAAGAAATTTTGAATCGAAATTTATATAGAAAGAAAATTGACAAATGGTAAGTTACTCTAGAGAATGAAGTACCAAAAAGAGCAGGTACCAAGTGGACGGAAGAATGGAAGAGGATCTTTAGTGAACAGATGAAAGCATCCTGGATCCTCCGCAAACGAAATCATACATAAAGCTTCGTGTGTTCCGAAAGGGACCATTCACATATTATAATAATAATAATAATAATAATAATAATAATAATAATAATAATAATAATAATAATAATAATCATCATCATCATCATCATCATCATCTGTTTACCCTCCAGGTTCGGCTTTTCCCTCGGACTCAGCGAGGGATCCCACCTCTACCGCCACAAGGGCAGTGTCCTGGAGCTTCAGACTCTTGGTCGGGGATACAACTGGGGAGTATGACCAGTACCTCGCCCAGGCGGCCTCACCTGCTATGGTGAACAGGGGCCTTGTAGGGGGATGGGAAGATTGGAAGGGATAGGCAAGGATGAGGGAAGGAAGCGGCCGTGGCCTTAAGTTAGGTACCATCCCGGCATTCGCCTGGAGGTGAAGTGGGAAACCACGGAAAACCACTTCGAGGATGGCTGAGGTGGGAATCGAACCCACCGCTACTCAGTTGACCTCCCGAGGCTGAGTGGACCCCGTTCCAGCCCTCGTACCACTTTTCAAATGTAGTGGCAGAGCCGGGAATCGAACCCGGACCTCCGGGGGTGGCAGCTAATCACGCTAACCACTACACCACAGAGGCGGACAATAATAATAATAATAATAATAATAATAATAATAAAGATTAATCTGTTTAGCAGGGATCATCGGTCAGAACTTCAGGCAGTTCGTAAAAGATCAAAAAGCGGATTTTCTTAGGAAATATCACCATGAGTATGTTGTACAAAACCAGGAAAATAGAGCTATCTCAACAGAGGCTATTGTTTCTTCTGCCTTCTGGTATGGGTTGTGATAAGGGGAATGTCAAGGTAAATGATAAAAATTACATCGATACCTTTGAAATGCGGATGCTACGTAGAGAAAGTCCACAGCAGTCTACCTCGTGGAAGAACAGTTCGAAAATGGACAGACCAGGTGAAGATGATCATGGGGAATCCCTTCGGTGCTCCTTGACGACGGTGAAAGATCGCTGCGAGCATTGAGTCCGGGTACTCAAGAATGAGTCTTCGACTAGGAAGATGAATAGTTGTGTGATTGATTTTACGTCCCACTAACCACTCTTGTGGTGTTTGGAGACACCAGAGTTGTCGGAATTTTATCCCGCACGAGTTTCTTTTTTACTTGTCACTAAATCTATTGACACGAGGTTAATGTATTTGTGCGCCTTCAAATACTACGCACTGTGGCGGGATCGAACCTGCCGGCTTGGATTCAGAAGGCCAGCGCTTTTGTATCTGAGTCATCAGCCCGCCAAGAAGGAAAACGTCTTCTAATATCACTGTAATCAGAACTCAGCTACTTTTCAGACGTCTTTCTCTGTCGAGTAAAATAAATGTATGGCATAACTGAAGGGCTTGAAAGAGGAAGGGCCTATCCCACACATTCATCTAAACTGCGTTGTTTGCAGAATATGATTTTTTTTTTTGCTAGGGGCTTTACGTCGCACCGACACAGATAGGTCTTATGGCGACGATGGATAGGAAAGGCCTAGGAGTTGGAAGGAAGCGGCCGTGGCCTTAATTAAGCTACAGCCCCAGCATTTGCCTGGTGTGAAAATGGGAAACCACGGAAAACCATTTTCAGGGCTGCCGATAGTGGGATTCGAACCTACTATCTCCCGGATGCAAGCTCACAGCCGCGCGCCTCTACGCGCACGGTCATCTCGCCCGGTGCAGAATATGATAGCCTAGGTAACACCATACAGTGTGTGATACCACAACTTCATTATTGCAAGGTGTTTAGAAGTAAAATAGAATACCTCACTGTTCCACTTCTTGGGGGAAGGTAGGTATATCGCACTGTGGTAACACGTATTACTTACATGAGTCGCAAGCAAATGTTTGATTGGCTAAATATCATCCATCATTCTCCATAGCTCCGAAACAGGGAAGTATAATTTCGCAGTTTTTAGGTTTACTGGTAGACATAAACTAGATATCAAATATTCCTATTGTGACCTTTCCACCAATTGTGACGGACAGGTCTAAACGCGGCAGTCTATGGACAGGTCCTGAATGATGAAGAGCCCAAGGAGTTTGATAGGGTACATCATAGGAGACTACTGGCAAAAATGAATGTAAATGGACAGGAAAAAGTGCCACAATCGGCGGCTATATTTTTAGAAAAATAATTTACCGCAGAGTTTCCAAATTCTTTAAAATGATTTAAGGAAAGACGAGGTTAACAAGAGAGAATCTACCATCTGGGCATCTCTCCTAAATACAGATCATTGGTGATTTATTTATTTTTAATTTATTTATGGTGCAATAGGGCTTTATGGTTGTATATATCATTCTTTGAGACACTTTTTCACCTAGCTGGTAAGCTTTTTATTAAATAGAAGCTTCTCAGTAATATTGAATAATAAAAACAGGATAAACAATTGTTGCATTTGTAAAATAATGCATGGCATTAATGATTACGAATAACTTATTTTACAAGGTACTATAAAATTGCCAGTAATATACAAGCAGAGTTGAACATTTAAAATAGTGCATTTCCTGGATTTAAAAAATCAAATTTGTGATGTGTAAATAATAATTAAATACAGTATGCTGTAAAATTATTCTTTCGTGATAATAATCACGTTTGCACTTGAGAAGGAAATTACGAGTAATACCCGCATGTATTTCGTGGAGTCGGGAGTAATCCAAGACCTCTTGTGACGCTTGCTATAGAGGTGTCAAAGTTCTCATACAGAAGCGGACAAAACGTACACAGTCTGAATATAGAAGCTAGGGAGACAATTTGCAGTAAAAGCGAGCGTGGAATACATGCTTCGCTTGAGACACAGTGTCGCCCTAGTGCAGTCCGTGACTTGTTGAAGTCTATCAGTCATCAATAATCTGCATTTAGGGCTATCGACAAGGTGACAGATTCCCCATCAGTTAATTGTTTATCTAGCCTTTTCTCAAATGTTTCCACAAAGAACATGGCAATGTATCGACTATTTCTATTGATAACTTCTTCCAGTCCCTTAATCCTCGTCCTATAAATTAATATTTGGCCCTAAATTTTCCTCTTGAACTCCAACATTATCTTCATGTTATTATCTTTCCTACGTTTAAAAGATCCACACAAGCTTATTCGCCTGCTAATATCATTCCACGTCATCTCTCCACTGGCAGCTCGGAACATGCCTCTTACAAGGGGGCATTCCCTACTCGTCACCACCGATTTCGCTAAAATTTATGTAACATGCAGGGCTTGGCTAGAAATGAAAGTACCCAAAGTGAGAACTCCAGATGGCTAAGCGTATCGAAATTAAAAATAAAAATAAAAATGTTGACGCTGCTCTCGCACCGTATAAGCCACTTAACGTTTGCGCGCACACCAAGCAGTAGTTGGCGTAGCGGTAAGAGTTTGGACTAGTAATTCGATGGCCGTGGGTTCGACTCCGCGTGTCGAAAATACGTTTTCTCAATTTTTATATTATTCACTTTTTCGATTCCCGGCTCTGCCACGAATATTTGAAAAGTGGTATGAGGGCTGGAACGGGGTCCACTCAGGCTCGGGAGGTCAACTGAGTAGAGGTGGGTTCGATTCCCACCTCAGCCATCCTGGAAGTGGTTTTCCGTGGTTTCCCACTTCTCCTCCAGGCGAATTCCAGGACGGTACCTAACATAAGGCCACGGCCGCTTCCTTCCCTCTTCCTTGCCTATCCCTTCCAATCTTCCCATCCCTCCACAAGGCTCCTGTTCAGCATAGCAGGTGAGGCCGCCTTGGCGAGGTATTGGTCATTCTCCCCAGCTGTATCCCCGACCAAGAGTCTGAAGCTTCAGGACACTGCCCTTGAGGCGGTAGAGGTGGGATCCCTCGCTGTGTCCGAGGGAAAAGTCGACCCTGGAGGGTAAACAGATGATGATGATGATGATGATGATGATTTATATGCAAAAGGCATATAGGACGTCATTTTTTTAATGAGTGCACATTTGTAGAAAATTTGGAGTTGTGAAATTTCCCGACGTGTTCAAACAGAAAATCTTCTTTTTTCTCCTTTATTGGCTATCTCCCCTCCTTTGGGAACGTGCCATAAACGTGAATAGTCGTTTTGCTGGAAGATTCGTTTTCACCTGACAAGTGAAGGTTGCTCCTGGCGGCTGTACACAAACAACAGATTCTTGGCGCAGGAAGGAAAAATTCTGACAATGTAATCCCAATTTTTTACCTATTCTATGCCTTTTGCGTATAAATCAATAAAATGAATTCTTCACATTTGATTCATTGGAACATGAATAATACAAAAGCTGACAGAAGAAAAAACAGTCTCCACACGGCGAGTCGAACCCACGACCATCGAATTACCACTCCGAGCTCTTAACGCTACGCCGACTACTGCTCGGCGAGTGCACTAACGTAAGTGGCTTATACGGTGCGAGAGCAGCGTCAACATTTATAAATTTATTTTCTATACGATTGGCCATCTGGAGTTCCCACTTCAGGCACTTTCATTTCTAGCCAAGGCCTGCATGTTCTATAAATTTGAGCGAAATCGGTGGTGATGAGTAGGCAATGCCCCCTTGTTAGTAGAGCATCTCGTCTCGTTACTCCCAAATCTTTCCAGCCCAAAGTTTAAAACATTTCGTAGGAAATTGTCAAGAATAAATCCTGCTGCTTTCTATGGGGTCTTTTCCAGTTTTCGAATCAAGTAATCCTAGGGTAGAAATACTCAAGCGCAAAATATACAGTTGAAAATAAAGGAAGTGAACTGTCATCATCATCATCATCATCATCTGTTTACCCTCCAGGTTCGGTTTTTCCCTCGGACTTAGTGAGGGATCCCACCTCTACCGCCTCAAGGGCAGTGTCCTGGAGCTTCAGACTCTTGGTCGGGGGATACAACTGGGGAGTACCTTGCCCAGGCGGCCTCACCTGCTATGCTGAACAGGGGCCTTGTGGAGGGATGGGAAGATTGGAAGGGATAGGCAAGAAAGAGGGAAGGAAGCGGCCGTGGCCTTAAGTTAGGTACCATCCCGGCATTCGCCTGGAGGAGAAGTGGGAAACCACGGAAAACCACTTCCAGGATGGCTGAGGTGGGCATCGAACCCATCTCTACTCAGTTGACCTCCCGAGGCTGAGTGGACCCCGTTCCAGCCCTCGTACCACTCTTCAAATTTCGTGGCAGAGCCGCAAATCGAACCCGGGCCTCCGGGGGTGGCAGCTAATCACGCTAACCACTACACCACAGAGGCGGACAATAAGGCGAATGTAATGAATTAATTCCAAGCCTTGGAGTGTTCAAAAATGTTTGGTGTGGTATTTATGTACTTTTCTAAGTTCCGGGTACTCTTCATTGATGTTGAATGTCCTAACACGGAACCTAAGAACATAATGGGTGAAATGTCTTGCTAAATTCAAAGTTGGGGCAATGAGGCTGATATAAAAAAATCCACCTAGGTGACCATGTTCACATCAACGAGGACGAGATGGGGAGAATTAACTTAAGTGGCTTATTTTACTTTCTTTATAGACTTTTTCTTTGCAAGATTCCTCTCTTTCTTTTAACTTTCTCTTATTATAGCAAGTGTGGTTAAGTGCAGTACATGCAGTGCTGTATATATTAAAAACTGAAGGAGCGTAAAACGTGTTCATAATGTTTAACGGGACGAGTGAATTATTATAGAGGAATCTTCCGGCTATTTTTCCGTTGTGGAGTAAAAGCTTAACAGCCGTTTGAATACCGTAACCATATTAGGAAGGGTATGCACGCGACATCTATTTATTATTCCTTGTACGAATTCGTACGTATGGAATGTGATATTGGAATAATGTTACCGTTTGTGAGGCATATTCCAACTGACTTTAAGAAGAGTATTAACTGATTAGGGTTCGCCTCTGTGGTGTAGTGGTTAGCGTGATTAGCTGCCACCCCCGGAGGCCCGGGTTCGATTCCCGGCTCTGCCACGAAATTTGAAAAGTGGTACGAGGGCTGGAACGGGGTCCACTCAGCCTCGGGAGGTCAACTGAGTAGAGGTGGGTTCGATTCCCACCTCAGCCATCCTGGAAGTGGTTTTCCGTGGTTTCCCACTTCTTCTCCAGGCGAATGCCGGGATGGTACCTAACTTAAGGCCACGGCCGCTTCCTTCCCTCTTCCTTGCCTATCCCTTCCAATCTTCCCATCCCTCCACAAGGCCCCTGTTCAGCATAGCAGGTGAGGCCGCCTGGGCGAGGTACTGGTCATACTCCCCAGTTGTATCCCCCGACCAAGAGTCTGAAGCTCCAGGACACTGCCCCTGAGGCGGTAGAGGTGGGATCCCTCGCTAAGTCCGAGGGAAAAACCGAACCTGGAGGGTAAACAGATGATGATGATGATGATTAACTGATTAGGGTGATCTTCTTAAAAAGGCGGTCTCAAAGTGTGCTATATAGTTTGTATCAATTTCATAACTGAATTTGAATGTATATGATAAATGCGTAAATGAATAATGTGCTTATGTGTGGTCATATTTACGAGTAAATAGTCTTCCCGCCGCCTCTGTGGTGTATTGGTTAGCGTGATTAGCTGCCACCCCCGGAGATCCGGGTTCGATTCCCGGCTCTGCCACGAAATTTGAAAAGTGGTACGAGGGCTGGAACGGGGCCCACTCAGCCTCGGGAGGTCAACTGAGTAGAGGTGGGTTCGATTCCCACCTCAGCCATCCTGGAAGTGGTTTTCCGTGATTTTCCACTTCACCTCCAGGCGAATGCCGGGATGGTACCTAACTTAAGGCCACGGCCGCTTCCTTCCCTCATCCTTGCCTATCCCTTCCAATCTTCCCATCCCTCTACAAGGCCCCTGTTCAGCATAGCAGGTGAGGCCACCTGGGAGAGGTACTGGTCATACTCCCCAGTTGTATCCCCCGACAAAGAGTCTGAAGCTCCAGGACACTGCCCTTGAGGCGGTAGAGGTGGGATCCCTCGCTGAGTCCGAGGGAAAAGCCGAACCTGGAGGGTAAACAGATGATGATGATGAAATAGTCTTTCCTGTTATGATGGTTTTAAACGGAATGATAACATATCTTCGTAATGTTGCTCTGGTGAATTATGTGAAGTTATAAGTAGGCTAATGGGGAACGTGGAAAGTGAGAAGCTTCCAGTCTGGAGTCAGCAGAAAATTGGAAGGAGAGCTGTTGAAGTCCATATTGGAGGTAGTATCTCTACAGGAGATAAGATTGAGGGAAACAAAGCTGGTAGAATTACAACATCATATATTGATCAACAGTGCGGAAGAAGAAAATAGAGAAGAGTCAGGATTTATGGCGAAGAATTCGATCAGCCATAGCACGATGGAATAACAGACAGTAATCCAAAGAATATGTCGTTTAAGACTGAGAGGGACATTTTCTAACATCACGCTAATCAGAGTGCATGCGGCCACTGAGGATGAAAATGAACAGGATAAGGAAATATGTTATGAATAGTTGGAGAAAATGTATGATAGGTTACTGAAATCTGATTTTAAAATTGTCCTGCGGGATTGTAATGGTAAAGTAGGTACAGATAAAGATAATGAACCTGTTGCAGGTCTTCATAGCAAATTGATTGTCTTTGCCTTCAATAAATGAATGACAATTAAATGTATTTGTTTCCCCCACAAAGACAATCATAAGGAATCTGGATCTCACCGGATGGAATCAAATAGTTCATAAAAGACATGATAGACGTAAGATATGTTTCTCATATAATGGATGTGATGAGCCGCCGAAGAACAGATATCTACTCAGACCATTTTCTGCTGAGAAATACAGGACAAGTAGCTGCGTGGTTCAGGTCACATACCTAGCATTCGCAAGACAGTGAGATCAAACCCCACTGTCCACAGCTCTGAAGGTGGTTTTCCGAGGTTTCCATTTTCCCAGTAAAATGGTGGGGCTGTACCTTAAGTCCACGGTGGCCCTCATTCCCCTCCTAGCTCTTTCCTGTCCCATCGTCACCATGAGACCTACTTTTTTCGGTGTGACATAAAGTGAATTACAATGAAAAGAAGAAAAAAACAGGAGAAACTTGCTGTCAAACCAAAGATACTAGATTGCAGAAGAAGAAGGTTTACAATGTATAGATACTTAAAGATCAGAAAATGTAGGAAGATTATCAGGACAATTTACTAGAGAAACTACAGACGAGGATGTTGACGTAGTGTGGGACCAACCCAGCCTGGCAAATTAATGTAACAGTTAAAGAGAAATTTGGGGAGATAGGAGGAAGCAGAATAGAAATGGATGGTTTGAAGAGGTTTTAAAATCCTTGGATGAAGGAAACCTCTACGCACTCTAATGGAACATCATGTTGGTAGAAGAATGAGAGGTCGACCCCGTATGAGATGGCTGGATGAGGTGGACGCGGGCTTGAAAGTTATTGGAGTGAGGAGGTGGCGTAGACGTGCAGAAGATCGAGTCTACTGGAATTCTGTGATCAAGAAGACCAAATTCCTCAGGGGACCGTAGCACCTTGGAGTAAGTAATAGTAGCCTATATCAGTTTCGATCCTAAATGTAAGTGGATGGAATAAATAAGTAAATACATTAATGAATACTGCAGTGTTATGCCTTTAAAAATTTAGAGGAAAATGTACGTCTGGAATTTTTAAAACTAAATACGCTGCCTAAATGGCCCTATTTAAATGGCCTTCGAATTTCCCTAAAAACATCCATATGCAAATTCTTTCGAAGTTAATTCATTTTCCAGGAAAATATGCTTTTACGTGTTTTGGCATATGGTTTACCCGATTTAAACCAAAATAATGGGCAAGTCTCATCAGAAATGCAGAATACTTATGAGATTCAGAACTGAATTTCCTGTGAAATGTTCTTGTACATTTTCTTCGAAACACAGAACGGTTTGCTAGGAATGTTATCGAAGTATGAAGGCGGCTATGCAGCATCTCTTTAAGGCCTTATTCAGGTGTTGTATTTATCGACAATTCTGGAAGTTACTTAGTATGAGGCTAAATCTTTAATGGGCACCCTGTTATATGGTTCTTGTGCTGAGCCTCTTTACAAGAAATGTAATTCTGCTACAAGTTACGCCACATATTATTGCAATCTCGTATAAAACTGAACAAGATCATATGTGTATTGTGAGCCAATGCTGTATTGAAATGAAAAGTGTTGTTTTCCATTTCTTTCACATCATTTATAACATTTTATCTGATTGTGATTTCAGTGCTGTCATCCACAATGTTTGGATTATCTTATTGATTAATTGGGATATGGCGTTTAATGCACGAATAGTTAAGAAAAAGGTAGTAAGCCCGTGGAGGGTGCCCAGTATATTTAAAAAAAGGAAGGAATTTCATTATCCCATTATGTGTGACTTCAATACGTGTTAGTTCGTAGTTCCAACTTTCCACCGCTATTCTAGAGTACAAATACCGATCTGTTAGGGGTTATGATCTTTGTTATTTAGGCTCTGAATGAATTTACTGAAATATTGACAATATAAGGGTACTCACCTTGGTAGCTGGCTGGGATCGTTAACCGTACGAATGAGGATTGCATGTTCGGAGATCCTAGGTTTGAGTCCTGGCACTGACAGTGGCTATACCGAGTATGGTCTTAACAAGAATTTTTCACACTCATTCAGGCAAATCCACGCCCTTATCCATGCTTCATGCCCGTAATCTTGCCTTGGTGTTTAAAGTGATTCTTGCGTCAACCGCAACAAATCTGTTAACGCAGACACCAGACTTTGGACTTCATACATTTGTGTCCTATGCAGCATGACCGAAATCTTAAATGTTAGAAGCTATGACCGAGCGCGTGAAACCAAGCGTTATAATTACTGATTTAATACATGAAGTGGATTCCCACACTGTGCATTTATAAATAATATTTACAATTTTTATGTGCGTTATAAAACTATTTTAGGATTTAATATCTTCCATGTCACATAGAGACCAGCGGTTCACTTTCTCTCTGACCGAGCTCGATAGCTGCAATCGCTTAAGTGCGGCCAGTATCCAGTATTCGGGAGATAGTAGGTTCGAACCCCACTGTCGGCAGCCCTGAAGATGGTTTTCCGTAGTTTCCCATTTTCACACCAAGCAAATGCTGTGACTGTACCTTAATTAAGGCCACGGCTGCTTCCTTCCCACTCCTAGCCCTTCCCTGTCCTATCGTCGCCAAAAGACCTATCTGTGTCGGTGCGAAGTAAACAACTAGCAAAAAAAAAAAGAACCCTTTCTCTCTGCACTATCCAGTAGGAGGTGCTAGTTCAGCGCTCACTTTAAAGGTGCGAAGAAATAATATGTTCTACAGATCGTGTTAGCAGGGATGTGTTGCTATAACTCTCACCATCTCTGCGGTTTAGGCTATCTTGTAAAGTTAATGATATACGGCGTCGTTTAGTCGGAGGGGGATATAACACTCTGGAAGATGTCGCAAAAAGGAGAGCATAGACGACTTTAATATGCTCATAATTCATCTAAAGTATCTCTCAAAGTCCTATAAATTCTAACAAACTATAAAAAGTATCTGATGATGTCCTTTGAAAATGTAAAGAGAAGTAGTCTCCAGAATGCACCTGCTAGGTAAATTAAGTTGTAAAGTGTAATGAATGTCAGCTAGCTAACCTAAGTTCAGATTTCCATTCTGAGTGGAGATCCCCCTTAATTGTTCTGCTAGCCTAATTGGAAAGAGACTTCCTGGCTGAGGCGGCAAAGGCGAGCTCGGTTCACCTATAAGGGCGTGGGTTCGATTCTCCGTCAAGAAGTCGAAACATTTAAGAAATGTTATTTCCACGTCTTGAGGTGCACATGACCCTAATGTTCATTAAGTTTACTGATTCCTTTAAAACTGATAGAAGTACGAGGTTGAAATTTCACAAGTGGCTGCTGCTCTTAAATCTTTCCACCTCTAATGGGTTTGGATGGGAGTTGGACTCAATAACAAAAGTGTTCATTTCTCCGAAGCTGTTTAACGTACAAACTTAAAATTTCACTTTTACCTTACATATTCAATAATGCAAATATTTCACCACTAAGAGTTTTAAATGGAGGAGATCTTAAAAAGACAGCATTTCTTCCGATACCGTCTGACGTACGAAGTTAAAAATTTTACATGACTTTTTTTTTTTTGCTAGTTGCTTTACGTCGCACCGACACAGATAGGTCTTATGGCGACGATGGGACACGGAAGGGCTAGGAGTGGGAAGGAAACGGCCGTGGCCTTAATTAAGGTACAGCCTGGTGTGAAAATAGGAAACCACGGAAAACCATTTTCAGGGCTGCCGGCAGTGGGGTTCGAACCTACTATCTCCCGAATACTGGATACTGGCCGCACTTAAGCGAGTGCAGTCTTTTTTTTCTGTCTCCTATATATGTTATATTTATGAATATTTTAAAACAACCCATCCATAAGGGGATTTAAGTGATAGTTAGCTCAGAATAAAATACTAACTGCTTCAAAACTGTTCGACGCACTAATTCAAAATTTGACATGATGGTTACTTCTATCCCCCAATTGTTACTCGTAAATAACAAAGGCTTTTAAAAGATTCCAGTTTGCTGGGTTTAAATGAGCGTTAGATATGAAAAAAACAAATACGTCCATTTCTCCAAAATCATTTGAATTAAAGACTGAGGGTGTATTCTATAGGTTTCACCGACGGTGGGATACTGGGTATTTAAAATTTTGGAAGAGATCTTCAGTTTAAATCCGTAGCAAAGCACGGATATCTTACTAGGAAATCACAAAATAGAAAGCGGATTTACCAAGTCTCGGATGCTCTAATTACTAAGGTGGAAAAACAAACCTAATGTTCGAAGCTTCTTAAACTGATCAACAGTGACATAACAGTGACTGGCTGTTGTTATAGTTCTCGCAATTTCCTCGTTAACGACCCAAACGTTAAGTAGGACCACAAGCCGGCTTGACTGTCGACCAACAGCAGATGGCTCATATACAGCTATCTGTGATCGGCTCAGCTATCGATCAACAGCAAAAAATGACTCTTGACCAGTAACATGCCTTGTAAATGACAGAATAGACGTGAAGTCCAGTGCAGACTTCAGAAGAATAGCGGTCGTTAACGGGGAAAGTACGAGAACTATAGCTAAGGCGTATTCTGTCCCTTATGTTGCCACTCATCTCCGCTAAATGGCATTACTGTCGCAATTGTACAAAAAGTAAATCGCTAACGACTTGTATTGTAGCTAGTTCAACCGTAATTACATACAAATCACATCAACGATGCAGCCGTTTTGAAACCCCGGGTTATATGAGATCCCTGAAGTTAATTAATGTAAGTCCTTAAATACTGCTAATTCTTCTTCTTCTTCTTCTTCTTCTTCTTCTTCTTCTTCCAATTTCCCCACACCTACGAAGTCGCAGCTACGAGCTGTGTGGCACATGTAGATTTGGCCCTGTTGTACAGCCGGATGCCCTTCCTGACACCAACCCTTTACGGAGGAATGCAATCACTATTGCGTATTCCTGTGATGGTTGGTAGTGTGGTGTGTTGTCTGAATATGAATGGGAGAGTGTTCGGACAGATACCAACACCTAGTCTCCGAGCTAGAAGAATTAATCAAAAGCGATTTAAATTCTCGACACGGCCGGGAATCGAACCGGGAACCCTCTGAACCGAAAGGCAGTACGCTGACCATTCAGTCAAGGAGTCGGGCAGATATTGCTAATGTTATTTCTAATTAAATAATAAATAGCCTACTGCAAAATTCGACTCTCTTTGAACTTAAATACTGGGTTTCGAGAAATCATGTTAAACATTTTTCCTGTGATTATTATTATTATTATTATTATTATTATTATTGAGGTCGGGTGATGGACGAAAACACCACTTCGTCAATAAAACAACCATCGAATTTAAACCTAACCTTTCAGCATTATTGGAGCTGTCATGATATATTCCTCCGAAAATGCATCTAAGATATTTATTTCCAAATCGTAATGCATTTGAAAAGTTTCTCCCGATTCACTCGCATAAAACAGAAAGATTTTTGTGTCTAGTATTCTGGGCGGCGGAAGATTAATTGAAACTAGTTTATCATTGATCCACGAATAAGATTCCCAATCGTTCCGTCTTGACGAGAACAGTCCTGATTTTTGGTGATATATCTCACCCAGCGTTCCGACTTATTTTCAAATATCCCGCTTTTAAATGCCCTTCCTGAAAAATTCTGCGTATTACTGAATTTATTCTCTCTTAAGCAAGTAGGGCTCCTAGTGGCTAATTCATAGAACATGGTTTGTACCAAAATTGATGGTAATATTTGCACTTTGAAGTATGTGTCTTCGACTAAATTCCATTTCCAAATATGAAACGACAATAAATTTACTGAAAAAGTTAATAAATCTGAAAAATAATCGCTATATTTTTAAGAAGCATGTTTCTAATTAAAATATCACATTGATTCATGATAAGTAGCTAAAAGGATTTATTTCTGAATTTGTAACTTTTATCGAGTTCCCCTATTTTTACAAAATATCCCAGGTTTTTAAAGTAAAGAGCTTGGATATGTAATAATAATAATAATAATAATAATAATAATAATAATAATAATAATAATAATAGCTTTACGTCCCACTAACTACTTTTACGGTTTTCAGAGACGCCGTGGTGTGGGAATTTAGTCTCGCAAGAATTCATTTACGTGTCTACCGACACGGGGCTGTCGTATTTCAGCACCTTGAAATACCACCGGACTGTGTCAGGATTGAACTTGGTAGGTTGGGATCAGAAGGCCAGCGCTTCAACCACCTGTCTTTAAAAAACATCACAACAGTGGCGTATGCTGATTTTCGTCACGGTGTCATTTTTATTACTAGTTACTGAAATGCAATTTACTGGCATTATTATTATTATTATTATTATTATTATTATTATTATTATTATTATTATTATTATTATTATTATTATTATTATTATTATCATTATTATTGTTCAATTGGGACATCATAAGACCGCATGAAACAGTAAATATTTGCACTTCATCTTCATCTTCGTCTTCATCTTTTCTCAGTGGTGTTGTTTTATACCTTTCGCCCATTTACTGCCTAATTTCTCTTGGATTTCTTTGGAAATTAAACCAGCAAATATTGCTGTCTTAAATGATTTTCTCTTTTCAATTTGTTCTTTTCTTTAATGCTGAGTAGTTCCAAATCTTCTTCTTCTTTGATAAATGCTCGTTTGGCTTCATTATTTGCATGGTACTCAAAAATGTATTTAGTTAATCTTTCTTTGTCCATTCTGTACAGGTGACCAAAGCATCTTAAAACGTAAAACTAGTGTTATTATTATACTTATCAGTATATTATAATATCTGGTCGTAGGTGTTAGTTCAAGTGGGAGAAACTAAGACATTCGATTAATACTAATTATATAGCTGGGTGGAGTATCTCCGATGTTAGAAACGCTGGCTTTCCGAGTCCAAGTTGGTAGGTGCGATATGCTTTGGTCCGGTAGTATTTGAAGGTACTCAAATATATCAGCCTCTTGTGCGTAGATTTTTAGGTATATAAATGAACTCATGCAGAAGAAAATTCCGACACCTCGACGTCTCCGGAAACTTTAAAAGTAGTTAATGGCTCGTAAAATTATTATTATTATTATTATTATTATTATTATTATTATTATTATTATTATTATTATTATTATTAATTTGTATCAATTAAAAGGAGAAATTCGAATGGCCTGTGGGGGGGGGGGGAGTTAAATGCCGTTACCCCAGACCTCTTACGTTCGCCAATGAATTACTGTAACCCTGATCTAGAAATATATGACAACTTATCCACAGAATTGTTTAACTTATTCTTCTGTTTGTATTTCCGTGTCAAGGATTGAAATAATGAGCCGAATTCGTCGGTAGTAAGCAATAAGACTAAAATATCCAACATGTGATTCCAAAATTAGAACTTTCCTTTGCGTGGTATTGTATTGTGCTAAAAATGCCACCTGGAGCTGCAGCCTTGAGCTACATTGAGAGCTATGAAGCGCGACTATCATGTAATTGTGTGCCTTTTTCACCGTTGACACAGGCACTATTCTGTAAATGTCTTGCTGGTAAGAGTTCTAACGAAATCAAGTCACCAAAAACTTTGTTCCAGGACAGATCGAATGACGTAAGGGGACCTCCTAAGGTGGACTACAAAAAAGGAGGTCCGCGAAATCCGGCAGAGTGGTCTTATGTCGGCGTGTTAAAGCGCATCTGATCAGTAAGGTGGGTAATGTATTGCTCGTGCAGCTAACACCATGATGGAGCAGTTTCTAGCATTTGGCGTACTTGTCCAATTACTGGCTCCAGCACCTGTCTCCAAAATGTGTGTCGGTACGCTGACAACTGACAAATGGAAAAGGCTTTTGTCGTGACAATGAGAGATTATTTACAGACTTCTCATGCTCCTCTCTAACGTCGAGTACGCCATACATGAATACACAGACGAAGTCTTAAGGGAAACTTGAATTCCTTACCTCACCATTGTGAAATGAGTTCTTCTTCTTATTTTTCTACCGCTTTCCCTACACTTGCGGGTGCGAATTATCTAGCACATTTATCTTTGTTTTACGGCCGAATGCCCTTTCTGACGCCAAATCTATATGGAAGAATATAATCGCTGTTGTGTGTTTCTGTGGTGGGTGGTAGTGTAGTGTGTTGTCTGAAGAGGAGAGTGTTGGTACAAACACAAATACCCGGTCCCCGAGCCAGAAGCATTAATCAGATGCAATTAAAATCCGTCACCCGGCCAGGAATCGAACCCGGGACACTCTGAACCGAAGGTCTACGCTGACCATTCATCCAAGGAGTCGGGTGAAATCTGTACTACATTTCTGAAACCTCTTTCACTAGAACATGGAAAATTTCGGTGCTGCTTTTGGTATCCGTTTTAAGCTTACTGAGGTATGATATAAATTGAGGTCTATGAAACGAGGTTTAAGTATGACTTTTCCGCTGTTGACATAGCGATTGTTCCATTAATGCTGGCTGTGAGTTAGGGTCATGTAACTGTAAGCTTACATTCGAGTAATGGTGGGCTCCAATCCCACCGGCGGTAGCACTTTAGATACTCTTTCGCGGTTTCCCATTTTCGCACCAGTCAAATGATGTACTTTAACAAGGCCACAGCCACTACCTTCCCAGTCAGGCATTTTTCATCCTTGCACCAGTGAAAACCTTCGATGCAGGCGTTAAAACCTTACCAAGAACAAAAATAAAGGGAGAAATATCAAAGAAAGTTAAATCAATCGATTTTCGAGATGTTATTAAAAAGTAGTCAACAATTCACAACACATTGGTTGTCATAAATGTTTCGCTCTCATTAAGGGCTACCTTAGTGAGAAATCACCAGGCCCATGGCATAAGAGTTGCTATTTGCTTTACGTCGCGCCGACACAGATAGGTCTTATGGCGACAATGGGATAGGAAAGGGAAGGAATGGGAAGGAAGCGGCCGTGGCCTTAATTAAGGTACAGCCCTAGAACTTGCCTGGTGTGAAATTGGGAAACCACAGAAAACCATCTTCAAGGCTGCCGACAGTGGGACTCGAACCCACTATCTTGCGGATGCAAGCTCACAACTGCGTGCTCCTAATCGCACGGCCAACTCGCCCGGTGCATAAGAGTTGAGTCCAACCTCTTACCAGGAGGCCTGAGGTTCACATCCTGGTTAACCCAAGGATATTAATTCTGGATTGAGGACTGGGTAAGGGGTTCTTACAGCCTCATATGGCCAACTGAGGTCTGTTATAAGAGGCAGTCGACCCTATCGCGCAAGATAGCAGTGCGGCTAAGGATGTTGTAAGACTGGCTGCGTGGCACACCCAAACTTGCAGGTCATTTGACTGGGTAGTAGTATCCTTGGCAAGTCAAGACCCTTAATGGGCTGTAGTACCACGGCTATTTCTTGTGCTTCTGTGAAGGTTTGTAGTGTGTGTGTGTGTGTGTGTGTGTGTGTGTGTGTGTGTGTGTGTGTGTGTGTGTGTACGTGTGTATTAAGACAAACACCCAGTCCTTTTGCCAGATAAATTAACCAGACATGGCTAAAATCCTCGACTGGTCCTGGAATCGAAGCCGTAACCTTCTGACTCGAAAGTAGTGGTACTGACCATTCGGCTAAGAAACTTGACTAAAAATAGATAAAAACGTTAAAATGAAAATATGAGAATCGAACAAACAAATACATTCACAGTGGAATGGGGAACTTGTTGTTAATTAGCTATCCTATTTACAAAAACTCGAGTAGTTAATCAACGAGAAGTTCTACATTTTCTAGTGAATGTCTTGTGCTAGCTTCATTCTCGTGTTTTAATATTTAAGTTGTTTATTTATTTTTTTGCCCTTTTTAACATTTAGATTCACCTTTCAATAGTTCAGGGTTATCTTGAATGAGTGAATTTTCTTTTGAATTTCGTTCTCAACGACGTCAGAGTTTTTAACCCTTTGACAACGTTGATGTTCTTTTTTTCAGTATTCACATTATTCACATTACATACTGAACTGGTACAAACATCATACACTATGCATTTCGTTTCTCTTCCTCCTTTATTGCTAAACCTGAATTTTGTTCACTTTATTTATTGAAGACATTTATGATCCCTCCTAAACAGTCTTCCTCTTACGTGCGAGAGATCTATCTTGCTCTATTTGTCACACAGACATGAAGTACAGCTTAGGGTTTTCACATAACTCACTTTGTAATTTAATTGCTACTTATTTAACCAATATATGATAAACAAATGCATAATTTATTAATACAACTGTAATAAATTAATTTAGTTTATATACATTTTCTTTCTTTTCTTTCTTTCTTTCTTTCTTTCTTTCTTTCTTTCTTAATCTGTTTACCCTCCACGCTTGGCTTGCCCCTCGTACTCTGGGTGGAATCCCACCTCTACCGCCTCAAGGGCAGTGTCCTCGAACGTGAGACATCGGGTCGGGGGATACAACTGGGGAGGAGGACCAGTACATCACCCAGGTGGCCTCACCTGCTATGCTGAACAGGAACCTTGTGGGGGGATGGGAAAATTGAAAGGGATAGACAAGAAGTAGGGAAGGAAGCGGCCGTGGTCATAAGTCAGGTACCATCCCGGCATTTGCCTGGAGGAGAAGTGTGAAACCACGGAAAACCACCTTCAGGATGGCTAAGATAGGAATCGAACCCCCCTCTTCTCAGTTGACCCCCGAGGCTGAGTGGACCCCATTCCAGCCCTCGTATCACTTTTCAAATTTCTTGGCAAAGCCGGGAATTGAACCCGGGCCTCCGGAGGTGGTAGCGGACATACACATTTTCAAAAATAATGTAATAAACTTAAAAAGAAAGTTTTATGGCGACCTGTATTCTTCTGTGTTTCCACTAATTCTGCTGTGTGTAACGGTCACTTAGGCAATTATTTATTTCAATGTTGTCGTGCAAGCACAAAATACTCGACGACCGGACGAGTTGGCCGTAGGGGTAAAAGCGCGCGTCTGTGAGCTTGCATCCGGGAGATAGTGGGTTCGAATCCCACTGTCGGCAGCCCTGAAGATGGTTTTCCTTGGTTTCCCATTTTCACACCAGGAAAATGCTGGGGCTGAGCCTTAATTTATACCACGGCCGCTTCCTTCCAACTCCTAGGCCTTTCCTATCCCATCGTCGCCATAAGACCTATCTGTGTCGGTGCGACGTAAAACCCCTAGCAAAAAAAGAAAATACTCGACGCATTTAGGCTGGTATTAAATTCTGGCGAAGAAGACTTCATTCAAGATCCTTTGTCAGCCTAGACAGACTGCTACCCACATAGAAGATATTTGAGTGCGTCGTAGTCAATACTACGATTTCCTCAGCCTCATTATTTTACTTTCCTGATCAAGTCAACCGTTTCTCGTATCAGAGAGCTCCTCACTCATACTTTGAATAAACCCCGTGTCAGACCTTAAATCTGGATTAGAAATATTATACGAAGTGAAAAATGTCGAAACCAGATCCTCCGGGTAAGAGATAAATGCTCTATTTCTACACCACGGAACTGGCAGAATAGAATATAAGAAAATACATTGGTAATGGCCTTAAGTTAGGTACCATCCCGGCATTTGCCTGGAGGTGAAGTGGGAAACCACGGAAAACCACTTCCAGGATGGCTGAGGAGGGATTCGAACCCCCCTCTACTCAGTTGATCTCCCGAAGCTGAGTGGACCCCGTTCCAGTCCTCGTACCAGTTTTCAAATTTCGTGGCAGAGTCGGTAATCCAACCCGGGCCTCTCGGGGTGGCAGCTAATCACACTAACCACGACACCATAGAGGAGGATGACGAAAATACTAGGAAAATATACCCAGTTGTTCTGAAGAAAATGTACCTTAAAAGACCATAAATACCATAAAATATTGAAGATGCGTAAGATTTTGATTTTACATTTATTACAAAGTTTCAAATTAAATCCTAAAGCAGCACTGAAATATCAGGAATAGGGCTGAACATTTTGCATACAAAATTTCATGTAAATACACTTAAAAGTGTAGGAGTTATCCTCATTTATCTTCGGTCAAGTATTTTTACCTACATTCTCCCTTCTCAGCCTCATGAAACCAACTAAGCAGATGAGTGATTTGAGAGTTACGGGTAGCGGACGTGGTCATTAAAGCCGAGCAATACGGCACTCCGGTAGTCTAATATCTATAGACGTCTAGCTGTGAAGCAGTCGTCTAAGGCAGAAACCATGTGATTTTTATATATTATTTCCGGGTTGGGTGGCTCAGGTGGAAGAGCGCTGGCATTCTAAGCACAAGTTGGCAGTTTTGATCTTGGCTCAGTCCGGTGACATTTGAAGGTGTTCAAATAAGTCAGCCACGTGTCGCTATTTTTACTGGAACGTAATATAACTCCAGCTGGCTGAATGAACAGCGTAACAGCCATCGGCTTCGAGGATCCCGGGTTCCGTTCCTTGCCTAGAAGGTGATTTTAATCACGTCCGGTTAATTCCTCTGGCTCGAGGACTGGGTGTTTGTGTTTCTCTCAGCACACTCCTCTTTATATACACACTAGCTGTTACCCACGGCTTCGCTCGCGAAGATTTCGTAATTTAATAAAAATTTATTGTTCCTCGGTACTGCACTAAGACATTAACTGAAAATCCCTAAAGTATAAAAACTCACCGAAAACTTGCATTTCATTCAGCCAGAACCTCTGTGTAAACCACGTTTGTGGCATTGGCTTTTGCGGCTAAGATGACCAGGCTACTGGCAGAGCTAAATCCGGAACATGCGACATGGAACTCTACATGTGAGGGAAAGTCCTCTTTTAATTCGAAGAAAAAGGGTTTCTTTATTTCTAAAGGAGATTCCAAATACCAATTATCACGTCTGTAACATGTTAGTTTTTGAGATATAGGTATCCTCATAAAGATAATTAAACTCCTTCTTCACTTGTTTTCGATCTCCAGCTTAAGTTGATTTTCCGAAAATAAAAAGTACATGTTTCTTTATTTTTAAAGGAGATTACAAATGCCCATTTTCACGCCTGTAACATGTTGAGTTTATGGGATATACTGTAGATATACTCACTGAAAACTTCCCCACCCCTTGGCTGAGTGTTCAGCGTTGAGGCCTTCTATTCGCAGGGTTCCGGTTTCGATTCCAGGCTGGGTCGGGGATTTTAATCGCATGTGATTAATTCTTCGGGCTCGAGGACAGCTTGTTTGTGTTTGTCCCAACACCCTCCTCTTCAATTCATTCAACAAACCACATTACCAACCACAACAAGAATACGCAATAGTAATGATATCCCTACACTAGGGTTGACGTCAGGAAGGACATCCAGCCGTAAAACAGCATCAAATCCACATGTGCGACGTAGTTCGCACCCGCAACCCCTAAGGTGTGAGAAAACCGATAGAAGAAGGAGAAGATACTCATTTTAAAAATTCACCCCTTTTTTATTATTTCACCCCCTTAAGTGGATTTTCCAAAAAATAAAAAGGCGTATTCATTTATTTTTAAAATAGATCCCAAGTACCAGTTTTAACGTCTGTAACATCTTCAGTTTCTGAGATATATGTATCCTCATATAAAGAATTCAACTCCTTCCTCCGTTTTCACCCCCCCCCCCCCTCCCACACCTCTTAAGTGGATTTTCTGGAAACAAAAATTTGTGTTCTTTTATTTTTAAAGGAGATCCCAAATACCAATTTTCATGTCTGTAACATGTTAGGTTTTTGTGATACACTGTAGGTGATCTCCTTGCTGTAAGAATACTGGAGCCGACGTCGCCATGGTTACGGCAATTCATTTCTTTATCCGATTCCTAGAGCAGGGTAGTGTGGTTCCAATATCTCCACACCAGTTGGTTTTAGGGCCTTAAAACATAGTTTTCTGGCCCGTAGGGCTTACCGAGTTTTGTTCTTCGCGTGAAGGGGCTTAAATTGAGCTTTGTCTCGTCCTTGTATAACAAATTTCGTCTATGTTAGCCTAGTGTTTTTATATCTCCCCATGTCGCCCCCCACTCCGCAAATTGTTTTGAAAATAAAATATAGCCTATAGCATTCAAGGATATCGTATCTTTCTATTAGTGTAATAATTTTTAGAATCGGTCCAGATTAGCCATTACACACAAACAAATTTTACCTCTTTATTTAATAGTATAGACAACACACCACACTACTAACCACTAGTGAATACATCCCTCTAAAAGAAGTTGCCATCAGGAGGGTATCCTACCGTAAAACGTCATTAAATCCACATGCGCAACACAGTTCACACGGACGACCCCAGCAGGGTGTGGGAAAAGAGGTACAATTACAATTCAACTCCCAAGAGACAAATTCTGGCACCTCGGAGTCTCCTAAAACCGTAAAAGTATTTCTTTGTATGTAAATATAACATCATCATTATTATTACTATTATATTTATTATTATTATTATTATTATTATTATTATTATTATTATTATTATTATTATTATTATTTTCAAGAGCCTTTAGGGCCACGTCAAGCAAAAGGCACACATTACTGGAAGCCTTTGCAGCGCCCAAAATCTTCGCATTTTTCTCTGGCAGCCTGTCTTCTTTCCTCTGTGTCGTCCCCATTTCAGTTTCTGTTCGTCATGGAAGCCTCTGAAGCTGTCGATCACTGATCTATACTTTGTTCTGTTTAGTATGTCTTCCCGATTTAATAGAGACTGCTCAAGAGATCCTTTCTTACCGTTCTAAACGTCCGGCTAGCATGGTTAGCGTGCTGGCCTTTGGTCGCAGGGGACCGGGGTTCGATTCCCGACAGGGTCGGGAATTTTAACCATCATTCGTTAATTTCCCTGGCACGGGGCCTGGGTATACGTGTTGTCTTCATCATCATTTCATCCTCATCTCGACGCGCAGGTCGCCTACGGGTGTCAAATCAAAAGACCTGGCGAGCCGAACCCGTCCTGGGATCTCTCAGCACTAAAAGCCATACTCAAATTCATTTCTTTTTACCTCTCCACTTTTCCTGATTTCCTAGTAGGATCTCCCTTTCCTCGTAACCCATACTGGCCATCCACATCCATTATCTTGTAGAGAATCTTTCACTCAAATTTCTCAGCTTCTCTTACTTCTGACATTCCTGTCATTCTTAGGCATTCACCAGCATACAGACACTCTGTTTTAATCACTGTGTTGTAGTGTCTTGTTTTAGCTCGCTTTGAGATGGCTTTTCTCTTGTATAAAGTATGTTTCCTGCTAAAACCAGCGGCTATCTTCTCTCGTCTGGTGTTTCTCTCTCGCTAGTTTTCAGTTGTACGATTTCCCTGAGGCATTAGAATCTGTCAACTCTTTCTATCTTACCATGTTCAATCTTCAAGTGATGAGGCGATGTTTTGATGTCGATCACATGCTTTTTTTTCTTTCAAAGGAAATTTGGAGTCCTGTTTATCTGCTTCCTGCTATAGTCGCTATGCGTGCAATACCTTATCCCACATTGCCCTTCCTATCAATTATTTCCATAAGAATGGTCTCGCCTCCCAGCCACATGTGAATATGCAGTCCATCAGAACAATGTTCGTTGTGTTTATTTTCCTATGTCGTCGCCATAAGACCTATCTGTGTCGGTGCGACGTAAAGCCCCTAGCAAATAAAAAATAAAAAAATATTTTCCTATGCCTGTAGGAATGTATAGTAAAGGCGTGCTCGGTTCGCCCGGAAGGACGTGGGTTCGAATCTCCGCCAGGAAGTCGTAAAATTTAAGAAACGAGATTTGCACTTCCGGAGGTGCATATGGACCTGAGGTTCACTCAGCCTACACCAAAAATGAGTACCAGGTTAATTCCTGGGGGCAAAGGCGGCCGGGCGTAGAGCTAACCACTCTACCCCATCACGTGCCGAGGTTAACAATGGTGGAAGCCTTTACCTTCCACTCCTCCAAGGGCCTTCATGGCCTGTGTGGAGGTGACTTTGTTTTGTAGGAATGTATAATTACTTTCATGAAGTATTTACGTACTCCTACAGTATAATGCACTTAAGGTTAATTTCCCTTTACTCATATCCCAGGGAGGCATAACCAGTCTTAAGGAGGAAGATGGACAGGAATAAGGGGTATTGCTCGCGCAGCGACGATGCTTATCTGTTCTGTAGCGGTGTCATTGTTTCCATTATTATTATTATTATTATTATTATTATTATTATTATTATTATTATTATTAGCAAGTTTAGTTCAATGAAAATGTGTATGTTTATATGAGGTTATGTGGTGAAGGTGGTGATTATTATTTTGATGGCAAATAAACCGACATGGAGAAGTGAAGATGTCCGGTCTTTCGAATACGAAAGGCATTAGCATATGGACTGCATGACTTATAACGGCCTCGATATTATCGAGATAGAAAGACATTTTTGACCAAGGAGTATTTCATAAACAGGTTTAATGGAAGAAGCCTGGCAAAGTAAGTAGAAACATTCAAAAAAACGGTTAGGGCTCCGCGTTCAGAAGGTGGTGATTATTGTTTTAAGAGAAAGTAAACGGACAACCATCCTCCATTAATACGTGGAAATATGAAGAGGTCCGATTCATGGAAGAATGCAGGTACTGTATTGGCAAAGGAAAGGGAAAGGCCATGAAAGACTCCCTAGACCCAGCGAACCTAATGCCATACTGGTCGGAAAGAACAAAAGTTGAGCATGAGAGGTCGGATGTTATTGTTTGAGTCAAGAGTCCATAGACTGGTTTGATGCAGTTCTCCATACAAGCCTATCCTGTGATAACATTTTCGTTTCTACGTAACTGCTGCATCCTACATCTTCTCGAATCTGCTTGTCATATTCAAACCTCGGTCTACCCCTACCGTTCTTACCACCTACACTTCCCTCAAAAACCATCTGCACAAGTCCTGGGTGTCTTAGAATGTGTCTTATCATTCTATATCTTCCTCTGGTCAAATTTAGCCAAATCGATTTCCTCTCACCAATTCGATTCAGTACTTCTTCATCCATCTCACCTTCAGCATTCTTCTGTAACACCACATTTCAAAAGCTTCTATTCTCTTTCTTTCTGAGCTAGTTATCGTCCATGATTCACTTCCATACAATGTCACACTCCAGACGAATGTCTTCAAAAATATATTTCTAATCCCTGCAGCAATCTTCGAAGTGAGCAAATTCCTTTTCTTAAGAAAGGCATTCCTTGCTTGTGCTAGTCTGCATTTTATTTCCACCGTACTTCTGCCATGTTAGTTATTTTACTACTCAAGTAACAATATGCATCTACTTCCTTCAAGACTTCATTTCCTAAAATCATATTTCCTACATCACCTGACTTTGTTCAACTCCACTCCATTTTTGTTTAGGAGTTATTTTGTTTTCATCTTGTACTCCTTACCCAAGACTCTGTCCATACCATTCAGCAATTTTTCGGGATCTTCTGCAATCTCAGATAAAATAAAAATATCCTCAGCAAATCTTAGGGTTGTGATTCCCTTCCCAAATTCCTCTTGGGTTTCCTTTACTGCCTGTTTTATTTAAACATTGAAATGGACAGGGGGAAGGGCGACAAACTGCAAACTTGCCTCGCTCTTTTCTGAATTGCTGCTTCTTTTTCAAAGCCCCCGATTCTTATCACTGCAGACTGATTTTTGTACAGATTGTATATAATTCTTCGGGAGATAGTGGGTTCGAACCCCACTGTCGGCAGCCCTGAAGATGGTTTTCCGTGGTTTCCTATTTTCACACAAGGCAAATGCTGGGGCTGTACATTAATTAAGGCCACGGACGCTTCCTTCCCACTCCTAGCCCTTTACTATCCCATCGTGTCTCTGTAAGACTTAGGGCCTATCTGTGTCGGTGCGACGTAAAGCAGCTTGCAAAGAAAAAAATAAAGATAATTCTTCGTTCTCGGTATCTGATCTCGATCACCTTCAGAATCTCAAATAGCTTGGTCCAATGAACATCATCGAAAGACTTTTCAAGATCTACAAACGCCACGTATGTGAGCTTGTCCTTCTTTATTCGATCCTCTAAGATCAGACGTAATATCAGGATTGTTTTACGTCTTCCCACATTTCTTCTGAAGCCAAATTGATCTTGTCTTTCCATTCTTCTTTAAATAATAAGTGTTAAAATTTTGTAGGCTTGAGATAATAAACTAATGTAGCGGTAGTTTCCGGATAGGGAACTTGGATGTGAGAGCCTGGCACAAGTAAGATAAAGTAATGCCAAACTCAGCTAACGGATCCTTTGTCACCAACCTTCTCTCCTAATCGTGGTCCCACATTTAGTCGTCTTGTATGGCGGGCGGGGGATACCATGCATGTATTCTACAACTCCCGCCCATAGGGGAGCTTCGCAGTCATCTCTCCACACTATCAAGTTGAGATCACCAGTAAGATATACGTCTCCGAACTCTTAATCCCTAACATTTTAATATTCCTAATTTGAGTCACTAACACTCTCCTATAATGGATGCAAAATGTAGGATATCATGAGTCATGACAGCATCAAACTTTTGTCGACTACTTTAACAGTAGTGTTAATGTGGGAATCAAGATTTATTTACTTGACAGATGGTTGAAATAAGCCAGAGATTGCATGAAAATGTTTACTGTTTTGATTCAAGTACATCCACTAAAGAACAAGTTTTTCATACCTTTGCTAATCCCCGTCTAGCATGGTCAGCATGCAAAAGACTCATTATATCACTCCATAGTTTTTGCGGATTACAGTTCTATCACCAAAATTGTCTTAACAGCTTGTGTCACTGTATATTTTGTGGAAGCGTGACAATAATATATTCCTACTTAGTTCTTTACCAGTGAGCACGGACCAGCGAAGCTGAAACTATTTTGCTCTTTTTATATTTTTTGAAGAAGCAGTATATTTCTCCCATCTGAAGCTCCAACAGGTTGGCTTGTTGAGGTAATATTTAAATCGTCTTCAGTTTTTTAATACACTAATGCTCACAATAGCATCCTACGTGATACACCAATATTCATAGCTGTCTAACAATATTATTCTATAAAATTCCATCAAGTGCGAACATCTCATGAGACGTCGGTACGCGGAATTTTATCCTCCATAAGGTTTTTAAACGCCCCAGAAGTCAACGACACGGATTTGATGCATTTAAATACCCTCAAACACTATCAACCTCAGCCAGGATGGAACCTGCTATCAAGGAATCACAAAGACAACGAAACTTGGAATGTAGACATCAGGTACTCGTGTGGTATGTATTCGTAAAGATTATGAAGACAATGCTGGAAAAGAACATGGGGTCAAGGTTTCCCCTATTCGTAATTTACCGAGCGAATTGGCTACGCGGTTCAAGGCGTGTAGCTGTTAGCTTGCATTCGTGAGAGAGCGGGTTCGAACCATACTATCGGCAGCACTAAGATGATTTTCCGTGGTTTCCCCACTTTCACACCAGGCAAATGCTCGGGCTGTACCTTAGTTACGACGACGATCGCTTCCTCCCCATTCTATCTCTGTCTTACCCCACGGAAAACCGTCTTCAGTGCTGCCGACAGTGCAGTTTGAACCCATTACGTTCTAAATGGAAGCCGATACTACGTGACTCAAACCGCACAGCCACTTGCTCGGTTTTATATAAAATAAAGTGCACGGAGGTGCGGTAAAATGAATGTGATAACAAGCAAACGATAAAATTGTGTTGATGGACGTAGTATTGATTGGCTAAATAGAATTTTCCTTACTTCGCAACGATACACATAGGTCGTTTTGACGGCAATAGGATAGGAAAGGGTTAGAAGTGGGAAGGAAGTGGCCGTTATCTTAATTAACGTACCGCCCCGGCATTTGCTTTTTGTGAAAATGGGAAACCACGGACAACCATCTTCAGGGCTGCGACAGTGGGATTCGAACCCACCATCTCCCGAATGCAAGCTGAGAGCTACCTGCCCCCAAATCACGCGTTACTCGCTCTGTATGATTGGTTGAAATTCCTGATATTCTGATACCGAATTGGTCATTAGAGCCATGAACTTCGACAGCTAAAACTAATATTTATACATTGGAAATACTATCACTTAAGCTATACCTATTTAATGAAAACCAGTGTCGCCAGGTCTCCCGAATTTTCAGGAGATCTTCCGATTTTTGCAACACACCAGAAATCGGGAAAAAACAAAAATCTCCCGAAATTTCTTCCAATCCAAATATAGAAAAATGAATGATAATGATAAATGGGACATAATATATTTGTGCTGCAAAACTCCTTCCTCGTCTTACTGTGTGACGTTTTATCTATAAAATCATTCGTTACCTACTTTCTCGCATTCATTTTGGGCTCGAATTACGTAATCTTTCCTCTCTTATTGAGTCAAAACCCACTCTTCACTGCATTATTAGAAGGAAAATCTCCGACCCTCATATAATCAGATCTGGGTGTTAAGTGAGTCCAGTCAGTTGATCAAAAGTGAGTCCAGTCAGTTGATCAAAACATTTCTAGCTGCTTGTTAAACATTAATTCCGTGGTTTCCCATTTTCACACCAGGCAAATGCTGGGGCTGTACCTTCCTTCCAACTCCTAGGCCTTTCCTATCCCATCGTCGCCATAAGACCTATCTGTGTCGGTGCGACGTAAAGCCCCTAGCAAAAAACAAAAAAAAAACAAAAAAAAAAAAAAAACATTAATTGGTATATTTAGGAACTTGACACTGAGTGGCGGATATTAAGAAACACGGAGGTGAATGTTGACAGTAAGAGATCCAATAGAATTTTGGAAATCAGTATGTAAAGTAAAAAAGGGAGATAGATCACAAAGGTTTCCTATGCTGTCAATGCTAATGTTGTCACTCTTGTGTTTGCCCCATTCATCTGCCATTGTTGAAATGATTTTTTCTGCTATCAATCGAATGAAAACAAAAACCAGAAATAGACTGAGCACTCAAACGATCTCCGGATTTCTGCATTCAAAAAGGAATACTAAATCTGCACCCTGCTACGACTTCAAAATTGGCACTCAATTTCTACGCCTGATGAATAACGACATCTACAGGGAAAAGTGGGGAGAAAGAAGAAGAAGAAGAAGAAGCATATATTGACCAGATAATAAGGGTGAGTGAAATTGTATATTTTTCTCATAATAACTGCACATGACTATTGCATTCTTTAATAAAGTTATATTATAAAATGTCAGTGCTCAAGAAACTGCCGACGGTTTTATTAACTCTCCCGAAATTTATACTACAATCTACCGATTTTTTTTATTTATAGACTTCGCAACACTGAAAACTAATATCATAATTTACTTTTTAAATAATTCGGTAGCTGTATAAAATTAATCTCCCTATAAAATTAGTTTTCCGCGGCTGTACATAACATTTTCTTTATCCATATATTCAAAATTCAAATTTAATACTTTCTTAATAAGCATAAATAATATCTACATAATTTTTCTTTTGTGACCAATATATTCAAACATTCATGATTTCAGTTTTTGACTTATGAGATACATATATCATAGGAATATGAGTAACAGGTATATAATGAGATCTCAAAGCAGGGCGGGAAATGTTATCATTCAGGCAGATTAGTAAAGAAAGTTCCCCATTGTACTGATCAGTGACGTTTCCTTTACTATTCTCCTTAATATCTTTTATCTCTTTCGTTAATATTTATAGTATCAGATCTTTTTTAATTTTTAATTTTCTTTACGTAGCACCGATAGAGAAAGGTCTTATGGTGACGATGGGTGATGAAAGGGCTGGGAGTAGGAAGGAAGCAGCCGTGGCGTTAATTAAAGTTCAGCCCCAGCATTTTCGCGGTGTTAAAATGGGAAACCACGAAAAACTATCTTCAGGGTTGCCGACAGCGGGATTCGAACCCAATATATTCCGAATGTAAGCTGATAGCTAATTGCTCGAAACCATGCGGCCACTGGCTCTGTAGTCTCAGATCTTACTATGGATTTATATTTAATTATTTCGTACGTTTGTTATTAATATTCTCAATACTTTCAAATTTCATAACAATATGTCCTTTTATTTCGTCAGAAAGGCCTTACTCTTCTTAGTAATTCTCTTTTGATCATACTCATACTTTTAACTCAAAATCCAGTCCAATTTTATTATGGCAATTATCTACAATCCAATAATAAAATCCTCAAAGGAAAAGCTAATAAAACTCGAAACTATGTTTGCAACGAAACCTTACCTGAATCTTTATGTAGTTACGCGAACAAGAGAAAGAGAGTTCAGAACAGCTGAACCTTGAAATCACGCTCTCTATTTGCCGAGAGAGAAAGAAACAGCCACGCCAAGCGCAGAGAAAATTTAAGTCAGAAGGCGCAGTCTATTTACAGTATTTTATCCCAATAACGGGAGATACTCATAATGTTCACTTTATAATAATAATAATAATAATAATAATAATAATAATAATAATAATAATAATAATAATAATAATAATAATAATAATAATAATAATAATAATAATAATACTAATATAATTTTGATGCAAGCTTGTGAATTTCACGAGTAAGGATTCGTTGGAATCTCCGCAATTTCTGCTATTCAATGATATCAGAAGATGTCTTACTTAATGAATGTATTGGTAATGACCCAATCTGCGTAATAGGAAACAGATGTTGGGCACGCGCCGCCTGGTGGAAGCAAAGGAGTCCCAGTGGGATTATAGCTGGCCCGAGAATTTATGAAACGAAGCTTATGAGATTAATGGAGATTGAGCGATCGGATCTACATGAAATTAGATCAGTGTAAAGTGAAATTCAAATGCTACAAAATGACTATTTGCACGACTATGAGAGATCATTATTAGCGGAGCGATTTCTCACGGGTGGGCGGAGCCTACCACCTCACCAGCCGGCGAGCCGGATTCATTATAAAAGAAACCCTCAAACCAGTCCTAGTATACATTCTTATCTATTCTCCCGCAGTCTTTATTTCTTCGTTGTGAAACTTCGTCGGTCAGTGCTCAGTTACTGTGATTCAGTGCTACTGAAGAATACTGTGTGTGATTCAGTGTTGAATAAGTGTATCAGCCCGATACACGTGTAACGTAATCATACTTTATGGTGTGAAATAATTATTGTGGTGTTTGAATAGAGGTGTTTTTAATTCCCATATAAATATTTATTAAGGGAATGCATATTCGTGAAATCAGTGGCGGCTCATAGGAATAATATTTAAAGAGCGGGTAAACGCCACATAATCGCTCAGACGTAGTGAGGTGCTGACTATATTATAATAATAATTACTGGCCGGAATATGGGCCGGTACAGTAGTTGTAGATGCTAATCGAACTAATAGAAAGTGCTAGATCAGCTAGGGATGATGTCTGATTGAGCCAAGGACGCTTACATAAAAATAAGGGCAATCATTAATTGTGTCGTATGACAACATGAGGGAAGTGAGTAGCGATCTGCAGGGACTTAACTGCTACTCGGGTAGTCCGTTCGAGTTCATGAGTGGATCTATCCATAGTAAACTTATGTTATTTGAAGACGCATAAGGCAGTACTTCATTAACGAATCTCTCTTTTGCTTGCAGTATATGTACGTGAGGGCTCATCGAACCCCGGAGAAGAACCGACTACAGACGCGCCTTTGTACCATCAGTTGCGGAGAGGAACCGACCAGAAACGCGCCTTTGTGCCAGCATTTGCAGAGAGGAGACCAGAACGCGCCTTTGTGCCTGCAATCATCTCATCAGAGACCGTACAGAACTTCCGTCCACAGGTTGAAGATCAAGCCATCATGTACGGGACCCAGAAAAAGATGAACCAAAGACTTTCAGCTAACGAGGCTTCAGTGATCGAAGCTTAAACCCCAAGTGTACCCTCCGATGACAGCCAACTACATGCAGTAATGTTGAGTACACTTCAGTTTTCTAAGCATGAGAATAATTAGGGTCGATTAAAATGTTTATATTTATGTATTGTAACCTTTCGTGGTATCAGTACATCAATAGACCATAATATTCCCGCAACATGACGTTAAAAATGAACACCTTGGATGAGGCCTTCGACCGGGCGCGGCGCTGAAGACCCCTTCTCCCCTACTAGCGTTACAAGGCACTAGCTGAGCCGGTAGAGACATACGGGTCGCAGTCTGTCCTTACTGGGCAGTAATCTAATAATTTACAGTAGGGGAATCATAATAATGGGAGGAATACTATTTACCTATGAAATGAGAAGAATGAATTATGTTTCTTTTAAAAAAAAAATTTAATGCCTGAGAAAACACGTAGATAATTTATACATGGATATGCCACCATATTAAACCTATAAATTAGACACCGAAAATTTCCTTGAGTGTGTAACTGTCCTCCTCTAGTCCTTTCCCTAGAATTGCAATTCACTCTGAAGATATTCAAACACATTATGCACTAGTACCGTTTTACACAGAAATAATTGGATGATGGCGTATCTTGTATTACTCGCCGTATTTACATTATTACACTATCTATTCAAATACCAAGTCGTAGTCCTATTGGCGAGAATTAACCTTAGCTATCGAATGAACCAGGTGAGGCGTATTTGATATACGAGCTTGTCTAAAATACCTGAAAGTCGTCTCACTTATTAGAAAGAAAAACACCTATCTCGCTATCTCATGAGATAAACAAATAATACACATCGTATGTTCCAATGGGATGTCACTTAAATATATACACGAATTCGACACTTGTACAACGATGATCCTTAAATGAATTATATTTAGCGAAACAGAAAACAATACAGTGTTCAAATACATATCACACCTGTGGATAAAAGACAATAAATACACTCGACATTTACAATATAAATCACGGACCGGGGCATCCGCCCGTAGCTGGTGGCAGCAGCATAACTGCCTCTGGTGCTGATGAGACATGAACTCATGTCCCATGACAATTGTGAAGTGTGACTTCCACTCTGAAAATCCCTAGTCGTTTTAATTAACATAAAGAAATGGGGGAATTCTCTCGTTTATTGGAATTGTAGGTCTAACCAACGGTGTTTATTTCTGACTGGTTGCATGTAATATCGATGCCGGAGAGAAACAGAACGAGCCCTCTAACACTAAGTTCCTTTCACAGCGGTGATAGTATTTCACATCCCTCCTTACCTGGCCGGACTTTAAATCTCACCGGCCAGCTGTTTACACTGTCCTCACCCTGCACTTTCACTTTCAACACAAGGGAACTCGGTCCCGTTATCTAGCCACCTCGGCATTTCGCTTCAAAATATCATTATTCATTGGATGCCACACGCATCAATTAAACACATCGGCTTGCATCTAGCCTACTTTATACCATTAGCACGGGATAAACAACCTTGCGCATACTTTGCTTATATTTCATCAACACCGCATTCGATCTATTCCTTATCAGCTGGAGTAGCTCGATCTCACTTCTCGGCATAACCAATACACGCATATTATGGAAGAAAGAAAAGCCCTAGCATTCGGGACAAAGTATGCTAACACTCGCGTTCTAAATAAATTCACACATTATCACACTTCACTTGTCATATCGAGGTTTCTTCTTCACCATACTTAATTTATACAGGGGATGACCTAACACATTACGTGAAGCATCTACTACAGAAAACCTTGAAATTTCCAGATGACTCATATTACTCGTATCTTTTTATCGATGGTACATGGAATGATTTTCAAGAATATTAAATAATCCCTTTTAATTCCCATAGTGCTCCACGGTAAATCAAATCTAGGGTCTTAAATTATCATGCATGAATTCCCATATTGAATAAAGAAATACGGTCCCCGACCGTGAAGAAACATAAACACTAGCCCTATCAATAACTACTGCCATCCCTTTGAGAACAACGAAATCCTACCCTACATTTCTAAAGAATCTGCATGCATTAAATATTTACATTTTTACAGGAAATAGACTTTCAAATATTTTCACAATACTCATCTGCCTGGATCACCCCACAGCTCACCCAAGAAGGCACATCTAGTCGTTTAGTCGTCCATTACGACTGTATCAGCAACCTGGAGTCCGGTGTTCGGCTGCCGCTGGGTGGATGGCATGATGTCTTGGGTCCCCGTACACTGTAGGCAGTCCTTGAGGTTCCACGGCGTCTTGGTTATGTACGGGCCTCCCGTCGATTCTCTTCTTCCTCGGAGACTGACGTCACTGGCACACAACACAATGAGGGGATCTGACTTAATTATAATCGTGATAACTGGCAACACATTATAATTTCTATGATCAGAGAGACTCATAGGCTCGAGTCCTCTAACCAAGCACCGGTAATGTTTGTAGCCCGTTGCTTTCCCTATTGGCTGTCTATCCCACTGTCGGCAGTTTAGGCCCTAATTATCACGTTCGCACTTTCACTGTTATTAGAAGTCCCAAAGCTACCCTTACGAACGTGGTTTGACCTTGCCTAATTCAGCACTAGTTTATATGGGAGTACAGATTAGCTACTACGTCTGGGATTTTTTTCTTTACCGATATCGCCCTGAGTTTACGCGTCGCCACTGAGCCGCACTTTCTCCTACACCTGATCATTCATCATATGGTTATTGGATCTCCCACGTTATTTCTTCGGCAGTTAATACACTCGTGAATTTGCTTACACGATTTCACAGCCTACTAGCGTTTGATTTACGTTCTCTTTACTCATACATTCGTACACGTAAGCACTCTGCATATCATATGACCGTCATGGTTAGGGTTAAATACCGCACTCTGTTAGTATCAACAAATCTTCACTCCACTGTTACATAATCATATCACTGATAGAATTTCAGCTACATAAACACTATTCAAATGATTATTGACTGGTCACACTTTGTAGCACTGAAGCAAAGAATACTGAAGAGTCACTCACATTAGGTACCACCTCACTATGCCACTGGCAGAATAGAACAAGCTGCTTGCCTCAGTTCGCACCCCCTTTTATCATGAAACGTGTCAGACTTGAGAGAGAGGGTAAGACTCCTCCTACCTGCAGAAATCGGTCCGGTGGCACGTGGTTTCCAGGATCGATCAATGCATCAAATTAAAGCTCAATTGCGCGAGTTTCTACTGATCACTTATCATTTTGATCACTTCACGCGTTTTGCTTTAATCTCGAAAGCGTCCTTTGATATCCCAGTGAGGGAGGGGCTTGCAATTTGGCGGTTCCGTGGCTTCGGTCACCCTAACAGCTTTCTCCAGATGGTGAACACCTGTGGGATGTCCGTAGACTGCGTAGATTATTCCATTAGAATCATGTAAAGGACTTCTTGGTGTCAAAATTTTCTATAAAATTCGCCGCTTTTAATGAACCTTGAGTCATGAAAATCTGCCTTGTAGTATGCGAGTTATGTTAATTTCTCTCCTGAAAACAATTGAAGACAGGTTTCTGGCAGCGGTGTTTCCGCGGGAAAAGGAGCGGAAAAGTGATATTTGCCAACGCTGGGCACGACCTCCGTGACCTACTTGCTGTGGGAGTGTTTCTTTCTCTGTCGCGCCTGAGTGAGAGCGCTTCTGGCCGGAGGCGAAAATATGTCTCGGTACAGTACTTACGCGCAAAGAGAGTTTGGTGTGTGGGGCTGACAGCTCGCCACTCGCACCCCGTGGAGGGTGGACGTGCGCTGACTTGGGCGCTAATTAACGTATGAAAGCGCGGAAAACGGCATATTTGAGCGGCGGAATGCCACAATATAGTCTTGATGATGTGATGAACGGTCACAGTATGCAACTTTTTCCAGCATGTAAATATATAAAATGTAGGTAAACGACATATGCGTGTTTCAATGGGGTAAATCTTTATTAATTTGATATTTTATTTGTGTTTCCTCTGTTGTTAAGGATAATCACTAAATATTCCGTGGATTTTTTTTGCACGAATTAGTTTGTAAGGCCCCTTTGTGTTTGTTATGTAAAGCATATTAAGGATAGGATTAATATTTCAACAGACGTCCTAATTCATTCCAAGTTCCATAAATCGATATGGGTCTTCATAATCTTTCAAATATATTCTTTTTCAATGCTTCACAATCTAATGCATGTGCCCAATACTTCCCTTTAATCTTAACGATGATGACCATTGGAAGAAGAAGTAGAAGGTAAAGGCTCGGGGTGCAATCCATGCTGTATAAAATTACGCGGATGAAGTTGTGTTAAATTACCTGTCGAATCAGAGTCTTCTAAATGCATAAATGATGTGGGTTTGAGATACAAGTGTGTAAAGGAAAGGGGGACGGTCGTGTGACAATGTTTAAGATGAGAGAATTAAAATAATTTTAACTATAGCGATGTGATGAATTAGGCTGAGTAAGGCCGGAGCCAGTGAGAAATGATTCGTATTTGGGTATCCATGAATAATTATGTGCCTGTGAGAGGTAAGAGAGAAATAAGAATAGAATTGAGGTACTTTTGGGGAGCGAGTGAAAATAATTCTCCCCAGCTGGCGGAACAGCTACCGCTTAGAGACAGATTAAAGGCCTTAACGGGAAGGTATGTTAAGCCCCTGTAGCGAGCTCGTATTTCTGTCAAATTATCGTAATATTCACACCAGAAGTCCTCCTCACTTTAACATTTGTATCGAATATTCACATACCAATTAGATATTACTACCAGCGTCGTTGATTCTATGATTCAATAGATGAAGTGATCCTCCCCATTTTATATTTAGATCGAAATAGGATTATCAGAATCGCACCTTGAAGCCCAATGAACACGAGTTCGATTCCGTGTCGTATTGACGATCTAGGATCAACACTAGGAGACCTGAAAGGGTCACAGTTTCAAAATGCATTGTAGTGTGTGAAGTATATTATTTGTCGAGGTATTTACAAGTGACTGCTAATTTCTTCGTGTACATATTCATGTGTTTGTATTATTGTATGATGTTTTATGGTGACTTACAGGAAACCAACGTTGCATTGGTCCGCTTTGTAATATATTAGGATAAGATAAGCCTCGGAGAAACACGTATATGCGATAATGTAATATGTAATTAATGTAGCCAAGTAAAACTTATGTGCGATATGGGGCTATATGATTTTCATGCGTAAGGAAGTGTATGCAACTGTGTCTTATACAATTCATCAGAACCATGATGGCTATAAAATAATAGTGTTCGCTTCACGAGAAATGCCATCGGCGTGTGTATAAAATTATGTGTCTATTTATGTATTAATATAACAGATACCAGCCGGTATCGATAATCGATAATAGGTGAAGGGGTAAACCTTTATTTAGTATGAAGGCATAAGTGCGTGTTAACAAGATGATTTGGGGTTTGCCAAATGATAGTCAGAGGTGGACATGAACGCATTCTTCATATAATTGATTCATTGTGTGTGATAATATGGCATTGTCTCGTGTAATTTGATTTCTTGTGACCATATCAGTTCATTAAATTGTATATGTTTTGAATTGGGGACAAACATTCTTCTCATTTCAGCAGGATACTGTTTTCCTCTCATATCATAGAACACCCTACTTTCAATATATTTAAATTAAGTGCCCACATTATATCGAACAGTTTATTGACCCGTATGCTCTTGAGCTCAGCCGTTGAGGCAGTGAAAGTAGGGAGGATTGGACTTCGGTGTCCGGAATTGACTTACGAAGTTCTTCATCCAACATACTGCCATTCAAATATTTATTTGTGAAACTAAGATATTTATGTAATGCCCTGCCGAGCCCGGGACTGGTGTAATATAAGATGCCATATTTGAACCCATTCCCAGAACCATAAAAATAGATAAACTAAAACTATACTATTGCAGTTCACTTAAATGCAATTGTAATACTTCAGATTAATCCTCAGCAGTCAGGATAATTCCTCAGCATAGCATGGATAATTCCACAGTAGTCCGGGAATTCACTGCCAACGACGTATAAATAGTCATCCTGAAAAGTAGTAACATATATTGCAAGAGTTCTCTCATTAAAGAAGCCTGTCATCCAAACAAATATACAGGCGAAGTACTGAAGTTTATTGAAGCTACCTCCAAAAGGTTTCCACTGTACAATTTACAGCTCTTCCCATCACAGTAAGAGCCTACGTGACTCACCGCTGGGTTCCGTAGTTCAAATCCCGGTCACACCATGTGAGATTTGTGCTGGACAAAGCGGAGGTGGGGCAGGTTTTTCTCCCGGTACTCCGGTTTTCTCTGTCATCTTTTATACCAATAACGCTCTCCAATATCATTTCATTTCGTCTGTCAGTCATTAATCATTGCTCCAGAGGAGTGCGACAGGCTTCGGCAGCCTGCACTATTTCTATCCTCGCCTCTATCCTCTATCCTCCTGACCCAGTCGAATGAAAGGAAAGAGACTGAAGATTTTCCACCATCACAGTACGAGATGTTTAAGAACGAAATAAACCGACCAGACCTTATTCTAGCGCTGCAGTACAGCCGCAGTGAATTTACGTTTCAATTACTGTTGAATTAGCCACAGACCGCTGCAAATTTACACTAACTGTTAGCCACACTGCACTGCGATTTTGGTACCAAAAATTGAATGTGCTTTGCAGGATGCGATGACGTTATACTAACATCAGATGTGGTGGTGGTGATTATTGTTTTAAGTGTACGCATTTCAAAGTCTTGGCCTGGCCGGGTATCGAAGCTGGGGCCCAGTGTACCGACGACCAGAACGCTGACCATTCATCAATGAGTCGGAATGGAACCTCAAGCAACAGCAAATAATACATCATGAATTCTTAAACACGACATATCCGAAGGAATGTTAGCACGTGTTCCTCATCTCTTATTACATTTAATTGAATTTCGATCGCAGAGAGATTCATATGTCTTCTTCCTCACATGCTATTTCGTTTCTAAAATTATAAATAAAACAAGAATATAACCTTTGAATTCCCTTAAATCTCGTTATCTTGCGAAATGTTTTAGCCAAACACAGCGCTAGTTTTGAGTTGTTTCATCAGTCAGTTTGTTTCCATGATTTTTGACTGCAACCTGCAGTAAATTCAGACGTAAATTTTATTTTTGTCCCAGTTTCTCTCTTTGCGTTGATAGTCTGAATACCAATTTGGTCGGGGTGACAAAAAAGCAACGCAAGCATGCAGTTTTAAGTTTTGAATCTGCTGAAACCTTGTCGCGATCCCACGGAACTCACTTAGGAAACGAACGACGTGCACATCTAGTATAACACATTCCTTCTAAATTATCATATAGGCTCTGAATTACTACGTATATTTATTGAACACATTTCACTACACTGGTAGTTATTATGAACACAGCAAAATAATTACACACAGATGAAGTCATCAACATAGCAGCATGTCTACAACAATAATCACAGGTTCATTAGGGGTCGTGAGTCTGTTTGTTAACTTGATTGAATGAACTGCTGGCTTCTCATTTAATAACTGCTGATTTATTGGTTCATTACGCTAATGTTTAATGAAATCTTGTCTCTCGGAGAGCATGCTTTTTTTTCCTATGCTGGGTACACCGTAATTACTTTTTCCGGCGTACACCAGGGTGTGTAATCTCCTGTGGTACCTCTTAAAGACACGTTTCTAATGAAAGTGAAGGCCATTCTTATGAGGCGGAAGTTAAATTACTGCTTTAAAAGAAAAGGATGTGCTATCAAAGATTGTTTCTTGTTCTTAAGACAGGGAAAGGAGAAACATAGTTACACGTTTTTACCTAATAATTCATCCGCTTTCTTTACTGAGTGGTACTGTGTACGTCTTTGGTCCTATGTGACTCAGGTTCGATTCCTGGACGGGCAGTTGATTTTAACACACATAGTCTTGGCAGGTTCGATCCTGGGTCAGTTTGGTGGTTTTTGAAGATGCTGAAATACCTCAGCCTCGTATTGGTATATTTACTGGAACGTAAAAGGACTCCTGCGGGGCGAAATTCCGGCATCTCGGCATATCCGAAAACCATCATAAAAGTAGTTAGTGGGACGCAAATCCCAATAACAATAAAATCACATCTTCATTATAGACCGTATTACCTTCCAGCATTTAGTCTGCAATCCTCTGTGAATAAATAAGCGTTTCCACAAAAATGTATTTGCTACTTCACGCCTCTAATCATTTAATCATTTAATTTGTCGTCTTCATCTCCCTTTTTTATTTATTTATTAGCTGAGGCACCTGAGCTAAAGCTCGCTGTGGTGCAGTACATTCTAATATTATGGCTTCAGAGTATTTATAAAGTAAATTAATACACTCCAGTAATACAAGTTTAATACATCAAATCAGTTAATAGTAATTTTGGTTACATGAATAGGGCTAAGTACTACATATCACACATAAGTTACGTTAGTTTCATAAAATATTAATATATCCTATAAAATAATCATATGTACAGGTATATGTTTTGTTTTATATGATTGAATTGTTTCATAATGACACACTATAAGAGTAAACAAGCAGTCACACCAACTAGTAAATATACAAGAAAGAAAATGTAAAAGTCAGTTTCAAAATTCGTTAAATTTACATTTTTTTCTACTTAAGATAATTATTTAACTTCTTTTTGAACATTTTTATTGAAGAGGCGTTCTTTATATCTTCCGGCAGTTTATTGTAGAGACTAACAGAATAATGCCATATGGAATTAATTCCATATTTATTTGAATGGATGACAGTGCAGTGTACGTATATTATTAGCATTCCTTGTATTATAATTGTGAATTACTGAATTTGTTTTACATGATGTATTTGAGTGTGCCAAATTACGAATAATTTTATATATCATAACCAATGAATTTCTGTCGTAGGCTATCAAGTGAGAGAACATTACACAGTCTGTACAATTGTTCAGTAGGAGTTAACAGAGGCAATTTAAAAAGTATTTTCAATGCTCTTTTATGCAGCATAACAACTCTAGCGAATAATTCCTTAGTACAACATGCCCATACATGGATCATATAAGTAATATGGCTCTCAATTAGCGCTTGGAAAACACTTTTCAATAAATCATGAGAAACTTTGTATTTCAGTCTATTTAAAATGCCAATAGCTGGGATCAGTTTGTCACAGATAGATTCAACATGATCCTTCCACGTTAGTGATTCGTCAATAATTAGTCCAAGAAATTTAGCAGCCTTTATTCTAGGCACTGATTGCCCAAAAAACGTCAAGTGTAAATCTAAGAAATTATTACTTTTAGGTTTATGAAATAAAATATAATTGGTTTTTGTCAGATTGATTGTTAATCGATTTTTACAGAACCACGTTTCAATTAAATTTGCATCATGCTGCATATTTCTTTCAAGTTCTTGAATGGTATCACCGGTATAGAATATATTGGTGTCATCTGCAAAAAGTGATAATCTACCTCTTAGATGTATGTTACCAATATCGTTAATAAAAATAAGAAAAAGTAACGGTCCTAACACTGAGCCCTGTGGGACTCCGACTGAGATAGTTTGGTAATTACTGTTGATATTCATACAATTCACAAATTGTTCCCTATCTGTGAGATAGTCTATAAACCAGTCTAGCGCAACACCCCTTACGCCAGCTGCTTCCAATTTATTGATTAAAATACCACAATCAACTGTGCTTTTCTTACCTTCCACGGCCGAATACACTATTTTCCTTGGTGACATATCCTAGTCCTTTCACCTCACATGACCCCACCAACGAGGCCGTTTTATGCCCACAGCGTCATCTAAAGGGTTCATTCATACTTTACCCTTTTTCAGCCAATTTTCATATCAATCCCGCCGCACCTTCCACCAAGTCAAATGTTTTCAACACAGTCTGCCAAGTCGTCAACATAGTCCAAACTGTTTAGTACATTTCCACCCAAGTGAATACCTCCCTACTATTTGATACCTTTTAGCAAAATGATCCCTGTTTACCAGGAACAACAAAGGTCAACTATTACAAACTCGCTTAACATCTGGAACAATTTTGAACAAAGAAGTCGTTCTACTACAAATTCTCGCTGCCACCCAACTGTCAACAAAAATGCCTTTGATTCTCTGTAATAACTTACCCCTAATCCCATAATATCTCAGTACGGTTAACATTTACATCGTTTCTCTTGGTGCTCTCTTATCCGTAACCTCGGAACTTGGTGGTTAGCTCTACCCCCGGACGCCTTTGTTCCCAGGAATTAACCTGGTACTCAATTTTGATGTAGGCTGAGTGAACCTCAGGGCCATATGCACCTCCATAAGTGGAAATCTGGTTTCTTAAAATTTACGACTTCCTGGCTTATCGAGCCCACGTCCTTCCGGCTGAAACGAGCACACGTTTACCGACTGACGAAATCTTGGACTGGGGACTAAACGTTCTCAGGGTGTCTGTCCATATTTTGACATATTGTCTACACACATGGAGTAAGATCAACTGGCCTCCAGTCTGAATCATCCTTATATTCTGTGGGAATTATTTATCAAGTTGTTCTTAAAACTATTAAAATGTTTTACGTATTTTACAAGTTACTGTAGCTTTTAACTTCACAATTTTTTTAAATTGTTTAAGTTTGTAGATCTACTTTGCAATACATTTTTAGTTAGCCGTATTCTTATGTATTCATACTTTCAAAACCATGGCACTTTTCACAACCACTACGTAACATTGTATTATTTGTATATTATGTTCTTTGAAGGTTTAACTTCTCATTTTTGTCCGCTGTTCCCTTAACAGAGCACTCAAGTGGCATTTAGCGAACACCTACTTCCAATCATTCTATTTATACTTTCGTGTTGTAAAGCATGTTGAACATATGGTCATAAAAAGACGTAAAATATATTATATATAAAAACTTAAGTATTTTGGGGATAAATGGAACAATGACATTTAAATGACTTTGAAGTGTTTTAGAAATTATGTTACCATAATACATGGGTATGAAATACGTACAACAAGATCATTAATAGTCCTACGTTAATCATAAAATAATTAAACTCGGACGTGGTTTTCTTATTAATGGTAAAGTTGTTTGTAGATGGTAAGTAAACCCTTGTTCTACAGTTACTGCCATACAATTGATTAATATTATGCTGTAAGTAAATAAGTGTCCGCCTCTGTGGTGTAGTGGTTAGCGTGATTAGCTGCCACCCCCGGAGGCCCGGGTTCGATTCCCGGCTCTGCCACGAAATTTGAAAAGTGGTACGAGGGCTGGAACGGGGTCCACTAAGCCTCGGGAGGTCAACTGAGTAGAGGTGGGTTCGATTCCCACCTCAGCCATCCTGGAAGTGGTTTTCCGTGGTTTCCCACTTCTCCCCCAGGCGAATGCCGGGATGGTACCTAACTTAAGGCCACGGTCGCTTCCTTCCCTCTTCCTTGCCTATCCCTTCCAATCTTCCCATCCCTCCACAAGGCCCCTGTTCAGCATAGCAGGTGAGGCCGCCTGGGTGAGTTACTGGTCATTCTCCCCACTTGTATCCCCGACCAAGAGTCTGAAGCTCCAGGACACTGCCCTTGAGGCGGTAGAGGTGGGATCCCTCGCTGAGTCCGAGGGAAAACCGAACCTGGAGGATAAACAGATGATGATGATGATGAAGTAAATAAGTTGTAGCGATGTTTTGATGTATTCCCAGACTCTCAAGAAATCTACACCCTGAGAAAAAGTCTGCTTCTTTAATTACCTTCTATACATGAATTTTTTCCTTCATCGATCCTGGAGCACTACGAAGAACGTGACTTGAATGGTGTGAGAAAGTTTAGTTTGGACTTCCCACGTCAACCAGTAGAAAACGCTAGTCAAAATACTGTAGTAAGCTCTTTTAATCCAGCAGTCAGATCCAAAACAAACACGATCTGTGGTACAAAATCACGTCCCTCAGTCGGTCGCGCTAACTTATACTAATAGATTTCTAATTAAATAGAGAAATATGCTGAATCACTAATCCAGTAACATGTTAGATTGGGCTGTTCTCTAATGATTGTCTGCGTTATAAATCGAAAATTAATTAAGGAAACGATGGTAAATTGAATAACGAAACAACAAAAGAAACTATTACATTGCCTTGTGAATGAATCAGTGAACTCTACAAGGTCTCCTCCAAAGGGCTCACAGCTTATGAGTCGTGTGTGGTTACCTTGAACCTCAGCTAACCCTGCAAGAGATTTGCTTCTTCACACCATTGTTAAACACTGTCGGTTATATGCAATTACTTAAGAAATCGAGTTCTTACCATTTTATGTTTAATATTAATAACATCAAAGAAAATTAAAGAAGAAACTGCTTCTCAATAGTAGGCAATAATATATTCATTCGGCGTTACAAATCGAAAATTAATTACAGTTTGAACGAATTATTCGAATTTTCACATCATTTGTTGTTCGGAAAATTGGTAGCATATTAATATGTGATCAAGTACATTCACTTTTATGGTATAGTGATCTGTTGCTTAAGAACGTGTGAAGTGTAGATTGACGTGGCACGTAATTAGCATTAACCCGGTGCATTTCGCCTCTTTAAAACTATGTGCAAATTAAATTACTAAGGTTTAAAAGACAGATTTTCAGGAATAGAATCGCATAGAATAGAATACGCATTGTCGAAGAAAATAAAACCTTTTAGTGCACAGTAGAATAAAAAGAAGAATTAATACATGGTATTGTATAATTTCCTTGAAGGTACAGTTTTATCAGAAACAGTTGGACTTATAGATACTGTATGTATAATGTTTGTTCTGGATAACCATAGGAGTTGCATCGCCATGGGAGGTGAATGATACACTGACTGACAGAGCAAATGCAACACGAAGAAGGAGTGGTCAGAACTTTATGCCAATTGCAGGGTAGACTGACGTCACTGAGGTATGCTCATGATATGAAATGCGCCGCTGTGCTGCGCACGTAGCGAACGATAAATGGGACACAGAGTTGGCGAATGGCCCACTTCGTACCGTGATTTCTCAGCCGACAGTCATTGTAGAACGTGTTGTCGTGTGCCACAGGACACGTGTATAGCTAAGAATGCCAGGCCGCCGTCAACGGAGGCATTTCCAGCAGACAGACGACTTTACGAGGGGTATGGTGATCGGGCTGAGAAGGGCAGGTTGGTCGCTTCGTCAAATCGCAGCCGATACCCATAGGGATGTGTCCACGGTGCAGCGCCTGTGGCGTAGATGGTTGGCGCAGGGACATGTGGCACGTGCGAGGGGTCCAGGCGCAGCCCGAGTGACGTCAGCACGCGAGGATCGGCGCATCCGCCGCCAAGCGGTGGCAGCCCCGCACGCCACGTCAACCACCATTCTTCAGCATGTGCAAGACACCCTGGCTGTTCCAATATCGACCAGAACAATTTCCGGTCGATTGGTTGAAGGAGGCCTGCACTCCCGGCGTCCGCTCAGAAGACTACCATTGACTCCACAGCATAGACGTGCACGCCTGGCATGGTGCCGGGCTAGAGCGACTTGGATGAGGGAATGGCGGAACGTCGTGTTCTCCGATCAGTCACGCTTCTGTTCTGTTAGTGATAGTCACCGCAGACGAGTGTGGCGTCGGCGTGGAGAAAGGTCAAAACCGGCAGTAACTGTGGAGCGCCCTACCGCTAGACAACGCGGCATCATGGTTTGGGGCGCTATTGCGTATGATTCCACGTCACCTCTAGTGCGTATTCAAGGCACGTTAAATGCCCACCGCTACGTGCAGCATGTGCTGCGGCCGGTGGCACTCCCGTACCTTCAGGGGCTGCCCAATGCTCTGTTTCAGCAGGATAATGCCCGCCCACACACTGCTCGCATCTCCCAACAGGCTCTACGAGGTGTACAGATGCTTCCGTGGCCAGCGTACTCTCCGGATCTCTCACCAATCGAACACGTGTGGGATCTCATTGGACGCCGTTTGCAAACTCTGCCCCAGCCTCGTACGGACGACCAACTGTGGCAAATGGTTGACAGAGAATGGAGAACCATCCCTCAGGACACCATCCGCACTCTTATTGACTCTGTACCTCGACGTGTTTCTGCGTGCATCGCCGCTCGCGGTGGTCCTACATCCTACTGAGTCGATGCCGTGCGCATTGTGTAACCTGCATATCGGTTTGAAATAAACATCAATTATTCGTCCGTGCCGTCTCTGTTTTTTCCCCGACTTTCATCCCTTTCGAACCACTCCTTCTTGGTGTTGCATTTGCCCTGTCAGTCAGTGTATTTTGAGAACAATTAAAATCAAGCCTGACAAGATATTAAATGCGAGGAACATACGCTCATACGTGCGCTCATTCAATATTCTAAGCGATTGTACATACAAACGCCGGCCCCGTGGTGTAGGGGTAGCCTCTTACCCGGAGGCCCCAGGTTCGATTCCCGGCCAGGTCAGGGATTTTTACCTGGACCTCAGGGCTGGTTCGAGGTCCACTCAGCCTACGTGATTAGAATTGAGGAGCTATCTGACGGCGAGATAGCGTCCCCGGTCTCGAAAGCCAAGAATAACGGCCGAGAGGATTCGTCGTGTTGACCACACGACACCTCGTAATCTGAAGGCCTTCGGGCTGAGCAGCGGTCGCTTGGTAGGCCAAGGCCCTTCAAGGGCTGTAGTGCCATGGGGTTTGGTTTGGTTTGCTTTTTATACATACAAACACTCGGAATAACATGCAATTTAATTATAATTCACACATCAATTACATCGTGTTCCTACACTGAGTAAGAAACGAACAGGATTAACCACATTTTAAGCTTACGTCTGAATATATTGAGTGATCTGGTATTATGTCTATGAACACCACTTCTGAATTTGCTTTTATCGGTGTACCGGGCGGTACACCTCTACTCTGTTTATTTAAAAGTTGCGCCAGTTGAAACTCCTCTTCTGGAGGAAGTCTGAACTTTATCTACACTATTAATCTACTAATTTCTCAGAAGATGTCACTACCTGGAAATTTTTGAGTTTGTGAACTGTGTCATTTTTGATGTGTTTTTGTTTCGCTTGAAGTAAGAAGTGTGAACTTTCTCTTCTAGAGGACACTACTGAAGATCAACAATAGTGCGACCTAGTGCGGAGTCAAAGAACTATTTTGTTGGAGAAATTTTTATTTCAAGAGTTTGTTCTTTGTTAAATTTCTTTCTGTCATTGTTTAAGTTGGCTGTATACCCCTCTTGTTCCCCTTCTTTTGGATCTAGCCAATCCCGAATTTCTTTAATTAATTTTCCACCAATTTTTTTTTCTTCCTCTATGTAGGGGTTTCTTTTCCCTAGCCAATAAAAATTTTGTGGGATTGTGTTTTCTTTCCCCTAACGCCTAGAATCTTCCGCGAGAGGATATAAACTGCTGATTTTAGGGTCTCGGGGCCACTTCTGTTCCATCTTTCAGTGTATTAAGTACATAGCAGGAGGCGGGAAGCGCCTCTTTCTTCGGCGGCGTCTACAACAAGGTAATGGCCAAGTAATAACTTCTTTCTTTGCTTGCTCAGCAGTTTAACCTTCGGGGCGGGTTCTAGGCCTTCCACCATGTAACTTTCCTTTAAAATGTAAAGACTACTGGTACCTATCCTATCTTCTAATCTACATATTGGGATAGAGAGTGCTAACCCTCTCGAGTTCCCACTCATATTGTTTTGAGGTGAACTTATTTTCTCAAACCCATTTTTCCGTGATGTAATGTAAATTGTTATTTTCTTAAGTCACCTCTGTAGTATGGGATTAGCCCTTGTATTAACGGCCTAGTGCCAAGTAGGTCTTAAACAAAGTGTATCAGGAGTGCGGTTAGCCTCCTCTCAAATTGCTATTTTAGAGGTCATGTAATCAACCTTCTTTTCATGTAATAGACCTCAGTAGGTTGGGTATTTTACCCCTGTGAATACGTCCTTAGAGGACAGCTTGAAGGTAGAGTTTGGTGTGGCCTTTGAGAGGCTTAAATTTTAAAGAGCGGATCGCTCTTTTGAAAATGGAGTGTCATATGCCTCGTGGAGGCTTTTCTGTGTAATTCGGAGCCAGGGGCTCCTAGGGATGAATGGGGTTTCTGCCCCTCTGTTAAAACTTGTGTTTGTGGTAAAACTGAGCTGATCGCTGAAGTCAGGGCGTGAAGCCCAAAACCTGTAAATATTGTAACTCCCCTTGTTTTGCTACATTGTACCTGCCATGTCTGTTATTGCTTTGTTTTTGAAAAGAAAATATAACCTTGTTAAATTTTAAATTAATTTTACATGCACTATAATTTCGTAGCTTGAAACCCATTCACACCCGCACCTTCTTTTACGCATAACTACCGCTAAAACACGGTAACAAGTGGTAGCAGAGCGTGGTTGAATGGGTCTCAATTTAGCCCCTTTTGACGGCTAAACATTGCTTTGATTCGAACTCTAACAATTTTCTCAGTTGCTGGAATTTTTTGATTTTTTCCAAATTGTTCTGTCATCATGCCCGGCCCTCGCGATGTTCTCCTTCTTAACTATTTGCGCAAAGAGGAGTTGATATACGAGTTAACTATCAGAAATGTGCAATCTGGAGGCACGGTTGCAATCGACACCAACAAGCTTAGAGAGTCCCTTGATTTGCCCATTTCCATCCCCAATTTGGGAGAGAAAGAAATTGATGATTCTCTTTCCACGATCGTCGAGAATATTACTGGGCTAGCTTCTGTAGTTAGTTTTTTTGACGAAAACGATCCGTCTCCTAATCAAATTAAGCGTGTGCAAGGCAGGCTGTATCACTTTGCAAATAGAGTTAATGATCTGTTGTCTCTAAAGGTGAATGACGTTCAGAGGAAGGACGCTAATACGCTCCTTGAAACTATTTCTGAATTGTCTAATAAAGTCACTCAATTGCTAACCGGCGAAGTTCCTCCCAAAACTGATCAACCAGCCACAGTGAATGTAGGTAGTGATGAAGAGCCTCCTCAGGGAGAAGTCAATAGGATAACCGTTGCTGCTCAAACTATCTCTGCCCCATCGAACAACGAATCTGAACGCCGTGCGTCATTGGGTAACATCCGCTCTGAATTAACTTCTTTGCCATTGAAACCTTTAACGACTATGTCACCTGGGTTCAGTAGCTTGCCTCATCCATTGGCAATGTTGCTTAGAGGTATCTCTAAGTTTTCCGTCAACACCACCAGTGATGCAATTTCATTTTTAAGATTTCTAGTGGAATTTCAGGATCATGCTCTTGTTTTTTCTCTTTCGCCATGTCAAATTTTGCAAATTATCTATCCGTATGCTATTGGTATTCTCTCTGATAAAATCGTAAGAGCCATTGCCGAGCAATCATCTATTGAGGATTTCCATGCCCATTTGCTAGCTAACTTCATCCCGGCTAGGGCCAGGTCCTCCCTGATTCAGAAGTACTATTACCGTGTACAGCGCTTGGATGAAAACTTGGCTGATTTCATACAAGATATCAAATTCTACACTAGGGTGTTTGCTCTGCACTTTCCTGAAGATCAGATTGTGCAGGCTATTGTAGAAGGTATTTCGCCATCCTACAGGTCATATTTGTGTTTCGCGGCGTGTCCGCAAACCTTCTCTGAACTTGAAGCATTGGCCGTCACAGCGGAAGGAGTTAGATACGCTGATTCTTTGCGTGTCGCGAAAGAACCCCCGCCTTCCTTTAGTAATACTCGGCCTCCACCTCGCCGACCAGTCAATCCCCGTAAATGTTATGCTTGCGGGTCGCCTGACCATCTGCGCAAAAAGTGTCCACTGATCAAGCCAAGTGGGACTAGGAATGGAGCTGGTTCATCACAAGGCTGCTTTAAATGTGGGGCTTTCTCACATATCGCCAAGAATTGCCCAAACTCAAATAGCACCCCCTCCTGCTCAACTTCTGGTGCAAATTCCACCTATGCCAATAATAAAAAGTGACTAGCGGCTTCGGCTGAGTCGACTAATTCTGCCTTCCAAGGCTCAGCCCCGGGCAAAAAGGTCGAGAATTCAGGGAATGAGCAATCTTCAAATTCTTTTTTTGAATGCCCCAGAGAGTGTCTTAGGATTGCGGCGGATACCCCCGCACCTGTTCCTTTTCTTAAGATTGAGTTAAATAACGAGCCTATAACAGCTCTCTTAGATTCAGGCAGTGTTTGTACCATTATTTCGGCTGATTGGTATTCTAAATTGAAATCTGTTTGTAAACTCCCTGACTATGACTCATCTCCTGTTAAATATGTTTCCGCTAATTCATCTCCATTAGAAATTCTAGGCTCCTTACATGTCAAAATTCGTGTTTTTAAATTTACATGGAAAATCAAATTGTTTGTGGCCAAGCATTTGTCTTGCCCCATCATACTGGGAGCGGACTTCATGTCTCACACTGGTCTTGTGCTCGATCTTCAGAGTAAGTCGTGCACATTCAAATTTGCCTCTAATTGTAAAATCCCTCTATTAAAGTGTAATTCTGCATCATGTTCATCTATTTCGCCTACCCAGGATGAGATGTTGTTAGACCTTAGACATCTACCTGAGGAGCAGGCTGATAGTATTCGCAAATTGTGTCAGTCGTTTCCCGAGGTGTTCTCTGATACTCTTGGTGTTACTGACCTTATTGAATACAAAATTGAGGTCACGGATTCGATTCCTGTTCGCTTTCCACCTTATAGGCTGTCTCCTCCTAAAATGAAAGCTCTGAAAGAAATCATCGATCAGATGTTGAAGGATGGTATTATTAGGCCCTCTAAGTCAGCGTATTCTTCCCCTATTTTTCTAGTCCCGAAACCCCAAGGAGGCTTCAGGCCTGTCATTGATTACAGGGCTCTCAATCGGAAGGTGGTGTTGCAATCTGTGCCCCTTCCCGACCTTCATTCTTGTTTTTCATGGTTTCGTAAGGCCAAGTTCTTCACCATCTTGGACTTAAATCAGGCCTATAATCAAATTCCCCTTGCCGAAGAGTCTAAACATCTCACAGCGTTTGCCACGGACTGGAATTTATATGAATACAACCGCGTGCCTTTCGGGCTCCCTACGGGCGCAGCTGTACTCACTAGGCTGCTAGATAGGGTCTTCTCCGACATCAAATTCGAGTACTTATATCACTACTTAGATGATGTCGTCGTATTTTCAGAGACTTTTGAAGAACATCTAGATCATCTGCGAGAAGTTCTCGATCGCCTTCGTAAGGCTGGGTTAACTGTTAAGTTGTCCAAGGTTGCCTTTGCTAAGCCCTCTATGTCATTCCTAGGGCATATTGTGTCACCCGATGGAGTAGCAGTCGATCATTCTAGAACACAGGCTATCCGTGATTTTAAACCTCCCAAGGACATTAAAGGTATCGCCAGGTTCATCGGTATGGTGAATTTCTTCAGGAAGTTCATTCCTAATTTTGCTAATAGAGCGGCGCCCTTAAACCTTCTACGTAGGAAAGGCATCAAATTTGAGTGGGGACCTTCTCAACAAGCCGCTTTTGAAGACCTTAAATTAGCTCTCTGTAATGCCCCTGTACTTGCTATGCCTGATTTCTCGAAGAAATTCATCGTCCAAACCGACGCGTCGTCGTCGGCGGTAGCTGCAGTCCTTCTTCAAGAGACTGAACGAGGGAGGCGACCCATCGCCTATGCGTCTAGGACATTGTCAGCTCAAGAAGCAAAGTACTCCATATATGAGCTTGAAGGTTTGGCAGTCTTATTCGCCTTAGAAAAGTTCCGTCTCTATCTGGAACACGTCAAATTCGATCTGGAGACTGATAATCAAGCCTTAAGCTGGGTCTTAGGTAGGCCGCGTCGTACAGGTCGTATAGCCCGTTGGGCCATCCATATTTCTGCCTTCCAATTCGATGTACGGCATATCAGAGGTACTGAAAATGTTGTGGCTGACGGACTCAGCCGTATGTTTTCTAACGACGTCGAGACCCAGGAACCGGCCGACAGTTCATCACCTCCCGAGTCCATACTATCTGAGGTTAATGCCATCTTAACAGATGCTCCCATGCTCTTTAGGGATATTGAGAAATACCAACGTGAAGATCCGACGCTGGGTCCGATAATGGAAACCCTTTCTTCTGGGGAACATGTCGTCCCTTATGTTCTGAGGAATGGTGTTTTATGTTGCCCATCGAGGCATGATAAGATGATGAAGGTTGTCGTTCCAGCGGTTCTTGTGCCTATGATCTTCAAATACTATCATGAGACCCCATTGGGGGGGCACCTGGGTATCTTTAAAACTCGTGAAAAGATTCGTGAAATGTTCATCTGGAAAGGTATGGACGGTGAAATCCGTGAACTTGTAAAAGCTTGTAAATCTTGTTTGCTTAGTAAACCCACCATGTCCACCAAGGTAGGCCTTTTGTCTTCGCATCAAGCGTCGCGCCCCATGGAACGCCTGTATATCGATTATGTAGGACCCTTCCCCCAGTCAAAGGGTAATGCTAATAAGTTCATCTTTGTATGTGTAGATGGTTTTACAAGATTTTCTTGGTTATTTCCGACTAAACTGGCTACCGCTCAGTCTACCATTACCTGCTTAAATTCTATTTTTGCTTCTTTTGGTCCGTGTCAATATCTTGTATCTGATAATGCTAAGGCATTCACATCAAATTTATTTCGTAAATTCTGTTTTGACTTGTCCATCTCTCATGTAACTACTTCTGCTTATTACCCTCAACCATCTCTGGCTGAACGGGTTAACCGTAATCTCAGGTCCGCACTCATTGCCTATCATCATGAAGATCCTTCCAGGTGGGACACGTCCCTGCATTGGATAGCTTTTGCTTTGAATTCGGCGGTTCGTGAATCTCACAAGTTTACTCCAGCTTCTTTGATGTTTAAGTTTGTTCCCAACTCGCCGCTCTCTAACCTCTGGTCTCTGAATGACATTCTACCCGAGACAATAGATCCGGACAGCATTAAAGATCTTTGGAAGAAGGCTAAAGCCAATCTTAAAGTGTCTCATGAAAAGGTTAGGGAAAGGTATGATCGTGGACGGAGACCCACCCCTTTGAAGGTAGGCGACCAAGTAATGGTCAAGAATTTTGTTCCCGCGGGCAAGCTTGCCCCCAGATTTCATGGGCCTTGTATCATTCTCGATTTTCTTACGCCAGTTACGTTGTTAGTTAGCAATCCAGCCACCGAGAGGATATTTAGGGTTCACCTGTCACAGGTGAAACCGGTGTAATTTACGTGTTAACTTGCTTCATATTATTTTGAAAGGAATATGAAGGTTATATTTTTTTTTTGAGTTTTCAATTTCTAGGCATTCTGCCCCTTCTATAGGATTTTGTTTCTTATGTAAGCATGTTTGTGAAACCTGCCCCGACCCATTAAACTGCCATCCTGTCTTTGCCACGGCCATTACCACGCTCCCGTCTCCTGCTCCACTATACACAGTGGCTTAATGAATACCATGAATATCTGCACGCCGCTGGCCCCTCACTCTCTCCTCAAGCCTGTGCCCTCAAAGAAACATGATGGTCCAACACAATTCTGCCGCCTAGCTTTATGTTTCAGTGCCCCCGCAGCCACGCAGCGCCGTGCAGCAACTGGGGAGGGGGATGGGCCCCCTCCTCTCCAGCGAAGACGACATGTGCCCGGCGAGCCGGAGCTCTCCTCCCGGCCAAGGCTGATGTGCGGCGCACGACCTGCTACTTGCCAGCAGCCTGTATATGTTCACCGCGGGCGCGGCGTGTTTCAACTCCTCTGCTCCCCTCATAGTGCGGGCGAGCGGTATCTCAGGGTACTTGAGGGGTCCGAGCGGCCTCCTTTGGACGCAAGCTGCAACGACCGGTCTGGCCACCTCACTTCATCAACATCAACTACATGAACAGTTACTATAAGTAATGATTACACTTGGGAATTCAACAACAATATTTGGTGGACATTGCCAAATTTTTCATCACTTTCAAGTATTAAAAGTTTATTTTCAGAAATTCAACTTCTACAAACAGAAAGACTTTACTTCACCTGCAACAACAAATTGTGAGACTGAATCACACAACATTCTGAAAATCTTGTAATCTATTTTCATATTCACTTTATAACTTGGAACTTGTTTCAAACTGATTTCATGTGTCACCCCTGGAGGAACTTTTGGGGGGGGGGAGGTCTGTACCGGGCGGTACACCTCTACTCTGTTTATTTAAAAGTTGCGCCAGTTGAAACTCCTCTTCTGGAGGAAGTCTGAACTTTATCTACACTATTAATCTACTAATTTCTCAGAAGATGTCACTACCTGGAAATTTTTGAGTTTGTGAACTGTGTCATTTTTGATGTGTTTTTGTTTCGCTTGAAGTAAGAAGTGTGAACTTTCTCTTCTAGAGGACACTACTGAAGATCAACAATAGTGCGACCTAGTGCGGAGTCAAAGAACTATTTTGTTGGAGAAATTTTTATTTCAAGAGTTTGTTCTTTGTTAAATTTCTTTCTGTCATTGTTTAAGTTGGCTGTATACCCCTCTTGTTCCCCTTCTTTTGGATCTAGCCAATCCCGAATTTCTTTAATTAATTTTCCACCAATTTTTTTTTTTCTTCCTCTATGTAGGGGTTTCTTTTCCCTAGCCAATAAAAATTTTGTGGGAGGGTGTTTTCTTTCCCCTAACGCCTAGAATCTTCCGCGAGAGGATATAAACTGCTGATTTTAGGGTCTCGGGGCCACTTCTGTTCCATCTTTCAGTGTATTAAGTACATAGCAGGAGGCGGGAAGCGCCTCTTTCTTCGGCGGCGTCTACAACAAGGTAATGGCCAAGTAATAACTTCTTTCTTTGCTTGCTCAGCAGTTTAACCTTCGGGGCGGGTTCTAGGCCTTCCACCATGTAACTTTCCTTTAAAATGTAAAGACTACTGGTACCTATCCTATCTTCTAATCTACATATTGGGATAGAGAGTGCTAACCCTCTCGAGTTCCCACTCATATTGTTTTGAGGTGAACTTATTTTCTCAAACCCATTTTTCCGTGATGTAATGTAAATTGTTATTTTCTTAAGTCACCTCTGTAGTATGGGATTAGCCCTTGTATTAACGGCCTAGTGCCAAGTAGGTCTTAAACAAAGTGTATCAGGAGTGCGGTTAGCCTCCTCTCAAATTGCTATTTTAGAGGTCATGTAATCAACCTTCTTTTCATGTAATAGACCTCAGTAGGTTGGGTATTTTACCCCTGTGAATACGTCCTTAGAGGACAGCTTGAAGGTAGAGTTTGGTGTGGCCTTTGAGAGGCTTAAATTTTAAAGAGCGGATCGCTCTTTTGAAAATGGAGTGTCATATGCCTCGTGGAGGCTTTTCTGTGTAATTCGGAGCCAGGGGCTCCTAGGGATGAATGGGGTTTCTGCCCCTCTGTTAAAACTTGTGTTTGTGGTAAAACTGAGCTGATCGCTGAAGTCAGGGCGTGAAGCCCAAAACCTGTAAATATTGTAACTCCCCTTGTTTTGCTACATTGTACCTGCCATGTCTGTTATTGCTTTGTTTTTGAAAAGAAAATATAACCTTGTTAAATTTTAAATTAATTTTACATGCACTATAATTTCGTAGCTTGAAACCCATTCACACCCGCACCTTCTTTTACGCATAACTACCGCTAAAACACGGTAACAATCGGGTTCTCCTTATACCTAAATTTTTGTTGCTACTATTTTAATTTCGCATCAAATCAGACAGGTTTTATGGTGACGATGGAATCGGAAAGGAAGCGATCGTGTTCTTAATCAATGCGCAGCCCCTGCGTTTGAGGTGTTTAAATCCTTCGTCTCCCGAATGCAAACTAACAGCTACACAGCCCAAACCGTACACCAACTCGTTCGGTACCTTAAAGAGTGCTTAAGTATATGTTTTCACAACAGTCATGATAGACAGCGTAACAGAAAGAGGCCTGTAATAGGCAGTCATTTGGGGATTTTTGTTATATTGTGTAATGCCTTTATCCGGAAAAGAAAAACTTCAAAAATTCAGGTACATTTCCCCAGACTAGAATTCCGTATTGAAGAATACCATGAAGAAGCACAATCTATATATATAAAATAACTTGTCCTGACTGACTGACTGACTGACTGACTGACTGACTGACTGACTGACTGACTGACTGACTGACTGACTGATTCATCATCGCTGAGCCAAAACTACTGGACATAAAGGAATGAAATTTTGAGGATACATTTATATTACAATGTAGGTGCTCGCTAAGGGAGGATTTGTGGATATTCCGTCGCTAACGGGGTGAAAAGTGGGGTGAATTTTTAAAATGAGTATATCTATATCTCGAAACTTTAAAGGCTTACAAGTGTAAAACTTAGTACTTAAATTCTCCATTAAGAATAAGGAAACACGTATTTTTTTGTTTTCGGAAAATCCCAATAGGAGGGGTGAAAAAGGGTGAAAAATGGGTTGAATGCCTTTAATGAGGATACTTATATCTCAGAAACTGAAGATATTACAGACCTGAAAATTGGTATTTAGAATCGCCTTTAAGAATAAAGAAACACGTATTTTTTGTTTTTGGAAAATCCAATTAATGGGGGTTAAACAGGAGTGACAAATGGGGTGAATGTTTAGAAAATTTTAGAAAGTAGAGTATCTATATCTCAAAACTTTAAAAGTTTACAGATGTAAAATTTGGTATTAAGATATTTCCTTTTAAAATAAAAACACGTCATTTTTGTTGCTAAGGGTGTGAAAGGGGGTGGGGGGGGGGGGGGTGAAAATTTGAATGAGGATATCTATATCTCAAAAACTTAAAAGTTTACAGACGTAAAACTTGGTATTTGGGATCTCTTTTAAAAAGAAGGAAACACGTGTTTCTTTTGTTTTCGAAAATCCCATTAAGGGGGTTGAAAAAAGGGGGAAAATTGGTTGAATACCGTTTATGAGGGTACTTATATTTCAAAAACTGAAGATGTTACAGACATGGAAATTGGTATTTGGAATCTCCTTTAAAAATAAAGAAACACGTATTCTTTTCTTTTTGAAAAATCCAATGAATAGGGGGAGAACGGGTGTGACAAACAAGGTGGAAATTAAAAAAAAAATTATATCTAGGACTACAATATATCCGACACTTAACATTCTATAGACTTGAAAACTGGTACTCCTGTAAAAGTAAAGACACGTAGATAATTTTTTTTCGGAAAATTCACTTAAGGAGAACAAAAAAGGGGGATGAATTTTTAGAATGAGAATATCTACAGTATTTCTCAAAAACATAACATGTTACTGCACTGAAAATTGGTATTTTTTATCCCTTTCAAAAATAAGAAACACGTATTTTTTGTTTTCGAAAAAAAAAACACTTGGGGGAGGAGCGGGTAGAAAGGACTGAAAAGTGGGTTGAATTCTTTGTGTTAGGATACTGATATCTCAAAAACTGAAGACGTTACTGACGTAAAAATTGGTGATTGGAATCACATAAAGAAATGCATATTTTTTGTCTTCGGAAAATCCACTTAGGCGGGGGTGAAAACAACTTTAAAATTAGTTACATTATTTGCATGAGTCTACTTATATCTAAAGAATACTGTATATGTTGCAGAAATGAAAATTGGTGTTTGGAATCCTCTTTAAAAGTAAAGTAACATATATTCCTTTGATTTCGGAAAATCCAATTAAGGGGGGTGAAAGAATTGAAAAATTTATTGAATTATTTGCATGAAGAAAAACCTTATGAAAACTAAAGGTGATACAGACGTGAAAATTGGTATTTGGAATCTCCTTTAAAATAAAGAAAAGCGCATTTTAGGGGAAAAATAAACTGAGGGGGAGGGGGTGAAAAGGAATTGACTTCCTTTTTAGAAAACTGAAGATGTTCCAGTATTGGTATTTAGGAGCTCCTTTATAAGTAAACACGTACTTTTTGTGAAAAAATTGAATTTTTTAATGTGGATACTTATGTCTCAAAAACTGATGGTTACAGACATGAAAATTCGTGTTTGGAATCTCCTTTAAAAATAAAAACGCATGGGGGGAGGATCAATTTAACGGGAGTGGGGTGAGAAAGTAGTTGAATTCATTTTGTGAGGATACTTATATCTCAAAAAAAGATGTTACTGACGTGAAAATCTGTATTCGGAACCTCCTTTAAAAATAAAGAAACACGTCTTCTTTTGTTTTCGAAAATCCACTTACGGGGGAAAGAATTGAAATATTCGTTGAATAATTTGTAAGAGGATACTCATATCTCTAAAAGATAAAGATGTTACAGACGCGAAACTTGGTATTTGGAATCTCCTTTAAAAATAAACACGTGTATTTTTTTTCGGAAAATTGACTTGGTGGGGTTAGGGGTGAAAGTAAGGAAGGAGTTGAATTCTGTTTAAGAGGATACTTATATCTCAGAAAATGAAGATGTTACAGACGTGAAAGTTGGTACCTATTCTGAATCTCCTTTAGAAATAAAACACGTACTTTTTTGTTTTCGGAAAATTCACTTGAGGGGTTGAAAAGAATTGAAAAAGTGGGTGAATTTTGAAAATGAGTACCGGTATATCTACAGTATATGTCAAAAACTTAACATGTTAGACATGAAACTTGGTATTTGGAAAGCCCTTTAAAAATACAGGAATACGTACTTCTTCTTTTCGGAAAAGGCACTTAACGGGAGTATAAAGAAGTGAAAAAAAAAGAAGTGAATAATTTTTAATGAGGATGCTTATATCTCACAAACTGATGATGTTACAAGTAGTATAAGTCACGGGTTCTGCGGCCGCCACCGGCTCTCCGCAGAGGCCACCGTCTCCACCGTCACCACACGCTCTCGGGAGAGGCCTCCTCCTCACGCTGGCCAAGAGCGCGACCCTAACCTCACATCCGCCATCTTGGAGGGGCTTAACCTTTTTATGCGTAAGAGAGCTAGCCTAAACTCATGGACGGGCCTAACCTCAGTTTTACAGCCGGATGCCCTTCCTGACGCCTAAGAGCGCCACCCTAACCTCACATCCGCTTTCTTGGAGGGGCTTAACCTAACTTTTTATGCGTACGAGAGCTAGGCTAACCTCACGGAAGGCCATAGGCTCAGTTTTACGGCCGGATGCCCTTCCTGACGCCTAAGAGAGTGAGCTTAACCTAACATCTGCTATCTTGAAGGGGCCTAACCTAACTTTTGACACACAAGACAGCAAGCCTAACCTCATCGAAGGGCCTAAACTCAGGTTTACGGCCGGATGCCCTTCCCGACGCCAATTACACAAGATGGTGGCTATAGATGGCTCCTGATGAGACACCGCCTAACCTCACATCCGCTATCTTAGAGGGGCTTAACCTAACTTTTAACGCACAAGACAGCAAGCCTCACCTCATGGAAGGGCCTAACCTCAGTTCTACGGCCGGATGACCTTCCCGACGTCAACTGCACAAGATGGCGGCTATACATGACTCCTTATGAGACGCCTTAAGGGTGCTAGCGCAAGAACTTTTGACACGCAAGACAGCAAGCCTAACCTCATAGAAAGACCTAACCTCAGTTTTACGACCTAATGCCCTTCTCGACGCCAATTGCACAAGATAGCGGCTATACATGACTCCTTATTAGACGCCTTAAGGGTGCTTACGCAAGATGGTTGCTGCAAGATTTCTGCTATGCATAGACTCGTAAGTACATATATATTCACAGCAGTTCCCTTTATATTCCCGTTAATGTTATAATAACGATTGTACTGATTTGTAATTATTTTGTTTTTCCAAAAGTTTTAATGCTGTAAACTATAATATTATGTTATTAGTCTTCGGCTTTTCAGAGTTATTTATCAGATAATATTTAGTATTATACGCTCAAATTTAATTTCGTTACGGTACCTTCTTTTTTTGTTGTTTTGATCTAGTTAGACTTTGTCCTTGCGACAAACCAGAAAGTCTGGAAAGTCGTTCAATTTATCAACTAATATACACAGGAAGCTTCAGCCTTCATGATTCTTAAGAGATATGGCTCTACTACTGTTGATTGCTTTCTTCAAATTAAATATATGGGAGCAATCAGTTCAATTTTGGGTCTAATGTAAAAATAGATGTATTCTAAAACTTCCGCCGGTTCGTTACGAAAATGAAAATCCACAGCCTGTTTCCAGTCATTTGACTGGGTCAGGAATGGAATGAATGAAGCCCTCTTCTAGCGGCAAGGATGGGAATTGTGCCGGCTGCCGAAGCCTGTCGCACTCCCCTGGAGCAATGATTAATGAATGATTAATGAAATGAAATAATATTGGACAGTGTTGCTGGAATGACATGACAGAGAATACCAGTACCCGGAAAAAACGTGTTCCGCCTCCCCTTTGACCAGCACAAATCTGACATGGACTTACCGGGATTTGAACCACGGAACCCAGCGGTGAGAGATCGGCGCACTACCGACCGGTTCATTACCATAATTTAATTTATTTTATTTAAGTTACATATACTTGTCGGAGTTTTTCATAATTTACCAAGAGGGTATTTGCAGAGGGCTATTCGACTTCCAGATTGAATTACTTAAATGGTTTTCCGTGGTTTCCCATTTTCACACCAGGCAAATGCTGGGACTGTACCTTAATTAAGGCCACGGCCGCTTCCTTCCAACTCCTAGGCATTTCCTATTCCATCGTCGCCATAAGACCTATCTGTGTCGGTGCGATGTAAAACCCCTAGCAAAAAAAAAAAAAAAAAAAAAGAATTACTTAAAAAATTAACTTTTACCCAAAACTAAGTGGCCTTAATTTCGGTCCATATTTTGTTGACCACATTTTCAAGCGGAGAACAAAAAATGCTACAGTATTTTGAATAAAGTTTGTCACACATTTATTCTACAAGAGTGTACAATGTCAATTAGAATAATTCTTTATTGGAAGAATAATTTATAATATCAAGTTGTATAAATAAAAGACAATTCGGTGTTCAAACATTGCACAAATCATTATCGGTAATAGAAAGTATATATATTTAAATAACAGACATTTTACAAAGCGATTTAATTATGTGTAGAGCGACTTGAGACTAGTTACGCACATTTGAACGCATGCTTTGTTTTAATATGTGGCGTAAGAAATACACAGACGGCATGCGTATGGATTGACAACAAAATAAAAGTGAAAACAATTGGACACAGGTCCTTGAGCGTACTGTGAATGTGACATTAACACTGGCATCCCATAATGTAGCTTTCTGGAGACACAGGAAAGAAATTGGAAAATTTAACACTGAAAAACTATTAGCAGCCATCTGAAAGCTCGCAAAGTACATTCCTGTGTTAAGCGATCTCATGAATAAACCAAAACGCGCTCAAAATTCAAAAAATTCAAAATTCAAAATGAGTTAATAAGAGTTCTATGCCGTGTAGTCTAGAAATAAGTTATTAATGACACTAACGCTGCCCCTTTATTTTATTACATATAAAAAAGCAGGGCATTACAAACAGAGATCAATTAACTCAGATATTTAGTTACCCAACCGTTTCATATGATGTAACCGGGAAGCCTTTGTGACGTGGCATTCAATGAATCTTTCTCAGGCTTTCCCGAAATTCCAGAACAAACTGTATTAGGAGTATAGAAGGAAATGTCCTGTGCAATAGATGAAAATAGACCCTTGATAACTAAATACCGTGGTCAGGGGTATGACGGTTGTGCCAATACGGCTGACATAAGCAAAGGTGTTAGATCGAAAATTCAATAAAGACAAAGAACTCCAATAAATGTGCACTTCGCAGCGCATGATATAATGGAATTGTAAGTAGTCAACTCCTTCTATGACACAGTCTTCTTCAGTCAGAGTATAAGAAGATGGGATCTTTCGTGTCTTATATCATAAGAAACCCTTGCCCAACACGTTGGTCTTCAAGATACCTGTCTCTTAAAACCTTGCATTTGTCTGGTGTGAAAATGGGAAATCACAGAAAACCATATTCAGGGCTGCCGAAAATGGGGCTCGAACGTACTATCTCTTGGATGCAAGCTCACAGCTGCGGGCCCCTAACCGCATGGTCAACCCGCCTGGTGTGTACCTTAATTAAGGCCATGGTCGCTTCCTTCCCACTCCTAGCCCTTTCCTATCTCATCTTAGCCAAAGACCTATCTGTGCCGGTGCGAAGTAAAGCAACTTGTAAAAAAAAACTGATTCTTGCTTATGTAGACGTAGTTAAAGCTCTGTCAAAAATAACATTTATATCTAAGGAAAAGGAAGTAGAACAAATTGTTGGTTTTAAAAAAAATAGAGAAATTTTAATTCATTTTTCAGCTAATTTGCAAATAAAGATTGTAGAATGTCCGAATTTAGTATCATAAATTTTAGTCGGAAAATATAGAGCTTGATAAAGCGCGTTATATTATTCAGAATGCAGCTAATAATTTATCTTGCTACAGAAAGAATTTTGAAAAAACAATATCGTCAGCTATGTTTTTTTGCAAAGAGGTGGAGCGTTCCAGCACAGTTTGAATGTAATTCGAAAAGAGACAAAAACGAAGAAGAAGAAGAAGAAGAAGAAGAAGAAGAAGAATTATATGAGCGACTAGTAGATAAAACCGTACTTCAGAATCAGTCATTTTTATGGCAGTTTGGACATTATTGCAGTCCAATTAAAGAACAGCTTTAAGGCTATGCATAATTTTACCGACTTATTCAAAATAAGCCAACGGCCGTAGCCGTGTTGAAACACCGGTTCCCGTGAGATCTCCGAAGTTAAGCAACATTGGGCGTGGTCAGGAGTTGGATGGGTTGCCACGCGCTGTTGGTGGGGGGTAAGGGAATGGAGGAGCGGAAAGGAACTGGCCACCCTACCGCACGTAAACTCTGGCTCAGTAACACTTCTGCGGAGGTTCGGACCTGCCTTCGGGCAGAATAACCCTTACCTATTCAAAATAACAGTATTATCTTCCAAAAATTTGTAAATTTTGCTTCGGCAAAGAGATTCACAATATAGCAGTTGTTCTTCAAAATGATTATGATGAGTATTTATCCAGTTAATTCTCAGACCTGGTCGTAGGTTTAGGAAACGCTTAAAAAAAGAGATAGCTTCATTAAGCTCTGTATCTGACTTAACAAGTAACAGAGTATTTAATCGTGGTTGCTGTCCAGCTCCATGGCTAAATGGTTAGCGTGCTGGCCTTTGGTCACAGGGGTCCTGGGTTCGATTCCCGGCAGGGCCGGGAATTTTAACCATAATTGGTTAATTTCGCTGGCACTGGGGCTGGGTGTATGTGTCGTCTTCATCATCATTTCATCCTCATCACGACGCGCAGGTCACCTACAGGTGTCAAATCGAAAGACCTGCACCTGGCGAGCCGAACATGTCCTCGGACACTCCCGGCACTAAAAGCCATACGCCATTTCATTTCATTTCATCGTGGTTACTAGGGTTCCATACTTCCGCGGTGTTTTACCTGTTTTTGACTGTTCTTGGTAATGTTTCTTCGGCCGAACGATCATTTTCGAAATTAATACTTATAAAGAACTGCCTACGAAATTCTATAACCCAAGACAGACTCCGTGCACTCACTGTCAGCCTCCTCACTATCGAATGTGAAAGGGCTAGATCCATCGACGTCAGTGAAATCATCAAAAGTTTCCACAGAACGCATGGCTCATGGTCCAGTTTCACTAGAGTTCAAAAGATACCATATATCAGTATACTGTATGGTTACTGGTACTGAATTTCAGTCACTTTTAATATACTTAATTTTTAAATAAAATCTGCTTGATTGTTGAGTGCTCAGTCCAAAGACCATTTGGAGTCTCACTCAGACATTCTAAGTCAAGCCAGTTCCTTTTCTTTGCTCCTTATATTCACCTATTGGCAACGCGAGACAGGCATGACCCCGTTCCAAATCCTCCAGACCGAGCTCAATAGCTACAGTCGCTTAAGTGCGGCCAGTGTTCAGTATTCGGGAGATAGTAGGTTCGAACCCCACTGTCGGCAGCCCTGAAAATGGTTTTCCGTGGTTTCCCATTTTCACACCAGGCAAATGCTGGAGCTGTACTTTAATTAAGGCCACGGCCGCTTCCTTCCCACTCCTAGCCCTTCCCTATCCCATCGTCGCCATAAGACCTATCTGTGACGGTGCGACGTAAAACAACTAGCAAATCCTCCGGCCAGTTTTAAATTAGTGGTGGAGCCGGGAATCGAACACGGGACTTCATGGTTGGCAGTTCAGCAGCTTAACCGTTACGCCCCAGAGGCAGTCAAATAAAATCTATTGTCAATACTTTTAAATAATCGTACAATAGTGAATAACCCCTTCGTTCATACAACTTGACAATATATTGCATCATTCTACTTGCTCTCATTAAGTTATATTAGTTGTTCATATATTTTACATTTGTTTGAAGGGCCCAAACTTTTATTTTTGCAGGCGGATCCGTATCACATCCTATACGCCCCTGAATAAAATTAATTTTCTAAGACCGGCTGAAAAAAGTCCCTCGTACTCAGCTGAAGTGTTAATGCACCCTGTGGGTTGTTAATAACACGTCCCTACATACATAATTAAACATTGATAAGACTAATAAATTACAAATTTAATAAGAAACTTATCTGTGCTCCTATCTAATTGAATTTAAGGTGAGTCGTGAGAAAATGAAGACCTATTTAAGACACAGGAAATAGAAATACATATCGTACTTCATTAAGTAAGTAGCCGATGAGATAAGCGGGGTGGTAGCTCACACTACACTTCGCTCACAAATTGGATGTGGTTTCTGGCTCGAGCTGTACCACGTGTAATTTTATCACAAGGGTTTCGATGTAATTAAGGCAAGTCGTACGTAAAGTAATAGGCGCTTTTTGTTTTGTTTTGCTAGGATCATTTATGAACAGATTACCACACGCGAAGGCCATTAATATCCACAAACGTCGTAAGATCAACGATTCTCAACATTATATTAATTACCATATCGTTCACTGAATCACAAATCTGTCGACAGGCTGGATAGCTTTACATGAATCTTCATCAAAATTAGTATTGGCAGGAGTTCTACCAAGTGAGGAGTATTTTAATTACTTCCCAAATATAATATGTAATAGAATTTAGAAGGTAATTAATTTCTGTAAGAACTGTATCGGAATAAAGGACAATACTCCGTTTGTGTGTCTATTTCACGTTTCCCATATAAAAAGTCCAGAAATCTTTAAATATGAAGAATATAATTGACACTGGAGCACCGAGTAAAATCAGAAAACTGTATCGGAATAAAGGACAATACTCCTTTTGTGTGTCTATTTCACGTTTCCCATATAAAAAGTCCAGAAATCATTAATTATGAAGAATATAATTGACACTGGAGCACCGAGTAAAATCAGAAAACTGTATCGGAATAAAGGACAATACTCCTTTTGTGTGTCTATTTCACGTTTCCCATATAAAAAGTCCAGAAATCTTTAATTATGAAGATTATCATTGATACTAGAGCACCGGGTAAAATCAGAAAGCTTAATTTAGTTTTATAATAGCGTAGCCAACTGTAATTTATTATCTCGGCCAGGAATAATTTCGATGGAAGTGCCAGCTGTTTGGCAAGGTCCTATAAACACTCAAGTAGATATACAATATTTATTACCTTTCAGTAACGCCAATTGTTGATGTAAATATTCATAAAGGGCGTTTCTATAGCCATGAGATTACTCAGGAATATCCAGCTTTAACTACCAGGTTATTATACTTAAAAGAAAGACGTCATCATTTAGTTGAATATAGAATTAATGTTTGAAAACATTTTCAGTTTGCTTCGTTTCTCACTTATGGTAACAAAGTCATTTCTCCCAAATTTGCGGTTTTAATATCTAAATATATCTACTACAATATAATAAATATTCTCTAAGTGTCTCACATATCTACAATGTTATTTTAATTTTACAAATGAAGTTCTCGGTAGGTGTCTGTCGGTGTTTGTGAACTCAGCTCCAGACTTGGGTGCGCTTTTTAGCATTACATAGAGCACTAGCTGAAGTACCCGGCGTTGCCCGGATAGTTTCTGAATGTTTACCTTTAAGATTTGTAATACCAGTTAGTTATGTGTGAAGTGAATTTTTATAGAATTCCTTTTTGACTTGCAGATTGATATGTTACGATCTATTATGTAGTTTTAGAATTATAGTCCATAGATGTGTTTGATTTCAAATTTTAGATTATTTAATTTTCGTGTAAAACTTGGTCCTTATGGAAGCTCGAATCAACTGGGAAGCATTTGATCCTGTCAAAAATTAATAAGTGATAACTATGTGTATTTAGCTGTCGCACTATAGATACGATGTACAGAATTTCAACTGTCAATGAGACTGTCCCCACCCCTAAGAGATAAGAAATGTGGATTGTCCCCAGTCATCTCAGTGACCTCGAAAACTGTAGATTCGACACTATTTTTGATTATTTTTATATATAATTCCCCCCTCAACCCCACCCCAAAGTGGGATGAACATGAAGTTAAAAAAATTCGGGGTGTCACTATCCATTTCTGCGACCACGAAAACTATGCATTCGATACTATTCTAGATTAATGCAATGTCGTATGTCTTTTAGTGCCGGGATATCCCGGGACGGGTTCGGCTCGCCAGGTGCAGGTCTTTCTATTTGACACCCGTAGGTGACCTGCGCGTCGTGATAAGAATGAAATGATGATGAAGAAAACACATACACCCAGCCCCTGAGCCATGGGAATTAACCAATTAAGGTTAAAATCCCCGACCCGGCCTGGAATCGAACCCGGGACCCTCTGAACCGAAGGCCAGTATGCTGACCGTTCAGCCAACGAGTCGGACTATTCTATATTATTTTTATACCTTAACCCCTCATCCCCTGCCCATAAAGTTGCTAGGTGTGTCTTACCCCCACGCGGTTTGTCTCCTGATACTAAATCATAAGTGTAACGAATTTGGTTGAAATCCCTCCAGTGGTTTAGAAGGAGATGTAATACATACTTACATACAAACAAACAATGACATTTATATACATTATTTTTATACTTCACCCCCTTTCCATCCCCGCCCAAAAGAGTCCTATGAGTTTCTTACACAACAGTATATTTCTTCCAGATAGTAAGTCATATGTGTACCAATTTTGGTTGGCAGCTATGCCCAAACGTACCTGCATAATCTCGCTGCTCTAGAATCCTGGAGCTGACGTTGCCATGGTTACAGCAGTTCATTTCTTTTATCCGATTCCTAGAGCAGGGGTAGTGTGGTGCCAATGTCTCCATAACGGTTGGTTCTAGGGCCTTAAAACGTAGCGTTCGGGCCCGTAGGGCTTACCGAGTTTTGTTCTTTGCATCAAGGGGCAAAAAAATAGCTTTGTCTCGTATTATAAATTCGGACATACACTCATATAACACTCGAGGAGCAAAGGAGTCCATACCGAATTTGTAAAAACTAGTAAGTATGGTTGTAACTCCTTATGGCACTACTCTGCGAAGGTGCACAATGCTCTTCCAAAACATATACAACAGGCAACAACAATTTCAAAATTTAAACCAAAAATAAATAATCAATGGACAAAAGAAAATGAGCAGTAAATCTTCCAACCAAGTAATGTACAGTGGTATTATATATTGCGTTTCTATTTGTGAGACTATAACGTATTTAGAAATAAGCTATTATTGTATTGTCAGTATTTTGTAACTCTGCCAATATTTAATCTTGTATTGCGCCATAAGAGCCTCGGCTCAGGTCCTCTTTCTTGAGTAAATAAATAAAAATAAAATAAAATAAATTCGACATTTCGCCCATTTTAGCCTGTTATTTTTATATCTCCCCCAGTCGCCCCCATCTCAAATTGTTTTGAAAATAAAATACAGCCCATGTTACTCACTGGCAATGTAGCTTTCTATAGGTGAAGTCATTTTTAAAAGCGGTTCTTTGGTTTTTAAGTCTATCCGTTACAAATAAATATAAACATTTTTCCTCTTTATAATATTAGTATAGATTTATCTAGGAAGATTTAAGTGTATGTAATATTTACATACGACAAACGAGAGCTAAGTAGTGACGTAATTTTTGCGAAGGACGTTAAAGGAATCCATGCAATTTCTTCTCTAACACTGACTCGTTAGTATGACAGGGATTACTTTTTTCAATCATAAATTTGCAACAATATTTTTATAAGTGATAAATATATAATTTCCCCATATATAATTACTTTCCAATAACGGTCACATTCTTGGTTATTAGAACATCGCAGGCTTTCAGTTGTATTTATTTTAATTAACGTATGGCTATTAGCGCGAGTGTCCGAGGACGTGTTCGGCTCGCCTGGGGCAGGTATTTGTGTTTAAATCCCATAGGCGACCTGCTTGTCTGAGTGTGAGCTGACGATGATGATTATGATTATCACCATCAATCATCAATGATCTCCATTTAGGGCTGTCGCCCAGGTGGCTAGTGCTGTCTTCCAGGTGGCAGACTCCCTGCCTTTTCTTAAACATTTTCGAAGAACTTGAAAATTTATCAAATATTTCTCACCATAATTTATTCCAGTCCCTTACTCCTCGTTATTTAAATGGATATTTGCCTCAGTTTGTCCTCTTAAATTCCAACTTTATCTTCATATTATGATCATTTCTACTTTTAAAAACTCCGCTCAAACCTATGCCATTTCACGCCATCTCTCCACTGACAGTTCGAAACATACCACTTAGTCGAACATCTTGTATAATTACTCCCAAGTCTTTTCACCTCAAAGTCTGCAACATTTTTGTAACACCACTCCTTTGTCGGAAATCACTCAGAACAATTCGTGATGCTTTCCTTTGGATCTTTCCCAGTTCTCGTATCAAGTTGTCCTGGTGTTGGTCCCATACACTGGAACCATACTTTAATTGGGGTCTTACCAGAGACTTGCTCGCCCTTTCCTTTACATCCTTATTGCAGCCCCTAAATGCTTTCATAACCATGTGAAGAGATCTGTAACCTTTCTTAACAAGTTCGTTAATATGATTACCCCAGTGAATATCATTCCTTATATTAACACCTAGGAACTAGGTTCTCCATGATGTACCATCACCCCATCAACACATTAATTAAAACTGAGAGGGCTCTGTCATGGAGGATAAGAAAAGAAGAGGGTGATTAAGATGACGATGGGTATACTCATTTTCTAATGATTTAAAGAGGTATAGGACTAAACGTGGCACAGACCTGGTAAGAAATAAAGGAATTTGGAGGCGTTTAGTAAATTCACAGTGGTTTGCAGACTGAATGATGAAGGCATATCAATCTATATTGAATATGTATGTATTTGATTAGAGTGTAATCTGTATTACAAATTGAATGTTTTTAAATCATTGCAAATTCCTTTTCAAATCATTTGTGAACAAGAATCCTCAAGTACATTTCTTTCACCCTTGATATTTGGGTGGGAAATAATTTATTCAGCGGATTTCTTTTATAGTTAATTCTTAGGAAGGTTTCTTATTTCGTGTTAGAGAAATAATTTCGCTTGGGGGAACAATGTTAATTCAAAGAACATTTCAAGTAGTCAATGCTCATTCACCACAAAAATAGTAAAGAGAACATAGGCACTTTTGGTTCTCAAAATGTTGAATAAATATATAGGAAAGAAATTATGTATAGCCTAAAACTACAAATTTTACAACTTCTGTATTTTGGCACAGTAATTTAAAGTACAGTTTGGACCTGGTCCATCAGTTTATTAATACTGCTTCACGATTAATAGCACTGGTAACAGGCATTTATCGCTAATTATTTTCTAACTCATTATGATTTGCAAGTGTGTTGAAGCGTAGAGCCGGGCCCGTGGTGTAGGGGTAGCGCGCCCGCCTCTCGCACGGAGGCCCCGGGTTCGATTCCCTTCCAGGTCAGGGATTTTTCTCTCGACCTGTGGGCTGGTTCGAGGTCCAGTCAGCCTACGTGATTGGAATTGAGGAGCTATCTGACGGTGAGATGGCGGCCCAGGTCTCGAAAGCCCGTGCTGACCACCCGTAATCTGCAGGCCCTCGGGCTGAGCAGGCCAAGGCCCTTTCAAGGGTGTTAAGTGTCGTGTGGTTTGGTTTGGTTTGGTTTGGTTTTTGGTTGAAGCGTATAGGCACTGTTCGTTCACCATATTTGGAATTCCTCCACCAGCCCTGGAATGAAAGTTTGGCTACACAGCTGTGAGGGACAATGTTCTTGAAGAAAAGAATTAGTATGTGTACCAATTTGTTGGCGTGCATGTTCTTCCCAACGACCCAATGTTAACGTTGTTTTAGTCTGAGGCGATAAGTGTACCGTATTTCTTTTTCTACCTCGTTTTATCGATGACCACGGTAGGAACAGAACTATTGCGTGTCTGTGACCCATCCGATAGTATTGTTAACATGTATGCGTAGGCTGAGCATGCCATGACCTGGTCACTTCTGTTAGTTCTGTGAATGAGTTTACCTGTGGAAGAAGTTACCTTATTATAGGAAGCTCAGCGTGACGTTCGGCAAGAGACCCCCTGAGGTGCCACTGAAAACCTTCTCCTCCCTAGTAACACCGTGCTGGAGAAGTGTCAGCAACCACCATTATCGTAACATGATGAATTGCTTGTAGATATTCATTCTCACAGCTCAGCCTCAAATCAGCGACTATATTACTGCTTAGTCATGCATGAGAAGTGAGGCCTTTAATGGCAATCATTCTCATAGTCCACAGTGCGGTGTGAAGATGGACAGGCTGCACACATTTCCAATCATTATTATGAGCTGCAGACTTTGTGTGGACAAAGCGAGTTGAATAGAAGTTTGACATAAACTCACCGTTAATGAGCTCAGAAAATTACTTCAAGACAGGTACCCAACAAAATGTATAACCTGCTCTCGTTTAGTTAAAATACCAGTTGAATAGTCCGACTCGTTGGCTGAACGGACAGCGTACTGGCCTTCGGTTCAGAGGGTCCCGGGTTCGATTCCCGGCCGGGTCGTGGATTTTAACCTTAATTGGTTAATTCCAATGGCACGGGGGCAGGGTGTAGGCTATGTGTTGTCTTAATCATCATTTCATCCTCATCACGACGCGCAGGTCGCCTACGGACGTCAAATAGAAAGACCTGCACCTGGCGAGCCGAACCCGTCCTGGGATATCCCGGCACCAAAAGCCATACAACCAGTTGAATAAACTTCTGTAGATAGTAAACTATTGGGGAACTTCAAAATGCCTTGCATCCCTGAAATGAAATGGCCAGCGAAATTAAGGTAAAAATTCCCGACCCTGCCGGGAATAGAACCCGGGACCCCTGTGACCAAAGGCCAGCACGCTAACCATTTAGCCATGGAGCCGGACCCTGGCATCCCTAATAATCTTCTAAGAGAAGTGGAGTTTTTAAAACTCGAAAAACCTCTATTTTTAGATTTTTTAGATGGGATGAAAGTACCTCACAGGGATTACTGTTACCTCGAGGAATGATCTTTATTGGGGGTAATCGCATTAACTAGGTTGTATATATAAGTTCCAGATCTCTTCGCAAGGTTATGAGGACATTTAAGTTTGTAGTAACGATGTCAAGGTTAAGACATAAGTCACTGGTAAGATCCCCAATTAGAGTATGGTTCTAGTTATAGGACTTTCACCAGGATTAATTGATAAGAGAACTGGAAAATATCAGAAGGAAAGCAGCGCGATATGATCTGGGTGATTTTCGACAAATGAGTAGTGTTACGAAAATGCTGCGTACTTTGAGGTGAGAAGGCTTGGAAATAAGGAAACGGGCTGCTCGACTATGGTGTATGTTCCGAGCTGACAGTGGAGATGTCGCATGGAATGACTTTAGAAGGCAAAAGAGCTTGAATGGATTTTTTAAAAGTACGAAATATTATATTAAGAAGAAAACGTTGGAAATGAAGAGGACAAATTCGGGAAAATACTCGCTTATAGGAAGAGGATTAGAGATTGGAATAATGTACCACGGGAGATTTTCGATAAATTTCCAGTTTCTTTGGAATCGTTTAATAAATTATTCGGTAATCAACAGATAAGGGATCTGCTACCTTGCCGACAGCCCTAAAGGCAGATCCGTGGTGAATGATTGTGATTATTCCTCAATAAGTATTACATATAACCTAATGAAATGGTTCATATATCATTCTAAAGTTGAATGCATAAGACATGACTATTGTAGCTGACGTAATGAGCATGACGTACTCATAACATAGACTAGCAGTTGAGGTATTTCTTTTGGCGGTCGACAGTCAGTTACCGCGTGGTGTAGCTTGGCGTGCAGATGTTGCTCATTGACGAGTGAGGTGTAAGTTGATTCGGCTTGATGTGATCTGTAACAAAAGTTAAAAAGAATGGATGTGTGAAAATTGACGACTTTTAAAAACGTCCAAATATAGGCCTATAACTAATAATAGAGTAAAAACCTAAAAAAGAACGTATGCAGAAGGAAACTAAAATCAATAACTGATCTAATAAGACCAACAGGAGATCTGAAAGAAACGACAAAACAATTGTCAATAAAAGCTAACTGTTTCACATAAATAATTCTAGTTTCTGTATTCGGTAATTTTTAAAAAAAGTAAGATAATTACTGTATATGCTATTGGTTCATGCCTCGTATATAGCATTGTTCTGCTCAAAATTTAACTACTTAGCAGTAGGGAATACCTGTTTATTTCTGCCAGGAAGTCCTCACGGAAGATCAAGATGTTCAGGCCGTTGTCCCGTTTTACACAGGATAAACTCAAAAGACAGCCTATTTTTACCTCCATAAGTGTTAACTAACCAGAAAACTGCATCATTTGATGATTACGTGTCTTCCTAGCTGAAGACTGAAGAGTTATCTCCCGAGATCCCGCACCGACATCTCCTATCCAGACTGCCGAGTCTGGATTTTCCTTGGCTATCCTGCACTCACACTGAACAGTTGAAGAAGCGACAGTCCAGTTACGTCCTCGCTGGCTTCTCACGAAGGTGATAACAGTTCGAGTCTCAGTCAATGAATGTGAGATTTTCTGAAGTAAAAGTCATTAATAAGGATTCCACATAAAACTATTGAAATGAAATGGCGTATGGCAGTTAGTGCCGGGAGTGTCCGAGGACATGTTCGGCTCGCCAAGTGCAGGTCTTCCGATTTGACTCCCGTAGGAGACCTGCGCGTCGTAATTAGGATGAAATTATGATCATAAACCCAGCCCCGTGTCAGAGAAATTAACCAATGGTAGTTAAAATTCCCGACCCCGCCGGGAATCGAACCCGGTACCCCTGTAGCCAAAGGCCAGCACGCTAACCATTTAGCCATGGAGCCGGACACCTAAAGCTAGTGACCTCGTGGCTATAACCAGGATATAAACTGTTACATAAAATTACACATTTTAGCAGAACAGTTGAGTGATCGTTATTTTAAGATACCTCCCAATATAAAAATTATTACATACGCCACCATAATTCAATCAATAGAGCATCCTACACGAATTTGGAAGGTTGTGGGTTCTCATCGCACTGGTACCCGGTTTGCCATTTTTTTTTTTTGTGCTTCACATATCCTTGGCATGAACTTTTTGTACTCAACACGACCTAATAAACTGAAAATAATAATAATAATAATAATAATAATAATAATAATAATAATAATAATAATAATAATAGCTTTAAGTCCCATTAACTACTTTTACGGTTTTCGGAGATGCCGAGGTGCCGGAATTTTGCTCCACAGGAGTTCTTGTACGTACCAGTAAATCTAACGATACGAGGCTGAAGTATCTGAGCACCTACGAGTGCCAATGCACTGAGCCAGGATCAAGCCTACCAAGTTGGGGTCAGAAGGCCAGTCCCTCAACCGTCTGAGCCACTCAGCCCGACTAAGTGAAAAGCTACTTCAATAACCATGGCCAACAGGATACCATTGGGATGCGAACCTACAACCTCCCAGCTTCGTGTCGGATGCTCTACTGATTGAGCTATGGTGGCGTAGGTATTAATTGTTCTATTGGATGAAATCCAGGAAATTCGAAAGTTAGGATTTGGCCTGGGATTGAACCACTCACTTTTGAATGATTTGTCTTTTCATCTTACGCATTTCAGCTCACCTACAACGAAGGCGAGCGTGTGAATGTGTGTGTGTGGTCAAAAGAAGACGGACCAGTCCTAAGCAATCAGTTCAGAAGCTTTTAAATTGACAGTTCTCTCTTCGCAAACTTATCAACCCCTAACGAGGTAGTTAATTTGACTTTGATTATAAATAATTGACTGAAAAATTAGGGTTATTATTTCATGGAGCAGGACTATGATAAGTTAGTCCAAGCATTCTGCTGACAAGGTTGTTAGTGCAGCATAACGGTCATGTGGACAACAGGTTGTGTGAAGAGGAGAAACACAGAAGCAAAAGACAAAAATCGAAGGTCAGTATGAATTACTTGTTATCTGATTTAATGTTATCCCGTCTTAGCAGATGACTTCATAATTTTCTATAATAAGGGATAGTAATGATGGAGTACATGTGTCGGACTGAGTTGTTTAGACGATAGGAAGTTTTTTCTTCTGATCTTTACTCAGACATATGGTATTTTAGGATATTTAAGTTAGTCAGCCTCATGTTACTAGATTTATTGGTACCGGTACGTAAGAGAAGTCCTACGGGACAAAATTCTGGCAATTCGGCGTCCCCGAAAACCGTAAAAGTAGTTGTTCTTCTTATTTTTGTGTGTAGATCTGTCCTAGGACAGATCTCGGTTGGACATCCTCCAAGTCCTTCTGCTCTGTGGTTCTCCTTATTTGATGTCTGTTAGCATTCCATGTTGCTGTCGTTCTCTTCGTCTACTCCCATCAGTCTTCCTTGCAACTGATTCCTCCTCAAGATGTGTTCAAGCCGCAATCGTTTCTCCTTCTTGATTGTCTTTGTTAGGTTCCCCTCCTGTCCTGCCGTGTCCTCCTCAGTATCTCTTCATTTCATCATCATCATTATCAATATCATCATCATCATTATCATCAATCAATGATCTGTATTTAGAGCTGTATTCCAGGTGGCAGATTTCCTATCAGTTGTTTAAATAGCTACTTAAACGTTTTCAATGAACTTGGAAATTTATTGAATATTTCCCTTGTTAATGTATTGCATTTCCTTACCCCTCGTCCTATAAAATAATGAATATTTGCCCCAAAATTTCCTCCTGAATTCCAAATCGATATTTATGTTGTGACCTTTCCTCCTTTTACAGTTCCACTCAAGCTTACTCCTCTACTAATGTTATTCCACGCCATTTCTACACTGACAGCTCGAAACATACCATTCAGTCGAGCATCTCGTCTCCTTATTTCCAAGTCTTACCAGCCCAACGTTTGCAACAGTTTCGTACGTAACACCACTCCTTTGGAGGAGTTCACCCAGAAAAAATCGCGGTGCTTTTATTTGGATCCTTTCAAACTCTCGTATCAAATAGTCCTGGTGTGGGTTTCATACACTGGAACCATACTCTAATTGGGATCTTACAAGGCACTTATACGCCCTCTCCTTTACACCCTTACTATAACCTCGAATTACTCTCCTAACCATGTGAAGAGATCTGTAACCTTTCTTAACAAGCTCGTTAATATGATCGCCTCAAATGAAGATCATACCTAATATTAACACCTAGGTACTTACAGTGCCATGAGGTGCTATCATCCCATCAACACAGTAATTAAAAGTGGGAGGACTTTTCCTGTTGGTGAAAATCACACTCTTTATATCCATTTTGACTTCTCTGTGTCCACATTTTAAAAGCCTCAAGATACTGCACTTCTTTTTTTCATAAACATCCTTCTTATAGGTGTGAAAAACCAATAAAATGATGGTGATTACTATTGTTAATATCATATGAATTGAAGTGACCTTTGATCAGCATTAAGTCATGGAAACATTGTATAGCCGTATTTGGAAGGTATTCCGGGTAAAATTATCCCCATATCAGTTTTATATACAAGAAAGTATAACAGATATTTTCATCAATTTATCCCAGGTATTTCCGATTTACTTTCCCGTTTGGCCGGATTTCAATGATTCCCTTCCTGACGCCATCTGATTGTCTAGACAAGAATTCCAGGCGGAGATCAACCGGAATTGGACTGTTCTGAACTTCAGTGCGTTAATTTTGTAATAAATTGAGAAATAATAAAGAGAATGTAAAACCGTGTCAAAATGACTTAATTATCCCATTGAAATAAGTACATTTCCTCTGTATTTCAATCTGAAATTTAATGCTCAAAAATGCCAAATAAATATGCTGGGTTTTATTTATGTAGTTAAACCACTTCTGGGAGTTGCAAGTTTTTAAATAACATACACTACGTGAAAATGTTCTGTCAATGAATTATAAATCGATTTATTTTTATTTCTATTACCGATTTTCCTCTTCACGTATTGAAATGTAGAGGTGAGTGTATGCAAGCTTGTCTCACTGCTTCATGGTTATAACGTGGTCACCAAGAGTTGACGTGCTAAGATATATATTGTAAATCATTCCCCCGGTCGAAATAATTTGCGTTAAAACATAATCCATGTCAGAACTGGGAAACCGGAGTTCCTGGATTTCAGGTGTTAAACTTCCTTGTGGATAGTAGTGTAAATATAATAGGCTACACAGAATTCCCAGCATGGAATATGAGGATACTGCAGGCGATGTCACCTTCGGGATACTGGTTGGCGACCACGAGATCCTAGCTGAGTCTGGCATTACTTGCGTCACGGTCCACACTTCCATCTTTCCCATCCGACCTTCCACGTCCAATTCCTGCTCTCTTCCAACCCCAAATGTTTGCATGGCCTAGACAATCCTTAATTTTCACGCCTTTTGTGGCCTTTCTCCTTCTTCGTTTCTTGACGGATAGGTTTTTTTTTTTTTTTTTGCTAGGGTCTTTACGTCGCACCGACACAGATAGGTCTTTTGGCGACGATGGGATAGGAAAGGCCTAGGAGTTGGAAGGAAGCGGCCGTGGCCTTAATTAAGGTACAGCCCCAGCATTTGCCTGGTGTGAAAATGGGAAACCACGGAAAACCATTTTCAGGGCTGCCGATAGTGGGATTCGAACCTACTATCTCCCGGATGCAAGCTCACAGCCGCGCGCCTCTACGCTCACGGCCAACTCGCCCGGTGTTGACGGATAGAAACCCTTCCATTTTAACCCTCATTAGTACACAGTTCAAACAATTTAGAGGAACATGTTTTGTAATGTCTGGCATGTGAACGTTAAATTTGGTAGGTGGGGTTCCAATGGTCGCACAGCTAAGAGACCTTAGCTACTCAAGGTATGTCAAATAGAAGTTATACTCTACCTGTAGACGTAGCCATGCATTATTAAACTGTCAGATGGCCTCTCAAAACAAAGTGAATAGCGTGAATCCGTGTGTCGTTGTGAGGTACACAGACTACTGCGGTCATTTGTGCACGTTGTGCCTAAACCAGCACATCCCATTAGACATCTTAACGAGGTTCAAGTCGCAAGGGCCGTCACTTTGATTCAGGAAGGATGGACTTTTCGTCGTGTTGCTATGGATCTCAATATCTCTCCGTCGGTTTTTCAATGCGTGTGGAATCGCTACAATGAGACAGGGCAGTTCACAGGGAGGGTTGGACAAGATCGTGGACGCAAGACAACTCCACAGAATGACCGATATCTGACCATCTGTGCGTTGCGGCGTCGTTCAGCAACTGCCAGAAAACTGCATCAAAACCTCAGGAGGGTCACTGGAGTCACAGTGTCTGACCAGACAGTAAGGAACAGGTTAAGAGAAGTGTCCTTACGAGCCAGACGTTCTGTTCGAGTGCCCCGTTTAACGTAGCAACATCGCGCAGCTCACGTTCTGTTTGCCCATACCTACGTCAACTAGCAACTTCGCCAATGGAAACCTGTGATGTTCACAGACGAGTCTATATTTCCCCCAGGCACTGTGTGATGGACGTCAACGTGTATGGAGATGCCAAATCTTGTCCAGGAAGGTGACCGATTCAGCCAAGGTTTTGTGATGTAGTGGGGTGGCAACAGTATCGTCGTCCGTGGTAATCTTACCGCTGCGGGGTACATCGAGCAAATACTGCTACAGCATGTGTTGGTTGCTGCATACGGTGTTGGCCCTGAATTCGTATTCGTACACGATAATGCCAAGGCTCATGTAGCGCGCATCACCAGAGCTGTCTTGCGAGAATTGGACATTCAAGAGATGGAATGGCCAGCAGTGAGTCCCGACCTTAATCCCGTCGAGCATGTGTGGGATAAGCTTGACAGAAGTGTGTGTGGGCGTCTTGTTTCACCACAGACTCTCCAAGACCTCGAACAGGCTCTCATTGAAGAATGGGTCCTAATACCGCAACGTGACCTCCGTCAACTTATACGGAGCATGCTACATAGGTGCCAGGCTGTGATAAATGCTCGTGGAGGACATACACCAAACTGAAGCTCTCCAACTGTGATAAAAATCCACCCTGGAGGACTGTTGTCACTTTGTATTCGCCCCTATTTGGACATTTCCGTTTGTGTTCTGAAAATGAATGCAAATCCATCAATGTTCTTTTGTATACTTCAACGGTAAAGAATAAAGGTTTAGTTGGTAATATACCTGGGTGTGAGGTATTGTTTGGTGGAGCATGGCATACGTTCAAAAACATGATCCCCTAATTTTTTTGAATGTGTATTAAAAGGGGATATATTCAACACCACCATCGAGTGCCAGAAAAGAGGATCCCTCCACTTAAGGTTGGAAAGAGTTACCTGGACTAAAATAATAATAATAATAATAATAATAATAATAATAATAATAATAATAATGCAGACACAATTAAAATGGGAAGACTACAATTTCATGGTCACCTTCACAGAACGAACAACGACTCGCTAACCAAAAATATTTTTTATTACATTTTTAAATAAAAAAACACCGGTTGGCTGGAGGAAATATGATGGGATCTACAAAGTCTGAAGGTCACAGATGACATCAAAACTAACAGGGTGGTCTTCCAGTGATATATCACTTTTGTGGACTTTCCGCTTTTGCATATTCGAGGTAAGGAACAGAGGCAGGCGATCAGCCGACGTATGAAGTAGTTATATATATATATATATATATTAATTCCTTGTCTTATTTTATATGGCGTGGCTCGGGCTATGAAGCTTTTTGTTATGCCAAACTATCTTATATGTGCTATATTGTACAAACTGCAGAGTATTAAGGTTCCTATTTGCATATAATTAATTATGAAATTAAACTTAAATAATAGTTATAAAAGGAAGACACATTTCTTGACGGTTACTATAAAGAAACATTACATTATATGCTAATTTCTTAGGACCGGAAAGAAAAGAAACGTAGTCTACCATAGTATTAGGTTCTAAGCGATCTATAATTGGCCAAATTCAATAATAATAATAATAATAATAATAATAATAATAATAATAATAATAATAATAATAATAATGTATGTCGGTAAATCTACCAGCACGACGAGTATATGAGCACCTTTAATGATCACCGGACTTAGTTGGACTCTGAACGAAAGCGTTCTGCCGTCTCAGTCACTTAGTCTGGCTGGCCAATAAGATTTTCAATGAAATGCGACCTAAATATTTTTAACGTTGCACTAACACAGCGAAGGTTTTCGGTAACCAAGGATGAGAAAAAGCTAGGATTTTTAAGGTGTCGGCCGTGGTTTCAGTTAAGGTACAGCCCTAGAATTTGTGTGGTGTGAAAATAGGATACCACAGAAAACCGTCTTCAGGGCTGCCGACAGTCGAATTCGAACCCAGCATTTCCCGAACGCAAGTTCACACGCGATTTTAACAGCGTGGCCATCATCATCATCATGATCATCATCATTATCAATCTCATAGCATCATTCAACTAACTTGTGAGAAATAATGCGATGAAAGCGTAGAAAAATCTGAAGGCCCTAACTTTATCATCTGAAAATAAATAAATAAACAAATAAATAAATAAATAAATAAATAAATAAATAAATAAATAAATAAATAAATAATGGCGATCCATGTCAATTGTCTCAGAAAAAAGCGGCCAAATTAGGACTCCTAGTGCTACTTGAGAAAACCAAGTGTTTCACCAACATCGAAGAGGCTAACAGAGAGATGTACCACATGGCTGATGAAAGTGAGAAGGATATGAAAGAAGTAGGGTTGATAGACTTACAAAGCAGACATACAATGTGATAGACCTGAAGAAAGTCCATGGTTTTTTGTAGAAAAAACACCTGGCCAGAGGGAAGGAAGGAGTTGCACCGTGAAAAGATGCGACAATATCGGCCAAAGATCAAAGCCCAAAAGTTGAACATGCGTGGTCCAAAGCAAGCCTACTCCAGAGAATAAATAAATAAATAAATAAATAAATAAATAAATAAATAAATAAATAAATAAATAAATAAATAAAATTTCATGTATTTCCATTTCCTTTTCTTTTCCTTCCTCTTCTGGTCTTTTCTCAATCACTTGGGCTCGATGTGACACGTGTGTTCAAGCTCAGTTTTTCGATCGGATGCTCTTCCTGGTGGCTACGCTATGTGGAGGGATGGATTCACTGTTAGGTGCTTGTAGTGTGGTGTGCTTTTCGTATACGAAGAGTCAAACGAACACAAACCACAGTCTCGAGGCAGAGAAATTGATCAGATGTCGGCTAAAATCTCCTGCACGGCAAAGAATCCAAACTGAGGTTCTCTGATCCGAAGGCCACTACACTGACTATTTAGTCAAGGATCCAGTAAATTTATAAATACATACAGAAAATAACATAAATTTAATCGAGGTAACTGCATCTTCATTATTATACCTTAAAGACTCAAATTCCTTCTGATGTGTACAAAGTTAGTAACATCTGCAATTCAGTTGATAAATTCACTTTCCCAATTTTGCTGGAAATAGTGAGGCTTATTAAAGGTTTCCAATTAGGTGTTTACTAATGGCACGTGCCACGTCAGACACAATTTTGTATGTTAAAATCCCATCCGTAATTCCTCTCATTCACGTTAGTACGCATTATTTCTTAAATGTCATGGCTGTGGGGGACCACCTACGTGTCAGGCCACCATTTTTGAGCAAAGCATCAAGAGCGAAGGTTACACTAATGGTAATAACACATTTAAGGAAAGATCGTTCCAAGAAATGCTACATACTGAATGACAAAACATGCTTGAAGTGATGGAATTAGGGATTATGATGAATGTTTGATGGTGAAGATTAACAAAAAATAAAGTAAGCCATGTTAATGAAAATTAGACGTAAAATTGAAATAAGAAGCTATGAATGAGAACGAAAGAGAAACCTAAAAAATCTACCAAATAGAATGACCCGTGTAAGGTTAAATATCACGAGAGAAAGAGAAACCAACTAAGAAGGAAAGTGGAAGGACCACCCTGGAAGTACGGAAATAAAAACGTCGTTAGCGAAAGGAACTCAAATTGGACGGTTCAGGAATGGAATAAGGGGAGGCATATTAGAGAAGACTTCGTAACCAAAGCTAAGTGAATATTTTTTGTCTGGTATACTAACGTTCCTAATGTTCATTCTTTCCAACTGGGTCAGGGATGTGCTCATTAGGAATGAATATTGTCCTGTATGATAATGCGAGAGGCTTGAAGAAATGTTAACTGAGTTCGATAGAGTGATAATTGAAGGTAGAAAAACTACCTAGTAATAAACAGGACTAAAATAATTCTATTTACAACAATAAGCTCAATTACTGTTCTGAGGTGACGTGTAGGTACGTCCTTCATATCTTTGTGGGAATTTATCAAACCGATACGGACTTCTTTGTAGTACAGGGTCGTCCAATAGAACAACATTTTATTCAGTCAAAAAGTATGTTACATACAATAGATATTGTCAAAAATAAAATGACAGTGTACATACACAAACTAATAACAATATATAATTTTATTATATAAAAAAACTCATTAATTTTGAAATATTCTCGAACTGAGTAAAAGGGATCCATGAGTAACCACTTCTTAAACATATTTATGAATATCGATCGTCTGGTAAAAAAGTGCGACTACTCAAAAAATGATCGATTTTGAGTTATTTATATCATGCTTTTCCATTTTTCAAGCTCTCTCTAGTTGAGTACTGTAATAAGTCGTATCGCTAATCAAAGCCGAACTAAACCGAAAATATTACTGTAGACATGTCTACAATTGTCGTGTTGAATTTTTCACAACTTTGTCTTTCAGGAATATAGTAGTTTTTCCTGTCATTTTTCTGCAGTGGCTTGGAAAGATAAAATAAACAGAAGATTCCTAGAATTCTATGTATACGTAAACTTTCAATCTCATGTAACTCAGAACAAGCTTTCTTAAATTTTTTTACTTTTGAACCAGATGATCGATATATTAGATGGTAGCTTATTAAACATCTCACACGATGTACATCGACATGGTTAACGGACCTCGTAGTCTATTTATGAATATCAATTCTGAGCTTGATTTTGTCTGTTTCTGAGAAGTGCAGTATATGAATGTGTGTGTTCATAACATTCATGACAGAAAGCTTAATAACATAGGCCTACAATGGGTGATCAGAGGGAATTTTGTTACAATACGTAATGCCTTTTCCTGGAGACGTAAAATTTCAGAAATCCGGATGCTGTTTCCCCACAGTAAAATTCCATATTGAAGAATACGGTGAAAGAACGTAAAGTAGACATTTATAAAATATTTACTAGGAACATGATATGTGATAGGTCTCAAGAGTTACGATGCTCTTGATAGTTTACTTAAACTAAAGTCTATGTGAGCATTCCGGTTCAGGTTTAAATCTAAACGTTTTCCCAAACATTTCAATGTTGATTATCGTTATTTAATTGATTTTTGGAAATCAAACACCTGGGATTTTCTCTTGAAATAATCTCCTAACAGCAGGAACGAATTCTGTATGGACATACGAATCGTATATTAACACTCGATGTGGAATAGAATAATTTGGCTTTTTATATTTTTCATTTATTCCCACTACCCTTCACAACAGATGTTGCTTTCACTGAAATACGGAACAAACTGCGTTACGAGACATACTTAGAACCGGTAGTCCCTGCAGGATCCATTCCCTCCCACGCAGTCACTTTCAGCCACCGCCCCAGTTTCAAGGTAATTGATTGACCCAGTAGAACGGATACAAGTGAAGTGAAGCAACCAAACTACATTTAACGCCAGGAAAGGAGAAGGATCGATCGTAGTACATTTCTTACTGAGCGAGTTCGCTACGAGGTGTGGGTCACATAGCTGTGAGCTTGCAGTCATGAGATAGTGGGTTCGAATCCCACTATCGGCAGCCCTGAACATGATTTTTCCATTCCACTATCATACAGAGGAAATGCTGGGGCTACATTTTAATTATTAAGGTCACTATCACTACCTTCCCAGTCCTAGCCTTTTCCTAACCCATCGTTGCCGTAAGATTTATCTGTGTCAGTGCAACATAGAAGACTAAACCTCATTTCATAAAACGATCATTGTGAATCTAGAATTCAATTACTGTATAAGAAAACATTGGTGATAATTTACATTTTGAATCACTCATTAATGCAATTAAATTATATTAACACTAGCTGTAGTACCCGGCGTTGCCCGGATAGTTTTTGAATGTTTACTTTTAATATTTGTATTACCAGTTAGTTGAGTGTGAAGTGAATGCTTATAGAATTCTTTTTGAGATGTTGATTTTACGACTTATCATGTAGTTTTATAGTTATTTAGATGTATCTGACTTCAAGTTTTAGATTATTTAATTATCGAGTAAACATTAATCTCGGTCATTTTATACTATTTACTTTTAAGCCCTTCTCAGCTCCTGCCTCGATGGAGGCTGAACGTGGACTTAAACGCTATCCACAGCGTCACAGGTCGTATCAGCGACACATAAACAATGGATTTCGACATTAATATTGGTTATTTTCCTTATTTTTGCACGTCAGCCCCTCTCATTCCCCAACACCAGCGGGAGCTAGGTGTATCTGACCTCCACAGTAATGTTTTCTATATAGTAAGTCATGTGTATACTAAGTTTGATTGAGAGATATGCTAAAACATACACACATCCTTAAACTCTGTCCCTTTGGACGTTTTCAATTTTTTGCCAGTTCTCATCCGCCTGCCGAGTAGGACTGAGCTTTATCTTAAACGGCATCCAGAGTGTTACAGTTCATCTCAGCGACCCCGAAAACTATGGATTAGACACAAATTTCGGTCATTTTGGTTAATATTTACATTTCGCCCCTACTTTAGAGGCTAGGAGTCTCTTACCCCTAGGGTATATTTCTCCAGACAGTAGGTCCAGTATACACACATGCGTCCATTCTCTCGGTCATTTTCGAAATTTTGTTTTTCACTTTTTCTCACCGCTATGCGAAAGGAGGCAGAATTTTGACTTCTAAAATAATTGGAGCGTTACTATTCATCTCAGCGACCCCGAAAAGAATGGATTCGACACTATTTTCGATTATTTCTACATCTCATCCCGTCGTAGGTGTGGTAGGGTTGTCATACCTCCACACACTTTGTCTCCTGATAATAAGTCATAAGTGACCAAGTTTGTTTGAAATTGTTCCCGTAGTCCCGAAACGTATGGATTCAACACTAATATCGGGCATTTTCAGTCTTAATTACATTTCGTACCCTTATCTAAGGCTTCAAGGGGTGTCTTTCCCCCTTAGTATTTTTTTCAGGTATTAGGTAATATTTGCATTAAGTTCTGCTGACAGTTATACTGGAACGTACAAAAACATCCTTAATCTCGGTCATTTGGATATTTTCTGTTCTTGACTCCTTCTCACCCACCTGGCAATTGGGGATCAACTTGAACTTAAACGACAACCGGAGTGTCACTCCTCATTTAATCGACACCTAAAACCATGGATGTGACATTATTTTCGATTATTTTATATCTAACTCCCTTCCTAACCACTCACTACAAAAGGGGCCTTAATTTGGACTTTAAAAGTCCAGAGTGTCACTATTCACCTCAGCGACCCTAAAAACTGTGGATTCGACACTAATTACGATTATTTTTATATATCACCCCCCTTGCCCCCCACCCTAAAGGAGGCTGAACTTGAAATTAAGAATTTCCCGGGATGTCACTGTTCATCTAAGCGACCCTGAAAAGTATGGATTCGACTCTATTTTCGTTTATTTTTATATATGACCCCCCTTGCCAATAATGGTTCCTGGGGTGTCTTATCCCCACGTGGTTTGTCTCATGATACTAAAAATCCGGAGTGTCGCTATTCACTTTGGCGACCCCGAAAACTACGTATTCGACACAATTTTCGATTACATGTATATATCACTTCCCCCTAGCCCCAACGCCAAAGGGTCTGAACTTGGACTTTAAAAAATTGGAGTGTCACTATTCATCTCAGCAACCCCAAAAAAGTATGTATTCCACACTACTTTGATGATTTTCATATCTCAAGCCCCCCGCCCCCACCCCTAATGGTTCCTGGGGTGTCTTATTCCCACGTGGTTTGTCTCCCGATATGAAAATTCCGGAGTGTTACTATTCACCTCGGCGACCCCGAAAACTGTATATTTGACACTAAATACTATTATTTTTATATCTCAACCCCCTTGCTCCCCGTCCCAAAGGGGATGAACTTGGACTTTAAAAAATCCCGGGGTGTCACTATTCATCTAACCGACCCCAAAAGGATGCATTCGACACTACTTTCGATGATTTTTATATCGCACCCCTTCGCCCCCCGCCCCTATGGGTTCCAGGGGTGCCCTACCCCCACGTGGTTTGTCTCCTGATAGTAAAAATCTGGAGTGTCAGTATTCATCTCAGCGACCCCGAAGAGTACTTGACATTCTTTTCGATAATTTTTATACATCACTCCCCCCTTGTCCCCCACCCTAAAGGGGGCTGAACTTGGAATTTAAAAATTCCCGGGTTGTCACTATTCACCTAAGCGACCACGAAAAGTATGGACTCGACACTATTTTCGATTATGTGTATATATCACTCCCCCCCTCGCCCCCACCACAAAAGGGGCTGAACTTGGACTTTTAAAAATTCGGAGTAGAACTATTCATCTCAGCGACCCCGAAAAGTATGGATTCGACACTATTTTCGTATTTTTATATATGACCCCCCTCACCCCCCGCCCCTAAGCGTTCCTGGGGTGTCTTACCCCCACGTGGTTTGTCTCCTGATACCAAAAATCCGGAGCGTCGCTATTCAGTTTGGCGACCCCGAAAACTATGTATTTGACACTATTTTCGATTATTTGTATATATCACTCCCCCCCTCGCCCCCACCCTAAAAGTTGGCTGAACTTGGACTTTTAAAAAAATCGGACTGTCACTATTCATCTCAGCGACCCCGAAAAGTGTGGATTCGACACTATTTTCGTTTATTTTTATTTATGACCCCCTCGCCCCCCGCCCATAAGGGTTCCTGGCGTGTCTTACCCGCACGTGGTTTGTCTCCTGATACTGAAAATCCGGATTGTCGCTATTCACTTTGGCGACCCGGAAAACTATGTATTCGACACTATTTCCGATTATTTATATATATCGCTCCCCACTCGCCCCCACCCCAAAGGGGCTGAACTTGGACTTTAAAAAAAATTGGAGTGTCACTATTCATCTCAGCGACCCCGAAAAGTATGGATTCGACACTATTTTCATTTATTTTTTTATATGACCCCCCCCCCGCCGCTAAGGGTTCCTGGTGTGTCTTACCCCCACGTGGTTTGTCTCCTGATAATGAAAATCCTGAGTGTCGCTATTCACTTTGGCGACCCCGAAAACTATGTATTCGACATTATTTTCGATTATTTGTATATATCACTCCCCCCTGGCCCCCACCCCAAAGGGGCTGAACTTGGACTTTAAAAAAAATTGGAGTGTCACTATTCATCTCAGCGACCGCGAAAAGTATGGATTCGACACTATTTTCATTTATTTTTATACATGATCCCCCTCGCCCCCCTCCGCCCCCAGGGGTGTTTGGGATGTCTTACACCCACGCGGTTTGTCTCCTGATACCAAAAATCCGGAGTGTCGCTATTCACTTTGGCGGCCCCGAAAACTATGTATTCGACATTATTTTCGATTATTTATATATAACACTCCCCCCTCGCCCCCACCCCAAAGGGGCTGAACTTGGACTTTAAGAGAATTGGAGTGGCACTATTCATCTCAGCGACCCCGAAAAGTATGGATTCGACACTATTTTCATTTATTTTTATATATGACCCCCCTCGCCCCCCCGCCGCTAAGGTTTCCTGGGGTGTCTTACCCCCACGTGGTTTGTCTCCTGATACAAAAAATCCGGAGTGTCGCTATTCACTTTGGCGACCCCGAAAACTATGTATTTGACACTATTTTCGATTATTTGTATATATCACTCCCCCCTCGCCCCCACCCGAAAGGGGGCTGAACTTGGAACTTTTAAAAATATCGGAGTGTCACTATTCATCTCAGCGACCCCGAAAAGTATGGATTCGACACTATTTTCGTTTATTTTTATTTATGACCCCCCTCGCCCCCCGCCCCTAAGGGTTCCTGGCGTGTCTTACCCCCACGTGGTTTGTCTCCTGATACTGAAAATCCGGAGTGTCGCTATTCACTTTGGCGACCCCGAAAACTATGTATTCGACATTATTTTCGATTATTTGTATATATCACTCCCCCCTCGCCTCCACCACAAAGGGGGGCTGAACTTGGACTTTAAAAAAATTGGAGTGTCACTATTCATCTCAGCGACCCCGAAAAGAATGGATTCGACACTATTTTTATTTATTTTTATATATGACCCCCGCCCCCAGGGGTGTTTGGGATGTCTTACCCCTACGCGGTTTGTCTCCTGATACCAAGTCATAAGTGTATCAAATTTGGTTGAAATCGCTCCAATGGTTTGGGAGGAGATGTGGTACAAACCCACCCACCCACCCACCCACCCACATACATACAATGACTTTTATATATATATAGATAACTTACTCGGCAGCAACCTTCAAGAAGTACGTATATATGGCACGTCCTCCATCTCTAACAACGTCGATATTTACTTTCTCAACTGTGCAAAGAATGTTCTGAAATTGTATTAATTGTTTTTTCTCTGTTATGGCCTTTTTTCAGTTACCTGGAGTTGGCGCTTTATATGGATTCAGCTCTGTTTTATGGTTGGATGCCTTTTCTGACGTCAACCTTACGAAGAGAGATGTATTCACTTTTGCATGCTTGTGTAGTGGCTCGTACAGTGATGTTTTATGTGTATATGCAGATGTGTATTGAGACCAACACAAGTACAGGGACCCAGTTCTCGAGCTGGATAAATTAACTATACGGACTTAAAATCCATTGACCGGGTGGGAATCGAACCTGGGGCTCTCTGGAAAAAAACTACTATAAAGTTTGTCATATCCATGACTTGATCTAACTGTACTGTTCTTAAAACTTGTAATTCCTCAAAAACGAACTGAACAAGTGTATGTGTTTCAAGATGTATTCTGTCAAATAGATCTCTTCTTCTGGACAAATTTCTTCATATCGTTTCCTCTCACCAACTAGATGCTGTATATCTTCATTTGTGATCTCATCTTCTGCAACACCACATATCAAAGACTTTAATTCACTTTCTTTCTACGCTAGTTGTTGCCTATACTTCACGCTCCACTCCCCCCCCCCCCCAAAAAATACAATATGCATGTCTGTGTTTCAAGTTAGTATTTTTTCTTAAGAAAGGCCTTCTTGCTAGACCTATTCCGCATTGCATGTCCTTACCTGTGGCATAGTTACTGTAGTCATCTACTATAGAAGTAAAAATATTCGTCTACTTCCTTAAAGATTTCGACTCCTAATCCAATATTTCTTGCATCCACTGACTTCATTCGACTGCATTCCGTTACCTAATTTTGGATTTACGCATTTTACTCTTATACTCCTTCCCCACGACCGCGTCCATACCATTTACCAAATTCTGCAGATCATCTACAGGTTCAAGCAAATTATTACATAAGTCCGTTAGGACTACTTAGAGCCGCGCATTTGCCCCTCTTTGCGCCCTCATTTATCCAATCCTTTTGCTGTGGGTTTCTGTTCTGTCTTCAGATTAGGTTGTTCCACTCTTCTCCTTTGGTCCTTACTCTTGGTCAGCTTGCCATTCTTGAATTTTGGATCTGAATATTATCCATTTTTTGTGTGCATCTTCTGGCGCAATTACTGCCGTTTTTAAAGATAGGTTTTGATTTCGCCAAACCATTTCATTGTCTCTGTTTTGGCTTTACTCTTGTTTTTACAGAATTCGACTATTTGTTTTGTAAGTCTGTCTGAGGTCCGCCTCTGATTATCTGCCATCCCCGGAGGCCCGGCTTCGATTCCCAGCTCTGCCACAAAATTTGAGAAGTGGTACGAGGACTGGAACGGGGTCCACTCAGCATCGGGAGGTCAACTGAGTAGAGGGGTGTTCGATTCCCACCTCAACCATCCTGGAAATGGTTTTCCGTGGTTTCCCACTTCTCCTCCAGGCAAATACCGGAATGGTACCTAACTTAAGGCCGCAGCCGATTCCTTCCCTCTTCCTTGTCTATCCCTTCTAATCTTCCCATCCCCCCACCAAGGCCCCTGTTCAGCATAGCAGGTGAGGCCACCTGAGCGAGCTACTGATCATTCTCCCCAGTTGTATCCCCCGATCCAATGTCTCACGCTCCAGGATACTGTCCTTGAGGCGCTGGAGGTGGGATCCCTCACTGAGTCTGTGGGGAAAATCCAACCCTGGAGGGTAAGCATATTAAGAAAGAAGAAAGTCTGTCTGGGACCATTCTTTTTAATATGTCCATATAATATTAACCTGCGTTTCCTAAAGTCACTGTGAATTACTTGTGTATTGTTTGATTTTCTGTTTGCCTCTGAGCTGTGTTGTCCACAATGCCTAGAATGTTTCTTATGATTGGGCGTTCATTTTTTCTCTGTGTTTTCAATATCTGGTTTTCTGTTCGAACTTAGTGTTTCTGATCCATAAGGACATGACTATATTCTAATGTATTAGTTTTGTGTACTTGGAGATACGTTTTTGTTGTAGATATTTTGGGCAGGTCGATTTGCAATTTCCATTTCTTGGCATCTTATTTCGTTTGCGTTTGCTTGGAGTCCATTATTTAAATTGTGATACTAGGCCTCGATTTCAAACGATACATTAGTATTGTAACCCTGATGTTTTGATATAAAATCTAGTGAAATAGGTTTGTAGAGCGCCAAATTCCATTCGAATGATCAAAAATTCATTTTCGGTATAAAGTGTTTTACAGTTCTACAGTGCATATATGAATTTCAGCAAGTTGTTCCGAGCCACCTAGTTATTTTTCATCAATTAATTCGCCAAAATGATTATCACCATCTGGTGTACGGCTCAATTAGGTAAATGGTGAGCGTAATGGCCTTCTGTTCGAAGCGTCCTCGTGTTCGATTACCGGGCGGATCGGGGATTTTTATGTTAAGTTGTAAACGTAAATGCAAGCCTCAGGATGTAGGGGTTGAGTGCCTGTCGTCTACCCTGGACATCGAGGGTGGGATTCGGGAATCGTTCTAGACGTTAATCCTGGACTTAAGGCTGGAATGGTGTTAATTTAGCCTCTTGAGGTGAACTAACGTGGGGTCTGATATGAAAGGCAGAAAGAAAGACAACCAGTGCGATTGAGAAAGTCGTGATACTGAGCATGTGGCATTCCAATAGCGGTAGTTCGTCTAATTGGGAAGAAGTCGTCTGCAATGGGCTGTAAGTGCTGCAAGATTGTGGTTGTGGTAGAGATAAATATATACGAGACTATTATCAGTAATAAATCATATCTTGTACGTTCAAATTAATTTCATTCTGTACCACCCTTTTACAACCTAACAAATTTCCCATAAAATTTGCGATTACCCATCTTGTGCTCGTTAAAACATTCCAGGGTGGAATAGTCTGAATGAAATATGGACTTTTCAGTTAAAATAAATCAACAAGAAATACAGTATATTAAGAAATAGGCATCTCAATCGAGAAATATGGTCATTAAACGTCTATTTGGAGCACCTAATTATACAGTAGAATGAAGGACAACTATAAGCAGTAGGATTGTGAATATAGAGAAAAAAATAACTAATGTGAGACGGACAAAAGTTAATCTAGCATGGAAGTGTAGAAGGAAGTGGAGGAATGAAGAAAGAGACGAGAGTTAATTCAAGAGAGGAAAATTAAATTCATACATCATATAGGCTATTAACAGAGGAAGATTTTGGAAGTAATTTTAGAAGGAAATATTGTGCGGAGGAAAATGAATAACGAAGACCGAGAAAGGAATACAATGTTCTATATAAAACTCACCACATTACTAGCCACCATAAAAATACGCAAGTGAATGCATCCCTCCATGCAGGGCTGGCATCAAGACGAAAATCCGGTTATAAAACTGGGCCAAATCAAAATCGGTTGCTCACCCAAATAAGCTGGGGAAAAAGAGCAGGAATTATTATTATTACTATTATTATTATTATTATTAGTATTATTTGTAACCTAGAGCCGTTATAAATAAGCATATACCGAGCTCGATAGCTGCAGTCGCTTAAGTGCGGCCAGTATCCAGTATTCGGGAGATAGTAGGTTCGAACCCCACTGTCGGCAGCCCTGAAAATGGTTTTCCGTGGTTTCCCATTTTCACACCAGGCAAATGCTGGGGCTGTACCTTAATTAAGCCCTTTCCTGTCCCATCGTCGCCGTAAGACCTATCTGTGTCGGTGCGACGTAAAACAACTAGCAAAAAAAAAAAAGCATACCATTGAGACAGCACGCTGGTTGTCACACGGTTCTCAATTACTATGTAAAGTATACAGGGTTACTGATCAGAATGTCTCTAGCAACAAATCATCCTTTACTGATATTCTAGAAGGGGTCCTTGCTGCACGTGCTGAGACTTTACGAACCAATTACAGCCGAACAGAAAGCGCACGGCGCGCTTGCACTAAGAATACCACATAAATCGTTCTCGCTAGATTTGTATACGGATACTGTCGGTACCTCCACTCCTTATTCTCAAATTGTCTTCTAAGTGTATTGTAATGGCGATTGACATAGTGGATACGGAAATTTACGTCTTCCTTTGTCGCCTGTATGCCTTGTGTTCTTGCTCTGTCTCGCCTGCAGCAGATCAAAGGCCCAGCTCATGGTCCTGGGTCCACACTGTCTTGTAATTGCTGGCCATTGTCAGGCTCGTGTACTACAATGTTGGAAAGCAAAAGAGGAGGCTTGTACCTTTGTGTTCTAAACATCACTAAACATGAGGGCACGTCGCTTTCAAGAGTCCAGCTACCAGCTGGAAGTGTGCCGGACAATGCTTCCATTTGTACCACCTGTGTTGTCCTCCATGACACTTATCACATTTTCAAGAGTTCAGCGCCTACTTTTCTAAGAAAACGAGGAAACAATATGCTAGCTCGTGTGGTAGCTCTCTTCTGGAGTATTCTTCTGTGGGTTTTATGTTGAACATGGCCGGGTCTGGAACTCCACACTGGACGAGTTACGGATCATTACATCGAGCTCCTTGGTAAAAAGCAGTAGGCCTGTAAGAAATATTAGCATCAAAATTATTATTACAATTATTGGTATCTTTTTTATTATTAATATTATTATCATATTTCTAATACAGTTGTAATAATTTTATAGATAGTTTTTTTAATGATTTATATACCGATACTGTTAATTATATCAGTTTCATGTATTTGTCAATCTTGACTTAGTGTAAGAGAAGGCATTATAGGATTAACTACGCCAAGTAAAACGACGCATAACTTTCTTAAAGTAGAGCAACAGAGAAATCAGCATGTATAAACCCTAATCTATTGACTCATTACTGAATATGTACCTGAATATTCTCCAGTAATTTCCGTTTTCATCTTCCTTTCATGACCGTGACACGCAATCTGGGTCAATAATTGCAATACCTCTACATCATACATCTGCCTTAAGTAATTCTTTCCTTGCGTCGGTCGGGGCTAGAATATAGAATGCTGTATCCCCTGAAATTACAAATTCTTCCGTACTAATTACTTTCAAAAGGCAGTCTAAGGATTTCCTCTCGAATACGTAGGCCATGTTATATGGTTACGTGTGAATGTGCGAGTGACTGTGCTTTCGCTCCCGTAAAGCAAAGTTGGTCTGAAAACAGAAATGTCTGGGAGCTGACTCCCTTCTTACAGAATACTGTTGATCGCAACTGCGAGCTCACTGCATTAGCTTTACTACACCTTGATTCAATCTCACTTACTAAATTAACATCATGTGAGAACACACAACCAAAATACTTGAAATAGTTTTATAAACTACTGTTATATTGTACGAATTTCACGTAGAATAGGTAATATTAAATTAATTATGCTCATTCTAGACTTAGGATGTAGATATTTTAGTTTTAGTCTATACTGAGTTATTATATTTATTAAATTTGAACATATATAATGTTTTCAGTATCAAGCCGCATTATGTGGATAAGTGCAAAGAGACGACCAAGAGCTCTAACTTTGCCATAGATAAATAAATAAATAAATAAATAAATAAATAAATAAATAAATAAATAAATAAATAAATAAAAAAATAAATTCGATCATTATCATTAGACTGTTATGCCTTTCAGCGTTCAGTCTTCAAGCCTCTGTGGATGTACAAAACGTCGCCACAATCCTCTATTTGCAACTAGTGCTGTGGCCTCGTTTAGTTCTATACCCCTTATCTTTAAATCGTTAGAAACTGAGTCTAACCATCGTCGTCTTGGCCTACCTCTACTTCTCTTACCCTCCATAACAGAGTCCATTATTCTCCTAGGTAAACTATCCTCCTCCATTCGCCGCACATGACCCCACCACCGACGCCGGTTTATGCGTGCAGCTTCTTCCATCGAGCTCATTCCTAAATTAAACTTTATCTCATCATTCCGAGTAACCTCCTGCCATTGTTCCCACCTGTTTGTACCAGCAATCATTCTTGCTACTTTCATGTCTGCTACTTCTAACTTATGAAAAAGATATCCCGAGTCCACCCAGCTTTCGCTCCCGTAAAGCAAAGTTGGTCTGAAAACAGAAATGTCGGGGAGCTGACTCCCGTTTTACAGAATACTGTTGATCGCAACTGCGAGCTCACTGCATTAGCTTTACTAAACCTTGATTCAATCTCACTTACTAATTTACCATCCTGGGAGAACACACAACCTAAATACTTGAAATAATTAACCTGTTTTAGTTTTGTATCACCAATCTGACATTCAATTCTGTTGAATTTCTTACCCACTGACATCAGTTCAGTCTTCGAAAGGCTAATTTTCATACCATACTCATTGCACCTATTTTCAAGGTCCGAGATATTAGACTGCAGGCTTTCGGCACAATCTGCCATAAAGACCAAGTCGTCAGCATAGGCCAGACTGCTTACTACATTTCCACCTAACTGAATCCCTCCCTGCCATTTTATACCTTTCAGCAGATGATCCATGTAAACTACGAACAGGAAACGTGAAAGATTACAGCCTTGCCTAACCAATGTAAGTACCCTGAACCAAGAACTCATTCTGCCATCATTTCTCACTGAAGCCCAATTGTCAATGTACCGGGCGGTACACCTCCACGCCGCTAATTTAAAATGTGCGCCAGTTGAAACTCCTCTGCTGGAGGAAGTCTGAACTTTATTGACGGTATTAATTTTCAAGTTTCTCAGAAGATGTCACTACCTGGACATTTTAGAGTTTTTGAACTGTGTCATTTTCGACGTATTTTTGTTTCGCTTGTAGAAAGAAGTGTGAACTTTCTCTTCTAGAGGACACTACTGAAGATCAACAATACTGCACCCTAGTGCGGAGTGAAAGAACTGTTTTTTTTGGAGAAAATTTTTATTTCAAAAGTTTGTTTCTTGGTAAATTTCTTTCTGTTATTGTTTAAGTTGGCTGTATACCCCTCTCTTTCCCCTTGTTTTGTATTTAACCAATCCCGAATTTCTTTTATTAATTTCTGACCAATCAGAGGTATCTTCCCCCAACTTGAATATGTTGCTGTATCCTACCCAATAAAGAGTTTGTGGGAGGGTGTTTTCATTCCCCTAACGCCTCGAACCTTCCGCGAGAGGATATAAACTGCTGATTTTAGGGTCTCCGGGCCACTTCTGTTCCATCTTTCAGTGTGTAAAGTACATAGCAGGGGGCGGGAAGCGCCTCTTTCTTCGGCAGCGGTCAACAACAAGGTAATGGCCAATTAATAACTTCTTTCTTTGCTAGCTCAGCAGTTTAACTCTCGGGGCGGGTCCGAAGTTTTTCCATTATGTAACCTTCCTTAAAAATGTAAAGAAACTTGTATCTATTCTATCTTTTAAACTACGTATTGGGATAGAGAGTGCGTAACCCTCTCGAGCTCCCACTCATATTGTTTTGAGGTGAACTTATTTTCTCAACCTATTCTTCCTTAACATTATGTAAATTTGTTCTTTTCTAAAGTCACCTCTGTAGTATGGGATTAGCCCTTGCATTAGTGGCCTAGAGCCAGATTATGTTTTAAAAAAACAAAGTGTATTAGGAGTGCAGATCGCCTCCTCTCAAATTGTTATTTTGGAGGTCATGTAATTACCCCTTTTCATTTAATAGACCTCAGTAGGTTGGGTATTTTACCCCTGCGTCTATGTCCAGTGAGGACAACTTGAAGGTGGAGTTTGGTGTGGCCTTTGAGAGGCTTAAAGTTGAGAGCATGTGGCTCTTTTTCGAAAATTGAGTGTTGGATGCCTCGTGGAGGCTTTTCGGTGTAATTTGGAGCAAGTGCTCCTGAGCATGAATGGGGTTTTCTGCCCCTCTGTTAATACTCATTTTGAAGTAAGGTTGGGCTGATTGCCCAAGCATTGTGAAGTCAGGGCTCGAAGCCCAAATTCTGTAAATATTGTAATTACCCTTTTGACTTGCTATTCTGTACCTGCCATGTTTGTTATTTCTTTATTTTAAAAAGAAAATATAACCTTGTTAAATTTTACATTAACTTTGATTCCGTAGTTTGAGACCCGTTCACGCCCGCACCTTCTTTCACCTCTACCTACCACTAAAACACGGTAACAGTCAACATAAATGCCTTGATTGATTTTAATAATCTACCTTTAATTCCATACTACCCCAGTATGGCGAACACCTTTTCCCTCGATACCCTGTCATATGCCTTCTCTAGATCTACGACACATAAACACAACTGCCTATTCCTCTCGTAGCATTTTCCAGTTACCTGGCGCATACTGAATATCAGATCCTGACAGCCTCTCTGTGGTCAGAAACCACACTGGTTTTCATCCAACTTCCTCTCAACCACTGATCGCACCCTCCCTTCCAAGATGCCAGTGAATACTTTGCCTGGTACACTAATCAGTGAGATACCTCGATAGTTATTGCAATCCTTCCTGTTCCCTTGCTTATAGATAGGTGCAATTACTGCTTTTGTCCAATCTGAAGGTACCTTACCAACACTCCACGCTAATTTTACTACTCTATGAAGCCATTTCATCCCTGCCTTCCCACTATACTTCACCATTTCAGGTCTAATTTCATCTATTCCTGCTGCCTTATGACAATGGAGTTTATTTACTATCCTTTCCACTTCCTCAAGCATAATTTCACCAACATAATTTTCCTCCTTCCCATGAGCTTGGCTGTTTGCAACACCACCATGATGATTTCCTTTTACATTGAGAAGATTTTCAAAAAATTCCCTCCACCTCTCCAGTGATTCCCTGGCATCTATTATGAGTTCACCTGAATTACTCAAAACACTGTTCATTTCCTTTTTCCCTCCCTTCCTAAGATTCTTTATTACTGCCCAGAAATATTTCCCTGCTGCCTGACGTAGCCTTTCCAGGTTATTACCAAAGTCTTCCAACGACTTAATTTTGGATTCAACAACTATTTATTTCGCTCTGTTTCCTTCATCTACGAACAAATCCCTGTCTGCCTCGGCCCTTGTTTGGAGCCATTTCTGATAAGCCTTCTTTTTACGTTTACAAGCTGCTCTCACTTCATCATTCCACCAAGATGTTCGCCTTTTCCCATCTTTACACACAGTTGTTCCTAGGCATTCCCTTGCTGTTTCTACTACAGAATCCCTGTATGCCACCCATTCATCTATATCCTGAACCTGCTAACTGTCTACTGTTCGAAACTTCTCACTAATAATATCCATGTACTTCTGTCTAATTTCCTCGTCCTGGAGATTTTCTACCCGTATTCGTTTGCAGACAGATTTCACTTCCTCTACTCTAGGCCTAGAGATACTTAGTTCACTACAGATCAGATAGTGGTCTATGTCATCGAAAAATCCCCGGAAAACTCGCACATTCCTTTCAGATTTCCTGAATTCGAAGTCAGTTAAGATATAGTCTATTATGGATCTGGTACCCCTAGCCTCCCATGTGTAGCGGTGAATAGCCTTATGCTCGAAGAATGTATTCGTAACTGCTAAACCCATACTAGCACAGAAGTCCAGCAAACGCTTCCCATTCCCATTAGCTTCCATATCTTCCCCACATTTACCAATCACCCTTTCGTATCCTACAGTTCTATTTCCAACTCTCGCATTAAAATCGCCCATTAGCACTATTCTATCCTTGCTGTTGACCCTGTCCACGATGTCACTCAATGCTTCATAAAACTTGTCAACTCCATCCTCATCTGCACCCTCACATGGTGAATACACTGAGACAATTTTCGTCCTGATTCCTTCAACTGACAAATCTACCCACAACATTCGCTCATTTACGTGCCTAACAGAAACTACGTTGCGTGCAATGGTATTCATGATAAACAGCCCTACCCCAGATTCTGTCCTTCCCTTTCTAACACCCGTCAAGTACACTTTATAATCTCCTATCTCTTCCTCATTATCTCCCCATACCCGAATATCACTTACTCCTAGCACATCGAGATTCATCCTCTTAGCTGACTCAGCCTGTTCTACTTTCTTTCTTCCATAAGCCCCATTAATATTGATAGCTCCCCATCGAATTCCATTTCGTTCGCCAAGTTGTTTCCAAGGAGTCCCTCGCCTGTCAAATGGGAGTGGGACTCCATTACTCCCATAGGTCCGAGGCTTGCTTAAAAGGTTCTGAGCTCGGTAAATTCATGAAGCAGGATGCTACCCTGCTACACATAGTCCAAGTGAGGATCTCTCCTCTAACGGGTTATGGACCACCGGTGGATTGTATAGTCTTAGCCGCCTGAGCACAAGGAGGGCCACGACTCAGAGTACGTCCGAGATGCCCACTCCCATTCCATAGCCCATGGTTCACGAACGAGGACGTGACTAAAGTAAGACTTTGTTTTATCCATGACTGACAGTAAGGAAGCTGTTGAGGTATGGATATTGCTGAATAATGAAACAGAGCAGGACTCATGCGTCCGAATGTTATGAAAAGTGTGTTCACAGGGCCATTCGTGCAGAATTAGAACTTCGTGGTCCAGTGCGGAAAGCAATGGCAGAGTACAACAGTTCGTCTCATGTTGGCACTGTTACGCTTTCCGTACAACTGCTTACTTTTGGTGGTGCTGTTCAAGGATTCTATCAGCCTCCGGGCTGATGACAGACAGATAGACTTCGATTTCGTCTCAGATTAGGTAAAAAAATTAGTTGAAAGTAGGCTTATTTCAATTTTGATTTGTCTGTCAATTTGTTTATTCACTCATTATTTATTTTAGTTATATTTTTGTTTGCTTGTTTGTTCATTTGTTTGTTTATTCGTCTCATTGTTTTTTGTTTGTTTGTTTGTTTGTTTACTCGTGGTGATATAACAGGGAAACGACAAAACTGAATTTTTCTAAACTCGGTACATAAGTTTAGTGGTAGCTGGAGTGAGCACTATGCTATATACAGTATCATTGAAAAGGCGTACTCCTGTTTAGGAAAAAGGCTGCTTCAAATAGGATATAGGTACATATTGGGGCGATTATGGACTTAAACTGAAGAGGAAATAAGAGAGTTGTTTTTAAACCAATGCTAGCAGTTGCTGTACTAGAATCCTGACCTTGACCTTGACCTTGACCGGATAATATAATCCTCGCTAGGAATAGCACGTCTGCACGCGTGCTGTGTACTCAGGCTAGGGCAATACGATGTAGACCGCCCCAAAACAAAGCTCAGTGCGCACTTTGGTTCGCGGAATTAAAATGTGCTTGTTTAACGTAACTTTAGAACAACTAACTAGCTGATGTACCCGTGCTTCGCTACGGAATTCTACATTGTATACAGAATTCTAGGCTAGGTAGTGTACACGTAGTGAGCAAGATTGTATTAAATTGCATAGCTCTTAACGTTACCCTAGAAACGCGACGGGGAAGTCACCAAACGTCTTTTCACATACGAAGACTGTGTTAGGGAATTTTCATTGTAATGATAGGCCCGTTTGCCTACCATCATTCACCACCAGGTTGGGGAGTTTTCATTATAATGGCAGACACTCACTCTCCACCAGCCATTTTACATCCTCAGAAAGACTGTCTTAGTAGTTTTTCCAACTGAAATGAACATAGGTCATTGCAATGACGTCAGTAGGAATGGCGCGATTAAAAGCAATACTTTCATATGAAATACTCCATCAAATGAAAGACCACACACTTTCTCACTTTTAGCGAACAGTACTATGCTGGAATTCCAGAGCTGGAATGACCATGTCGCAGACAGTTCTGATCCGTGAACACTCTTCGTCTTTTTTCTGCGGTGCGGGGGGGGGGGGAGTGGGGGGAAGGCGAATAGTGGAGAGTCCCAGGGCAAAAACTATGCCTTTTTACTAATCTGTTTCCGAGGAGTACCCGATGAGTCGGAAAATCTCAATTCACTACAATCGCAACGGAAAAAACTTTTTTCCTCCAAGCCACTGCTAATTTGGAATTAAATGAATGTAGAATTTAATAAAAGTGAAGAGGAAGAAGCTTTTCTTAAGAAACGGCTCTTTTCAGGGTTGTCTTTCGAGTTATTTAGTGAATTGTGGTGCTACAATTTGAAATAGGTTTAAATAGTAATTCTAGACCAGGTGATACTACTACTATATTTGGAAATAGGCTTAAATAGTAATTCTAGACCAGGTCATACTACTACTACTACTACTACTACTACTACTACTACTACTAAGTGAGCCTCTGTCGTAAGTGTGCATACAGCTCATTCAAAACAACCCGTCAGAGTAGGGATCGAATAACTGGAATACTATGATGAACCAGTGTGTTACGTACCTGCAGTATCAGAAAATGTATGAACCAGAGGAAAATGAAAATTGAAACCTACAACCTGTTTTCCAATCATTGGCCGGGTGAGGGATGTAATAAATGAAGCATATATATAGGCTGTTAGTACGATGGGGTCACCACTCCCAGTGATACATTAATGACTGGCAGATGCTATGAAATGAGAATGGAGAATGTTGCTGGAATGAAAGATGACAGGGAAAACCGGAGTACCCGGAGAAAAACATGTCCCGCCTCCGCTTTGTCCAGCACAAATCTCACATGGAGTGACCGGGATTTGAACCACGGTTACCGGTGGTGAGAGGCCGACGCGCTGCCGTCTGAGCCACGGAGGCTACATGAACCAGAGGAATGGCATGCTAAAGAAGACAGTTTTCCTACTCCCCAGCTATATCCCGCCAATGTTCAGTCGGGCTGTTATACTCGGTACGCAGTGGTGTAATCCCATCTATTGGAGTTGAGCGGGACCATAAGAAACGAAGACCATCACAACAAACAATGGTCAATGTAAAGTTATTGTTGATCAGTAACAAACAATGGTCAATGTAAAGTTATTGTTGATCAGTGTTATGCGCTTTCGATATTGTAGGCCTTCTGAAATACCACTCCTATCATAGTTGGTACAGTAAAACTGAATGAAACATAAATGATCAGAAATTGTATTGTCTATAACTTTTGTTATATAGTACTTTTCGATAGCACCAATAACATAGGTACCGGTATTTAAAAATTAAATTTTAGGCGCCTTGCCCTAAACTACCATTTTATCTCGGGCGAATAAAATTATTTACAGCCTAGACTGTAGTTTCTTATTCCCTGACTCTATATAGCGGATTTCATTAAATTCTGTTGACCCATTTTATCGTGGCTAGGCGTTGATATGGACTTAGCAACAAAACTACAAATTCATTAATATCTGTGTTATTAGAGCCGGTACGGTAAAAATGTATAAGACATAATTGATTGGAAATTGAATTCTATATAACTTTAGTTATATAGTATTTATCGATAGGACCACTAATAATATAAATATTCGAGAATTAATTTTAAGGCCTTCCCCTAAACTACCATTTCACTCGGCGTGAATAAAATTATTTAATAGCCTAGATTGTAGCGGCTCATCTCCCAACTTTACATACAGATTTTCATTAAATTCTCTTCAGCCGTTTTCTCGTGATGCGTGTACAGACAGACAGACAGGCAGACAGACAGACAGACAGACAGACAGACAGACAGACAGACAGACAGACAGACAGACAGCTAGACAGACAGACAGACAGACAGACAGACAGACAGACAGACAGACAGACAGACAGACAGACAGACAGACAGACATAAATTACGGAAAAGTAAAATTACATTTTCTTGTTACTATGGACATGACCGATACAGAAATACCATTCTTTTCAAATTCTGAGCAATGTACAGACAAAACTCTTATTTTATATATATATAGATATACGCAACGTACTGAATGCTTAGTGGCCCCAATCCCTAACTACCTACAAGCTCTGATCTCGCTCCAATGGACTTCTCCTTCTTTCGGGGATACTTTACAGCAATGACATGTTTATGGTGAGAATTTACCTGATTTGGTGCATATCAGACAAAGGATCAGTGCTGCCATTGCAACTGCCACTCCAGACATGTCCCAGTATACAAGGCAGGTAACTGATTATCGAATCGATGTTTGCCATGCTACTAATGGAGCACATGCAGAAATGCATTGCGATATGCCAAAAAAGTTTCCGTCTTTACCCTTCAGTTTCATACCATAATCACCACAATATGTTTATCCCACTTAAAACAGTATTTTAAAAAATATGGATATCCTTTTTCGATTACCATGAATTATATGATTAGTATACGGTGGCGTAGCAGTATTAAGGTGTCCAAAAATAGGAAATGTCAAATTTGTTCCTTAATATACCCTGTATTGTGTCCTACTCCATGGCTAAACGGTTAGCATGCTGGCCTTTGGCCACAGGGGTCCCGGCAGGGTCGGGAATTTCAACCATAATTGGTTAATTCCGCTGGCTCGGGAACTGGGTGTATGTGTCATCTTCATCACCATTTCAAACTCATCACGACGTGCAGGTCGCCTACGGGAGTCAAATTTAAAGACCTGGATCTGGCGAGCCGAACTTGTCCCCAGCCACTTCCGGCACTAAAAGCCATACGCCATTTCATTTCATTTACCTGTATTGAAAGACGTAAAGTTTTGCACAAAAAAAAAAAAAAAAAAAAAAAAAAAAAGATTTTCGACCTTTCTCCGTTTTTAGAGTACGAGAAATTACAAGGGCGATAGTTCACGATTATCACTTTTTTTTTACAAATTCCCAAATATTTGCGAAAAATATTAGTTTTTTTCCAAAATGTGTATTTAACACGACTAATAGAAAACCAAATTTTCAATCTCTTATGTTTTGTACGTTTAACTTTCGAGCAATAATACTGAATATATTCATGCATTTATATTTTAATGCTATGTTCCACGGCGGTGAACATCGCTGATGTGGAGGCTGTGTGGTGGACCCGCTCTTGCACCACGGACGGGCGACAATATCTATATTACCAATATTTACTACTTCGAAAGATCTGATTAACTTTGACGTGCCAATAAATCGCCACACTATAGAACATAGATTCTGATACTTCAAATTTTTACTTTTAATTAAAATAGTGCCATGGTTACCCATCCATAGTTAACGTTAGTTCTCTCTTTTAAAGTGATTGGGCGCCAGACCAGAGCTGAAGGCTCTAGGTCAAAACTTATATGTAAAAGGAGAGAGACAAGATAATCTCGGGGTAGGGTGATAGGACACTAACCATTAAGTACTAGGTTGAGGAAAAAGGAAAATTAATGTAATCTGAATTAATTAAAAAGCAAAGAAAAATGTATTTATGCGAAAGTGAAATGCTGGCAATGTACCAAGAACTGAAAGATTACTGGCTAAAAAGTGACTCCTATAATTGACTCCGCGCACGCTTGCTGCAATTTAATTCAACGCTTGCCGATTGTAGACTCGTTCATCTGGACATCCTTCTGATATTGGCTGGTTCCGTGGTTGTTGTCTTCCTTCATGTGGGCTGCTCGCCTTGTCATCTTAGTATTGGCCTACCTGTTGCGTGGGTTGATCAAGAGTTGAAAGACATCTTCTCTAGCATTACCACTCCCTATTACACCAATATATATATAAAACAGACCACAATGGGTACTTTACAGTGGACAAAATACCAAGATCGTAATTTTTCCATATTAAAACGAAGCTTCCTCTCGATATGAAAATCTATCTGTGTCTGATTGAGACGCAATAGTTCTCTTGTCCGTTCCGGACTGAAAAATATGACTCCAAGTAGTCGAATGAAGTAACTCGCCGTGAGTTAATGTACAAAGTACAGGAAATAAAAGTAGAACAGCTCTGCGGCTGTACTGCACTAAGTCATTGCTACCGCAATTATTAAGTACGTCTCTCCACTGATATTATATCACGTGGCTGTCCCTAAGTTATAATACCAAGCGATAGTTTCGAAATACTAATGCGAATTGAGACCGAGGGGCCTAAGTCACTTGTATATAACAACTTACTGGACTCCTCAATTGATATATCCCATGTTGCAATCCTATTGAAGTTTTCTCTCCCTCTACAAAATCAATCCCTCCATCAAATCCATTCTAGTAGCTTATTCTTAATAGGTCGAACTTTCCCGCTTCGTACAGAGCGCTCCACGCTAACAGGCTCAAGGAGTGTTGCCGTATTCAAATTGAAGCGAACAAGGAAAGTCTTAAATATTGGTCTTGGCTGGCTACTGTCTTAAAATTAGAGGAACAAGCTAGCCTCAGCTTGGGGTGCGCAAATACCACATGCTTTTGTGGTCACGGAGAGGCCACAGTCCTGAAGTCGTGTTTGATGACAACAGACTTAGCATCGGCAGTCTAGATAAGTACAGAGGTGTTTTCATTATATTAACACTTGTAAATTTATTATTTGTCAATACTGGTTTATATTATCGCTAAACAATACTGTACATATATAAGCATGTTTTAAGTGATTTGATAGAACCTGAGGGTGTTCGTGTAGAACGAAACATGTTATTCTTTGTATAATAGTGTATATCTTTTACAGGTATGTTTATAGAGTTGTCGTTTATATTGAGCTAGCTAATTGCTAACTGATAATTGCTTTACGTCGCACCGACACAGGTAGGTCTTATGGCGACGATGGGATAGGGAAGGGCTAGGCGTGGGAAGGAAGCGGCAGTGGCCTTAAACAAGGTACAGCCCCAGCATTTGCCTGGTTTGAAAATGGGAAACCACAGAAAACCATTTTCAGGGCTGCCGACAGTGGGGTTCGAACCTACTATCTGCCGAATACTGGATACTGGCCGCACTTAAGCGACTGCAGCTATCGAGCTCGGTCATTTACATTGAAATTGTTGTGTTTGACAGACTGAAAGATTTTATATTACAAGAAAATAACCCTTCAATGACGGGTACACTGCAGCCAGTATATCATAAAACAGGGGCTGCCTTGCTGAGGTGGTAAAAACCTACCACGCACGCTTCAACAAGTTTCCATTCCTCAACGTTGTGCTCTAAAGACATCGGATGGGCACATCTTATAAAATACTACTTAGAGACAAGGGGAATAAGAGATAAATTTTTGGATGAGGAGGATAGGAGGAAAATTAATAATGAAACTCAGTTGTATACCGTTGTAAAGTTGTTGAACAAGGAATGGATTAACGAATGAACAATTGCTAAACTATTCAATATTATTAAGGGAATGTGGAGAAATAATTTGATAGAGGCAAGAATTGATACATGCTAGTTAGTGACGGAATTATACCTAAGGTAACCTAGACAATATAACTTTGTTGAAGTCTAGAGCTACTACGTACGTAGACTATACCTTTAGCATATAAATAATGAACTGTCATATTAATATTCTATTTAAATTTCATGTCCGAGAAGTCTCGTGTTTTCTTTTTCTTTTTTAAGTTCCATTTATTACCACAATGTTTTTAATATTCACTTGAGGACATTCTTTCTCTGTTCAATTTAAGTGATAAAAATGGTTTATCATTTTCCGGACACTTATTTACTTTGGGTTTTGTAATTATGCTATAGGATTTCGTATACTGCGTGTATCAAAAATAAGAAATGATTACAGTAAACAATACCTTCTCCCGGATCTGCATTCACCTGGTTCCACAGTTCATCTTTGGTGGTTGGCATTGGGTCATAGCACCTCAACCGTTGTTTCACCATATCCCACACATTCTCGATTGGCGACAAGTCCGGTGATCAGGCGGGCTAGGGCAACAGTCCGACATCCTGTGACAACAAGAAGGCACGTTTTCGTGCAGCAACATGTGGTCGGGTATTGTCCTGTAGAAATATGGCGTCTGGGATGTCGTGCAGAAAGGATATGGCTACAGGTCGCAGGATGCCATTCACATAGGTCAGACTGGTCACAGTGCCCTGGACACGCACCAACTGTGATTTATGGCTGTACCCAATAGTACCCCACACCATAAGGACTTGTGTTGACGCTGTATGACTTGTGCGAATGCAGGCAATAAGATGCTTCTCCCCCTATCCGCGACGAACCAAAATGCGGCCGTCATTTTCAAACAAACAGAAACTGAAATCGTCCAAAAACACTATCTGCTGCCATTCCTGTCCTCCGTGACGTATTTCCGTACACCATTACAGTCTAGCATATTTATGCATATTAGTCAAATGTAGGCGGAGAAGTGGACGACGCGCCGGTAACATAGACCGTAATAAACTGCGACGACCTGCCACTCCTGATAGTGTGCGATGTTTTACACTGTTCTACTCTTGCGCTAGAGCCGAGGGGACGCAGATCTGTCCTGCAATGCCATTCGGATGAGCTGTCGATTTTCTCGGAAGGTAGTCTGGGTGGTGAGACCAGACCCATCTCGTCGTATTCCACGGCTTTCTGTGAAGTATTCTGTACACACCCGTTGCACTGCCGACACACTTCGTACCACACGGGCAGCAATTTCCCGGATGGATGCATCACGTTCTCTAATGCCAATAATGCGCCCTCTTTCAAACTCACTCATTTGACGGTACAGTTCTCGCATACGTCTGCGAGGCATCCTGCATGTCTGTTCAAGTCACACTGATCCATTACCTTCGGTTTATAGCGACAACGAGAGCCGCAGGCCCATTTTAACAGTTGGTGTTGGTGCGCCGAGATATTGATGTGGACCTTGAACCTGAGGGCCGACATGGTTCAAATGCATTTCTTCAGAACATTCTAAAGCACATGTCCTGTGGATGTGAACTTCCTATCTCTAGTATTTCAAGGTGTTCTGGTTTTAATGAACGTAGTGTACGAAATAAGAATGTTTCCGTGATATATCTCTACAAAATTATAATTTAATGAGTTAATAATTACGAAATTTTGGCATTAAAATTGGCTATAGTAGAATAATTTTAACATTTCAAGCTAAGGAATTTAGAACACCTTTCTATTTCTTAATACCTAGATTATTCTTAGACATTTTGCTCACTATAACCAAGGTAACCCCTTCCTTTATTCTGCCGATAATATAATAAATTCAAAGTATCGGATGTCTTCCATTTTTTCCCTCCGATTAATCAATTGAGAGGATGGTTGCCTATGTGAATTTTTTCTTAAAACAGTAATCACCACCACCAACCTAAAGGAACATAGGTGACTTCAGAAACGTTTCCATTTCTACTGGTTTAACGTCGCGCTAACACATCGAAGGATTTCAGCGACAGAAGGATGGAAAAGGGCTAGGTTTGGGAAGGTAGCAGCTGTAACCTCGTGTAAGGTACATTTGCCTGGTGTGAAGATTGGAAACCATGGAAATCTATCTTAAGGGCTGCGGACGTAAGGTACAACCCCAGCATTTGCCTGGTGTGAAGATTGGAAACCATGGAAATCTATCCTAAGGGATGTGGACGTGAAATTCGAAACCACCATCTCTCGGTGGCTCCAGGAACCTCAGACGTGAAAATAGAATATACCCTACAGTAGACCTCGCAAACCTAATTTCACCGGGTTTGGAGGAGAGCAACAGTTGATCAAGGAAAGTCGGTTAGGAATTATAAAAACTAGGAGACAGCAGCAGCAGCAGCAGCAGCAGCAGCAGTAGTAGTAGTAGTAGTAGTAGTAGTAGTAGTTGCAATTATGGACCCAGGTGGTCGGCAACCTACGCTCCTAGGTTGAGAGTTCCCGCGATTAACAAGTTTTAGCGACCTACAATCACGACAGGCAGCGAATATTGTAGATGTTTTTTAAGTCCTCACTCACAAGATAGTGACAGAACATATACCCTTTCTGACGTCATGCGATATTTCAGGTGACAATTCCATGTAGGTTACCCCAGGATTGAGGCCTTGGCTGTCCGGAAGGAAAGCTGTGGTATACACGCCCTTACATCTGACCTCCATAAAGAGCACGATAAATAAAATATACCTTCTTTTGCTTCTCATTTTATGCTCACTGTAGCATCACAACTGAATTGAAGTGTACCGATAGGTGGTCAACTTATGAGTAAAAAGAACACGATAAACTCTAGAACACACAATGACAAGCAAAGAGCACTGAACATGTTCAACAGTAGCGCACTTCAATGGGTCTGCATTCAATATGGTAACTATTTATAAATGACTAGCTCATTACCCCGTAGTACAATCGAACTCAGCATGCCATGAGCTCAACAAAGCTTATCTGTCGTAGGTCGAACGAGACTTAGGAACAGGGACTAATAATTCTTTGCGGTAAATGTTAGAGAAGAAAGGAGAGTGAGTGTATTTCAAATAACCACATGGAGCATTAATTAGTGCAGCAGAATGAGATCAGTTTTAAGTATCTCATTTGCTCTTGCAGAAGCCAGATAGCGATCTGCACACACATTTGTGAATCCTCTTCTTGTTCTGTTCTACGAGAGAGTATTCCATAAATAAAATGTTCTTATATTGTTCGTTCTACGATTATGTATTTGAGAAGATGCATTAGTAAAGGAAGGGAGAAATAACTAGCTGTTTTGATCATCTAAAACTTCCTCAAATTTCAAGGAGCTATATAGGTCCTGCTTGTTCAGTGAGTTCTCCTAATGTCTTCCAATAGAAGAAGTTACCAGGAAGATTTTTTATTTTTTTTGCTTTACGTCGCACCGACACAGATATGTCTTATGGCGACGATGGGATAGGAATCGCCTAGGAATTGGAAGGAAGCGGCCGTGGCCTTAATTAAGGTACTGCCCCGGCGTTTGCCTGGTGTGAAAATGGGAAACCACGGAAAACCATCTTCAGGGCTGCCGACAGTGGGGCTCGAACCCACTATCTCCCGATTACTGGATACTGGCCACACTTAAGCGACTGCAGCTATCGAGCTCGGTTTACCAGGAAGAGACATCATTTTACACACTTGGATGGGGGTGAATACATCCATGGTATTCCCTGCCTGTTGTAAAAGGTCTCCAACCGGCACACCCAAGATCATAGTCCCTGGGTCGCCAACCTGAGCCTGGCATTGCTTGCACTTACTTGCGCTAGTCTCCTCACTTTCCTCTATCCTATCCGACCTCTCTTGCTCAAATCTTGTTCTTTTTCTACCCCGATGCTATTAGATTTGCGAGGGCTAGGGAGACTTCCATTTTCACGCCCTTCGTTGCCCTTGTCTTCCTTTGGCCGATATCTTAATTTCTCGAAGTGTCGGATGATGGTTGCCCAGTTGTACTTCCTCTTAAAACAATAATCACCACCACCTCCCTTGGTTAACTCTTGTTTTTTTCCGACCCCGACGATATTCATTTTGCAAGTCCTGTTGAGTCTTTCTTTTTCATGTCCTCCGTGGCTCTTCCGTTTATTTTGCCAATATCTTCATCCTTAGAAGCATCGGTCTCTTCCATTCGCTTTATGATTAATGTTAATAGGGTATGGTTGGTTAGTCATGCTTCCCTTAAAACAATGACCACCACTAGAGAGACTGTCATCACGTCCTACGTCTTGTCGAAGCCACTGTACGTCTCCATCATCTACTAGGCCTACTTGTGTCATATTCACATCCTATTCTATCGCCGATGTCTTGCCATCACTTTCCTCCACATCCACATCTCCCTTACTTCCCTAACTCCTTTGACTTTAACATGAAGATGTACCTCATAATACGGCCATTGAATTTAACCTTACTTCTTTCCAGTTACTTTAACAACGTTCTCTTCTCCTCCACATTCATCTTTCCTCGTGTCCAATTCTTGCTTGCCATTTTCCACCGTATACACAGTTCTGTTGCTTGGCGATAGATCTCCAATTTTTGCGGTTTACAGCTTTCACTTCCGTAGAGCAATTTACAAATGATAAACTATTTTGGAAATATATTCTTAATCGTTACACCGGTATTGATATGCCTACAGGTCAAAATATTTTTCTTTGCCATAAATGATTTGCCGGGGCCACTCTATTATTCGTTTTCCACCAAGCACACAGTGATCATATTTCCAAGAAGCGAAACTGATTTACTTTCTCGTTTACCATGTATCTACATTTATGTGATTACCCCCCACCCCATGGCACTACGGCCCTTGAAGGGCCTTGGCCTACCAAGCGACTGCAGCTCAGCCCGAAGGCCTGCAGATTGCGAGGTGTCGTGTGGTCAGCACGACGAATCCTCTCGGCCGTTATTCTTGGCTTTCTGGACCAGGGCCGCTATCTCACCGTCAAATAGCTCCTTAATTCTAATCACGTAGGCTGAGTGGACCTCGAACCAGCCCTCAGGTCCAGGTAAAAATCCCTGACCTGGCCGGGAATCGAACCCGAGGCCTCCGGATAAGAGGCAGGCAAGCTACCCCTACACCACGAGGCCGGCACATTTATGTGATTAGTCTTACAAAAATTACCTTAGCGCTCTTCTTATACACTTTGAATTTCAATTCTTGAAGAGTATCAACATTTAAAACAGTTTATTCATTTCCGTTTCCAAATTGGCAACAATTACAATAACAGTACTAAGATATGACATTCCTAAGAGAGATATCAAATCCACAAGGAATTAATGCCCTGCCGTGCGCGTAGAGGCGCGCGGCTGTGAGCTTGCATCCGGGAGATAGTAGGTTCGAATCCCACTATCGGCAGCCCTGAAGATGGTTTTCCGTGGTTTCCCATTTTCACACCAGGCAAATGCTGGGGCTGTACCTTAATTAAGGCCACGGCCGCTTCCTTCCAACTCCTAGGCCTTTCCTCTCCCATCGTCGCCATAAGACCTATCTGTGTCGGTGCGACGTAAAGCCCCTAGCAAAAAAAAAAAAAATTAATGCCCTAGAGCAAGGAGTACCGTACGTTTACAGCCTCACAAAATATTTCTTTAGTGTGCACTAATATACAACCTACTGTTCGGTTCGTGATGGATGCAGTTGTTTTGCATCCGTCTCTCAGCACAGGCCAGAGCAAATTGTAGCTTCCACCGAAGTCTGAATCTCATTCATGGCTGTGGCAATATGGAATCTGCTGTGGTGTGGATAGTGCTGAGTAATGACTTTCGGATTACAACTAGTGTATCTGATTTTTATGAAAGTCGTTGCTCATAGGGTCAATCGTGCTACAATAGCACTTTCTGGCCCACTGAGGAAAGCAATGGCAAACTATTTCACTCCTCGTCTTCCCTATTACCTCTCATTTTGGCGCCGCCGTCCATTTTTGCGGTTCCCACTTACGGCATCGCCCTTGGTGGTGCTATTTGAGGGTCCAATCAGCCTCTGGGTTTATGACCTAATAGAGAGCATTGATAGAGTGTCACATTTCTAGTACCTAGGATGTTGAGTAACACAAAATTGAGATCTGAATGCAGAAATCATTTTTAAAATATAACTGTTAGGTTGTGAAGTCTGTCGAAATTTGTTTTCAATAAATAGATTTTCAAAATACCTGGAAGAGAAAACATATTGTAACAGAATTTAATTAATTTACTTAACTGATTTTGCACATTGGTCCGCCTCTGAGGTGTAGTGATTAGTGTGCTTAGCTGCCACCCCCGAAGGTCCGGGTTCGATTCCCGGCTCTGATACGAAATTTGAAAAGTGGTACGAGGGCTGGAACGGGGTCCACTCAGCCTCGGGAGGTCAACTGAGTTGAGGTGAGTTCGACTCCCACCTCAGCCATCCTGGAAATGGTTTTCCGTGGTTTCTCACTTCTCCTCCAGGCGAATGCCGGGATGGTGCCTAACTTAAAGCCACGGCCGCTTCCTTCCCTCTTTCTTGTCTATCCCTTCCTATCTTCCCATCCCTCCACAAGGCCCCTGTTCAGCATAGCAGGTGAGGCCGCCTGGGCGAGGTTCCGGTCATCTTCCCCGGTTGTATCCCCGTCCCAGAGTCTGAAGCTGAGGCGGTAGAAGTGGGTTCTCTCGCTGAGTCCGAGGGGAAAACAGACCCTGGAGGGTAAACAGATAAAGAAGAATAAGAATTTTGCACATTGACTGAGTTGAAACTGAAAAGAGATCGCTTCAGGTATCGCAGCAACAAAAAAAAAAATCAAAACTTGAATCAATTTAATGTTATTAGTTTTACGTCCCACTAACTGCGTTTGAAGGTTTTCGGAGACGCCAAGGTACCGGAATTTTGTCTCACAGGAGTTCTTTAACGTGCCACTAACTTTACCGATACGAGGTTGACGTTATAGAACATCTTAAAATAACTACTGGCCTGAGCTGTGATCGAACCTGCCAAGATAGCGTCAGAAGGCCAGTGTCATTATCTTCTGAGCCACTCAGCCCCGCAAACTAGAGTCAGCATTGCAGGAACAGGAAGTGCATTTCTAAAATTCAAGTACCTAGTGTGCAAACGAGACTTCCTATACGAGACTTGTTCCCGTGGCGTGGAGTGTTGTGTCACCGATGCTGCTTTGAAGTGTCGTAGGATGGACACTTGAGCTCCATTAATGAACCAAGTGCAGGCCTTGAAATGAGTATATATCATAGAATGATTCACATTACCAACGAGGTCCGAGCCATTGGCTGAATGATCAGCGTTGAGGCCTTCGGTTTAGAGGGTCCCGGGTTCGATTCCCTGTTGGATCGGGGATTTTAATCACGTCTGATTAATTCTTCTGACCTAGAACTGGGCGTTTTTGTTCATCCCAACACTTTCATCTTCATATTCAGAGAACATACTACAATACCAACCACCACAGAAACACGCAATGGTGATTAAGTTACAGTACTTCCCTCCATATATATATACACTGACTGACAGAGCAAATGCAACACCAAGAAGGAGTGGTTCGAAAGGGATGAAAGTTGGGGAAATAACAGAGACGGCACGGACGAATAATTGATGTTTATTTCAAACCGATATGCAGGTTACACAATGCGCACGGCATCGACTCAGTAGGATGTAGGACCACCGCGAGCGGCGATGCACGCAGAAACACGTCGAGGTACAGAGTCAATAAGAGTGCGGATGGTGTCCTGAGGGATGGTTCTCCATTCTCTGTCAACCATTTGCCACAGTTGGTCGTCCGTACGAGGCTGGGGCAGAGTTTGCAAACGGCGTCCAATGAGATCCCACACGTGTTCGATTGGTGAGAGATCCGGAGAGTACGCTGGCCACGGAAGCATCTGTACACCTCGTAGAGCCTGTTGGGAGATGCTAGCAGTGTGTGGGCGGGCATTATCCTGCTGAAACAGAGCATTGGGCAGCCCCTGAAGGTACGGGAGTGCCACCGGCCGCAGCACATGCTGCACGTAGCGGTGGGCATTTAACGTGCCTTGAATACGCACTAGAGGTGACGTGGAATCATACGCAATAGCGCCCCAAACCATGATGCCGCGTTGTCTAGCGGTAGGGCGCTCCAGAGTTACTGCCGGATTTGACCTTTCTCCACGCCGACGCCACACTCGTCTGCGGTGACTATCACTGACAGAACAGAAGCGTGACTAATCGGAGAACACGACGTTCCGCCATTCCCTCATCCAAGTCTCTCTAGCCCGGCACCATGCCAGGCGTGCACGTCTATGCTGTGGAGTCAATGGTAGTCTTCTGAGCGGACGCCGGGAGTGCAGGCCTCCTTCAACCAATCGACGGGAAATTGTTCTGGTCGATATTGGAACAGCCAGGGTGTCTTGCACATGCTGAAGAATGGCGGTTGACGTGGCGTGCGGGGCTGCCACCGCTTGGCGGCGGATGCGCCGATCCTCACGTGCTGACGTCACTCGGGCTGCGCCTGGACCCCTCGCACGTGCCACATGTCCCTGCGCCAACCATCTTCGCCACAGGCGCTGCACCGTGGACACATCCCTATGGGTATCGGCTGCGATTTGACGAAGCGACCAACCTGCCCTTCTCAGCCCGATCACCATACCCCTCGTAAAGTTGTCTGTCTGCTGGAAATGCCTCCGTTGACGGCGGCCTGGCATTTTTAGCTATACACGTGTCCTGTGGCACACGACAACACGTTCTACAATGACTGTCGGCTGAGAAATCACGGTACGAAGTGGGCCATTCGCCAACGTCGTGTCCCATTTATCGTTCGCTACGTGCGCAGCACAGCGGCGCATTTCACATCATGAGCATACCTCAGTGACGTCAGTCTACCCTGCAATTGGCATAAAGTTCTGACCACTCCTTCTTGGTGTTGCATTTGCTCTGTCAGTCATTGTACATAGACAGGATTAGCGTCAGGAAGGGCATCCGGCAGTAAAACGTGGCTAAATCCACATGTGCGACACAGTTCACACCGGCGACCCCACACATGTGGGAAAAACGGTAGAACAAGAAAAAGGAGAAGACGATTCACATTGCCAACGAGAACGTTGAAGTGGAGTCAACACGAAAAACCCCAAAAAACCTTATTCCGTTTACATCTTCAGAAATTATAAATACAGGCTGATACAAATGATTATAGAGAACGAGTTAGAAGAAAAATATGGGCTTGGATGGAAAATATTATCTTGGACGCAGAACCTCCGACAGTGGTTCGAGATCCACGATCCGGACAAACACATGCGGCGTATCATCAATATAAGATAGTCTGAAGTGATCATAAGCGAATTCCTATAGAAGGAAACCAACCCGAAACCCGTTGATGTACCAAATATGGTAAATAATGTGGGAACGGAAAGGGAATACATTATAAAATCAGGATGGAGCAGTTGAAACGTCGGTCTTAGAATGGAATCCAAAAGGAAAGAGTGAGCGTGGAACACAAGGGAACACTTGGACGCGAACACTTATAGAAGAAGTGATAGGAACTGGGGAAACATGGAATGAAGTAACTGATCTTGCTGCAGAACTTATCGAATGGCGAGCTTTCCTAGACGTCCTTTGCTCCACAAGGAAAGCCAGGAATTAGATAATTCGAGAAACGCTAACAGAAAATAGGAAATCTTACTGTATAATGGTGGCTAATGTGAGGCTGTCTATAACAGCTGATGGTGCAGCTATTGTAATTGTTCCTGACTCCTTTACTTACTTTAACACTATAAAACTGCACTTAAATTGAAAAATATGGAATATATGCATTTAAAATGGAAAATATGAAAATTAATATTCATTAAATAAAATACACAATCGTGGAACCTTGTACTCACACTTACTTATTACCTGCTTACTTACACATACTTATTTTAAGGGCGCCAGCTACAACTCAGTGCAGCAATAATAGAATGAGAATCTTGACTATCTCTAGGGTGTGGGGTAATAAGCTTACTTTTGACAACATACCATATAAGTTCTGGGAAAAGGAGATTGGTGTTCGGTTTGCCCAATTAAATTAGGGGTTAAGTGATTCTACTCTGGAAATGAAACGGAAATTTGATTTGGTAGAACAAAATATATATTCTTGAAATTGTATATTAAAAAAAGTAAGTCTTGTTGCGATAAAACAGATGAGAATATGAAATTATGACATTGCAACTGAAAGAAACTAGGCATGAATTTGAATTCTTCTTGACCGAACATTTAACAATTTATACGAAATATATCCCTCACTGTTTCACTTGATTATACCTTCAACACTTTGAGTGTAATTACGACGTATTCCTTAGATCTGGTGTTTACTGTAGATGTGTCAAGCCTAATTTGGTGATGTATCCATGTGACTGCTTCTTCTGCATCCTGATGACTACTTGGTAAGTCTATCCTTCTTTGACTTCGTGGTAAGCCTTCCCGTCCGTATCTTCAAATAAGAGACCGACCAACTGTAACCTCATTCTCTCAATGACCAATGAGTAATGAATCACTGAGTCCTCTACTTCCCGTAGACTCCCGTTGACTTACTGACCGACTGAGGCCTCTGCATCTCGTTCACACTCCGACCAACTGTCGCTTCTCCTTCCAATTGAATAATGACTGACGCTACAAGATGCAGCCACCTTTTATAGACGTTAGGTTTACGCACCTACGTAATCTCCAGAAAAAAACTATTATCGAATTCAACCTCGCGACAAGTGTTACCTACTATGGCGAAATAGTCTGGGACTCCCAGTAGGTCTCTCCCAGCAGTGAGCGCACCGTTAAATGAGCACGATGACGTAGCAATGACTTGGCAGAAATGCCAGCAATGTTGCACAATGTAGCAATGTCACATCCACATCTGATATACAGCAGCTCTTTACTTTACATGTCTTTAGTGTTAATCTACACACACGTATATATGCATACATTTAACTACAATCACGCAAGCGACAAGCATTGCAGAATCGAACTGAATAATAATTATATTACAATAATAGTAATCTCGCAGATAAAATAATAATAATAATACGGAAATAATAATAATAATAATAATAATAATAATATCACAGATAAAATAATAATAATAAAAATACAGATATCACCTTGTAACGGGATTTGAACCGTTACACTATAAACAGTCCAAAAACAAACGTAATGCTTATTTTCTTTCATGAAAGTACATAATCACCTGGCTGAGTGAACGATTTGCGACTATGGAGCCAAGCTCTGCATTCGGGAGACGAATGGGTTCGAAGCTTCGTATTGGGCTGTCCTGGGAGTGGTTTTCTGTGGTTTCCCATTTTCTCTTCCAGACAAATTCCAGTACAGTTCCTATTCATAGATCACAGTCATTTACATACACATACTTAACCAATTTAATTCACCGTCATTCATTTCATCTTATTTTACTCCTCAACTGCAGTTGGCGTCAGGAAGGCCATCCGGCCATAAAACATGCCATATAATTTCATATCACTTCATCACAGACCCCGTATTAGAATAAGGTGTACACAAATGCAGGTATATAGTCATAGAATGGTTTAATTAAACATTCTTAACTCAGAGCAACAACTAAGTTACTTCAACACAGGTGGAGCATATCTACTTAACGGTATTAACACATTCCATTTAATTGCAGGACCAGCTACTGTGTTCATTCTTGGTATCACACCTGCTGCCCATTAGGTGTGACCCCTCACCTCGGTTAACGATATGCGCCCATGGCGCCATTCACCAACGATACTACACACCTTCACTGACCTTTGACCCAGGTCGTAGACTTGTTATAATCACCTGCTGATGAAACGACCGCACATGCCTTCATGTTGCTGTGTTACTACGAACAACCACGTGCAGAGTATATCACACGTAATATTTTCTTAATTTATTATCAATGATCGTCTGAACCGGTCATAATAAAGGAATAACAAACAGTGATAGCTGCAAACTGTCTGCTACAAGGAATGAATGCTCAGGGGGAAGTTAGGTGAGTTCATTACTGATATGAAATATATAGACTTCAAAGTCATAAAGACATATAAAGACGTCATAAAGACGCATTTGTGCTGTTGCTTCAAGGGTGAAAAAAATTAAAATTTATCTGCACTTCGTAATATTAATCGAATAAAAAGATAGGAAGAGACCAACTTCAGTGACGTAGATGATTAGTTGTTGTCCTTCTGTTACCAGTTTAGTGGATTCGATTCCGGTTGAGGTCAGTGGCAGTGTTGAGATTCGACTACGTCCCGGTGGTTTCTAACAAGTTAGACAACAAAATCCCAGCAACCCAACGCATCCTAAAGCTATAAAAATTGGGGAGACATTTCACAAACAACACTGTAATTACTAAAAGAAGAAGAGTTTCGAATTCGCTGGTGGTGGTGGTGGTGTTGATTACTGTTTTAAGAGAAAGTACCCTGCATCTGGGCAACTATCCTCTTTCTTCCTTTCTTAATCTGCTTACCCTCCAGGGTTGCTTTTTACCTCGGACTCAGCAAGGGATCCCACCCCTATCGCCTCAAGGGCAGTGTCCTGGAGCATGAGACATTGGGTCGGGGATACATGTGGAGAGAATGACCAGTACCTCGCCCAGGCGGCCTCACCTTCTATGCTGAACAGGGGCCTTGGTGGGGGATGGGAAGATTGGAAAGGACAGGCAAGCAAGAGGGAAGGAAGCGGCCCTGGCCTTAAGTTAGGTACCATCCCGGCATTTGCCCGGAGGAGAAATGGGAAACCACGGAAAACCACTTCCAGGATGGCTGAGGTGGGAATCGAACCTACCTCTACTCAGTTGACCTCCCGAGGCTGACTGGACCCCGTTCCAGCCCTCGTACCACTTTTCAAATTTCGTGGCAAAGCCGGGAATCGAACTCGTACCTCCGGGGGTGGCAGCTAATCACACTACCTACTACACCACAGAGGCGCACCGCAACTATCCTCTACTAACGCTAATCAGAAAGAAAAATGGAAGAAGCCCTACGCTTCGAAAAATGAAGGTATCGGCGAAAGGAAAGGAAGGCCCACGAAGGGCGTGAAAATGAAAATCTCCCAGGGCTTCGAAAACCTGATACAGTCCATGTTGGATAGAAACAGAAGTTGACCACGGGAGGTCGGATAGAAAAGATGAAGGTGAGACGCGTGACACAACTCAGTAGAAGCAATGCCAAGCTTAACTGGGCTAACCGTGGTCACCAGGAAACGCTCCAAATTGACAGCCCCTTTTTTAGTCACCTCTTATGACAGGCAGGGGATACCGTGGATGTTATTCTACTGCCCTAACTCACAGGGTAAAGCCTTGAATCCCTAGACCTACAGATTTATAATAATAATAATAATAATAATAATAATAATAATAATAATAATAATAATAATAATAATAATAATAATAATAATAATAATAATAATAATAGTAAGTTTAATAATAATATGTGATTTACGTCTCTTAAGTTGTGCCGATGTCCGCCTTTGTGGTATAGTGGTTAGTGTGATTAGCTGCCACCCCCGGAGGTCCGGGTTCGATTCCCGGCTCTGCCACGAAATTTGAAAAGTGGTACGAGGGCTGGAACGGGGTCCACTCAGCTTCGGGAGGTCAACTGAGTAGAGGTGGGTTCGATTCCCATCTCAGCCATCCTGGAAGTGGTTTTCCGTGGTTTCCCACTTCTCCTCCAGGCAAATGCCGGGATGGTACCTAACTTAAGGCCATGGCAGCTTCCTTCCCTCTTCCTTGTCTATCCCTTCCAATCTTCCCATCCCCCCACAAGGCCCCTGTTCAGCATAGCAGGTGAGGCCGCCTGGGCGAGGTACTGGTCCTACTCCCCAGTTGTATCCCCCGACAAAGAGTCTGAAGCTCCAGGACACTGCCCTTTAGGCGGTAGAGTTGGGATCCCTCGCTGAGTCCGAGGGAAAAGCTAACCCTGGAGGGTAAGCAGATTAAGAAAGAAAGAAAGAAGGAAAGAAAGAAAGAAAGAAAGAAAGAAAGAAAGAAAGAAAGAAAGAAAGATTGTGCCGATTTTAAGAGGTGTCAAAGTGAAGGAAATTTGCGCTTAAAATGGAAGTAGATCGACTGACAAAGGTCTCTAGCATATAAGCACTCTAAAGTCCCGACCGACATAGCCTGGATTCCATTTCATATCATTGAGCATAGAAATCGAGCACCTTGACAAATACGCTTCTCTGTCGGAGTCAGAATAGAGCAACTGTTGAACAAGTGAGGAAAGGTTATAGTGAGGAATCCGACCTAAGTAAATCGTCATGCTCATCAGCACTTGTTCCAACTGGTGGCAAAGTCCACTATATTGCTCAACATTCTCTGTTTCATTCGATCAGAGACATATTAGGATGTAGATTTACTCTCTTCATGTCGTTTTAGAGTGCATAAGCCCATCGTTGTCAAATTGATCCCATTGGTCTCTCTCCAAAGACTTCCAGTACAGCCTTCTTTTACACTGCTCGCAGCACATGTCCAAACAATTGTACTAGACTTTCACGCATTTCCTTCTTGTTTATAGGCAGGGGAGTTAGGGATTGGAATAAATTGCCAAGGGAGGTGTTCAATAAATTTCCAATTTCTTTGCAATCATTTAAGAAAGGCTAGGAAAACAAAAGAGATAGGGAATCTGCCCCCTGTGCGACTGCCCTAAATCCAGATCAGTAGTGATCGAATGATTGTATCAGCGCAGCGTCAAATCACTCCCTTGAACCTTCATCTTCTTAATCTGTTTACCCTCCAGGGTTAGTTTTTCTCACGGACTCAGCGAGGGATCCCACTTCTACCGCCTCCCTTGAACCTACGTAGGAAACACGATCCAATCTAGCGATGATGGCTGATAATCTCAGCATCTTTGTTTCCATGACAGTCGACGTTCTAGCTCTTTGGACAACATTCGGTACCAGTGAGTACAACAGGACTGGCGATGGGGCAATAAACCTTCAATGCTATAAGGTATCTTTCAACAGGCGTTCACCATTCAAAACCCTCGTCTTTCACCACTTCATCCCAGCAGCGTTAGTTCTCACGTCCAATTCTTCGACAAGCTGGCCATTGTCTGCGATCATACATTAATATTATATATATATATACTGTACTTCGGTACTTGCGAAAGAGGAGGTAATGTATCACTTTATTTAGCGTGTGACTTCACTGCTGACACTGTCGAAGGGTATACTGCATGGCTGCATGGCTGAATGGTCGAGGTACTGGATTTCGGTTCAGAGGGCAAAAGATTCGATTCACGACAGGGCTGGCAATTTTAAGCGTGTACTGTTAATTCCTACGCCTCAGTGGCTGAGGTTTTAACTTATTTATTTATTTATTTATTTATTTATTTATTTATTTATTTATTTATTTATTTATTTATTTATTTATTATGCCTTTACAAGTGGCGAAGTTAAGACTTTTGGCCTTCTCTTACACTTAAACACACTATTTGCTTTAGGTTAAATTGTCTATTCTTGTAAATTAATATGATGATGAGTATGGCAATGGTGATGGGGAGAGGCTCTTATATCGTACTAGCAAATGTACCTGTGCTTCGCAACGGTATTCTACGTTGTATAAGGATATCGAAGTAAATTACTGTACACATAGTGAATAAGTTTTAAAAATTGCATGTCTCTTAGCGTTATCTGAGAAACAGCATGGAGAGGTCCCCATACGTTGTTTCCAATGTAAAGTGCTTGTTACGGATTTGTGATGATAACGACAGGCTCACTTGCCTACTGCCATTCACAATCGAGTCAGGAAGTTTACATTACAATGGCAGACCCCTTGCCTACTGCCGGTCAGAATCGTTTTGGGAAGATTTCGTTACAATGGCAAGCCCCCTGTCCTACTTCCATACACATTCGAGTAGAGGGTTTCATTTTAATGGCAGACAGCTTCCATACTGCCAGTCGAAATTGAGTTGCGCTGTTATCATTATAATGACACGCCCCGTTTTTAATACCGGTCACACTGGAGTTGACGAGTTTCGATTGTAATAGCAGGTTACCTTGCCTAATGCCAGTCACATTTTAGATGGGTAAATCTGTTTATATCGGGCGAGTTGGCCGTACGGTTAGAAGCGCGCAGCTGTGAGCCTGCATCCGGGAGATAGTGGGTTCGAACCCCACTGTCGGCAGCCCTGAAGACGGTTTTCCGTGGTTTCCCACTTTCACACCATACAAATGCTGGGGCTGTACCTTAATTAAGGCCACAGCCGCTTCCTTCGCATTCCTAGATTTTTACTATCCCATCATCGCCATAAGACCTATCTGTGTCGGTGCGACGTAAAACAAATAGATTTTTTTTTATAACGGCAGGTACCTTTGCCTACTGCAAGATACAATCGGGTAGGGGAGTTTTGAATGAAATTGCATGCTCCCTTGCTTTCTGCTAGTCAAATCGAGAAGGGAATTTTTCAATAGAATGGTAGACGTTCCTTACAAATGAAAGTTACACAGGAGTTGCTAGTTGTTTTACGTCGCACCGACACAAATAGGTCTTACGGCGACGATGGGACAGGAAAAGGCTAGGAGTGGGAAGGAAGCGGCCGTGGCCTTAATTAAGGTACAGCCCCAGCATTTGCCTCGTGTGAAAATGGGAAACCACGGAAAACCATTTTCAGGGCTGCCGACAGTGGGGTTCGAACCTACTATCTCCCGAATACTGGATACTGGCCGCACTTAGGCGACTGCAGCTATCGAGCTCGGTACACAGGAGTTGGAGAAGGACCCCATTCCTACTGCCAGTCAAAGTCGATGTGGGGAGTTTTTTTTTTTGCTAGTTACCTTACGTCGCACTCACACAGATAGGTCTTATGGTGACGATGGGACAGGAAAGGCCTAGGAATGGGAATGAAGCGGCCGTGGCCTTAATTATTCTCCGAAAACATGTAGCGATGTGATGAAATCAATTTCTTTAGCTTTTGTTTGAAAACCCGTGGTGTTATGTCGTGGCAATCAGTAGGAGTTTGTCCTGGAAGTAGTAACTCTTTCACTTCATCCCGAGCTGGATTACATGTAAATGTAATGAAAAGATCTGAACGACCTTATTTCCGCACATACGTAATAGCGTCCTGCGCATACCCCTAAAGGTGGAAAATCCACTAGGTGGCCAACGGCATAGGATTCAGAAGGCAAGAGAAAACCACTGTATTAAATATCCCCAGGATATCCTACGAATAAACATGCATGATGAAGTCTTCGCAAGCTAAATTTGTATCCGGTGGTAAAATAGTCCCCAGCTCGGATCTCCGGAGAGGACAATATAATGAGATTCTAAGAAATGATCAAATATGTAAAATGGGAACATGGTATGTTCGATCACTCAAAAGGACAAAAAGGAGATGGATAGACTTGAGATTGACGTCTTAGGACTAAGCGAAGTGAGATGGCCAAATAATGGAGACTTCTGGAGTGATAACTACAGAATTATTTATTCTGGAGATGAAAAAGGAACGGGTGTAGTTGCCTTTATCTTAAAACGAAAACTAGTGAATCAAATCCAAAGCATTCAGGGATTTATCTAAGGAATTATCATGATCACACTCAAAACAGAACCTAAGGATACAGTATTAATCCAGACATACATGCCTACACCGAATCATGCTGATGATAAAGTGGAAGATATACACTGACTGACAGAGCAAATGCAACACCAAGAAGGTGTGGTCAGAACTTTATGCCAATTGCAGGGTAGACTGACGTCACTGAGGTATGCTCATGATGTGAAATGCGCCGCTGTGCTGCGCACGTAGCAAACGATAAATGGGACACGGCGTTGGCGAATGGCCCACTTCGTACCGTGATTTCTCAGCCGACAGTCATTGTAGAACGTGTTGTCGTGTGCCACAGGACACGTGTATAGCTAAGAATGCCAGGTCGCCGTCAACGGAGGCATTTCCAGCAGACAGACGACTTTACGAGGGGTATGGTGATCGGGCTGAGAAGGGCAGGTTGGTCGCTTCGTCAAATCGCAGCCGATACCCATAGGGATGTGTCCACGGTGCAGCGCCTGTGGCGAAGATGGTTGGCGCAGGGCCATGTGGCACGTGCGAGGGGTCCAGGCGCAGCCCGACTGACGTCAGCACGCGAGGATCGGCGCATCCGCCGCCAAGCGGTGGCAGCCCCGCTCGCCACGTCAACCGCCATTCTTCAGCATGTGCAAGACACTCTGGCTGTTCCAATATCGACCAGAACAATTTCCCGTCGATTGGTTGAAGGAGGCCTGCACTCCCGGCGTCCGCTCAGAAGACTACCATTGACTCCACAGCATAGACGTGCACGCCTGGCATGGTGCCGGGCTAGAGCGACTTGAATGAGGGAATGGCGGAACGTCGTGTTCTCCGATGAGTCACGGTTCTGTTCTGTCAGTGATAGTCACCGCAGACGCGTGTGGCGTCGGCGTGGAGAAAGGTCAAATCCGGCAGTAACTGTGGAGCGCCCTACCGCTAGACAACGCGGCATCATGGTTTGGGGCGCTATTGCGTATGATTCCACGTCACCTCTAGTGCGTATTCAAGGCACGTTAAATGCCCACCGCTACGTGCAGCATGTGCTGCGGCCGGTGGCACTCCCGTACCTTCAGGGGCTGCCCAATGCTCTGTTTCAGCAGGATAATGCCCGCCCACACACTGCTCGCATCTCCCAACAGGCTCTACGAGGTGTACAGATGCTTCCGTGGCCAGCGTACTCTCCGGATCTCTCACCAATCGAACACGTGTGGGATCTCATTGGACGCCGTTTGCAAACTCTGCCCCAGCCTCGTACGGACGACCAACTGTGGCAAACGGTTGACAGAGAATGGAGAACCATCCCTCAGGACACCATCCGCACTCTTATTGACTCTGTACCTCGACGTGTTTCTGCGTGCATCGCCGCTCGCGGTGGTCCTACATCCTACTGAGTCGATGCCGTGCGCATTGTGTAACCTGCATATCGGTTTGAAATAAACATCAATTATTCTTCCGTGCCGACTCTGTTTTTTCCCCAACTTTCATCCCTTTCGAACCACTCCTCCTTGGTGTTGCATTGTCACTGTCAGTCAGTGTATATATATGAACAACTGGAGGAAGTATCACCTAATCCTCGTGGGAGACTGGAATGTTGTTATAGGAGAATGTAAAGTAGACAACTGTGTGGGATAGTATGGACTTGGGAATATGAATGCAAGAGGGAACAGGCTTATTGGGTTCTGCAGAAGGCATATATTGATTATTGCCAATACCTGTTTTGAACAGCCACAAAGAAGAAGACACACTTGGACAATACCAGGTAATGGTGACAGATATAGGATAGATTACATACTGGTAAACGACCCTTATCGTAAGCAAGCCAAATCATGTAAGGGCTATCCGGGTGCAGATGTGGATTCAGACCACAATCTGGTGTTGATGAAGAGTCGACTACGATCAAGAAGGAAGGTTATAAAACAACCCTATAAGAGATGGTACATTAGCAAGGTAAAAAGTGACAAGCAAGCTTTAAATGAGTTCAAAGGAAAAACTGATGAAAGAATTGACCTTAAGATGATATATGGAAATATACAGGAAAGATGGGACGAAATGTAAAACGAAATAACTAAAAGAGCTGAAGCATGTTTCGATAGACAGAAAAAAGCTGATATACAAACCTTGGATCACATGAGAGATACTGAATTTAATGGAAGAACGTAGGAAGTCAAAGGTAGGGGAAACCATGAAGAATATGCAAGACTTAGAAACATGATTAAGAGAGAAGCAAAGAAAGTAAGGGAAGAATAGCATGAAAAGAAGTGCAAAGACATAGACGAACACATGGCGAAAGGTAATAGTGAGAGAGCATACGCCGAGATACGGAAACAGTTTGGAACAAGAAAGTACATGATGAGCATCATACGGAACAATAATGGTAAACCCTAACTGAAGTAGTCTTAAGATGGGAAGATTACACAGAAGAACTCTATGAAGGAACTCTAGAGGACCTAATGGGTGTTGATGAATTAGGACCACCGATTATAAGAGAAGAATTCGATAAAGCCCTCAAAGAGTTAAGACATAGAAAGGCTTCAGGGCCTGATGGGGTACCTGCCATACTTTCGAAGGCCCTACGAGATAAAGCCAAGGACAACCTACACAAGCTAATAAATGACATATAACAGGAGAAGTACCAACAGATTTTGAACATGCTGTACCAAGAAAGCACAGAGCACAGAGGTGTAAGGATCATAGAACTTTGAGCCTCCTCTCCCATCCCTCCAAAATCATAACACATATTATCTACCATCGGATCGAGAGAAAAGTAGAAGATAATATTTCAGAAGAACAGTTTGAATTTAGGAAGGGGAGATGCACACGAGAAGCCACCCTATGCATCAGAGTAATTATTGAAAAATACCTGGAAATTGATAGACCTGTAGTAATTGCTTTCATTGATTTAGAGAAAGTCTTTGATAATGTAAATAATGTAAATTGGAGTGTACTGTTTGAAACCTTGAAACTACAGAGACAGAAGAATACTGTGTCAACTTCAGAAGAATCATACAGCATTAATTGGCAAGGAAAGAGTGGAAGCAAGAATTGGGAGGGGGGTAAGACAGGGATGTGGACTATCGCCACTTTTATTTAACATCTACATCGGAGAAGCCATTAATGCATTTGTAGCTAGGAACAGTCATGGCAGAAAAGTTAATGGCAAACTATTCAGTACCATACGTTTTGCAGATGATACAGCCCTGATAGCCGAGAATGAGAGAGGAAAGACACTGAATCACATAAACGAATTACTACAAGACAGGTGCGGTATGAGAATAAACAAAAAGAAAACCAAGGTAATGGTATGCACTGGGGAGGGAGGGAGGGTGACCGAACTGACAATGTGCTAATGGATGGAGAGAAATTAGCCCAAGTAAAGGATTTTAAATATCTGGGGAGCCTAATCACATCTGATGGCAAATGTACTAGGGAAATAAATGCTTGAATTGCACAGGCGAAAGAAGCCTTCTCAAAAAAGAAGTCTCTACTAACATCCAAGAATGTTAACTTAGAGTTGCGGAAGAATTTTGTGAAAAGTTTTACAAGGAGTTTTACAAGAGCTCTGAAACATGGGCCCTGCGAAAAACAGATGTTTTGAAGCTCAGGACATTTGAGATGTGGTGTTGGAGACGAATACTAAATATACCTTGGACTGATGAATTCACAAAGGAGAATGTTCTCAAAAGAGTAAGTGAGAAAGGCGCCTTGGTTGATTGCTTGAACAAAAGAAGAATAGCTTTGATGGCAATTTTATTCGTCATTCTGATTGGCGCACCACCATTATTGAAGGGAAGTTGGAAGGAAGGAGGAGTAAATGAAGACCAAGAACTCATTAAAGGCAAATATACCTATTGCCACAAGAAGCTATTGTCTAAAGAAAGAAAAAAAGAAGACATGCATATCACCCACCAACCTAATGGTTGAAGAGAAGGAGAAGAAGAAGTATATTCGTGCATGTGTCGCAGGCTACCATTATATGTGGCAGGCAATATGATGATTTCTCCTATGTTGCTTATATCACCGTCGTTACTTATCGCCTCTCTCAAATGTATATATTCTTCTGATCTCGGTTTATTTTGATTGAGTCTGATGAGTAGTAGTCGTCCCGATACTATTTTCGCGTACATATCGACGATGTACTGATGAATGTGGTGACTGCGTTTCAGAACATTGTCATCTTCATTTTCACGTACCATAATCCGATAGGAATAATAATTCATTGGACTAACTTTTTTGCCTGTGTGTTCACCCGTGACTGTGTTTATCATTTTGATGTTGAAATGGTAACCATCTTGACCGTCTGGAAACATGATTGGATATTGCAATGGGTCGTAGCATCTATGAGTGTCAGCAATTATTTTTAGTTTCTCATTTCTGCACTGCAAAATGATATCGCGAGGAATGAATGCGGTGCTATGACTTAAGGCTGAAGGCTGCCGTAATATAAAGAAGAATCTTTTATTACCGCTATTACTTAAGGATATGAAGCTCGATCATTCAGATATTGCAACTTTATACGTCTTAGCTGTTTGTCTAAAGTAGTATAATAGACGGGTTCGGCGGCCTCCTCCTCCTCCGGCTCTCGGAAGAGGCCTCCTCCTCAGCCAGTGGCCTCCTCCTCCTCCTCAGCCAGTGGCCTCCCAGTGGCGACCTCCTCCTCCTCCTCAGCCAGTGGCCTCCCAGTGGCCTCCTCCACCTCAGCCAGAGGCCTCTTCCAGTGCTGCCAACTTAACCTAACTAGCGCGAGATAAACAAAGCCACGTGCTTTTTGACAGACAACAACGCACCGCTAACCTCAGTACTGCCATCTTGACGGGCCTAAACCTCAGTAGTGCCAACTTAACCTCACAAGCGCGAGGTAAACAAAGCCACGTGCTTTTTGACAGCCACGTGCTTTTTGACAGATTTGTAAACAAAGCCACGTGCTTTTTGACAGCTGTCATCGACAACAACGCATCGCAAACCTCAGTACTACCATCTTGACGGGCCTAAACCCCAGTAGTGCCAACTTAACCTAACTAGCATGAGGTAAACAAAGCCACGTGTTTTTTGACAGCCACGTGCTTTTTGACAGATTTGTAAACAAAGCCACGTGCTTTTTGACAGACAACAACGCATCGCTAACCTCAGTACTGCCATCTTGACGGGAATAAACCTCGGTGGTACCAACTTAACCTAACTAGCGAGAGGTAAACAAAGCCACGTGCTTTTTGACAGCCACGTGCTTTTTGACAGCTGTCATCCGCCATCTTTAAACTACAGAGCGCTGTGCTGCCCTCTTGCGTCACCTGTCATCGGCAGTGCTGCCATCTTGGCGGGCCTAAACCTTAGTGCTACCAACTTAACCTCACTAGCTCGAGATAAACAAATCCACGTGCTTTTTGACAGCCACGTGCTTTTTTGACAGCTGTCATCCGCCATCTTTAATCCATAGAGCACAGTGCTGCCCTCTTTAGCTACTTACCTTTGAAATGTGGTGGCGGATAATTTGAAAAATGCTTTTTGACAGCAGCCATCTTGCATCGCAAACCTCAGTGCTGCCCTCTTTAGCTAGATACCTGTGGTAGCAGACAATTCCACGTGACAGCAGCCATCTTTAATCAAGAGAGCACCGTGCTGCCCTCTATGTGGTGGCGGCAAATTGAAAAATTCCACGTGCTCTTGTTTGGAAACAAACTCACGTGCTTTTTTGACAGCTACCATCCACCATCTTTAATCAACAGAGCACAGTGCTGTACTCTTTAGCTAGATACCTTTGAAATGTGGTGGCGGCAATTTGAAAAATTCTATGTGCTCTTGTTGGGAAACAAAGCCACGTGCTTTTTTTTGACAGCTGTCATCCGCCATCTTTAATCAATAGAGCACCGTGCTGCTATCATGCGGGCAATTTCATCACCTATCACCCGCCATCTTTAATCTACAGAACACCGTGCTGCCCTCTTTATGGCTACTACCTTAAGCATGTAGTAGCGGGCAATTTGAAAAGTTCTGTTAGCTATCATCCGCCATCTTTAATCAAGAGAGCACCGTGCTGCCATCTTTAGCTAGATACCTTTGAAATGTGGTGGCGGCAAATTGAAAAATTCCACATGCTCTTGTTTGGAAACAAACTCACGTGCTTTTTGACAGCTACCATCCGCCATCTTTAATCAACAGAGCATAGTGCTGCCCTCTTTAGTTTGAAATGTGGTGGCGGCAAATTCCACATGCTCTTGTTTGGTAAACATAGCCACGTGCGGCTATCATCCGCCATCTTTAATCCAGAGAGCACCGTGCTGCCCTCTTTATCGCAGTAGATGTAAATTCGTCACCTGTCATACGCAGTGCTGCTATCTTTAGCTAGATACCTTTGAAATGTGGTGGTGGATAATTTAAAAAGAAAAATTCTACAGCAGTCCTCTCTCGACGCTAATTGCATAAGATGGCGGCTATACATGACTCCTTAAGGGTGCTTACGCAAGATGGCTGCTATACACAGGTTCTTATGAGACGCCCTTGGGATGCTTGCGCAAGATGGTGGTTATACAAGGCTCCTTATGAGACACCCTAGTGATGCTTGCGCAAGATGGCGGTTGCTCTTATGAGGCGGCTTAAGGGTCCTTGCACAAGATGGCTAGAGACGCCCTAAGGATGCTTGCGCAAGATGGCGGACACAAGATGGCGGCTATACACGTCTCCTTATGAGACGCCCTTAAGGGCGTGGCGGTTGCTCTTATGAGGCGGCTTAAGGGTCCTTGCACAAGATGGCTAGAGACGCCCTAAGGATGCTTGCGCAAGATGGTGGACACAAGATGGCGGCTATACGTGTCGTGCTAGTTCGATTCATTAAATTTAGGGCTTAAATGCAAAATGTTAAATATCTTGAAAGCAGTGCACCGTAGAGCAAAACGGACAAAATTTTTCTGCCTAATACCTAGGTTCGCAGTATGAGGAACAAGAAAATCATAGTCTAATGATGGGATCAACGGTTCGGTTCCTACTTAGGCCCTTTGGCATTTGCTCTGTTTTAGCTTGTATTGAAGCGAGTCTTCGTAACATGATCAGGTTTAGCTATGGTAGAGAGTATAACGTGCCGTGCAGGTTCGATTCATTAAATTTGGAGGCTTAAATGCAAAATGTTAAATATCTCGAAAACGATGCATCGTAGAGCAAAACGGACAAAATTTTTCCGCCTAATACGTAGGTTCGTAGTATCAGGAACAAGAAAAAACATAGTCTAATGATGAGATCAACGGTTCGATTCCTACTTAAGCCCTTTGCCATTCGCAGCTATCTATTTCTACAAGATGGTGGCTGCTCTTATGAGAAACAAGATGCCTTGAGATGTCCTAGGGATGCTTACGCAAGATGGCAGACACAAAATGGTGACTATACATAGCTCCTTATGAGACGGCCTAGGGGTGCTCGCACAAGATGGTGGCTACTCTTATGAAGAAAGCTAGCTTAGAGGCTACTGCGCAAGATAACAGCTGCTGTTATGCATGTGGTGGAGGGCAATTTGAAATTCTATGTGCTTAATCAACAGAGCACCCTGCTGCCCTCTTTAGCTGAAATGTGGTGGTGGATAATTTGAAAAATTCTTTTGACAGCTATCATCTTTAAAAACAATGGCGACTATACATAGGCTGTTAAGGCCTTATCATTCTCCTCCTCCTCCTCCTCCTCCTCCTCCTCCTCCTCCTCTACCTCCTCCTCCGCCTCTTATGTCAAGGCATAGCTTTATATCGAACAAGTTTAAACCTGCATCGCGAAGGCAAGCGTGTGCAGCGATAACATTATTGTGCATGTTTAGACTTTCGAAACATAAGAAGAGTAGAATCAAACGCTGTACTCGATACGACATGTGATCAGAACATTGATTGATGCGTTCAGAAAACAAAATAAGTGATCAAGACTAGAATCGAACAATGTACTCAATACATCATGTGTTTAGAATATGTCAGGGGATACGCTTGTTCTAAGAAGATCAGATTGAAACATAACAAGACTAGAATAGAACACTGTAATCGATGTTGTTAACTTCAACATGTGATCAGAACATTGATTGATGTGTTCAGAACACAAAATAAGTGATCATGACTAGAATCGAACACTGTACTCGATACAACATGTGATCAGAACATTGATCGATGTGTTCAGAACACGAAATAAGTGATCAAGACTAGAATCGAACGCTGTACTCAATACAACATGTGTTTAGAACATGTTAGGGGGTACCCTCGTTCTAAGAAGATCAGAATGAAACATAACAAGACTAGAATCGAACACTGTAATCGATGTAGTTAACCTCAACATATGATCAGAACATTGTTTGATGTGTTCAGAGCAAAAGTACAATTTTGATGATTTGCGCAGCTAACTCGCTCGGTAAACGATATAGCCAAAGTATAACTTCAAATTATTTACCTTCCATCATTCGTCTTGTGTGTAAAAATCAGTCGAACAAGTTATCGCATAAACATGGCTGAAAAAAAATCGTGATAGGGTATGGAACCCAGGGGTTACATCTTATCAGAAGGGCAAAAAGGATGAAAGGACTCTTCCTCCTCCTTACCGCACATTCCTTGGCTAAAGGGCTAATGGGCTAAAGGGCTAATGGGCTAAAGGGCTAAAGGGCTAAAGGGCTAAAGGTGCAACAACCTCATCGATCGCTATCAGCAAGAACGCTTGTACTTTGTTAAGTGTAGAAAATTAATCTTTATTGGTAAATGGTTTTATGTTCAGAACAAGGAATGGAACCTAGGGGTTACGTCTTACCTAATAAAATCCCCGAGGTGCGATGAGTTACGTTTTTCGAACTAGTGTTTGGAACACTGAACTTTTCAAGATGGCAAGAGTGAGGTTAGCAATGTTTTGTTGTTGGATTTTAAATTCCGCGCTACAACATGCATAAGGTGGCAGCCCTTGAGGTTTACCGCCGTAAAGATGGTAAGAGTGAGGTTAGCAATGTTCCGTTGTTGGATTTTTAAAATTCCCCGCTATAACATGCAAAAGGTGGCAGCCTTGAGGTTTACCGCCGTAAAGATGGCAGCAGTGAGGTTAGCGACGCTCTATTGTCCTTCAAAGTGAGGTTAGGGTTCGTCAAGAAGACAGCTGTCAAAAAAGCACGTGGCTATGTTTACCAAACAAGAGCACGTGGTCGTGACGTCACGGTCGCGTAATCAATCCTTAGCTCGACGTCGCTAAGAGCAGCATTAGGATTAGCTATTCTTAAAAGTCTTGTGAACAGAGCAGCAGTATGAATTGCTATGTTTCAAAGCGTGTACCCATTACCTATCGATTTTGCATGCAACAAATATTGTACTAAACTTCTCCCGCTAGATTGTGCTGCTATCTTAGCATAACCTGTACGCATGTACTTAAAGTACAAAGAATAGCCATGTTTCAAAGCGTGTACACATTACTTATTGATTTTGCATGTATCGACTCTCGTACTAAACTTCTGCAGGTAGATTGTGCTGCTATCTTAGCATAACTTATACGCATGAACTTAAAGTACAGAGAATAGCTATGTCTCAAAGCGTGTACACATTACTTATTGATTTTGCATGCATTGACTCTCGTACTAAACTTCTTCCTCTAGATTGTACTGCTATCTTAGCATAACTTATACACATGAACTTAAAAGTAGAAAGAATAGCCATGTTTCAAAGCGTGTACACATTACTTATTGATTTTGCATGCATCAAATATCGTACTAAACTCCTTCCGCTAGATTGTGCTGCTATCTTAACACAACCTATACGCATGACCTTAAAGTAAAAAGAATAGCCATGTTTCAAAGTGTGTACACATCACCTATCGATTTGCATGTATTGACTCTCGTACTAAACTCCTTCCGCTAGATCGTGCTGCTATCTTAGCATAACCAATACGCATGACCTTAAAGTAAAAAAGAATATCCATGTTTCAAAGTGTGTACACATTACCTATCGACTTTGCATGCAACAAATATTGTACTAAACTCCTTCCGCTAGGTTGTGCTGCTATCTTAGCATAACCTGTACGCATGTACTTAAAGTACAAAGAATAGCCATGTTTCAAAGCGTGTACACATTACTTATTGATTTTGCATGCATCAAATCTCGTACTAAATTTATTCCGCTAGATTGTGCTGCTATCTTAGCATAACCTATACCAATGAACTTAAAGTATAATGATTAGTCATGTTTCAAAGCGTGTACACATCAACTATCGAATTTGCATGTATCGACTCTCGTACTAAACTTCTGCAGGTAGATTGTGCTGCTATCTTAGCATAACTAAGACGCATGAACTTAAAGTACAAAGAATAGCTATGTCTCAAAGCATGTACACATTACCTATCGATTTTACAAGCATCGACTCTCGTACTAAACTTCTTCCGCTAGATTGTGCTGGTATCTTAGCATAACCTATACGCATGGCCTTAAGGTACAAAGAATAGCCATGTTTCAAAGCGTGTACACATTACCTATCGATTTTGCATGCATTGACTCTCGTACTAAACTTCTTCCGCTAGATTGTGCTGGCATCTTAGCATAACTTATACACATGAACTTAAAAGTACAAAGAATAGTCATGTTTCAAAGCATGTACACATTACCTATGGATTTTTCATGCATTGACTCTCGTACTAATCTCCTCCCGCTAGATTGTGCTGCTATCCTAGCATAACCTATACGCATGACCTTAAAGTAAAAAGAATAGCCATGTTTCAAAGTGTGTACACATCACCTATCGATTTGCATGCAACAAATATCGTACTAAACTTCTTCCGCTAGATTGTGCTGCTATCTTAGCATAACTAAGATGCATGAACTGAAAGTACGAAGAATAACCATGTTTTAAAGTGTGTACTCATTACTTATCGATTTTACATACATCGACTCTCGTACTAAACTTCTTGCGCTAGATTGTGCCGCTATCTTAGCATAACCTGTATGCATGAACTTAAAGTACAAAGAATAGCCTTGTTTCGAAGCGTTTACACATTACCTAATGATTTTGCACGAAACGACTATCATACTAAACATTTCCCACTAGATTGTGCTAAAATCATGTAAGTGTGCTGCTATCTTAGCATAACCTATCGATTTTACATGCATCTACTATCGTACTAGACTTCTTCCGCTAGAGCATGTAGCAATCGCTTTTGAGTATCCCTAACCCATGTGCATGAACTTAAAGCATAAAGATGAGCTATGTTCTAAAGCGTGTACACATCACCTATCGATAATGTATGTATCGAATATCGTACTAAACTTCTCCTGCTAGAGCGTACGAGTATCGCTTGTGCGTGCACGAACTTAAAGCATAAAGAATAGCAATGTATAAAAATCTTGTAAACAAAGCAGCAGCATTACGTATAGTTAAGATTAAATGCGTGCACACATCATGTATCCATGACGCACACAGTACTAAACTTATTTCATTAGAATGTACAAAGTTCGCATGTGTTTGTGCTGCTATCTTAGCATAGCCTATGTGAATGAACTTAAAGCTTAAAGAATAGTGATGTATAAAAATCTTGTGAACATAGCAGAGTGTTAACTACGTAGGTGTAGACATTGAACTTTACATGCTGAGGCAGCATACTACGTGACCGTGACGTCACGACCACGTGCTCTTGTTTGGTAAACATAGCCACGTGCTTTTTTGACAGCTGTCTTCTTGACGAACCCTAACCTCACTTTGAAGGACAATAGGGCGTCGCTAACCTCACTGCTGCCATCTTTACGGCGGTAAACCTCAAGGCTGCCACCTTTTGCATGTTATAGCGGGGAATTTTAAAAATCCAACAACGGAACATTGCTAACCTCACTCTTGCCATCTTTACGGGAGTAAACCTCAAGGGCTGCCACCTTATGCATGTTGTAGCGCGGAATTTAAAATCCAACAACAGAACATTGCTAACCTCACTCTTGCCATCTTGAAAAGTTCAGTGTTCCAAACACTAGTTCGAAAAACGTAACTCATCGCACCTCGGGGATTTTATTAGGTCAGACGTAACCCCTAGGTTCCATTCCTTGTTCTGAACATAAAACCATTTACCAATAAAGATTAATTTTCTACACTTAACAAAGTACAAGCGTTCTTGCTGATAGCGATCGATGAGGTTGTTGCACCTTTAGCCCTTTAGCCCTTTAGCCCATTAGCCCTTTAGCCCATTAGCCCTTTAGCCAAGGAATGTGCGGTAAGGAGGAGGAAGAGTCCTTTCATCCTTTTTGCCCTTCTGATAAGATGTAACCCCTGGGTTCCATACCCTATCACGATTTTTTTTTCAGCCATGTTTATGCGATAACTTGTTCGACTGATTTTTACACACAAGACGAATGATGGAAGGTAAATAATTTGAAGTTATACTTTGGCTATATCGTTTACCGAGCGAGTTAGCTGCGCAAATCATCAAAATTGTACTTTTGCTCTGAACACATCAAACAATGTTCTGATCATATGTTGAGGTTAACAACATCGATTACAGTGTTCGATTCTAGTCTTGTTATGTTTCATTCTGATCTTCTTAGAACGAGGGTACCCCCTAACATGTTCTAAACACATGTTGTATTGAGTACAGCGTTCGATTCTAGTCTTGATCACTTATTTCGTGTTCTGAACACATCGATCAATGTTCTGATCACATGTTGTATCGAGTACAGTGTTCGATTCTAGTCATGATCACTTATTTTGTGTTCTGAACACATCAATCAATGTTCTGATCACATGTTGAAGTTAACAACATCGATTACAGTGTTCTATTCTAGTCTTGTTATGTTTCAATCTGATCTTCTTAGAACAAGCGTATCCCCTGACATATTCTAAACACATGATGTATTGAGTACATTGTTCGATTCTAGTCTTGATCACTTATTTTGTTTTCTGAACGCATCAATCAATGTTCTGATCACATGTCGTATCGAGTACAGCGTTTGATTCTACTCTTCTTATGTTTCGAAAGTCTAAACATGCACAATAATGTTATCGCTGCACACGCTTGCCTTCGCGATGCAGGTTTAAACTTGTTCGATATAAAGCTATGCCTTGACATAAGAGGCGGAGGAGGAGGTAGAGGAGGAGGAGGAGGAGGAGGAGGAGGAGGAGGAGAATGATAAGGCCTTAACAGCCTATGTATAGTCGCCTTTGTTTAAAGATGATAGCTGTCAAAAGAATTTTTCAAATTATCCACCACCACATTTCAGCTAAAGAGGGCAGCAGGGTGCTCTGTTGATTAAGCACATAGAATTTCAAATTGCCCTCCACCACATGCATAACAGCAGCTGTTATCTTGCGCAGTAGCCTCTAAGTTAGCTTTCTTCATAAGAGTAGCCACCATCTTGTGCGAGCACCCCTAGGCCGTCTCATAAGGAGCTATGTATAGTCACCATTTTGTGTCTGCCATCTTGCGTAAGCATCCCTAGGACGTCTCAAGGCATCTTGTTTCTCATAAGAGCAGCCACCATCTTGTAGAAATAGATAGCTGCGAATGGCAAAGGGCTTAAGTAGGAATCGAACCGTTGATCTCATCATTAGACTATGTTTTTTCTTGTTCCTGATACTACGAACCTACGTATTAGGCGAAAAAAATTTTGTCCGTTTTGCTCTACGATGCATCGTTTTCGAGATATTTAACATTTTGCATTTAAGCCTCCAAATTTAATGAATCGAACCTGCACGGCACGTTATACTCTCTACCATAGCTAAACCTGATCATGTTACGAAGACTCGCTTCAATACAAGCTAAAACAGAGCAAATGCCAAAGGGCCTAAGTAGGAACCGAACCGTTGATCCCATCATTAGACTATGATTTTCTTGTTCCTCATACTGCGAACCTAGGTATTAGGCAGAAAAATTTTGTCCGTTTTGCTCTACGGTGCACTGCTTTCAAGATATTTAACATTTTGCATTTAAGCCCTAAATTTAATGAATCGAACTAGCACGACACGTATAGCCGCCATCTTGTGTCCACCATCTTGCGCAAGCATCCTTAGGGCGTCTCTAGCCATCTTGTGCAAGGACCCTTAAGCCGCCTCATAAGAGCAACCGCCACGCCCTTAAGGGCGTCTCATAAGGAGACGTGTATAGCCGCCATCTTGTGTCCGCCATCTTGCGCAAGCATCCTTAGGGCGTCTCTAGCCATCTTGTGCAAGGACCCTTAAGCCGCCTCATAAGAGCAACCGCCATCTTGCGCAAGCATCACTAGGGTGTCTCATAAGGAGCCTTGTATAACCACCATCTTGCGCAAGCATCCCAAGGGCGTCTCATAAGAACCTGTGTATAGCAGCCATCTTGCGTAAGCACCCTTAAGGAGTCATGTATAGCCGCCATCTTATGCAATTAGCGTCGAGAGAGGACTGCTGTAGAATTTTTCTTTTTAAATTATCCACCACCACATTTCAAAGGTATCTAGCTAAAGATAGCAGCACTGCGTATGACAGGTGACGAATTTACATCTACTGCGATAAAGAGGGCAGCACGGTGCTCTCTGGATTAAAGATGGCGGATGATAGCCGCACGTGGCTATGTTTACCAAACAAGAGCATGTGGAATTTGCCGCCACCACATTTCAAACTAAAGAGGGCAGCACTATGCTCTGTTGATTAAAGATGGCGGATGGTAGCTGTCAAAAAGCACGTGAGTTTGTTTCCAAACAAGAGCATGTGGAATTTTTCAATTTGCCGCCACCACATTTCAAAGGTATCTAGCTAAAGATGGCAGCACGGTGCTCTCTTGATTAAAGATGGCGGATGATAGCTAACAGAACTTTTCAAATTGCCCGCTACTACATGCTTAAGGTAGTAGCCATAAAGAGGGCAGCACGGTGTTCTGTAGATTAAAGATGGCGGGTGATAGGTGATGAAATTGCCCGCATGATAGCAGCACGGTGCTCTATTGATTAAAGATGGCGGATGACAGCTGTCAAAAAAAAGCACGTGGCTTTGTTTCCCAACAAGAGCACATAGAATTTTTCAAATTGCCGCCACCACATTTCAAAGGTATCTAGCTAAAGAGTACAGCACTGCGCTCTGTTGATTAAAGATGGTGGATGGTAGCTGTCAAAAAAGCACGTGAGTTTGTTTCCAAACAAGAGCACGTGGAATTTGCCGCCACCACATAGAGGGCAGCACGGTGCTCTCTTGATTAAAGATGGCTGCTGTCACGTGGAATTGTCTGCTACCACAGGTATCTAGCTAAAGAGGGCAGCACTGAGGTTTGCGATGCAAGATGGCTGCTGTCAAAAAGCATTTTTCAAATTATCCGCCACCACATTTCAAAGGTAAGTAGCTAAAGAGGGCAGCACTGTGCTCAAAGATGGCGGATGACAGCTGTCAAAAAAGCACGTGGCTGTCAAAAAGCACGTGGATTTGTTTATCTCGAGCTAGTGAGGTTAAGTTGGTAGCACTAAGGTTTAGGCCCGCCAAGATGGCAGCACTGCCGATGACAGGTGACGCAAGAGGGCAGCACAGCGCTCTGTAGTTTAAAGATGGCGGATGACAGCTGTCAAAAAGCACGTGGCTGTCAAAAAGCACGTGGCTTTGTTTACCTCTCGTTAGTTAGGTTAAGTTGGTACCACCGAGGTTTATTCCCGTCAAGATGGCAGTACTGAGGTTAGCGATGCGTTGTTGTCTGTCAAAAAGCACGTGGCTTTGTTTACAAATCTGTCAAAAAGCACGTGGCTGTCAAAAAACACGTGGCTTTGTTTACCTCATGCTAGTTAGGTTAAGTTGGCACTACTGGGGTTTAGGCCCTCAAGATGGTAGTACTGAGGTTTGCGATGCGTTGTTGTCTGTCAAAAAGCACGTGGCTTTGTTTACAAATCTGTCAAAAAGCACGTGGCTGTCAAAAAGCACGTGGCTTTGTTTACCTCGCGCTTGTGAGGTTAAGTTGGCACTACTGAGGTTTAGGCCCGTCAAGATGGCAGTACTGAGGTTAGCGGTGCGTTGTTGTCTGTCAAAAAGCACGTGGCTTTGTTTATCTCGCGCTAGTTAGGTTAAGTTGGCAGCACTGGAAGAGGCCTCTGGCTGAGGTGGAGGAGGCCACTGGGAGGCCACTGGCTGAGGAGGAGGAGGAGGTGGCCACTGGGAGGCCACTGGCTGAGGAGGAGGAGGAGGCCACTGGCTGAGGAGGAGGCCTCTTCCGAGAGCCGGAGGAGGAGGAGGCCGCCGAACCCGTCTATTATACTACTGTCTAATTATTGTTCTTGGCGTTGTTGAGACTGTTGTGCTCTTCTTCTTCTTCCCCTTCTCGATTCAACTTATAAAACTCGTACTATGGATGGCAAAAAACAGACGACAACCGACTACTGTTAAAGTTTTGCGAGCGCAGGACACATTTTATTCGTGTTTATTCACATATATTCACATTTACAATAGCAGGCAATGAGTTGCCTAGTTACATGAAAGTACATCAAGATTACGGCACCTTAGATTCCTATCTCCAAATAGCAGGCAAAGAATTGCCTAAATAGGCCCTACATAAATCTCCTAGCAAGAAAGGTCCTTCATAAAACATGGCGGTGTGTTCCCATCCTCCTATATACAGCAATTCTTACCGGGCTATAATGATTGTCATTGTCCCCTAGCGACAATCCGTCCATCAAGGTCGATCCAATCTTAGTGTGGCTTTGTAATTAAATTAATTCCATAAAATTACTCATTATAAAAGACTACCAATCCGATTTTGTTCAAACCACTTCCTAAACACGCTCATATTCGAATCCAACACGTTGTGTCAACATTTCAAGTCAATCGACCGACTACTTTTAGAGTATTGAGATCACAAACATACGCAGGCTGAATTTTTATATACTGTATAAAGATTAGAAGTTCTAAATGCTCTGTTATGTCCTGTTGGTGATAGCACTGAAATAGTTCCCTTTTAAAGTTAATATTTCCTTAGGGAAAAATTTGAAATTTTATCATATTCATTTTTTACCTAGTATTTCCCGCCCGGCTTTCTGGGGAGAACACTGCAATGAATACACGCTGTTCTACTGTATAAGTCACTCACTAAACACTCGATAAATCTTGTCCTGTATTCGTACAGAAACTACGTTATTTCAAAGCTAACACATTGAACACATTATCAATGCCAAAGGTGTTAAACTAAACTTTTGCTTAATCGTTACTGCATTAGATCATATTTGCCCGACATGAAGCAAAATATCTCTCGGAAAATGAATTACCCGACCGTGCCATCGCCTTTCTGTATACATCCTCAAGCACTAGCCCAGAGCCCTGTAGAATAGCATGGTGAAAGAGTTCTAATTCTATCGTTGAAAAAATCGAATGACGAAGGAAAGAGCAAATACAATTTTAATGAAAATTTATGGCAATGTTTACTTGTATTAATGTACCACTTAACCTATTAAGCAAGTCACATACGGGGTCTAGATCAAAAACTTATATACTCCACTTTTGTTCAAAATTGAGTTAGCAAGGTATTCTTATTCCTCGTTCAAAGCTACACACGACTATCTTTGTGCTGGAAACCCAAACTCAAAATATCCAGTGGTTTTCAACTGCCAAAAACTTAACATAGATATAAAACTAATATTCTCCACACTGTTTAGTTGCAAAGACCGCATTCGCCCTGTTAGCCAATCAGAGGACAGCTTCAGATCATGTGACTTGTTACAGCTGCAAGCCAATATATTTTGCCTGTTCAGCTCGTAACCTCTACAGAGCAAGAGCTATAATGTTTAATGTACACACGTGGTTTGATCATGCATTTTTTGTTTTGTTACGTCACTGTATTGCAAATGGAACTCAATGTAAAACCTATGGGCAAAAGGTTAGGAGAAATCCCACGAAAAAGAACATCTTTGCCATCAAGCTGGAATAAAGAACAAGCCAAGAGGAGCAGGTACTGTAAAAAAACAATATCCTTACAATAAAATGTAATTGTTCTGGTTCTAAGTACTGGCATATTCTGCTGTCAACAATGCTTTTATGGAGTTATACATTATTGTAATGAGGCTAAAATCAACCATGGATTACATGTTGTATTATGATTTAGCCTCTTCACAGGCCCATTAGGGCTAGGTTAATCCTTAGTAGGTCAATGGATTCGAATAATAACACAGCCTGATTTTTAAGTTTTAGTTTGTTTCTAGGTATGCTCCAAAGGTGTTCCAGTCATTCTCAACTTGCAACCATACTCAGGGGTCTCTACGTTGCAGAACATTAACAACGCAGGATATCAGGAGATTCCATTCAAAATGTTATCAAGAACATGATAAAATCTACCTGGATAATTTTATTTTAAAACATTTAAAAATGAATCCCATTCAATAAAATGCGTGTAAAATAAAATAAAAATAAAGTGACGCAGGCCAGAGCAAAATATTTTATCACAAACAGAGATAAACCAATGGTCCCAGTCTGTTTAGGTACATTTACAAAGGCTTTGAAGCCTCTGTCAAGATTCAGGACTAACCGCATTGCAACCGGATTTCTTTAAAAAAAAAACATGAATTGCCTAAGGAAAGACGAGGTGGGGATACCACAAGGAATAGGTATGCAGATAAAAAAGCAAAGCAAAGCAAGAAAAGTCACCTCCGTACAGGCCATGAAGGCCCTCGGAGGAGTGGAAGGTAAAGGCTTCCACCATTGTTAACCTCGGCACGTGATGGGGTAGAGTGGTTAGCTCTACGCCCGCCCGCCTTTGCCCCCAGGAATTAAGCTGGTACTCATTTTTGGTGTAGGCTGAGTGAACCTCAGGACCACATGCACCTCCGGAAGTGGAAATCTCGTTTCTTAAATTTTACGACTTCCTGACAGGAATTCGAACCCACGTCCTTCCGGGCGAACCGAGCACGCCTTTACCGCCTCGGCCAGGCAGCCCCTCAGATAAAAAAGAAAATATCAAAAGGTTTTTGAACAGCCTACAGTGCAGTGAAACACATCATTGTACCAACAGGTCCGGACGAAAATATCTACCATCAGAACTGAATATTAGAAAAGTCTGGAAAATGTTTATATCAGCAAGTGCAGAAGAATCCTTGCATGTGAAGGGAGTGCTATTTTTGATATATTTTTAATACCTAATAAAATTTACGATTTGGGAGTCCAATAGTTGATGTGTGCTCCAAATGCTTGGAACTGTCAGAAAAAATAAAAACATGCAAAAAAAGTGCATAAATTGAGATCGAAAGCTTTCTATAATCTGATTCAAGAAAACAAAGATGGCCTATTGATACTCAGTTTTGATTGCCAAAAGAAAAATAGAAAACCAGCCATTGCCAAAATTACTATATCATTCTACGTATTACAGTAGACAGTTGTATCTGAACCATTTATGCATTGTAAAAGGGCACTCTAAAGCAAAACTTACAAAGGAGAACGTTACGGCATATATATGGACTGAAAATAATTTCACAAAGGGTCGAAAGAAATATCGTCATGCATTGTAGACTATCTAAACTCCATTGATATGACTACTTACAGTACCGTTCGTCTCATAAGTGACGGACTAGGTGGTCAAAATAAGAACAACATTTTGGTCAGCGTAGTGTGCTACTGGTTCCTTAAAAGAACCTGACAACGTAACAGAAGTGCGATTGTTTTCCCTGTGACAGGCCATAGCTCCATTCCGCCTGACCGAGTCTTCGAAAATATAGAAAAAGGAATCAAGAGCTTATCACCAGCCCAGATGACTATGTAAATATAATTGGAAAGTTTGCAAAAGTGAAGAAACTAGCATATGATGTCACGAAAAAAGACTGGAAAACAACTGTTGAAGCAAACATTAATAAACCAGGGTAGTGGCACTTTGGAATTCAGTCCTGTAAAAGAATTTACCTCAGTAAGTCAAAACAAAACAATGAAATCAGTGTTATAGTAAAGGCGAGAGCATTTATCGGCATAAATATGATGCTGGTATTGAAGCCAGGAGCATCCTCAAAAGTGGGAAATCTTTGGATAGATTAGCAGCAGCTATAACCATCAACATAGATAACTGTGTTGCTAACGAAACGAAGAAAGAAGACACTATGGAGAGGAGTGGGGAGCTCAAGAGGATTTACAGTTTTTTAACCATGTTCTGGATGATCCTGAGGTAGACATACCCAACGCCAATGAAAACGAGTATCATGACGCAGATGAACTACCGTCATTTCAAACATAGACTAAGTGGCAGTTTTCTGTAGGTTCTAAACAGACAATACAAAAAATTCACCAATTTCATTTCCTTGGAAATAGAATGCTTTTTAGTACTGTTTTATTCTTTAAACACTCATCATCCAAAAGGGATTTTGAAAAAATTATAGGGTAGTCTGTTAAATATATTTTCTCAGTAAATAATATACTTGTATTCCAAAAATACGATTTGTTTAATTTGTCTAAATTTAATACAAACTGTGGTCAACTTGTCTATTTTATGTCTGAAGTAATTAATTTTATTTAGTGCCAAAAGTAACATTCTCCAGTTTGTTGAATCACAAAACTCACAGTCTCCAATGTTTGAATGGCAATAGTCATATTCTCAAAAATTAAAATCCATTTTGCAGATAAATGAATATAAATAATGGGGCATACTTTATACAAGAAGGTGTAATAAAGTATAGCCTGCAGACAAAAGCAACGTATCTTTTTTTTTTTTTTTGCTAGCGGCTTTACGTCGCACCGACACAGATAGGTCTTATGGCGACGAGCAAAGTATCTTAGACATTCCATTCGTTACATAAATTTACGATTTTTTTTTGTAGTTCCTGTAAAATTAGAAAAAAAAGTGGAGGATGTGAGTTTTGCATCTAGACAGCTCTTAATGTTGTTTTCTGCTTGATGATGATGTTTGTTGTTTTAAGGGGCCTAACATCGAAGGTCGTCGGCCCAATGTTGTTTACAATAACATGCAATCAGTTGCCTATTTACATGAAATCTTTCATGAAAGTACATCTTGATCACTGTATGTTGGTTTGCTATTTCCAAATAATAGGCAATAAATTGCCTAATTTCATGACCTCCTATTAAAAAAAAAGTACTTCATAAAACATGACGGCGTGTTCCAATCCTTCTCTATACAGCATTACTTACCAGACTGTCATGATATAAGTTAGTTGCTGTCACCTTGCGATAATTTGTCCATCAATTTTGATCCAATCTTGGTGCGGCTTTGTAATTAAATTAATTATATCAAATTATCATCATAAAAAATACCCGTTGGATTTCGTTGAAACCACTTCCTGAACCGTCTCTGGAGTAATAAGAACAAACTATGAAATTTTCAGTGAAATCCGTCCAGTAATTCTTGAGTCCATTCGGGACAAACACACACACACATGCACGCACACAGTTTCACCTGTATATATATAGACAGATAATCTGCATTAAAAGGAAGTTTAACTAGATGACAGTGGGGAATAATTATGATTTTGAAAATAATTTATATACAAACATGTAAGCTATAAGATAACATCCTCGCTGTTACAGCAAAACATCGTATCTCCCAATGCTTTGCCTATCCGTAAGACTGGCCACGCCTCCCAGTCACATATGTATATGCAGTTCACTAGTACAATTTTTATTGGTTTATTTTGTTATAGTAATGTCTAAAGCAAAAGGAACCTTAAATATATTATCCTGTAGGGGTGCGTAAATACTTCATGCAAACGTACATTCCTACAGTGCAGTAAGTTAAGGTACAATTTTCTTTACGGATAACCATAGCAAAATAAACACAACGAACGTTGTTCTGATGGACTGCATATCCACATGTGACTAGGAGGCGTGATCAGCGTTAAGGAGAATAATGGATAGGAAGAGCATTGGAAGATACGACGTTTTGGTTACGTAGAAAGCTAATGATCTACCTGATTGAGTGCATCTCCTTTTTAATGTTTTTAATGTTATTTTTTTACAGTTTGCTGTACGTTGCAACGACGGTGGCCTAGGAAAGGGACGGGAGTGGGAAGGGAAGCGATCATGGCCTTATTTAAGGTACAACCCCAGCATTTGTCTGGTGTGGAAATGGGGAACCACGGTAAACCATCTGCAGGACTGCCGACAGTGGAGTTCAAGTCCACTATCTCCCGAATGCCTGACAGCTACGTGACTCAAACCGCACAGCCACTCGCTCGATCTGAGTGCATCTTAATACAAAAGTGAATTAATGAATATTCTTAAGTAATAAGCCATTCATTCTCACATTCTGGTTACGCACTTACGAGGAAATCCCGGGAAATAAGAGGCTAATACGGTGCAATTCCTAACTCTCAACGGGAAAGAATCCCATAGCCTTGCACCAGCTTATGTTTCTCGTAACACTTTCCTATTCATATTCACATAACTCACCATACTACCAACCACCAGATAAACGCATAATCCGCATACGATTGGAGGCAGTAAGGGCATCCGGTCGTAAAACCTGACCATATCCAGATGTCCCATCAGTGTGGAAAAAACGAATCACCATGAACAGCGTCTGCCACTTCATACGAACACTGGTTTGATGTTTGCAATAATTGACTCTAGGCTTTTGGCACGTAGTCTACTACCCTGCCAGCCTACATTCTGATAGTGACTTTTACCACCAACGGGACTCGAACCGGCTAACCTCAGAGTCAGATCATAGAGACTTGAAGTCTTAAACAATCATGGCCACTAGGTGGGCTGCATGAGGTAATGGTCCCGCCGTCGAAGAATGTGAACATTTAATTTTAAAATCATCATTGTCATGATGAGTAAATACCTCGTACATAAGTGCTCGTAGCTTTAGAGTAGATATTTTTCAATGACTTGTACTATGGAAAAGCTTCATTACAATAGCTACCTTATATGTGTTCATGTGATTTATTTCTGGATTTAGAAACCTTAGTTTATTTTTTGACCTTGAGACTTCCAGAGTTTTCCAGAGTTGTACAAAATCTGAGTATTATATGAAAATTTATTCTCTGGACATATTGAATGTCTCTCTATAGTACATTTGGTCTTCGTGGAAACTAACAATAACGTACAACGGGTGATTGTTTGGTCCGCCCTGTCAATATATTTTAATATTTGAATAATTTATGCGTACATGTTTCGGGAGCCTTAACTCCCTTCGTCAGCGTAATTACATCAAAACATACCTTACTTAAGTCTCAAGCTATAACATCTTATCACATTAAGCATTATCCTTTCTAACCTCAACTCTAGATACTATATGTACACTTTGCATTTTTGTATAATAATGCCTGTTGTAACCCGACACGTAAGGCATGGGACATTTTAATAACACTCTTGAATCGTCCCCTCATTCCTCCTGTCCTTTGCACTCATACAACGTGTATCATCACTCTGGATGGATCCACTAGCTGGTTGTCACTATGAAGCTATTATCTTACGTCCAATTTGACATCCTTGGAAGTTATAACCCTTTGTTGCACTGTCAATCAATCAATCAATCAATCAATCAATCAATCAATCAATCAATCAATCAATCAATCAATCAATCAATCAATCAATCAATCAATCAATCAATCGATCAATCAATCAATCAATCAATCAATCAATACTGATCTGCATTTAGGGCAGTCGCCCAGGTGGCAGATTCCCTATCTGTTGCTTTCCTAGCCTTTTCCGAAATGATTTCAAAGAAATTGGAAATTTATTGAACGTCTCCCTTGGTAAGTTATTCCAAACCCTAACTCCCCTTCCTATAATCGAATATTTGCCTCAGTTTGTCCTCTTGAATTCCAACTTTATCTTCATATTGTGATCTTTCCTACTTTTATAAACGCCATTCAAACTTATTCGTCTACTAATGTCATTCCACGCCATCTCTCCGCTGATAGCTCGGAACATACCACTTAATCGAGCAGCTCTTCTTCTTTCTCTCAGTTCTTCCCAACCCAAACATTGCAACATTTTTGTAACGCTACTCTTTTGTCGGAAATCACCCAGAACAAATCGAGCTGCTTTTCTTTCGATTTTTCCAGTTCTTGAATCAAGTAATCCTGGTGAGGGTCCCATACACAGGAACCATACTCTATTTGGGGTCTTACCAGAGACTTGTATGCCCTCTCCTTTACATCCTTACTACAACCACTAAACACCCTCATAACCATGTGCAGAGATCTGTACCCTTTATTTACAATCCCATTTACGTGATTACCCCAATGAAGATCTTTCTTTATATTAACACCTAGATACTTACAATGATCCCCAAAAGGAACTTTCACCCCATCAACGCTATGGTCATCGTCGTAATATACTTTGTTTTTTGCCATGCATGTGCCGTCAGGGCAGATGACGTTTGCTCGATTGTTGCAGGACCGGACTTTTTGAATTAGAGCGGAACAAACCTCCCGTTATGTTTCTGCAAATGCTCCTCTAGTAATAAAATGATAAAGCGGAGGAAAACTATCCGCTTGCCGGCCAGAAACAAACAACAAACAAACAGACCAATCACCCGTTGTTATTACGAGTCAATACGGACCAATTAAGGACCGATATGGTCAAGTTTGTCGACTTCCTGGAAACTTGCAAATACTGCTGTAGGAAAATTAAAATATTTTACATGTGATATGGCAATAGTTAAAAGAGTAGAGGCGAGAACATTACTCACAGGGCGAGTTGGCCTTGCGGTTAGGGTCGTGCAGCTGTGAGCTCGCATCCGGGAGATAGTGGGTTCGAACCCCACTCTCGGCAGCCCTGAAGATGGTTTTCCGCGGTTTCCCATTTTCACACCAGGCAAATGCTGGGGCTGTACCTTAATTAAGGCCACGGCCGCTTCCTTCCTATTCCTAGGCCTCTCGTATCCCATCGTCGCCATAAGACCTATCTGTGCCGGTGCGACGTAAAGTAAAGTAGCAAAGAAAAAAAAAGAACATTACTCCTCTCTGGGTTATTGCGGTTCATGTATTGTTATGTACTGAGCGACCTGTACTCGTGAGATGGTGGGTTTGAACTCCACCAGCAGTTTTCCACGCTTTCAGATTTTAACATGGTGAGATTGACCAGTAATAAGTCCACGACCGTTACCTTTCTAGTTCTTCACCTTTCCTATACCACTGTTGACAATATGTTATGGCACCAACAAAGGAAACTATTGCGATGTAGTATATAATTCTACTTTCCACCTAAATTTGAGATATGTTATCTAGAGCTTGACATATGTTTATCTCCTAAAAATTGTTCAGTAGGTATGCGTAAGCTTTAGGGATTTCCTGTAAGAGATTAGGTGGTGATGTTTATTTGAAGAAAGATTACAACGTGATAAACATCCCTTGTTAACTCTCATCAGAGGAGAAATGTGGTCCGAAAGATGAATGAAAGTCTCGGTAATAGAAAGGGATTCATCATCATTCTGTGTTCTTCCCTCGGCAGATTTCCACTTGATCGCCCTCCATTCTTCCCTGCCTTCCGCCTCCCTCGTCTTTCCTTCTTTCTTTTTTTCTTTCATAGCCTCGTTCTGTGCTGCTTTAACATCTGTTATCTCATTCTTACTCTGGCTCTCTTTCCCAAAACCACTCCCTCGAGTACTTCCTCTGGCAAGCCTACCCTTCTTAAATCGTGTCCTGTCTAGTTTATTTCTTTCTTTTCGATCTACGGCATACTTCTTTGCTCTTCCACTCTCTTTACCACCTCTTCATTCTTCACTCTAATTGACCCTTTTCCATTTTTCGGCACATCCATATCTGAAATGCTTCAGTTCTCTCTTCATCTGTCCTCACCGCCCAGGTTTTCTTCCGCCCAGGAAGTAAAACTCCTCACCACGCACTTCGCCCGACATTTCTTTAGTTCTATATTCAGGCTACATCAAAGCAGGGAAGAATCATGTTAAATGCGAAAATTAATGTTCTCGCAAACTCAATACCGACGAATTCGGAAATAAAGTTGACCAAGGAAAGTCGAATACAAAAGAAAGGACCCTGGGGTAGCTGAGTGGAGGCAATGATAGACTAAGCTAAGGTTTGGTGCTGGCCAGTTCATGTCCTCAAGTTGAGAGCGATGTTAGGAAGTTGATGAAATATTTATAAACAGACATTTGTAAGGTCCATGCCCTTTGTTCCCTCCCGTGTCCAGATTGCGTAAAGTGAAAGGTTCGACCTTGTACTCCTCCTGGGACCTTCATGACCTGCAATGGAGTGACATAGACCATGTACTTGGAACAATTCGATGAGACAATTGCGAGGAAAATGCAGGAGACTTGGATCCAAACGAGTTGTGACTGGCATTGCTCCTCACAACTGCGTATGTCTAATTACGAATGGTCATATTTGTATAGGTCGTTTTAATTGATTCCGGTTAGAAAAGAAACCAACAGATGAATGATACTGAAGGGACTAATGCTACTTCTTTAGTATCGACTATTTCTTTTCTTTTCTTTTCTTTTCTTTTCTCTCTCGCTCTTAGTCTTCTCTTTGATGTCTCCTGATTATCTCTTGGCGCACGTGTCCTTCTGTCAAGCACTTGATGGATAAACTACTGTGTCTGTCCTGATATAACTGATTAGTTCATCTAACTTCCCGACGTCTAAATTCATCCACGTCGTCCAGAGTAAAACAAGAGCGCTGAATGAACAGCATATTCACAATCGAATACTATGGGAATGTTTACTGACCGTCTAGTTAGTGGATGTCGTATCGAAGCACATTAGGACATTAAATAAAGGACAATTCTTCCTACCGAGCTCGATAGCTGCAGTCTCTTAACTGCGGCCAGTATCCAGTATTCGGGAGATAGTACGTTCGAACCCCACTGTCGGCAGCCCTGAAGATGGTTTTCCGTGGTTTCCCATTTTCACACCATGCAAATGCTTAGGCTGTACCTTTATTAAGGCCACGGCCGCTTCCTTACTACTCCTAGCCCATTCCTGTCTCATAGTCGCCATAGGACCTGTCTGTGTCGGTGCGACGTAAAGCAACTTACACACACAAAAGAAGATTCTTCCTTAGCTTAAATATTTAAATTTACTCATGGTGAAATGTAATAGAGGGATAGCAAAGCTAATGCAGAGGCACTCATACAATCAACAGGGTATGCATGTAAGAATGTATGTGCGATCGTGGAATCGGTTTAACAAATTGTTGTTGAATGTCTTCTGAAAGTTTATAAGAGTTCACTGTCAAACATAACATCTTCTGTGTGGAGCGAGTTGGCCATGTGGTTAGGGTTGCACAGCTGTTTGCTTGCATTCGATAGATAGTATGTATGAATCCCGCCGTCGGAAGTCCTGAAGATGGGCTTTCCTGGTTTCACATTTTCACACCAGACAAATGCTGGAATTGTGAAGGCCAATTCCTATTCTTCAGTCGCGAAAAACGTTCGATTTGTTATTGCGACGTTAATCAAGTACCAAAGAAAACATGTATTACACAACGATTGAATGAACTGATGGCCTGAATATAAATATCCTGCGAATTTATCCACAGACTTGCAGGTAGGTAATAAACTGTAACTGTAACTGAAGTGTAGTTATTTACTTCCTCGCACTCTCCATCCTCAGTTAAATAAATAAGTCCAGAAAAGCTCTCGTCAGGTACAGCCAATAATATGAAAAGTTTATTTAGGCTATGTCTGCATTTGATGTTTATTTGGAATTTCCATCTGTACTCGGCTGTGCGAAATTCAATCATCCGATGTAGCTGTCATCTTGTAGATCATCATCATCATCATCATCTGTTTACCCTCCAGGTTCGGTTTTTCCCTCGGACTCAGCGAGGGATCCCACCTCTACCGCCTCAAGGGCAGTGTCCTGGAGCTTCAGACTCTTGGTCGGGGGATACAACTGGGGAGAATGACCAGTACCTCGCCCAGGCGGCCTCACCTGCTATGCTGAACAGGGGCCTTGCGGGGGATGGGGAAGATTGGAAGGGATAGACAAGGAAGAGGGAAGGAAGCGGCCGTGGCCTTAAGTTAGGTATCACCCCGGCATTTGCCTGGAGGAGAAGTGGGAAACCACGGAAAACCACTTCCAGGTTGGCTGAGGTGGTAATCGAACCCACTTCTACTCAGTTGACCTCCCAAGGCTGAGTGGACCCCGTTCCAGCCCTCGTACCACTTTTCAAATTTCGTGGCAAAGCCGGGAATCGAACCCGGACCTCCGGGGGTGGCAGCTAATCACGCTAACCACTACACCACAGAGGCGGGCCATCTTGTAGATACCGTGTGAAAAGAAATTTGGTTGTTACATGTTTTAAACTCAGTTGTGGTATCATTTCAATTGTTGTAAGTTACAGGCCCTGGACAGTGATAAAGAAAGGATGGCATGTAGCAAGTGTTTCATTAATGGGAATGTGACAAGCGGCAAGGCAAAATAATTGAAGAACTTCAGCTCGACCTAAAGGAAGCAAATTGCGGAGCTACAAAGGAAGTTACAGGAAGTGTATTTGAGATATGTAGACACTCATTCAAGTGTGGAGAGTATTAAACCGGTAACTTGTGTAGTGATAGTCGATTCTATCGTACGGCATATAGGGCAGGAAAATTGATCAGTGAGAGTGATGTGCCTGCCGGGAATTCGAGTGGAACAGTTGAACAGGAAAATAGAGAGCAAATGCGGCGGAAATCAGGAAGTAGGAACTAATGATTTTAAAAAGGCGACGAACTGAATATATGACGGAGGACATCTATGATCTAGTGATCTCGACTAAGAAAACGTTCCCGAAGGCAAATGTTGTAATTAGGAGACGAGACGTATCTTGGAAGAAGATTGGCAGGTTTAAAGACGAGCTTCAGTGAGTGGCGGAAAGTTCCGGTTTGTACACGGATCGACGTCAGGGACTTCAGCACAGATGGACTACACCTAAACCAGCGAGGAGTGGTGAGACTAGGTGATCTCGTTTCGAAGTTTACCGAGTCCTTTTCCACCCAACCGGATGACGGCGCAGAGAAAAATGAAATGACGTATGGCTTTTAGTGGCGGGAGTGTTGTAATTAGGAGACGAGGACATGTTCGGCTCGCCAGGTGCAGGTGTTTCGATTCGACACCCGTAGGCGACCTGCGCGTAGTGATGAGGATGAAATGATGATGAAGACGACATATACACCCAGCCCCCGTTTAAGAGAAATTAGTCAATGATGGTTAAAATTCACGACCCTGCCGGGAATTGAACTCGGTACCCCTGTGACCAAAGACCAGCACGCTAACCATTTAACCATGGAGCCGGGAGGGCGCAGAGCGGGCAGTAGAATGATGATCCACGACGGGAGCAGATTCGATACAGCTACAGCGACAACGGGGCAACCAACAGGATATTGTGAGAGGCAGTGGTACTGAATAGGGTATCAAAGATTGTTGCGGGTAAACTGTGGAAGTACTGGTAATAAAATCACAAAATTCGTATAGTTGATGCGAGTGATCCTGATATAATTGCGCGAACAGAAAGTTGGTTATCGTATAATACAGTATACAGGGTGAAGCGAAATTCGCGCACTCGGGCGTCGCACCGCGACTTCTCACATGCCAGCAATAAAAAAAAATGTCTCTCACAAAAGTTCGTCCTGCGAGTATATCATCATCATCATCATCGGTTTACCCTCCAGGGTCGGCTTTTCCCTCGGACACAGCGAGGGATCCCACCTCTACCGCCTCAAGGGCAGTGTCCTGGAGCTTCAGACGCTTGGTCGGGGATACAACTGGGGAGAATGACCAGTACCTCGCCCAGGCGGCCTCACCTGCTATGCTGAACAGGGGCCTTGTGGAGGGATGGGAAGATTGGAAGGGATAGGCAAGGAAGAGGGAAGGAAGCGGCCGTGGCCTTATGTTAGGTACCATCCCAGCATGCGCCTGGAGGAGAAGTGGGGAAACCACGGAAAACCACTTCCAGGATGGTTGAGGTGGGAATCGAACCCACCTCTACTCAATTGACCTCCCGAGGCTGAGTGGACCCCGTTCCAGCCCTCATACCACTATTCAAATTTCGTGGCAGAGCCGGGAATCGAACCCGGGCCTCCGGGGGTGGCAGCTAATCACGCTAACCACTACACCACAGAGGCGGACCCTGCGAGTAAAAACTCTGCCAACACTGTAACCACATGTAGGGTAACTACCTCTGTCCGCAAAAGCTAATTGTGCTGTGCGGGTGGTGCAGAGGGTAGAGTTTTGGGTTAGCATGCAGGAGGTCGGGGGTTCGATCCTGGGTTTAGGCGGACTTTTTTTATTTGCTAATTTCCATCGGACATTACATACTGTAGTACAGTAAGACACCGTTTATTAGGTCACATTTACAAAATTTTGTAACGCTGAACACGTTGTAACGCATCTAGTAGATGAAGTGGTGCGAATAAATTCACGCCCACGACGTGGGAAGGGCGTCTTTCAGAGCTGAACAATGAAAACGAATGTTCGTGCATTTCTAGGAGCGTAGTATGTAAGTGCAAATGGTTTCTAGAGGACGCGCTGCAATCGCTCTTGACGATTAAAATGCCAGATACAATACCACCTGGACTACATTTCATCATCATCATCATCTGTTTACCATCCAGGTTCGGTTTTTCCCTCGGACTTTGCGAGGGATCCCACCTCTACCGCCTCAAGGGCAGTGTCCTGGAGCTTCAGACTCTTGGTCGGGGGTACAACTGGGGAGAATGTCCAGTACCTAGCCCAGGCGGCCTCACCTGCTATGCTGAACAGGGGCCTTGCGGGGGATGGGGAAGATTGGAAGGGATAGACAAGGAAGAGGGAAGGAAGCGGCCGTGGCCTTAAGTTAGGTACCATCCCGGCATTTGCCTGGAGGAGAAGTGGGAAACCACGGAAAACCACTTCCAGGATGGCTGAGGTGGGCATCGAACCCACCTCTACTCAGTTGACCTCCCGAGGCTGAGTGGACCCCGTTCCAGCCCTCGTACCACTTCTCAAATTTCGCGGCAGAGCCGGGAATCGATCCCGGACCTCCGGGGGTGGCAGCTAATCACGCTAACCACTACACCACAGAACCACCTGGACTACATTTACGAAATAAAAAAAATATACGCCTCAAACCAGGATCGACCCCCTCGACCTCCTGCATGCTAACCCAAAACTCTACCCACTGCACTAACTGTACAGCACGACTACAACGTGCTGACAGAGGTAGTTACGTTACATGTGGTTACAGTGTTGCCAGATTGCCACTCTTCAATGTCCTTTTTCTCCCGGATATAATCGCAGGACGAACTTTTGTGAGAGACATTTTTTTATTGCTGGCATGTGAGGAGTCGCGCTGCGACGCCCGAGTGCGCGAATTTCGCTTCACCCTGTATATAATTCACAAATATCATCATTATCTGTTTACCCTCCAGGTTCGGTTTTTCCCTCGGACTTAGCGAGGGATCCCACCTCTACCGCCTCAAGGGCAGTGTCCTGGAGCTTCAGACTCTTGGTCGGGGGATACAACTGGGGAGGATGACCAGTACCTCTCCCAGGCGGCCTCACCTGCTTTGCTGAATAGGGGCCTTGTGAAGGGATGGGAAGATTGGAAGGGATAGGCAAGGAAGAGGGAAGGAAGCGGCCGTGGCCTTAATTTAGGTACCATCCCGGCATTCGTCTGGAGGAGAAGTGGGAAACCACGGAAAACCACTTCCAGGATGGCTGAGGTGGGAATCGAACCCACCTCTACTCAGTTGACCTCCCGAGGCTGAGTGGACTCCGTTCCAGACCTCGTACCACTTTTTCAAATTTCGTGGCAGAGCCGGGAATCGAACCCGGACCTCCGGGGGTGGCAGCTAATTACGCTAACCACTACATCACAGAGGTGGACGATGAGCGCGAAATTCTCGCCCAGCGTGGGGCTCGAACCCACGACCCTGAAATAAAAGGGTCTCATGCTCTACCGACTGAGCTAGTCGGGCTATTAACAAATATTCAGTTCAAAATTGTTAACGTTTAGACGGGATAGTTGGTCGAAAGGAGGGGGAATTTGCATTTGTGTTAGATCAGAGCTAAGCAGTAGGCCTACGCTAAAATGGGTTCTCGATGACTGCGAAATAACTGGGGTGGAGGTAAATAATGCATCCAACAAGCAAAATATAGTTATTACTGGAGCTTATCGCCCGCTAAAATCAGGTTTAAACACGATCACTCGTCTTTCAGAATTGTCATGTGCTAATATAAGACGCGGGAAATGAACTATAATTGCAAGGGATCTTCATCTACCGTCAGTAAACTGGGCTGGGTCAACTACGGGGTGCCTATCGCAGGAAGCAGTTAACTTATTAATGTGGATTAATGGCTGTTCCCAAGTCGTTACAAAGAACACACGTAAACGAGCACTTTTAGATGTTTTTCTAGTCAGATCGGACGATATGGTTATACCTTGTGACGTATTTCAGAGGATTAGTGACCACAGGGCAGTGGTACTCGCTCTCCCTTGGGAACCTTGTAATAGGAGGCATGTGGGAATTTCTAGGACTATTTGGTGCTATGCGAGGAGAGACTCCGTATGTTTTCAAAACTATTTGAGGTTGTGCTATACTAATTGGTTAAAGGAGAGCAAGGGGATGGACGATATTTTGGAAGAATTTCAAAATCATTTTAAATACGGGACTAAATAAATTCGTTCCCCAAAAGATAATTAGCGAAAATTCAGATCCACCGTAGGCCTACTACACCACAATTATTAGGAAGTTAAGCTTAAGACTAGGAGAGCGTTCAACAAAAGAAACAATAATGATGTGTGTAAAGCGGAGTATAGACGATTGGTGAAGCATTTGCTAGCAGAAAAGAAAGTGGCTGAAGAGAAATATTTCGACGATATCATAAATGAAAATCGAAATTCCGGGAACATTTTATTATTTTCAAAAGCATAGTGTTGCCAGTTACCCAAGAGTACTATTACAGAAATAAACATATGGTACAATTTCTTTTCTAGTCTGTGGGTTGAAGACCTTCATCAAAATGATGACATTCAAAAGTTGACAAATTCTGAAATAATAACAATAACATTGAATATTTTATAGGCAAAATGTTATCACTTTTTTTTTTAAATTGGTAAGCAAAGCAAAGTCACCTCCGTACAGGGCATGAAGGCCCTTGGAGGAGTGGAAGGTAAAGGCTTCCACCATTGTTAACCTCGGCACGTAATGGGGTAGACTGGTTAGCTCTACGCCCGGCCGCCTTTGCCCCCAGGAATTAACCTGGTACTCATTTTTGTTGTAGGCTGAATGAACCTCAGGGCCATATGCACCTCCGGAAGTGGAAATCTCGTTTCTTAAATGTTACGACTTCTGACTGTGGCTGAACTCACTCCCAGGAAACTGCTTGAGCGTCAATATGTCCTTGCCCGACTTCACGCTGTCAGATGCGGCATGCAAAACCGCGCATGCTGTTCTTATTTATATCTCAAAAAGTAATTGTCCGATTTTGAAAATACTTGCATATTTGAACTTGTACGTAATTTAACTTTTAGGCCAGCTGTATGAATTTGTGCCGTTCCATTTAAAAATGTGGAGTTACTATCAATATCTCGGGTATTAATCACCCCATGAGACTAAGTAGCACGTTATTTTACAAAAACCGGGGTACCATTTACGAATATGAAAACAGAATGCCGATATCTTTAATCGTTTAGAAGTTATTTCCGTGTAACATGTTAGGTGAATAACCCTGTATAATAAGTAATGAGTACGAACGATATGACTAGAGATGACAATTATAGGCACTAAAGACATTGAAAATAGGCAGGCATATAGGCTCTTAATTTAGCAAAAATAGGCATGTAAATAGGCACTAAAGTGTAAAATAGGCAACAAAATAGGCATGAAAATTTACTTATAATTTAATAACATACTAAAGTGCCTTTGCTGGCGGAACCTAGTGTTTGCAGTGCACTATGTCTTCTGGTATGGGCTAGAGCAATTTTGTTACTTTCATTGATCTGTCTCACCTTTATCCTTGCCTTTGACAAAATGAAAGTGACTGAGGTATAAGTGATGCTAGTAATGCCATTCCTTCTGCAGCCAGTCCCTGCTATGAGTGGTGTGAAAATATTGCTCATAGGGTCAGTTGGTGCATGCATTTCAGTGGGCTCGGCAGAGTGATATGTAATAGCAACTTCTGGCTCGGTGAGGAAAGCAACGAGATACTACCTCACTCCTCATTTCCCTAGTACGCCTCTTCAGTGATGCCTAGGCCATCTATTACAGCTGATGGCGGAACTATTGAGGATCCAACCAGCCTTCGGGTTGATGACTAAACATACAACATACTAAATGAGTATAAAAGGGATTTACAACAAGCAACTTTTCAATGTTTTCCGGTAACAATCTTGTTCTCCTGTCAGGCAGAATGTTTTTATACTGAAAGAATGATCTCTCAACATCACATGAAGTGATTGGAAAAAACTGCAATAAAGCCACTTCATCTGGTTTTAGTTCAGTTGTTTCATCTACCTCACCTCGTAGCACCCTGACTACTTTTACCAAAGCTTACCATCCTGGAATCCGCTGCAGGACCCTATCGAACTTTCGCTGACAGCGGCTACCTTCACAGAGGTTCGGCGAAAACTTCCCCTCACTTCTTCGACAATCCTAAATGACTCCACCAGGGACATGCCACTTTCCTCCAACTCTGTGATTGCTCCCGGCAGCTTGTTGAAGTTTGAAGATGCTCCATTTAATGCAGAGGATATTAGCTCCCGCCATTGCAGTGTATATGTCTGAAGTAAACTGTTGTTGGTCGCTGTTCAAAGTGGACTGGTAGAAAAGCTGCGTTGATACAGCTTTCTGTACCCGTGCCAGATGCATTGCAGTATTTCTATGTTGATCTATATGGTTTTTTCATATTTGATCTGAAAAATAATAAAATTGACTTAAATTACAATGTTCCTATATCTTAAATTTCTACAGTTGGGCTAAATGGCAATAAAGCTTAATTATCATGCATTTGTTTCATTAAAAAAAGAAAAAGACTATTAGAGGTGATGTTTCTAGAAATACAAAATGTTAAAGTAGGAACGAGGGAATTCGTAATTTACATGGAAATATGGTCTGAAAGATTTTTCATTTATAATTTGACAGTATCGTGTTGAGTTCACCGCGATAAAAAAAAATAATAACCAGATTAGCGCAGATACCCGCAGAAAATAGTAAATTTCTCCGTCATTTGAATAGTAAGGTAAATTATAAACAAAACGAAAATTGTTTATAATGAAGAGACGTTTCACATACGGTCCACAGAGTTTACAGGAAATCAATAGTATAAGAGAAAATGGAGGAAAACCGTTCTGGTTTTCCTATAAACCCCCCGTCTAATGAAATATTTTAAAATGAAATGCATATAGAAACCCTCGGGGTGAGTATACTTCAAATATGAAGTTTGGTTGAAATCTATCCAGCCGTTTTGCAGTGATGGTGGAACAAACAAAGAAACAGACACGAAAAGTAAAAACCACCGATTCGGTCTTTAGTTAACCTAAAACGGATAAATATCTGAAAAATTGGCAAAACAAACGAAATTACAGACAGCAGACTCCCTACAACTTTATTTATAAGATTACAACGGAGGCAAATTTGTGAACATTTTATTTGTTGCTATTCGCCGACTTTGGTCAGCTGCCTCAGCAGTCATGAGGACTATTTTCGATTGCCTGCAATAGATCCTGCAACATAGTTCGACGTTGATTGGTTCTCGCATAGAGGTTGGAGGGGTTGAAGGCATCGATATCAAATTTTGCCTTGTTTCTCTTGATGAAAATTTTCCATGAACTATTTCTGGTAATTTCCGAGAATTCCCATTTTTTTGTTCGTGGGGTAAACAATATTGAGAAATGAGGATATAATTCTGTCGATCACACCGACTAAGATATAATGCACTAGAAGAAAATCGGCTTCTTTAAAATACAGTCAACCGAGCTCGATAGCTGCAGTCGCTTAAGTGCGGCCAGTACCCAGAATTCGGGAGATAATAGGTTCGAGCCCAACTGTCGACAGCCCTGAAGATGGTTTTTCGTGGTTTCCCATTTTCACACCAGGTAAATGCTGGGGCTGTACCTTAATTAAGGCCATAGCCGCTTCCTTCCAACTTCTAGACCTTTCCTCTCCCATCGTCGCCGTAAGACCTATCTGTGTCGGTGCGACGTAAAGCAACTAGCAGAAAAAAAAACGGTCAAAAGACATCAAATAGGCAATTATACTCTAAATAGGCACAAACCCCTGAAATAAGCATTTAGAGGCACATTAAAATCAATGAAATCTAGCTAGAAAGACCCTAAAATGGATTTATATCTCAAAAGCCTACGTTTATGAACACAGAAATAAAATAGGCGAATTCCCCTCTCTGGATATGACACTTCCTGGGTGCTGCAGGTCCGCTGTTCCGCTCGAATTCCCGGCAGGCACATCACTTCCACTGACCTATTTTACGCAACTCCCTGCCTACTTGTCCATGTCCCGATTGCTGCTCACCAAGCCGATACGGAAATACTCATCGCTGCACAAACACGTCTGCTAACTTCAGACAGCTCTCCAATGACATCTTGGAACATGCCACTTCTCTCAAGTCTTGCCAGACTAAACTTTGCAACATTTTCGTAATGCTATTCGGATATCACTCGGATCAAATCGTGCTGTACTGGGCGAGTTGGCCGTGAGTGTGAGCTTGCATCCGGAAGATAGTGGGTTCGAATCCCAATGTCAGCAGCCCTGAAGATGGTTTTCCGTGGTTTCCCATTTTCACACCAGGCAAATGCTGGGGCTGTAGGCTGTACCTTAATGAAGGCCATGGCTGCTTCCTTCCCACTCCTAGGCCTTTCCTATCCCATCGTCGCCATAACAAAAAAATCAGGAGTGAACTTCTCGCAACGGTCAGCAAGAAAATCAAGTAGGCAAAAGATGCGTAATTGTTAATAAAGAAAAAAAAAATGTGAGGTAAACATCAGTACCCACATTACATACAAAATAACTGAAATGGTTTAAACATGCCCAAAGAATGCCAACGACAAATTTCCCAAAAATGCCCTTAACTGTTATCCCCTACTGGACGAAGATAAAATGGAATACCAAAAAGATCCTGGAGAATAGATATAGAAGAAATGACCATCAAAATATTCTGTTGCAACATCTATCATTTGTAAAGAAAAACAATAATATTTTAGTAATAAGGACGGCTGAATAATGACTTGTGAGTAGAACATGGTCACACTCCATTAATTTTAACATTATTCTCCTTGACTCTGGCGGCCCTGGAACGGTCTTTCTATCTTGACTCCAATATTATTATGGAGTAACAATATTGCCACTAACGGTCTTCATTCTAGATTGTCATTACTCTGAAGCATGTCGTGGTTACAAGATTGAAACGCGTCAGTATTTCATAATCATAGCACAACATAATATCCCCAAAACAATATTATGTCATTTAGAGGTCGTGAATATTTACGGTTTTTTTCTTTTGTTTCTTTACAAATGGCTTTACGTCGCACCGACACAGATAGGTCTTACGGCGACGATGGGAAAGGAAATGGCTAAAAGCGGGAAGGAAACGTCCGTGGCCTTCTTAATTAAGGTACAGCCCCGGCATTTGCCGGGTGTGAAAATGGGAAACCACAGAAAACTATCTTCAGGGGTGCCGACAGTGGAGCTCTAACCGAATGCAAGCCCACAGCTGCGCGCCCCTGACCTCACGGCAAACTCGCTCGGTAAAGTCTACGTTTTAAAATTGTAGAAGGAGACATACCAGTAAGACGTCTATAAGATCTGTGGAAACGTATGAAGGCTTCGTTGTTTGGAATCGGAATATATAACAATTTCATTGTAAAACCGATGCATACACGCTAATGAAACAGACTCTATTACGTCACTATATTAATAAACCAGTGACCCAAAGGTAACTTAGAAGGAAAAAGTTACATTATTTACTAACATGTGCATAGATTGGCTTGAAATTTTTATTATTTTTATTGTCAATGTTTTGTTCCAACATTCATTTACCTTATACCTTTCGAAGAAGTGTTTCCGCCGGGTGAAAGTACTGACGCATCAGAGCTCTAATTTCACCCCTCTTTCCCTCGACTGCAGTTCGGTCGTTCGGTAAAGGTCACCGTGGGAAGTTTTAAAAATGTTCTGTTTTAAGGAACTTTGGGGATATCGGGTTTTCAATTAATAAATACTGATCTGCATTTAGAGCAGTCGCCCAGGTGGCAGATTCCCTATCTGTTGTTTTCCTAGCCTTTCCATAAATGATTTCAATTAGATTGGAAATTTATTGAACATCTCCCTTAGTAAGTTATTCCAATCCCCAACTCCCCTTCCTATAAATGAATATTTGCCACAATTTGTCTTCTTGAATTCCAACTTTATCTTCATATTGCGATCTTTCCTACTTTTATAAATGCCACTCAAACGTATTCGTCTACTAATGTCATTCCACGCCATCTCTCCGCTGACAGCTCGGAACATACCACTTAGTCGAGCAGCTCGACTTCTTTCTCCCAGTTCTTCCCAGCCCTAACTTTGCAACATTTTTGTAACGCTACTCTTTAGTCGGAAATCACCCAGAACAAATCGAGTTGCTTTTCTTTGGACTTTTTCCAGTTCTTGAATCAAGTAATCCTGGTGAGGGTCCCATACACTGGAACCATCCTCTAGTTGGGTTCTTAACAGAGACTTATATGCCCTCTCCTTTACATCATTACTATAACCCCTAAACACCCTCGTAACCATGTACAGAGATCTGTATCCTTTATTTATAATCCCATTTATGTGATTACCCCAATGAAGATACTTACAATTATCCCCAAAATTAACTTTCACCCCCATCAACGGAGTAATTAAAACTGAGAGAACTTTTCCTATTTTTGAAACTCGCAACGTGACTTTTAACCCCGTTTATCATCATACCATTGCCTACTGTACATCTCACAACATTATCGAGGTCATTTTGCAGTTGCTCACACTCTTGTAATTTATTTATTACTCTATACAGAATAACATCATCCGCAAAAAGCCTTACCTCTGATTCCACTTCTTTACTCATAAAGGTCCGATATTACTGCCTTGAGGAATTCCCCTCTTAATTATTACAGGGTCAGATAATGTTTTCTGGTACCAAGTTCTAAAGTGCTTGACAATACCTATTAATTCCTGTATTTTATTTAATATTTTCCCTTCTTCTATACATCGCTAGAATAATTTTACTCCATCTGATTGTTGTATGGCACTGGCACACACAGAAGTAACGAATCAAAAAACTCCTTTGACATGTTCAGATATGAATATAATGTCTCCTTATTCAAGTTACGCACATCGACAGTGAAGTCACCCTACAAAGATACAACAATGTTCTGAATGTTGCATCCAATAAAAATGGAGTGTCACCAGTCAGGTTCAGAAACATTGCATTAGCATACTCACCCCAACCAGCCTGTTCCTCTGAGTACAACACTTATATGTGTGGCGTTGATAGGCTCCACCTGGCTTTTTACAGGGTGGCAGCCAGAATACAAAGATGATACAGGCAGTTACTTACGGACCTCGCTGAATGAATTATTGTATAATGTATACCATATACGGTGGTAGCCGAAAATTTCAGACAGTTACCAGTGTTGTGAGTAATTAAATATTCTATCAAATATTTCTTAAATAAAAAAATAAAAAATTACCTTATACAAGGAATATCATGATGTATGTTAGTCACACTTATCAGCACTAATGCAATCATGTGTATGAATATCAGGGGTTATTTCTAACACAATCCCTGAATCCAGACCTGGATTCCTTGATCATGCGCAGGACATATTTCAATGAAAAGCGGTATAAAATTGAATCACGGCCTCTTGATATTTGCTTGTCAACGTGAGTATGTTTTTGTGCTGGGAATCTGTGTGGAATTAGCTTATCAATTTCCTGGCGCCATTGTAACCAGTATTCGTCTATTTATACTACGTTAGTTGCGTCATCTTTTCACTGTCCACTTTCTTCCTGTAACTTGTGAAAATCCCATAACAAGTGAACCCCGTTCTGCTCCTCAGTCCAGATTAAAAATCCTTGAACTGACTCGAAGACGAACCAAGGGCATTGGAATAAGAGACGGGATCGCTACCTCTACGTCATAGTTCTGTCTAATAATAATAATAATAATAATAATAATAATAATAATAATAATAATAATAATAATAATAATCATAATCATAATAATAATAATACCGGGGGAGTTGGACGTGCGGTTAGGGGTGCGCAACTGAGAGCTTGCATCCGGGAGATAGTAGGTTCGAGCCCCACTGTCGGCAGCTCTGAAGGTTTTCAGTGGTTTCCCATTTTCACAGCAGGTAAAGGCTGGGGCTGTTCCTTAATTAAGGCACGGCCGATTCCTTCCCACTCCTAGGCCTTTCCCATCCCATCGTCGCCATAAAACCTATCTGTGTCGGTGCGACATAAAGCACACTGTAAAATAATATTATTAATAATCATCATCATTATCATCATGAGTATCATATTTACGAGTTCTAGAATGTCTCACAATTCATTAGTCTCGCCATTCTTTTGTGGATATACTCATTTTTATTTCGATTCATCGGAATTCCTTATCTGCCCTTTTGGGTGGAGTCAAAGGATGCTTTAACTGTATCCCCCCCACCCCCGCTGCAAGGCGTAAGAGGATACTAAGAGGGGTACAACCAAATAATTAGTACTCGCTCTCTTGTCTTTTAAGCCTAAAATCATAATACCATGTAAGTTATCATTACAATATAGCGTGAAGATTTCCTTCCATGCGATGCATTTTATGAAAGCGTAGGTTATTGAGACTGTATTATGGAATGTGATAGTGACTTTTTTTACAATCTTCATCCACTGAAGAGGAAGAGAAGAGTTGCTATTTGTTCCAAAATGAAAAATAGTATTGCTTTTAATGCACTTTTGCATTTCTCCATGCAAATTCACAAAACGATACGAGAAAGGATTCTAGCTGAGCTCATTTACGTACCAATCCCATAAGTGATGCCTAGTCAGCACATGCGGATAGAGCCATGCGTCAACTCGTCCATGTACGAATAATGAGCTGTATATTTAGTAAACATAAACTTAGCTTATTAAGGAGTATCATAGTTTTGTACGTAAGTTATCATTACATGACATAATTTCATAGGGAACCCATTGTTTTTATATTTTCCACTCACTGGGCCTGCAAAATGACTGGTCCCTTCCCCGGAATTTGCGTAATAAGCATTTTGAATTATCTTCCAGGATATGTCATAATTTACGGCTTATGTACAATCAGCTCGTTGATCATGCTGTTCTATAGGTTTTAATCCAGAGACCAAACATCTAATTCTCCCGCACGACCCCGTCGGGGATATTGGGGAATTTTCGACTTATTTTACGAATCTTGGGTAGTCAGGTTCTTCTACGGAAAATTTAATGTTTCTAGGATGTCTGGAAATTTCTCATTAAATCACATCTGTTGTCAGTTTGGCGTGGAAAAGTCAAAGAAATCAAGGTACGCACATTTGGAATTTGGCGTAACGAAAACATTCGCTCACATTCGGACTATTCAATACGAATTGTTTATTGGACATGTGGGACATGATAGAAAATATGATACTGCATGGGTATCCATGAAAATGCGGTGATTGTGTGGAGAGTTTTAAATCAACCATCTTGAGGTGTATAATTTTGTTTGCGATTTTATCAAAACACATACGAAGGCAGTTAGGATAACGTCTTAGGGTGGAGCACCTGATCAACTTACATTTGCATAAAAGAATTGGTCGGTTCCAAAAAGAACAACACGGCAAGAGAAAGTAGAGTGGGAATGTGGGCGGTGTGGACGGTGAAAATTTGAATTTCGACTTCTTCTAAATGTGCTATTGACCGTATAAGTATCAATTCCGCCCCTAATGTAGGATATCGTTAGAAATTATTTCTGTGAGCTCTTGGTTCCACTACTCTTGTCTTGCAATCCTTACGGACAAAGTGCGGGGTTCAAAAATGTGAGAATGTATTTTGATTTCTGAACGTGAATTTCGACACTTAATATTTGCATCACTGAACACAGAATCTTATTTCTGATATAGGGGTGTCATGACGTTGGTCATACAAAGAGTAGGACATACATCACATAGTGTACGAAATTTCGTAAATTACCAAAATATTTTGAAACATTACCGGGTTTGGTATCATTGGGAAGAGGAACTCGAATCAGGCTGAATTTTGATATCATAGCTTTTTCATTTTACAACATCACAAATTATACAACTCGCATAAACGTATGAGCTGACTGGTACGGAAGGAAACGCAGTGGTTCGGTTCATACAGGCTCTAGCTGCAGAAATAGCTATCCATGTCTCTAGGCAACCAGGCACATTAGTTACAGTAGTTCGCTACATAATGTCAGGTCAGAAACATCCTATTGCCACATGTGACAGTAAACGGTACTGCGTGCGACTGTCTGGCCGAGGGACAGGTTGACAGTATCAAACCTGACAAACTAAGGGTAGGCTCAGATCTCCTTAACACATGTGACGTAGCCTTTGTTTAGAACATAACAAATAAATGCATAGCATACTTTATTGATGATGGTGAACTGTTTGGAAGTCGGAAGAAAATCCTACGTATCAGTGGCTGATAAAGAGGAAGAACCGTCTTCGCCTAGCGATGTCATTTCTTCAGTGAAGCAGCTATAACCCTGAAGACTTCAAAGCACGATCAGACGCAGGAACAATGAGCTCAGATCAGTGGCATGGAAAGAAGGAGAAGACTGCAACAGCACAGAAACAGCCTGGTCGTCGCGATCCGGCATGTCTTCATGCGAAGTTTCGATTCTGGCAAAGAGCATGTGCCTGCAGTTATACACCACTATATTCAATCCAAAAGTCGTCTTCCTATCATTAAACCTTACCAGAGACCTGCGGCAATCGGAGATTTCCAGTGGGGGCAGGACAACATAGTCTGTGAGCCTCTAGTGATGAACCAGTACGTAGGCAGTGGGTGTGTGACCTCGAGGATTCGAGGCTGTAGAACGATTCGGTAGCAGCGTTCACGACTGAGTATCCCTGTTCAAGGTCCGTTCTGTTCGCTCCGAATGGGGCGGAAGCTAGAAAATTTGTTCCAACATAACTAGCCTAAGAAAATTCTGACTGTAGAACCACGTCTAGTGGCCTCGCCTTTTGCGGTGAACAGTGTATTTTGCTCCATGAAATATAAGACAACCATCTGAATGAACAGTCTGTAAAACGTGATGACATTACTGCCCGGGTAGTGAGGAGATACGGTACATATTGATGTTGTTATGTTATCAAAGACTAGACGAGCACATGAAGGCCAGCTGAAAAGGCATGGAGGTGGTTACAAATTTCTAAGGAATGGAAGCACCGAAAGTGAAGAAATAGTATATGGAGTACGCTTTCCATAAGGAAGAAGCTTGTCAGCATCATCTCTGAGATTCATAATCGCATCAACGAATGACTCATGCAACTGAGACTTAAACTTATGACGAATCAATGGGGGAATTTTATGAATGCATATGCCACAACTCTTAATGCGGATAATGATATAAAGAGAAGTTACTCAGATATTGATGAAATCATCTCAGCTATCCCTAAGAGTGACTAGATAATCCGTTTGAGTGATTTGCTCTTATGGTATGCAGTCTTCAGTTTATGTAAAGGAGATTCTCACAAAGAATGAGCAGAAAAATCCAATTCCAATTGCTTACAAAATGTGTGGAAAAATGGCCTAGTGATTAACAAAATTATATTTAGCCAAAAAATCGTTTTTAAACTTCCTGACAACACCCTCGATCGAAGCATTGACACCTGATAGACTACGCCATTGTCCGTAAGAAGGGTTAAAGGTCCAGAGCCATGACTAGAGCTTACGATTACTGGACCAATCGTAGTCTCACTACATCAGAAATATCCCTGTAATTCGTCCTCAATCAGCATCAAATGACCCGGCAAAGACGATCGATTTCCAACAACCACTGAGAACTCAATTAATTCAATAATATCCAGATAATCCAACACTGCACAACAGTGGGGTACCAATAATATTGAAGTTATGAAGAGACGGATTTCACTACTCCTTACTAATTTGATTCATATATACTTCTTTACAATAAAATACCTGTCAACGTGTTTCGTCTAAGTGAAGGGATTAAAAGAAACTATACCGTACGCACTGTCTTTGATAAAACTCTGGGTAATTACCTAAGATGTAACCGGACTACATCGACGAAATCGACCAGGAAATATAAAAGTCTCATTGATTCTACAAGGAAGGATTTTATCACCTGGCGTAATGATGTTAACACTCTGCCAAAGGAAAAGGAATTTCAAAACAGTAAAGCTGAGATGCGGCGAATGGTGGAGGTAAAAAGCAGGAAAAAATCAGCATTTTGCGTAAGAAGATAAAACCGTTGAGTTCTTTAGGGCTACGAAATATGTCTATGGGCCATGTTTTAATTGAGTTAACCGTGTTTAAACCAAGGATAAAAATGTACTTAAAGATGGTGGGCCCCATTGACAAGCGTTCCAGAGAACATTTTCAAGATCTCCTAATTGATGACAGAAGTACGGAAAATATTCCAACAAAAAACGTAGTAATGAGCTGGATTTGATGACATGCCAGTAGACGTTTTGAAATAAGGTAGTGCTGAACTTTTGGTACAGATGATTAGCCTCGTCGTCAAAATATGGAGTTCTGATGAATCCCCACCTGATTTCCGGAACCTTCCGATAATCACCATATTCAAGAAAGTGACAGGGTGGAGTGTGGAGGAGTATCTCTGATTTATATGTCGGGAAAAAATATTGGGCGTATTTTTGCTAATCGAATGATGCCCCTTGCTAAAGAAATTCTACCTGAAACATAGCGCGGTTGGAGACCAAACTGAGGGACTCTTCTCTACGCAAAATTCTGTCATCTCACCTCTGGTCTATGAGAAATTTTCACCTAGCATTTCTACTACTTCAATTCTTCAACTTAAAAAGGTTGAAAGCCAGTAGGAAGTAAATTGAACTACACTAATTGTACGATCACTTCGCTATTGCATAATCCTAGGGAAACTTCAGAGTAACCTTGACGGATTTTCTGCTGGGTATGAAAAGCTGGATTTGAGAATCAGTGCCCATAAGAACAATGTGCTGAACCAGTCTGCTGCAGGAAGCAGTCAAAAAGCAGCAGAAACTTGCATTAATGGCAAAACACTTCAGAATGTTAACACATTCCCCCGCCTCGATTGCCAGCTCTCATCAGCACCTGATATAGAGACTGAAGTACATTACCACCTGAGATGTGCTGGGACCTTATTCGGACGGCTACGAGGACGTATAACTGACAACAAAGTCCACTGGAAAATTGTTAGCGTGTTAGTGTATTTTGCTGCGGTAATATCAACACTCCGGTTATGTAGATCAAAGGCACCGACAAATATTTGTCCCAAACAGAATATAATAATTGCTTTTACACCAATAAAGTAAAAAATCCGCGGTAAATTAAGAAATACCATCGTTACTAGAGAAATATCTGGAGAAATATGTATACGTACTGTACCAGGAATGCCTAAGGCCTAGAACATAGTTTTTTAATTAGAAAAGTATTTGCAACGGGACGGCGCGAACAGCTGAGTACAGTGCGCAAGGTAACGGGACGGCACGGAGCTACGGAACAAAGAGTGAGAGAGATAGCTACGTCACCGGCTATGGCGCAATCATCACGTGAAGCTGACTAGCTCGTCTAGAATGTTCTGGAAGCTTTTTTTTGCCTCCTAAACCTTTCAAGATACAGAAAAGTGAAGTACATCATCGTGAAGCCCACTATTTAAAAGACACCGTGTCAAAATTTCACGCAAATCGACCCACAGATTATGGAGATATTGAATTGGGAAGAAATCACATTTTTCACGAGCTAACAGCAGCTGACCTCGACTTTGCGTATAAAAGGAGGGACATTAGAGAGGTAAAGCCAGTTACAAATTGCAACTCAACCATGACGGATCGCCATACTGTCGCTGCGTACGGGTCGTGAACCTGGAAAATTTGTCGTGTGTTATGTTGTACTAATCGTCGTACTAGTAAACATTTCAACAGTGTATCGGAACTTCGATAAATCCAGCGTGTTTCAAGACGAATATTTCTCGATAATAGCTCGGGACATATAAAATTTCAGCATGTGTTAAGGCGAACTTTAACATTTGACATTAATAGCTCGGAACTTATGAAATATTTGAAATCTCTGAACTTAGCATTTTCGTAACAGAGAGTGAACAACTTTATCTAAAGTTGTCTTACTTTTGAACAGTGATATAACTAAGTGAATCTTAAGGTTATTTTATAACAAATTAGGGAAATATCAACTCAATTGAAAGAAAAACACATGTTATCTTCTTAATATTTCTCTCATGAATAATTAGGAACATTTAAACTACGTTTTCGTCTGTGATGAGTGAACTGAATTTGCACTTCATAACACGACAATCTTTAGTCTTAGTATTTTATTTTCAACCCAACACAGTGAGCTTTAGAAAGACAGTGGTATTACTTACCAGTGTAAATGTGATGAATTATTAAGAAACTGTGCTTTGAACTGTGTTCTAAAGGTAGAATCTTCCGAACTCTGCTTCGAAACCATAACTATTTCAAACCGTGCTTTTATTTCAAAGTGTATTCCTAGCTAGTCAAGTTATCATTGTTCAGAACTGTGCTTCTCATTCCAAACTTTACACGATAGACTGTGATTCGAACTGTGATTCTAAGTGCTATTTTGCTGATTTTCACTTAATCAAATCGTGCTAGGTCAACACTCAAAATTTGAACTGTCAATTGAACTTTCTAGAGTAAGCACAATTTTTTAAGTGACACCCGATATCTTGACCGAGTGTTTAACCCTCATATCAACCTGACATCTGATACGACGTGGGATTAAACGTGGTACAACGTGGGAGATGGCACTTGGTGCTATGGTGGACATCACGACACCGACGGAGTTCCCAAATGCTTTTCGCTGAACCACATTCACCAGTTCCTGCTTGAAAAATGATTCAGGTGATATGAGTGCATTTAACATCAAACTTCTGAACTGCAACGACAGTGATTACTTTCAACAAACTTTTTGAAGTCATTCACCTAATTTCAAAGTGTTAAATAGCACTAGTCATTTACAAAGACATACTACACTTTCTGAACTAGTAACTTTATATTTTCTGTTTTCAAGTGCTAATCTAAAAGGACTTTAGAAGTTTCAAGTGATAATTCTACAAACATACTTTAGAAATTTCATGTGATAATACTAGAAAAGACTTTAGGTGTTCCAAATAATAATCTTAGAAGTACTTCAAGAATGTGAAGTGCTATAGAAAGATGTTTTAAAAAGACTCTCGGAAATTATGAAGCAACATTTATTTAGATAGATAGATAAAAGCCTGTATTTTCTGTGGAGTAGTTAGGGCTCGTGGCCCTTTCTTACACTTAACCACACACATATTATTATTTGTTAACGGTGACACTGATTAACTTAAAATACTAAGAACTACAAATAACACTAATTTTTAAGACAAAAATTTAAAGACAAAAATATGAATATACACAAGCAAGTAAGAAAGAAAAAGGAACTGCCTAGATAATACAGGTTTGAAGAAATACACATTTCAATACACAACGAATGAAGAAGTTTGATTTATTTTCAAATTTTGTTCGTCACAAGCATTTATTAAGATTCTTAAATCTAACAGGAGAGAGTTACAATTAATTTATGGTTTCAAATGCGAAATAGTAAAGAGATTGTTTATGCATCATATCGGTTAAATAAATTTAATCTTAGGAAAATAACATATATTATTATACACTGCGAACTCCTTTCTCTGTACCGGCTCCTAAGAACTGAATACTCCCTAAGACCAGTCTCATGCTCCTTTTCCTGTGACTTTTCCTGGTACAGTACTTACGGGCCGTAGACAGGACTCCTTTATGTTGTATCCCGCTGCTCGTGCCGTCTTTTGTTTCTTTCTTGAGGTCCAAGGCTTGCACCGACCAATGGGAGTGCTATGTCTGTTAATTGTCATTATATTTGTCCATATGACTAGCGCGGGCAGTTCAAACAGCAAAATAGCATGTTCCCTGGACCAATAAATACATTACTTGTTTGTTGAAAGGAAAATAGCATGATTCCTGGACCAATAAATATATCATTTAATGAATGAGTTAGGGCACAAAACGAATGAGCAACATGAAGAAAACGATACCTAATTAATTTAAACAACTTCAGTGAGCAAAGACATCACACACAAAAGTGTTAGACAAACAAAACACATACGGAAGAGCTGCGAATATTTCGTACTATTTCTTAATTTACTGCAGATTTTACACTTTATTTGTGTAAAATGATTTATTATATTCCATTTGGGACAAATATTACAGTGACATTTCCTCGATACCTTTCGTCTACATAACCCAACACTCCTATACGGCTGTGAAAGATGGAACCCTCTGAGACGACATACCAAGTGCCTTGAAATATAGTACCAGACATGCATCAATCAGTTAATCAACACTTGTCTGCATTTAGGGCTGTCAGCCTGGTGGCAGATTCCATATCCATTGTTTACCTAGCTCTTTCTTAACTTATTTCAAAGAATATGGAAATTTATTGAACATTTCCCTTCATAAATAATTCAAATCGCTAATTTCACTTCCTATAAATGAATATTTACCTCAACTTTTCCTCTTAGATTCCAGTTCTATCTTCATATTGTGATCTTTCCTACATTTAGAAGCTCTAATCGAACTTATTCGTCTACCAATGTCATGGCACGCAATCTTTCCACTGACAGCTCGGAACATGCCGCTTAATCGAGCAACTCGTCTTCTCACTCCCAAGTTCATAGTTTCCAATATTTTCGTAACACAACAAATCGTGCTGTTTTCCTTTGGATCTTTTCCAGTTCATGTTACTTGGTGTAGGTTCCATACCATATTCTAATTGGGGTCTTAGCAGAGACTTACGCTCTCTCGCCTTTACATTCTTACTACAGCCTCATGACTATTTGAAGAGTTCTGTAACCTGCCTACGGAGGATTCACAGAATCACCTGGCAGGATAAAAGAACAAAAGTGAGCATTCTAGAAGAATATATCTTTACCAGTACAGATTCTACGATCCTAAGGCATCAGATGCGGTGTATGTGGCATGTGATTCGAATTTCCAACTAACTTTTTCCGGAACAAACGTTGCAACGTTACACAGAATTTTAAAATAAACATTGGTGACCACAACAAATGTTTTAAAGATGTAATAATACAAAATGTCAAAGCGTGTAACATGCCATTGATAAGTGGGAACATACTGCTCAATACCGCAGAGTTTAGAGAAAAGCCATCTGTAGTGAAGCTAAACAATTTTAAAATCTGCGCCGTCAATATGAAGAAGGAAGCTCCAGAAAAGTTTCCAAACAAGGGGATCTCTCTTCCGGCCGGGAAACCTTCCCTCGGTGTGGAAGATTATGCGGTTCAAGAATGAGTATTTTCAACCATTTGAAGGGAGACCCTGTTCTGTTCCATGGCTAAGTGGTTAGCGTCGTGGCCTTTGGTCACAGGGGCCCGGGTTCGATTCCCGGCAGAGTCGGAAATTTTAACCATAATTGGTTAATTTCTTTGGCACAGGGGCTGGGTGTATATGTCGTATTCATTATCATTCCATCCTCATCACGACGCGCTGGTCGCCTACGGGTGTCAAATCAAAAGACTTGCACTTGGTGAGCCGAACTTGTCCTCGGACACTCCCGGTACTAAAAGCTTTACGACAAATTTTTTTTAAAGGGAGACCCTTAGAAGTTTGTTGGATACAAATCATACTTGATTAACAGTGACTGACGAAATAAACATCAATGACATAATAGCCGTAAAGATACAATCAGACTCTTACTATGAATATCATCGTTGCGTTGTAAATAAAATTGTATTGAATTGACTTCCTTACGTGTGCATCTGACTGTTCTTAAAGTTTCATGTCAACCAGACATCGAAGAAATGGGTTTCGTGCCCTAATTGTTTAATTTGTTGCGCGGATTGCCTTCGAGGCCTTTGACCTGGAGATCTCGTCTACACCACATGTGAATCTGGAAGTAAATCGTGAATTGCAGGGTTGGTTCGTATTTCTTTTAATTTTTTGTTCTTGTCCCTGCTTGGCACCGACACAGACAAGTGTTCTGACGACGATGCGATATGACGTACAGTAATATTTGAAAATGGGAAACCACATAAAACCATCTTCAGGGCTGCCGACTGTGGGGTTCGAACCTCATCATCTCCCAAACGTTAGCTCACAGCTACATGACCCGAAATGCGTATCCAACTCACCAGATGGTTGGTTCCTAACCTCATTTTTATTTTCCTTATCTCTTTGTTACGGCCTGTTATTATTGGAAAGCTGTATTCTTTCACTCTGTATAGCCTACTACATATACTTGAGTCCTAATAGGAATCATCGCTATTTATGTAAATGGAGATTTGTATGATGGCATGTTTGATTCAGTTGACGTAGAATTCAACAATAAGTATGTCCTTGAAATGATACATATTAGACTATGTTAATTCCATCCTCTCTGTGTTAAGTATCTCTGATATATAAAGAGTGTAAATGCGTAGTAGAAATTTACAATTTAAGTGGTACTTACGGCAGCGCAGTTTTCTCTACATCAGGTGGTGTTAGAAATATTCTCCTGCATCCTGCACACATGTCTGCATAAATCCAAACCCCATAGCACAACAGCCTCGAAGGGCCATGGCCTACCAGGAGACTGCTGCTCGATACGACGAATGCCCTCTGATTTTGGTTTTCCGGACCTGGCCCGCTATCTCACTGTCAGATAGCTCCTCAATTTTAATCACGTAGGCTGAATGGATCTCGAACCAACCCTCCGATCAATACATAGTTCCCTGACCTGGCCGGGAATCAAACCTGAGGCTTTCGGGTAAGAGGCAGGCACGCTACGCCTACAGAGCGTGGTCGGCGACATGTCTGAATACGACGCTGAATATTGTTGAAAGCTTTCTTGTTAGAACCAGCCCTCTTGAGTTTCACGTCCTTTGAATTGGATCATAAAATGTTTCAGAATTCCCTGCGATAACGTTATGTGTTGATGGTGTTGAGGAAGAAAGTTGGCTCATTAACATGTTACCGACTAAAGGCATGTCACATATCAGCCTTCAGATCTTGTAAAGATATTTCATTTCACTCGTGAGGGTTTTCAGAGCTGATTAATAATAATGTTACTTTTTTCGTCCAACTAACTACATGTTTATTGTTTTCGTAGGCGCTGAGGTGCCAGACTGTTAACGTATGCGGTTGATGAAACTATCGTGTCATTCCACAATTTCTCTATGCTGCACTGCGCAGTTAATATTTGGTCACGCTGTATGTAGATACGAAGCTTTTGAGTGCGAGAACAATAATGGACATTAAGAACAAATGAAAGAGAAAAAGTTACTCAAGAGCAAATTACGTGGAAAAAAGTTTTCAGTTCTTGTTTAATGATCGTAGGCAATAACAATAAAAACCAGTAGTGCACTAAAAGTCGGAGAGACACATTTTATTCTTGAAATATACAACGTAGATTGTGAACAGCCAATTAACCAGCTTAAACCCTTCAGACATGAGGAGAGCATGAGACTAATTTCACAGACTGGAAAAGATGAGACTCAATACAGAGATGGAGCAGCTTCCTGACAGCCCCGTGTCGGGCATACTGAGCGCTTCTCTCATGAATACTGCAGGACTTGTTCTGAGAACCCCGGCACGCGACTCCAGTCTATGACTGAAGAAACTTAATTGGCCAGCAACACAAAGATTGATGGCCTTTCTTTCAATGGAATTCGAACATTTGGCACATAAGGTGAATGAACTCAGAAATATTTATTTAGAATAATAGCTAGGATAAAATGTGATAACCAGAAACCGGATTTTCATAATCAGACAAAAGCCAAAAATAACAAATAAAATAGCTAAAGAAATGCTGAAAATAGTTTATTTACGGTAAGTTTTTACCACAAGTAAATCTAGTTCCGGGACCAAAGTTTCAACTTTATTCATAGTGATCCTAATCCTACCAATATAATATAAAATCATGCTGAGGTTTTGTTACATAAGCATCGACTTCATGTACAATAGTTAATCTTATAATCTAAAGTACTTTAAAATATTAAAAAAACGCAAAATTTTAAAATGAAACTTACCTTTAGCAGTGTGAAGGTTTGACGTTAGCGCAAGGTACGTACACAGGAAAACCGGGTAGTGGAATTAAGCGGAGGGGTGGAAATATACAATTTATTCATCCCAGAATGAAATGAAATGGCGTATGGCTTTTAGTGCCGTGAGTGTCCGAGGACAAGTTCGGCTCGCCAGATGCAGGTCTTATGATTTGACGTCCAATTATGATCAAAATTTCCGACACTACTGGGAATCGAACCCGGGAACCTTGTGACCGAATGTCAGCACATTAACCATTTAGCCATGGAGCTGGATATTCATCACAGAGTGGTCAGGAAATTAAGTTTGTTTATTTATACATTTTGTTGTAAAAAGTACATCTAAAATTTACCATAATGAGTAAACACCACAACATTTCTACTACAACCATTATATATAGTTTATTTAATTGAATTTACACAGGCATTAAAGTACCTTCTTGACACCAAATAAATGAAAAAGGATGTTTTAAATATGAAAGACGAAAAGATAACAAGAAATCAGTCAAAATAGTACATGTTTACGTTGTCAACATTAACTTTCGTTTCAAAATGGAGGGAATAAAATATAAATATCAACAAAGAAGAAGAAGAAGAAGGGTCCCTGTGTATGGTCAAATGAAATGAATGAGATCAGATTGTCCAATGTAAATTGAGCCCACTTCATAGATGTGTTGTTTGAGTCATCAGTCCATAGACTGGTTTAATGCAGCTCTTCATGCCACCCTAACCTGTGCTAAATTTAAATTTCTACATAACTGCTTCCTACAGCATCTGCTCTAATCTCTTGTCATATTCATACCTTGGTCTACCCCTACCGTTCTTACCCCCGACACTTCCCTCAAAAACCAACTGCACAAGTCCTGGGTGTCTTAAGATGTGTTCTACCATTCTACCTCTTCTTCTCGTGAAATGTAGCCCAAACGATCTCCTTTCACCAATTCAGTATTTCTTCATTCGTGATTCTATCTCTCCATTTCACCTTCAGCCACTTCAGTAACACCACATTTCAAACGCTTCTATTCTATTTCTTTCTGAGCGAGTTATCGTCCATGTTTCACTTCCATACAATGCTACGCTTCAAGCGAAAGTCTTCCAAAACATTTCTCTAATTCCCATATCAATGTTCGAAGTGAACAAATGTCTTCTCTTAAGAAAGGCCTTCTTTGCTTGTGCTAGCCTGCATTTTATGTCCTCCTTACTTCTGCCATCGTCAGTTATTTTACTACCAAAGTAACAATATTCATCCACTTCATTTAAGGCTTCATTTCTCAGTTTAATATTTCCTGCATCACGTGACTTCGTACGACTGCACTCCATTACTTTTGTTTTGGACTTATTTATTTTCATCTTGTACTCCTATCCCAAGACTCCGTCCATACCATTCAGCAACTTCTCCAGATCTTCTACAGTCTCGTATAGAATAACAATATCATCGCCAATTCTCAGGGTTTTGATTTCCTCTCCTTGGATTGTGATTCCCTTTCCAAATTCTTCTTTGCTTTCCTTTACTGCCTGTTCTATATAAACATTGAAAAGGAGAAGGTACAAACTGCAGCCTTGCCTCAACCCTTTCTGGATTGCTGCTTCTTTTTCATAGCCCTCGATCCTTACCACTGCAGAATGATTTTTATATAGATTGTAGAAATTCTTCTTTCTCAAATAGCTTATTATCGAAAATGCCTTTTCTATATATACGAACGCCATATATGTGGGCTTGTCCTCCTTAATTCGATCCTCTAAGAACAGACGTAAAGTCAAGATTGCTTCACGTGTTCCTACATTTCTTCTGAAGCCAAATTGATCAACTCCCAACTCAGTTTCAACTTGTCTTTCCATTCTTCTGCAAATAATACGTGTTAGAAATTTGCAGGCGTGAGATACTAAAATAATGGTGCGGTAGTTTTCACACTTGTCAGCACAGGCTTTCTTGGGAATAGGTATAACAACATTCTGCCGAAAATCGGATGGCACTTCTCCTGTCTCATACATCTTGCACACTAACTGGAATAACCTCAACATGCTGGTTTCTCCTAAAGCAGTCAGCAATTCAGAGGGAATGTCATCCATTCCAGATACTTTGTTCCTATGTAGGTCTCTCAAATCTGTGTCAAATTCTGACCTTAAAATTGGGTCACACATTTCATCAGCATAAACAGCCCTTTCTTGTTCTAGAACCATGCCATCTACGTCCTTACCTTGATACAACTGCTGGAGATGTTCCTGCCATTTTTCTGCCCTGTCTTCTTTGCCTAGAAGTGATTTTTCATCTGAGCTCTTAATATTTATACACCTAGTTTTCCTTTTTTCCGAAGGTTTCCTTGACTTTCCTTTATGCAGCATCTAGGACCATACTGCTTTCAGCATCATTTTATCGCCTGTATTCTTTCCTGCCCTGTTCATTTTTTGTATTCTTGTATTTTCTTCGTTTATCGATCAGGTCTAGAATCTCTTGAGTTATCCATTGATTCTTAGTTGATCTTTCTTCCTAACATCTCTTCAGCAACCCTACTGACCTCATTCTTTATGCTGTCCATTCTTCTTTTACTGTGTTTCCTTCAACATTCCATTTAGTCCTTCTGCAATATTTTCCTTGAAACAATCTTTCAGACACTTTTCTTTCAACTTGTCTAGATCCCATCTCACTGGATTCCTCCCCTTCTTCAATTTCTTTCTTTCATGACCAACAAGTTGTGATCAGAAAGTTTTACAATACAAAACCTGGTTTCTGAATCTCTGCCTAATCATAATGAAGTCTATTTGCTACCTTCCATTGCCTCCAGATCTCATTCATGTGTACATCCGTCGTTTGTGGTATTTGAACCAAGTATCAGTAAGGACTAAATTGTGATTGGTACAGAATTCAACCAGCCGACTTACTCTTTCGTTCCTTTGTCCCAATCCGAATTCTCTTACTGCATTACCTTCTCTTCCTGGGCCTACCACTGCATTCCAGTCTCCCAAAATCTCGGCTTTTCCGCCAACGTACTTCACTTATACCAACTAGATCTTAGTCTATCCATCTCCCCTTTCAGATTCTGTAACTTACCACAACGATTCAAACTTCTAACATTCCACGCTCCGACCAGCAAAATGTTAGTATCAACCTTCCTAATTGTCGCCCCCTCTCGCGCAGTCCCCACCCGGAGATCCGAATGGAGGACCATTTTAGCTCCGGAATATTTTACCTGGGAGGAAGCCATAATCAGTACATCATTCATACAGAGAGAGCTGCTTGTCCCCAGCCATGCAGCAGTATCAACAAAGCTAAGCCATGTTGAGTATTATTACAAAGCCATATCAGTCGATCATCTAGACTGCCGCCCTTGTAACTTCCGAAAGGCTGCTACCCCTTTTGCTGAACCATTCCTTAGTCTGGTCTCTCGACAGATACCCATCTGATATGGTTGCACCTGCGGCTCGGCTGTTAGTCTGGTCTCTCGACAGATACCCATCCGATATGGCTGCACCTGCGGCTCGGCTATCTGCTTCATTGGGACGCGTAAGCCTTAACACCGCAACAAGGAGTTCGCAGGGAGAACTTAGTAGATAAGAAAAGCAAAAATACTCTGGTTCATCAAGATGGAAAAGGATTCGCAAGAAATGGGAATCGTACGTGATGTGATGACATCGACATCCTTAATCATAATTCTGTTCTAAAAAAATTGAAGGACACTGTGGTTTCGAGGAAAGGCCCAAAATTGAAACGGGTAAGAAGTGGATTGAAGAGAGAAACGAATGTGGGAATAAATCACAGGGCAAGGGTTAAAAACCATGGAGGAAATAAGTTGAAATGACGTAGTCCATGACTGGAAGAATCGAAGTAGGAACCAAAAAACCCAGGAAAATGTGGAAAATATTTACCTTCCACTTTAGGTCCCAAAATCAATTATATGCTAGTATCGAAAAGATTACCACCGCAAGGAGGAAGAGGAGGTTGACCTTTTACATGATGATGATAATGATGATGATGATGATGATGATTGTACCAGAGATATACTGGCCCCGTGCACTTAAAATAATCGCCTTTTAGTAGGCCATCTATAGCATAAACCTGGAAACTCATTTCGGAAGTAGTTTGAAGATTCACTGATAGATGTCTTTACTATCAACGTTTGTCCTCCTTCTGATCAGAGGATGGACAATTAATTTTCAAGAGAAATTTTGTAGCCATATGTTGGTAAAACTGAATTGTTTGTAGATTTCTTTTGGTGTTCTAAGTTTACTAGCACTCCTATCTCTTCCCGCCAACTTAACATTGTAGCCAATAGAGTATTTTGTACATTTATTTAATTCACCAATGAGAACATTTTGATATTTATTTGACTGTACAATGGAAATTGTGGGTGTGTCAGGGCTTCGGCCCAGAGAAATCTGGAACTTTCCTCTCGGCTATAAAAGTTGGGACTTTTAGGGGCCATATTGTCTTTTGATCGCTCCAGTCCGCAGTAGAGTGTGTTAGTTCTGGAGGCAGGAAAGGGCTTGCCTCGTCCATCTCAGGAAGGCTACCAGATCAAGGTAATGGCAGACATTTAACCATGTAATTGTCTCAGAATGGACAAGGTTTCAAAATTCTTTTTAATTTAATCTGGCCATGTAAATTCTATATATGGTTTAAGATTTTTATATGACTTAGGGAGCAAAGAGTGGAAACCCCCTTATTCCCCTTCAACTTGTCTTGAGGTGACTATGTTCCCGTACACTTTAAATGTAAACTTTCTCTCCATCTAGTAACCTCCGCGGTATAGGCTTAGCCTCTGTAACTTAGGGCCATCAGCTCAAATAGATTTTTAGGTATTTTTCAAGTGTATTTCAAGGCGTGCAAGAGTTCGCCTCCTATCATTTTGATTTTCGGCCAATAACTTTAACCTTTTCTTTTTAACAAAGGCCAGGTTGAGTTGGTACTTGTTACCCATGTTTAAGTTAACTTCCATTATTCATTTCCTTTTAGATGTAACTGTTCAGTAGATAAGACAGTTGGTTTTGGTGAAATGTAGATTATGTCCTTAAGAGGCCTAAACCTGTGAAATTTGGAGAATAGTCTCCTAGAGAGTGTTTGTGTGGAGCAAAGACGCTCTTCCTACAGTCTCCTTGTAGATTCATTGAAGGGAGCCGTGGTGATCTTGATAAAATTGTATCTGGGGAGCTTGAATCTCAGATTGTTAAATCATGTTGTTTCATTGTTCTAGACTTTTCTCACTTTTGTATCTGATTAGTTGTTATTGCTTAGCAAAGTGTAAAAACTGAAAAGAATAGAAAAACCTAGGAAAGAAATTTATTCGGAATTTAAAAGTCTTAAAATACTATTTAATCTTCCCCCAATCGCCCATTCATGCCCGGACCTTCTTTCGCCCCTCCTTTCCACAACATCATGGTAACAAGTGGTAGCAGAGCGTGGTTGAATGGATCTGGATAAAAACCCCTTTGACGGCTATTCATAGAATTCGATACCGAACTCCAAAAATTTTCGGTTTGGGAATTTAAAAAAAAACGGATCTCTTTCACTATGTCTGGTCCTAGGGAAGTCCTTGCACAGTGGTATCTGCGCAAGGAGGAATTAATTTATGAACTTTTAAATAGGAAGGTCCTGTCTGGTGGCACGGTTGCTATAGATACTGTTAAAGAATCTTTAGAGCTTCCCATCTGTATTTCGGTATTTGAGGTAAAGGATATTGATGAGGCTTTGTTTAACATCACCGACAATACTACTTAGCTAACATCTGTTTTAAGATTTTTGAAGTGGGCGAACCTTCTGTAATTCAGCTAAAGCATGTTCAAGCTACATTGTTTCATTTTTACAAATGGGCTAGGGACCTATTGTCTCAAACTGAAGGACGAGCTGTCTCAGGAAGCTAGTAATCTAGTTGAACTCCTTTCCGACATGTAAAAGAAGGTTAAGCAATGGTTGTCAGGAGTCGCTTGCGCTAAGAGCGACTGTCATCAAATAGTAAACTTAACAACGGAAGAGGAGCCTAGTAAATCTGATGAGAGTAGGAAATATGTTGTCTCACATCAAACTTCTGCCCCATCTGTACAAGTGTCCGATCATGTACAACGACATCCACCTTTCCTTATCAGTAACGCAGATTTTGAACCCCCTATTATTTCACCAGGTTTTAGCAGCTTTTACCACCCCTTAGCCATGTTGTTTAAGGGCATCTCAAAATTTTCAGTAAATTCAACTAACGATGTGATTTTCTTTCTAGGATTTTAGTAGAATTCCAGAATCAGGCTTTGGTGTTTTCTCTGTCTCATTCTCAAATTCTCCAAATTATTGACCCATAACCTGTGGGCGTCCTCTGAGATAAAATTGTCAAGGCAATAGCGGATATATATTCTATAGAAGACTTCAGTACCCATCGCTTGGCCAATTTCATTCCAGTTAGAGCAATGCCGTCCTTAATACAAATTTCTGTTTCTGAATCCAAAGCTTGGACGAGAAAGTGGCTGACTTCATCCAAGACATAAAGTTTTAAACGAGGGTGTTCGCCCTTCATTACTCGGAATGTCAAATGGTACAAACCATCGTCGAAGGGATTTCTCCATTCTACAGGTCGTATTTATGTTTCGCTTCTCCGAACTTGAGGCTATGGCGGTGTCAGCAGAGGGAGTAAGGTACGCTGATACCTTACGAGTCACTAGGGAGCCTCCTCCATCATCTCGGCCACCACCTCTCTGGACCTTCCCTCCACGCAAGTATTATGCGTGCGGATCGGCAGAACATCTTCGCAATAAGTGTCACTTTGTAAAACCTAGTGGAACTAGGAATGGAGCAGGGCCATCCCAGGGATGTTTTAAGTGCGGGTCGTTCTCCCATCTGGTCAAAAATTGTATGTCACCTAACAGCACACCTTCCTGTGCTACTTCTGGTGCTGGCTCCAATAACTTAGGCGATAGGAAGCGACTAGTTCAGCCAGCTGAGTCACCAAGTTCAGATTCACGAGGCTTAGAGCAGGTTAAGTCGGTCACCGAAGTAGCTGAGGGAAAACCCCCTTTAAATTTATCTTTTGAGGGCCCAAGGGAATGCCTTAAAGTCACCTCTGAGACCCCAGGATTTGTACCTTTTCTCAATATTAAGATAAATAATGAACCCGTGACTGCTCTATTACACTCTGGAAATGTGAGCTCTATTATTTCTGAGGATTGGTATTCTAAATTGAAAGTTTGTTGTAAATTTCCTGATTATTGTTTATCTTCCGTCAAATGTGTTTCGGCAAATTCTTCACCCTTAGAAATTTTAGGTTTCATTCATGCTAAAGTTCGAATTTATAAATTTAGTTGGAAAATAATGTTGTTCGTGGCTAAACAGTTGTCTTGCCCTGTAATACTGAGGGCTGATTTCATGTCGCATTCTGGTCTTGTGCTCGATCTTCAGAGCAAGTCTTGCACATTCAAAATTACTGGTAACTTAAATATTCCTCTTTAAAAATGTAATTCTGATTCATTTTCATATATTTTGCCTACCCAGCGTGACATATCGTTAGACCTTAGACATCTATCTGAGGACCAGAGTAAGAGTATTCGAAGGTTATGTCAGTGTTTTCCAGATGAATTTTCTGAAACTCTTGGTGTTACTGACCTAATTAAGGTAACAGATTCAATCCCGGTAAGGTTTCCTCCATACAGGCTATCTTCACCTAAGATGAAGGTCCTTAAGGAGATTATCGATCAAATGTTGAAGGAGGGCATTATTCAACCTTCAAAGTCGGCGTATTCATCGCCCATTTTTCTTGTACCGAAACTCCAAAGTGGTTTCAGGCCTGTGATTGATTACAGGGCTTTAAACCGTAAAGTAGTATTACCATCAGTGACCCTTCTTGATCCTCATTCATGTTTTTCATGGTTTAGTAAGGCTAAGTTCTTCACCATCCTAGATTTTAACCAAGCGTATAATCAGATTCCTCTGGCAGAGGAATCAAAACATCTGACGGCTCTCGCTATTGATTGAACTTGTACGAATACAACCGCGTGCCTTTAGTGCTCCCACGGGCGTGACGTTTCTTACTATACTGCCGGATAGGGTCTTCTCCCACATCAAGTTCGAATCTCTTTACCATTACCTTGAAGATGTCGTGGTGTTTTCTGAAACCTTTGAAAAACACTTAGACCATCTTAAGAAACTCCTAAATGACTTAGTAAGGCTGGGTTGACACTTAAATTTTCTAAGGTAGATTTTGCTAAGCCTTCGATATCCCTCCTAGGGCATACTGTGTCACCCGATGGAGTTTCTATGGACCATTCTAGAACACAGGCAATTCGTGACTTTAAGCCTCCTAAACATATTAAAGAAATCGTTAGATTCATTGGCATGGTGAATTCCTTCAGGAAATGTATTCCTAACTTCGCTAATAGGTCGTCGCCCCTAATCCTACTTCATAGGAAAGGTGTCAAGTTCGAATGGGGGCCATCGCAGCAAGCTGCGTTCGAAGACCTTAAGTTAGCCCTCTGTAACACTCCAGTCTTAGCTATTCCAGATTTCTCTAAGAAATTCATCGTTCAAACCGACGTCTCATCATCTGCAGTTGCTGCGCTCCTTCTTCAAGAGACCGAACTCGGAAGGCGACCTATTGCCGTTGGGCTATACGTATGTTGGCTTTTTAATTTGACGTGCGACACATTAAGGGATCAGAGAATGTGGTCGCTGATATGTTAAGCCGTATGTTTTCTGATGACGTTGTGTCCATTGAGCAGGAGGAAATTCGTCTCCTTCTATTTCCATACCTTCTTGCGTTGGTGTGTTATTCCGCGATACCGATAAATATCAACGGGAAGACCCAGTGCTGGCTCTTATTATGGAGACCATTTCTCCTGGGGAACATGTTGTCCCTTATGTGTTGAGGAATGGAGTTCTGTATTGCTCTTCTAGGTATGATCAGAAGACGAAAATTGTAGTTCCAGCTGTTCTTGTGCCCACCATCATCAAGTATTACCATGTGACTCCATTTGGGGGACATTTAGGCATCATTAAAAGCAGAGAAAAATCAGAGAAATGTTCATCTGGAAGAATATGGACGGCGACATCAGGGTAATGGTTAAAGCCTGTAAATCATTCTTGCTTAGTAACCTCACCTGGTCCACTAAACTAGGGCTATTGTCATCTCATCAAGCATCTGTGGAGCGATTTGATATAGATAACGTCGGCCCCTTCCCTCAATCTAAGGGAAACGGGAACAAATTCTTCCTCGTGCGTGTAGATGGTTTCACCAGGTTTTCATGCCTATTTCCGACTAAGCTGGCTACCGCTCAGTCTACAATTTCTTGCCTTAATACTAATTTTGCTTATTTTGGTCCTTGCCAATACAAAGTCTCCGATAATGCCAAGGCATTACCCCCTAATTTATTTCGCAAATTTTGTTTTGACTTACACATTTCACACGTCACAACATCTGCTTATTACCCACAACTATCCCTTGCTGGGCGGGTTAACCGTAATCTTCGATCTGCTTTGATAGCTTTTTATCTAGCAGAGATACTTCTGTGCATTGGTTATCTTTTGCGTTAAATTCGGCTATTTACGAGTCACGCAAGTTTACTTCTGCTTCTCTTATATTTAAGTTTGTTCCTAACACGCCGTTGTCTAAGCTATGGTCCATCAACGAGATATTGCCAGAGACAATAGATCCCGATGGCATCAGGGGACCTGTGGAAGAAGGCCAAAAGTAACCTTAATGCTTTTCATCAGAAAGTTAAACAGAGATATGATAGTGGATGGAGACCCATCAATTTAAAGGTTGGAGATCAAGTCATGTTGAAAAATTTCGTTCCTGCAGGCAAGCATGCCCCCAGATATCATGGACCGTGCATTATTTTAGATTTCTTAACGCCGATCACCCTTTCGGTGAGTAATACAGCCAGCGAAAGAGTTTTTAGGGTTCATTTGTCACAAGTAAAACCTGTACGACACATATGTTTTTCGGTGTAGGCCACCAAATCATGACATTTCAAAAGTAATTATATTTCTTTCCTTAACCGCTCAGAATATTAAACTCTCATGTATAATTGAACGTTGAGTCCTTCTTCCCTGTTAATATACATCTATGGTTTTCCTTTTTTTATGCAGCAACATTTGTACAATCTTTCCCCTTTAGAAAGATTTTGCTTTTTCTTCCGTTTCCCGTCTGCAATCACCTTGCCCCTGCCTCCAAAACAGAGCCTGCATTCCACACTCATCATCGATGCCAACCGTCTTATCTGCACCACCAATAGAAAATTATTGTTTCAGTGTCCTAATTGTTGTGTGAGACCGTGTCACAACAACTGGCGATTGATGCTGGCGCAGGGTAAGCGCCCACCCCACTCTGGTACAGTCTCCTTCATTACGGCAAACCTGAGCGCCATCATTAGTGGCAAAGGCTGAGGTGCGGTTCTACAAGCCCCTACTTCATAATTGGGCAGAACTTCTATAGCTGGTCCCTGGCGACCATCACCATGGCTACCCCTCTAAAGGTAGCGGGATAGATGTGTCTGAGGGTATTTGAGGGGTCCGGAGGACGCCACCCTGACATCGGCAGTGGCGGCCGCTCTTATCGTCAAACTTGGACTTCTACAAGAGTATAAACACTTCAAGATTTATTTGCGGCATAATAACTTACAAATGAACTCTCCATCAAGAAATTTTCTAAAATGTAAAATTTCAAAACAGTGTCAACCGTGGAAGCACCTTAGGGGGTGGAGGTCTGTACCCGAGGTACACCCGCCCCTAGCATCTAAAATAAGCGCCTTTAAGTAGGCCATATATAGCATAAACCTGGAAACTCATTTTGGAAATAGTGTGAGCATTCCCCGACAGATGTCCCTACTATCAACGTATATGCTCCCTCTGATGAGAGGATGGACAATTAATTTTTAAGAGAAATTTTGTAGTTGTTAGTTGGTAAAACTGAATTGTTTATAGATTGTGTTTGGTATTCGAAGGTTACTAACAATTGTATCTCTTCCCGCCAACTTAATATTGTACACAATAAGGTATTTTGTACATTTATTTATTTCACCAATAAGAACATTTTGGTATAGTTGTGGAGGCAGGGGGGAGGGGCTTGCCTCGTCCACCTGCGGAAGTTCCACCAGATCAAGGTAATGGCAGTCATTTAACCATGTAATAGTCACAGAAAATTAACTCGAGGGGAATTTACCAGCCACGTAAATTCTACATCTGGTTTAATATCTTAGGGAGTTCCCTTTCAACTTGGTCTTGACGTGACTATGTTTTCGTAAAACTTAAATTATCTTTTCCTTATAATTTAAACTTTCTGTAACTGTTGGGCAGATACTGTTTGGTTTTGGTGAAATGTAGATTTTGCCTGTAAGAGGCCTAAAGCCGTAAAATTTGGAGAATAGTCTCCTAGAGAGTGGTTCGTAAGTCGAATGGTCAGCATACTGACCTTCGGTTCAGAGGGCCCCGGGTTCGATTCCCGACCAGGTAGGGTATTTTAGTCGTTTCTAATTACTTCTTCCGCCTCGCGGACCGGGTGTCCTATGTGTCTGCCCAAACACTCTCCTCATTATACTCAGACAATATACCACACTATCAACCACCACGGAAATACGCAATAGTGATTATATCCTTCCATAAAGGGGATTGGCGTCAGGAGCGGCATCCGGTTGTAAAAAAGGGCAAAAAACACTTGTGCGACGCAGTTCATACCTGCGACCCCACAGGTGTGGGAAAAGCGGTAGGAAAACAAGTTTCCTAGAGAGTGGTTGTGTGGAGCAAAGACGCTCTTCCTACTGTTGGAGCTCAGTCTCCTTGTAGATTTATTGAAGGAAGCCGTGGTGCTATTGTTAAAATTGTAACTGGGGAGCTTCAAGCTCAGATTGTTAAATCATGTTGTCTGATTGTTCTAGACCTTTCTAACATTGTTTCTCGAGCTCACGTTTGTACCCGATTATTTGTTATTCCTTAGAACAGTGTAAAAATAGAAAAGACATATATTCAGAATTTAAAGGTTTAATTTACTATTTAATCTTTTCTCTATCCACCCATTCATTCCCGCACCATCTTTCACCTCTGTGTTCCACAAAAACACTGTAACAATTATATTATTATTATTATTATTATTATTATTATTATTATTATTATTATTATTATTATTATTATTATTATTATTATTATTATTATTATTATTATTACGGATTTTCCGTGGTTCAGAGAGAGGTGAAAGAAGGTGTGGGCTTGAATGGGTCTAACTACGATATCAAGAATTAATTTAAAACTTTAAATAAAGGTTATATTTCTTTTCAGAAAATCAAACTTAACAACAGTGTATAAGGTACAATGACAATTTAGATATAAAAATTTGAAAACCCCAGAATAGGGGATTTAACACTTTTGGGCTTCAAGCCCCTAATTTTCAATTTTACAATGTCGCCAATATAGCGTTTACTTCGACACCAGATTCCAGAGCACATTGCTCCAACCGTTACAATTTACAGCCTTCCAGAGGCACTTTACAGTAATATTAGCAATCTCAGAAAAGAGCTTACATGCTCTCCAACTCCACCAAGGAGGCTGGGCTCCAAATTTCTTACAGCATACTCAAGGCAACATTACACAAAAATCTTACAATTTCTGGACTCTCTAGGCCCAACCTACAATTTACAATTTATGTACACAGGGATATATATTACCCAAACTACTGGGCCTTCTTAGAAAGAAGAACAGGTTAAATTACTGGCGCAAACACAAAGTGTATGGAGGCGTACACTTGCGCTCCTAGAAAACCAAGTATAAAACCCTAATTGGGTTCGCGGCCCGATGATACAGAGGCTAATCCCAAGCTACTGAGGTGGCTAGAATGAAAGGTTAATTTAATGCATTACAGGAAAATAAACAGTTACAAAATCTTAGTCACCTCGAGATAAATTGAAGGGGAACTCGAGAGGGTAGCGCACTCTCTATCCCCAATTTGCAGTTAAAGACTTTATGAAATTTTACATGAAAAGGAAATTTACATTTTAGAAATCAAACGGTTACATAGTTAAAGTTTAGAACCTTCCCCTCGGATAAGTTGGCGAAGATAGCTACAGAGAGAGAGAACTGGTGGCAATTATCTGGGCTGATGTATTGCCTGCCGAAGTATGAGGCGCCCTGCCTCCTGTCTTAACACACACACACTCAGTAAGTCGACGATCATTAAGACAAGGTAGCTTGAAAAGCCGCAGCTTATGTACCCGAGGGGATGTTTCGAGAAGGGTCTGGACTAAATCCGGACACACCCTCTCATTTTTATTGGATAATTCTAAAGGTACAAGAAGCCTATTATTGGCTGAAAAGTAATTACAGAAAATTTCTGATTGGTCAGATTCGAAAGCTGGCGGGACGAGAAGGAAGTGTTGCAAACCCTTGAAGTTAGTTTAGTTGTGAAAACCTATGAGCACGAAACTTCTTTAAATCACTCATTCTTCCACCTTGCACCAGGATGCATTACCTCATTCTTTTTTTTTTTTTTGTAGTGACATCTATGGAGAAAAGTTCAAACCTTGACGTAAGCCAAAACAAAACAAAACAAATAAATCCAGTCAGTTTAGTCAACTTCAAAATAACACATTACTCAATTATTCAGTGGTGACATCTTCGGGGCAATGTCCCAACTTCATGCACTAGTGGTTTCAAGTTTAGTTTGATAGATAGAGTTCCTTAAGGCGCTTCTTTTAAATGTGCGGGGTTGAGGTGTACCTCCCGGTACTATTATTATTATTATTATTATTATTATTATTATTATTATTATTATTATTATTATTATTATTATTATTATTATTATTATTATTATTATTATTATTATTATTATTATTCAGAGGTTGACAGCAACCACTGATTTACAAAGGTAGCTGAATGTCCCAGCGAAATCGGTTAATGGCCTCTTTCGAAGAGCGAAGAATAGTTCCAAGGTTGGCCACATTTCAACTCTATCATCCTAGACAGCTTTAAAATACAGCAAGTTATCTCTAAGATTATATCTATGATTTTAAATCAAATTTTGTTCAAATAAATTCATCTATTTATAGGTTATTAAGGACGATAGAAAGCTAAAATTCTCAGGTTGGGTCTGTGCTTCCATTCACCTCACAAGTGTGTAGACTTAATAAGAAGCCGAATTTATATGCTTTTCTCCCCATCACCAGTAAATTATATCCGCATCTCCTTCTAGCTTGATGGGTAATGGTCAGAGGTCAAAAGAGAATTGAATTTCTACCCTGCCAAGATTTGGCCGACGGCTCGGTGACCTCCAGGCCACTGACGGTTTCACCGGCGAGCTACTGCTGACAAGCGACGTCTTTGAACTTTGAACTCAGTCTTCCTATTAACATGCTAATGTAGATCAGCCCTGCTCCCGGGAGCGACGAGTCTTGGGCTCGCCTGATGAAGGAGTTGGTCTGGCCTCTGCTCGCAGAGAAATGTTAATTACTCAACTTTAATCATGCCACAGCTCGTCTCTGCTACAAAGCAAAATGATTATCGATGAAATATAATCAGAGTAACTATTTTGTCGCTAAGCCAGCGAAATGCAAATATTTCAGCTCACTATAAACGTAAGCTAACATATGTGGCAAGAATGCATAGAGTTAAGAAGAACTGATGCAATTAATGGAAGGTTTAGACCTTTGTGATTTGAATTTTATTTATTTATTTTTTATTTAGCGTATGATGCTACAGTCTTTCAAACAAGATACCAACTATATAATAAAAATCTTCCGGGCTATTATGCCGTGGTCCACTCCTCTCGCTTCTCCCAGATGTTTCGACTACTGCTGCGGTAGTCATCTTCTGTGGCGTCGTGTCGATACGCTCTCCTGTATCCCGCTGGCGCAGCAGTAGTCGAAACGTATGGGAGAAGCGAGAGGAGTGGACCACGGCATAATAGCCCGGAAGGTTTTTTATTATATTGACACCGACCGTGAAAGCCTTCATACTTGAAGATACCAACTCCTTGAAGAGAAAATGAAGATTTTTTCTTATCAGACGGTTGAACTTAGAATTCCAACTTTCAAATGCATTATTTGTTCGGTGTCATGGCAATTTTTCAGCTCACGTTTCCAGAGCATATCAGAGACTATGTTAGAATTGATGAAGCTTAGGAATGTTACCGCCGCGGACGAGGGTTGTTGTTCTTGACGCGTCCTCTTACATCTATGTAGATACGTGCCCTTCTTGGACATTTTGCGATTTATTTTGTTTCCCATTGCGCAACAGCCCCGATGGACCATGGCCTACAAAGCGACCGCTACTTACGAGGTGTCGTGTGGTCAGCACGGCGGATCCTCTCGGCCGTTATTCTTGGCTTTCTAGACTGGGACCGCCATCTCACCGTCAGATAGCTCCTCGATTGTAATCACGTAGGCTGAGTGGACCTCGAACCAGCCCTCAGATGCAGGTAAAAATCCCTAACCTGGCTGGGAATCGAACCCGGGGCCTCCGGGTAAAAGGCAGGCATGCTACCCCTACACCACGGGGCCGGCAATTTTGAGATTTATTAGCTTACTTACTTCAACTGCATATTTTTTGTGGATGTTTTCTGTCCATTTCGTGTTGATATATTTTGAGACTGCACTCTCCTACTATGGTATATCGTGTGATATTTCTCTTTCCTACCTCCAAACTCCATGCCAGTGTGACGTTTCTGATTGTATCTCTGTCCTGTAGATTTTGGTATCCTGATCCTTGAAGGACTTCCTCTGTTTGCTTGTATCAGTTCAGTCTGGTCATCTCGCTTTCCAGTAATGTGTGGATTTTGTTTGATAATTTGTTAGGGTTCATCCCTTCTAGGTTTCCCATTTATTGGATATATAAATATATAAACTTTTACAAGTTGATTTACGTTGCAGGACACAGATAGGTCTTATGGCGACGCTGGGATGGGACAGGGCTAGGAGTGGGAAGGTACAGCCTCAGCATTTGCCTGGTGTAAAAATGAGAAACCACGGAAAACCATCTTTAGGACTGCCGACAGTGGTGTTCGAACCCTCCATCTCCCGAATGCAAGCTCACAGCTGCGTGACCCTGTCCGAACGGAATTGAATTCTTCGCACTCGCTTTGTTATCTGTGATTGTTTGGATTTGCTTGTAGACTTGTACATTGGGTTTAAAGTAACGTTCTCCGTATTTGGTTCATAACCCTAAAATGTTTCTCATGGTTTTGCATTCTTTAATCTTCTAATGGATCTTTCAGTTCTCTCTGTTGAAGATTTAGTGAGTCTGATTCGTGGAATGCTCTTCGGAAAATATGTCACAGGCCAGGGCTAAGGGGGACTAATAGAGGAGTAACAACTCTTTGGAAAACTTAGGTTCAATTTTCCCGGCTGAAAGTACCTTGTAAGGGCGCGTTGCTAGGGTGAAGTTGAAAACCTCAACGGCACCAAAGGTGGAGAAAATGGACTTCGGTACGACGAAAGTGTTGAAAAAAGTCCGAGGTTCGAATTGAAAAAGAGCGCTACGGTTCTATATGTCAGTAGCAACACCCTGGCAGCGGCTGTTGCACAGGTTAGTAACAGATAATCCAATTAAACTCAGAAGTGGAACCCTGAGATAACTGGAGTGGACTCGCAGCTAAGAAAACCCTCCTAAGTAAATGAACATTGAAAGTGTACCTTTATTTATTTATTTATTTATTTATTTATTTATTTATTTATTTATTTATTTATTTATTTATTTATTTATTTATTTATTTATTTATTTATTTATTTATTTATTTATTAGCTGTGGTTTACCACAGGTTTCGGCGACACTGGTATTGAAACGAGCTAAGATAATTGCGGTGGTTTTATTTAAGTTACAGTCTCCGGGCATACAATGGTCAGAATTACCCATTTAGGCGGCCAAGCGATATGAATTCCTGTCACTTAAAAAAAACCATAATGAAATCCTTGGTTCCCTAAGAATTTGAAGACTCTAAGGTAATTTCTACGACCTGGGGGTTATGGGAGATGAACGCAATGAAAGAATAGTCGCTCAAAACAGAATGAGCGCATGGTATTGTATAAATTCCTCACAGGTATTCCTTTCGCAGAAACAACTGAACCTACAAATATAATGTTTTGTTGTATGTATCCTCAGGGTTTGTGTCTACAGAGAAAGTGAATTTTATTTTGATATTAATCAAAATTAGGTCTGATAAAATAATAAATACAATAAACATGTGATCATTCATTTTTGAGCGAATATATGATTGATATGACAGTGAAGGTGAGAGTACTTACGAAGTTTTAAGTTCCTAGAGTACCTCAATAATTCGTGTCTATTTTCATTTCTACACCTACCATTAGTATATACCTTTTCTTTTCATAAGTAGCTTTACGTCGTACCAACACAGAAAGGTCTTGTGGCGACAATGAGATAGGAAAGGGCTGGGAGTGGAAGGAAGCGGCCATTGCTTTAATTAAGGTACAGCCCCAGCATTTGTCTGGTGTGAACATGGGAAAAAATGGATCGATCTCAACTTAAAATGCAGCAAAATATGTATCCACTTTCTTTCTACGTTTAGCAGTGATATAGAATGTTTTTCGATATTTCACGAACGAATCGTGAATTTGAAAACGTCGCCACCCGGTCATAATTAAAGTTTTCCACAACATAGTTCCAAGTGCTGTTAACAAATTTCTGAAATTACAGAATTTTATCTTTAGTAATAAGAACATTTTTAACAGTTTAGCTGAGCAACGTTTCCTCAGCACCAGGAACCAGGATGAAACAAGACTATATGTCGTTACAAGTGTTCCAGTTGGTATTTGTTTTATAAAGGACAATCACGGAAAACTTCGATTGATACGTTGATTCTATATCGAGTATTATTTGATAAAGAAAGAGAATGTGTGCTACTCAAAATATGATTTAGAGAAAAGTGCAGGAAAGAGAACACTAGAGTACATAACACATTCCAGGTGTACGATTATGATTAATTCTTTGAGGTCAGTCACAAAAATGTTCTATAGACATAAAATAGCACTAAATGGATATCTACTTGGAACTGACGCATTAATTGGAATGGTCTTCCTCTCCACACTCTTTCACTTAAAAATATATCCGTTAATTTTTGTTTACCTCAGTTCACGACATTTCTAGTCACAAATATGTAACAGGACTTTGGCGAACAACATAACCAAGCAATTGAGAACTCATTTTAATGTTTACTGACCATAATCTTATCTGTATAAAAAGAAATATGGCCCTCATACAACCGGTCTATACAATATAAGTAACATTAATTACCGATGTTACAAATTGCAAGTTAATTACTATAGCATAGTATTATTTTGTAGCTGGCAGTACAGGATGATTTAGTGGCCCATTCCCAATAGTTTGGGGTGTGGTACTCTACCTTCATTTAAATCGTCCTCCTTTACGTACCGAGAAAAACTTGAAGCTGTTTGACATGCCGACGAGGTATTAAAACTACGAGATTTATTTCTATTTCATTCTGAATGTTCAGAATTAACACTTGATTAACGTTAGAATATCGATGCCGCTTCTAATGTTCTATTTTCGTTCTTTTACACAATTATTTTGTATGACTAACCTAGTTGATAAACTTGCAACAATAATGTGATGCCAGTACCTTTTTTTTGCTAGTTGCTTTACGTCGCACCGACACAGATAGATCTTATGGCGACGATGGGACAGGAAAGGGCTAGGAGTGGGAAGGAAGCGGCCATGGCCTTAATTAAGGTACAGCCCCAGCATTTGCCTGGTGTGAAAATGGGAAACCACGGAAAACCATTTTTAGGGCTGCCGACTTGGGGTTCGAACCTACTATCTCCCGAATACTGGATATTGGCCGCACTTAAGCGACTGCAGCTATCGAGCTCAGTGATGCCAGTATTGGCATACAGAAAAGTAGTTTTATTTTAGTGGAGAATACGTTTTCTTTGGGGGACTTATTTAGGCACAAGAGTGTTATCAAAGGGCTTATAGAGCATGCATGTACCTTGCCGTGGTCATTATTACCACGGTATAAACCATTGTTAAGTAATTAGCTGCCCCCCTCGGAGACCCGGGTTCGATTCCCGTCTCTGCCATGAAATTTCAAATGTGGAACGAGAACTGGAGCGGGGTCCACCCAGCCTGGGGAGGTCAACTGAGTAGAATGGTTTTGATTCCCACCTCAGCGATCCTCGAAGTGGTTTTCGTGGTTTCCTACTTCTCCAAAGAAATGCTGGGATGGTACATAATTTAAAGCCATGCCAATTTCCTCCCTTCCTTCCTTCCTTCCTTCCTTCCTTCCTTCCTTCCTTCCTTCCGCCTGGTGTATCCCTTCCAGTCTTTCCATCCTACCACATGGCCGCTGTTCAGCATAGCAGATGAGGCGGCCTAGGAGAGGTACTGGCCCTCCCTCCCAATTGTAGCCCCCGACCGAAAGTCTCGCGCTCCAGGACACTGCCCTTGAGGTGGTAAAGATAGGATCCCTCGCTGAATCCGAGGCAAAAGCCAACCCTGGACGGCAAAAGGATTAAGTTACAAATAAATAAATAAATAAATAAATAAATAAATAAATAAATAAATAAATAAATAAATAAATAAATAAATAAATAAATAATAATAATAATAATAATAATAATAATAATAATAATAATAATAACGTGTCTAGCTCCATAGCTAAGTGATTACCGTGCTGTCTTCGGTCCAAGGATTGTTGTTATTATTATACACACATGCGAGGAACACGTTTTCAAAGTATAAAAAAAAAAGATAACGATACACCAATAATGTAGACAAAATATATTCTACTCATGATGTGTTCATGAAAACTGTATTAAACTGTTCTGCTATTTATTTAACGTCGTGCTGCAGGTGTAGCGTGCTTATCTCGTACACGGAGGCACTGGGTTTGATTTCCGGCAAATCCAAAGATTTTAATTGTGGACTTAAGTATAGAACAGGGTTCACTCGCCCTCATGAAACGAACTAAGGAAATTGTCTGGTACGAGAGGCAGCGTACCCGCTCCTGAAAGTCAAGCAGTTGGTCGAGGATATTGTTACGCTGATCACGCGGCACTCTAATACCTACAGGCCATCTGCTGGCTGGACATCGTTTGTCTGGCAGGCAGCATACCACGCACGTTGTAGTTGTTGCTGTTATTGTTTAACGTCGTTCTAACACATGTAGGTGGGAAGGATCTGGAAGTTGTATTGGTACAGCTTGAGCATTTGCCGGTGTTGTTATAATACAGGGCCTCTCAGGGTGCAAGCACCGGTGCATTGCGCGGGGCGCAAGGTTGAAACGACGACTTCGCTAGATTGACCAGAGTGCCGATCCCCCACTGCTCGATTTTGAACAATAGCGCTGTCTCTCTCTATTCCTTGCCTGTCTCGCTCACTCCGCCTGCCTCGCCCTTCCCCACTTGCTCTGCAGAGCTCTACTATCCAAGCAGAGTTAAGCCGAGCGTAGCCGAGTCGGACTAATGGACGGTACACAGAACCTCTGCGCCTCGGTTTGCATGCGTGAGATTTTGGGCGTTTGAGCTGCCCTGTTATAATATATACGTCCAACCCTTTTCCCGTTTCGCTACGGGGCGGGTATGAAGTAAGACTAATGTTCGTAATGAGTTTTTACGACCGTATCCCCTTCCTGACGTCAACCTCATCAAAGGAGTTAATGAGATAATATGAATAACTTGATATATGGTAGTTTGATTTTTTGTTTAGTGTTTGTGTGTCAGAAGGTGTATATTATACACATGATATAAGTTTGCCATTCTGTTGGAACTAATACAAAGTTCATTACTACTGGAAAATACTTGAAAAAATAATAACAGAATGACATGTTTCGTTCCTGGATTGACGTCACCAGATACTATCAAATCACACTTTTTTACTAAGAATGTGCGAATATTATGATAAAGTATAAAAACATTTACATTAACATTCTGCGTTCAATGTTTTAATAAATGTGGAGATGTGTTTCGAACTTGCCTTGTAGCACTCCGTCTGTTGCATTTCCTAATCCCTTAGCTGTGCAGGATGGCTGTGCCATTTCTTAAAACCGTAGCAATTGAAAGTGGTGTTACGCATTTAAAGACATGTCTTTTGGCGACGATGGGATAGGAAAAGCCTAGAAATGGGAAGGAGACGGCCGTGGTCTTAAGGTGCAACCCCAGCATTGGCCTGGTGTGAAAATGTGAAACCACAGAAAACCAACTTCAGGGCTGCCGACAGTGGAGTTTGAACGCACTATCTCCTGGATGCAAGCTCACAGCTTCACGCCCCTAACCGCACGGCCAACTCACCCGGTTGTTAACAGACTTATATAGGTACCGTAGTAATACAGTTTGTGTGGTATACTTCGTCCTGTGACAACCCGTAAATTGGTAAGTATGAATATATTTTCTTAAATATACCGATTTTCCTACATGTGACGGGTCAGGGTTCAAACTGTGTCGCACATGTGAATTTGTTCCTGTTTCACGGCCAGATGCCAGCCGTATTTGGAGGGATTTAATCCCTTTTGTGTATTTCTGTGGTGAAGAGAAGAGTTTTGGATCAAAGACAAAAATACACTCCCGAGCCAGACGAATTAATCAGACGCGATTAAAATCCACGATCTGGCGGTGAATCGAACCCGGGACCCTCTGATCCGAAGGCCTAAACGCTGACCATTCAGCCAAGGAGACGGATTATGATTAATAACAGACAATTATCTCAATTTATCTACTTAGATGTCTTCGTCATTTCAGTTTCTTCTCTGTTAACTTTTTTACTTTTACCTAAAACAGTGAAATTCAAGTACGAGTTAGCTATTTTGCTATGTTCCCCCTTTCGTTTCATCGTTCGTGGTTGGGGAGGAGATAATAGGAACGGTACTCCTTTTATAAATTGGGAAGTGCGCGTGGAGCTAACGGGGCCATTTCCACCCTGCACTACGCAACCTGAGCGGGCCATTCATTGAACACGCCACATTCCAATGTCACGTTTCGCCCCTTCCTATTATACTCCAAACTCGCACGTTGTATTTTATTATTTTTATGTGTTTGTACTCTCAGTTTTTCCTTCTCTACTTGTTTTATATGCACGATGTGCCACGAGTCGTACCAAAGCCTTAAGAAGCAGTTCGTTTCCAGACGCTGTAATAATATTCTTCTTTTCTTCTTTTCCTTTTTTCCCTTCTCTTTTCTTTTATTCGAGCTATCCCGTCGCCGCCATAAGACCTGTCTGAGTAGATGTGACGTAAAAGCAATAACAACAACCAACAACAATAATAATAATAATAATAATAATAATAATAATAATGATAATAATAATAATAATAATAATAATAATAATAAGTCCTGCTAAACATCTTAAATGAATTTGGAGTTGATTTGAAACTGCTGGCTTTAATTAGAGCCACCCTGACCGATACAAAATCCAAGGTGAAGTTCCACGGATGTCTCTCGCATTCCTTTGACATCAAAACAGGAGTCCGACAAGGTGATGGGCTATCCCCGATACTCTTCAACTGTGTTCTTGAAAAGATCATTAGAACCTGGGGGGTGAGATTACAGGAAACCAATTACAGTCCATTGAGAATAGGAACCAAATCCAAGGGGATCGCAACAGACTGCTTAGCATTTGCCGATGATATTGCTGTTCTCTCAAACGACATAGAAACCGCTAGAGCTCAAGTTGAAATTTTAAAGGAAATTGCCGAACGAACTGGTTTGCAGATATCGTTTGAGAAAACAGAAGTAATGACTAACATCGAAAAGGCTCCACCAAAACTCCATACAAAATACGGGGACATCACCCGAGTAGACAAATTCAAATAACTGGGTGAGATCATCATGAAGAATGGACTGGACAAAGAAGCACTTCAGGAGCGAGTACGCAAACTGGAAATAGCCTACCAAACATCCCGCACAATCTACAACAAAAAATGCCTTTCCCAAAACACCAAGATACGTCACTATGAAACAGTTCTGAAGCCAGTAGTTCTATATGCAACCGAAACCCTGTCTCTAAATGCCAACAAAGGACTTCTTGAAGAACTGGAGAAAAGAGAACGCAAAATTGCGAGAGGAATCTTGGGATCAAAGTACAGAAATGGAATCAATCAAAAGAGATCCAACAAGGAAGTCTACAGCAAAATAGAGAAAATTACCGACACAATCATAGGGCACGATTTTACGGCCATCAGAAAAGAATGGACGGAAGAAAGTTAACTAAAGAAATCTTTCACTTTTTTTATTCAAACCCCAAAACCACAATTCCCTGGTTTAGAAATACCAAAGAAGACCTGCAAATGCTACATATCTCAGCTGAAGACGCCTTTAACAGAGATCTCTTCCGCAAGAAAATATTGACGAACGGGCTAAACCGAGACGAGCAACCGAAGAGAAGACACGGTGCCCCTTGGACAGAGGAGCGTAAGCAGGCCCACTCACAAAGAATGAGGGAAATTTGGGCTCTAAAGAAGGCCAAGTTCAATGTCAAATGCAACAAGACTTAACGTGGTCCTTGTTGGCCCCAGCGAATTATATATATAATAATAATAATAATAATAATAAAAATACTGTAATAGAGTATCTAAACACACAAAGATCAGGCACTATAATATTGTGATTCAACCTGAAGTTCTATACACGAGCGAAGCGCTGGTACTCAATACAAAAGGGGATCTGGAGAACATTCTGAAGGAACAACAAAAGATCGTGAAAATTCTTGGTCCCAAAAAAAAAAAAAAAAAAAAAAAAACAACTGAAGACGGATACAGACTTAAATCTCGTAAAGCAGCCGAGAAACTGTCCAACTTGGCTGCAGATATTGGAAAACGTTGAAATTTATGGAGACGTTCAAAGACTCCCAACAACAAGACATACACACAAGATCACGACATACAGTAGAAAATTGAAGAGCCTACCATGGATCCAAGAAGTCAAAAAAAAGAAAACTTGGAGAAATCCCGGATATATATCAGAAATATTAGATAGAAATATGTTGCGTAAAACAGTAATCAGATGGGTAGTACAGCCAGAGAATGAAGTTCCAAGAGACTCCACGGAGAAAAAATGAAAGCCATATGGAAGACCAGGCAGGCGAATCATGAAAATACTGCGTGATCCAACAGAGTCCATACGATAATAATAATAATAATAATAATAATAATAATAATAATAATAATAATAATAATAATAATAATAATAATATAAATAAGTTGGGTGCCTGACTGGCGCACTGGCTTATCTACTGGTTTCCCACGCGGAAGACTGAGGTTCAAATCCCGGTTGAGCCCAAGGTTAGAAATTTACCCTGGTGAATCATAAAGCGTTAGGAGTGGCATCCGGCCGTAAACCTCTCATCTAATTCAAAATGGGCTTAGTTGGTTCTAGAGACCCTAGAAATAACTGGGGAAAGTTGAAGACATTTTTTAAAGCGAACTCTTGTCCTTATCCCGAGATAGTGCAGTTCTTTTCAGGCACACTCCCGATGGGGATGAACTGCATGTATCTTTTCAACCACATACCATCCTTCCAGCCATTCCTAAATTTCAGGCAGGAACGGGAATCGAGCCCGGGCCACCGAGGATGGCAGCTATTAATAATAACCGTTACGTTACGGAGACGGTCAATAGCATTAGTAACAAAACAGTAATGCATTCAAGTTCTTCAGGCATTTTCAATCGCGAAAATACCAGAGTTTCGTCCCAGTTTTAGCCTCATTCGTTGGACTGTCACAACTTTCCAAGTATTGGTGGTTAGTGCGCGGCCTTGAGACACCACTGAAAGCCTCCTTTATAGGATAAAGCAGTGACGATGCCAATGGCATGTAGTTATGCAAGTGGAGGTAGGGCCTACGGAACTATTGAAATATTAGTGATAAGCAGTTGAGGGTTACATTTTGTATTTGAAACAGAGATGAGTGAGAACAGAAAGTGGCGTATGGTTTTTAGTGGCGGGATGTGTCCGGGGACTTTGGCTCACCAGGTGCAGGTCTTTCGATTTAACTCCCGTAGGCGACCTGCGTGTCGTGATGTGGATGAAATGATTATGAAGACCACACATACACCCAGTCCCCGTGCCAGGGGAAATAATCAATTATGGTTCAAAATTCCGACCCAGCCGGCAATCGAACCCGGGAACCCTGTGACCAAAGGCCAGCACGCTAACCATTTAGCCACGGAGCTAAGAGACAATGCACACTGCAACGAGTATATTCAGTCAGTGGCAATGTTATATTCGGTACGTTTTAGGGGCTTAGGGCGTTGTAGATATCACATTTGGTTTTCTTCCGGCTCGGCTATCACGTTTTTCTTCTTCTTTCGATCGTCATCTTAATTATCTTCCTGATCGATACGAGCCAATTATCACGCCGTTCTGTAGCGTGTAGAACCTCAATCACGACAACAACAATTGCTACCGTATCACAATTTTATCCACGTCGTGCCGACGCAGGGCTCATGGCGACGATGGGATATGAAAGGGCTAGGAGTTGGAACGAAGTGACCATGGCCTTAATTAAGGTACAGCCCCAGAATTTGCCCGGTGGGAAAATAGGAAACCACTGAAAACTATCTTTAGGACTGTAAATATTGGGGTTCGAACACACTAACCATTACTGTAGCCAGTTAGAACAATTTGTTCACATCAGTGATGGACTTCAATGCAAAGCAAAGCAAAGCACCTCCGTACAGGCCATGAAGACCCTTGGAGGAGTGGAAGGTAAAGGCTTTCACAATTGTTAACCTCAGCACGTGATGGGGTAGAGGTTCTAAATTCTCGAATATCCTCAATATAATAGCTCGTATAGTAAAATTGAATTCCGTATAAGTGATTGGAAATTACATTTTCCATAACTATTACAATCGTGCAATATATCACGTCATTCATTTCATCCCATGAACTCCTCTAATGAGGTTGACGTTAGGATGGGCATCTGGTTGTGAAACCTCGCTATGAAGATTCTCTCACTTCACACCCAAACTCGTAGAGAAACAGTACAAGTCTTGGACATACATTGATAAACGCACTTACAACTAATATTTCGGAAAATACTTGGAAGTTTGTGAGAATGTAAAATTCGCGAATATCTTCGTTATCACTCTTCGTACGATTAAAAAACATACAAAAGTATCAAGATATATGTCTTTTCACGAGAGTTTAATCCTGATGTAAACTTGGTATGTCCACCCACGCCTCCGTCAGAGAAAGAGTTGTGATTCGCTGAGTGTGTAGTACCGACCTCCACCCCGTCAACATCTCGTGTTGTGAAACCTTATTCAGAAGATCTGAACTTCTGAATAAACGACTAAACCTGGATTCTGTTCACTTAGTTTATTGAACACATTCACAATGCATTGCCTATGGTCAATTCTGAGCGGTTTTCCTCTTTTGTGCTTCAATACACGTGATGGTTCTACCTCTTGCTCCATTTCTCTCACTATGCATACCGACACGGTTGAATGTTGAGAGAGCTCTTGCATTATTGTAGTGATAAAGTAGTTAAAACCTATTGAAATAGCTTAATTTTGCGTATTTGTAATTCATTTAGTGCTATTAATGTAGTGGTGTTTAATGCTTGTTGGTAGAAATTGGCAGTAGTGATATTTATTTAAATTTTAAAACAAGTAATTCAGTTGGTCTTCAGTAAATTACGTTTTCTAGGTTAAGTAGGCTAGCTAGGTGTACCATGTTTAGAATTTAGCTTTAGGAAATACTTTAGGTAATAATATTAACTTTTTAAATATTTGTAAATATCTGTAGGTTCGTTGGTATAATACTTACAAAGGCAGATTATCGTAAGGAATAGCATCGTAACTTACGCCGAAACTTCTCCGGTAGTTCGTATAGATATCCGTTCAAACTATCGCGAAGGTAATAATTTACTACATTAAAAAAACACGATACGCCTGTAAACTTCCCTTTAAAAAAGAAGTTAAAGAGATTCCACGGTAATAGTTCACAGTCGTATTCTTATTGATTATTGTCGCTCTTCATATTCAAATATTGCATTGTTGGCTAAGTCGTGAACAAAAAGTGTATAAAATAGTGTAAATAAAATAAATAAAAATATAAATAAAAAAATAAAAAAATAAAAATAAATAAAATAAATAAAAATAAAATAAATAAAAATCAGCTGATCTTGTATTCTAATCATTTGTAGTTCTGAGTAGGTATTAAAGTATCCGTAATTTATATATCGCTCCCTCGATCTTTCAGTATTTATAAGCGGTTAGCTAATAATAATAAAGTTCATATTGTACCGGTTACGACCTGTACATGAGTATTTTTTGAGTATAAATGACATTTAATTATCACGCGTAATGTTCTGAGCACGCCTGGTTTGTTTACCGTCAGCGGGGCAAGCAAGCGAGTGAAGAACAGCTGTGAGCTGTGACGTAGCCACAGGGGCTAGCTAGACCTCCCGCCCGTCACACCACGTGTTCCCAGCCTGGGCTCGTATATTTTAGATTCCACGTCACTTCTTCCCGAATGTTCGACGGGGAAAATTTTGTAACTCCCGTAATAATTATGCTAGCGGCTTGAGCGATATGTCATCTTGTTTGGGATCACCTGAACGTCGCAGTGCTCGAGTTTCAAGTGAATCCATCGAGGGATTTAGGAGATATTCAGTCAAGCCGTATTGTGACGTAGACGCCCCAGATCGAATAAAAGGAGGGCCCACTGTAGCCTGTTCACTCAGTTACAGCTGAGTAGTCAGCGTGGACACTCTCGCTGCTACTATCGTCGTGTAGTGACAGTCCCGACGAGGAACTCTGTAATTTTCTAAGTATTCATAAAGTGAACTTGTATTTTTTCCGAGTGTGGGAGAACGAATTCTTCCAAGTATTCTCAAGTGGACTTGCAATATTTCGAGTGTTAAAGAACATTTTCTAAGTCTTCATAATTGAACTTACAATATTTACGGGTGTTCGAGACTGGAATTTTTCCAATTATTCATGAAATGGACTTGTATTATTTACGTGTGTTAAATTCATAATTGGACTTGTATTATTTAACGTGTGTTAGAGAACGAATTCTTCATAAATTGAACCTGCAATATTTGCGAGTGTTAAGGGACTCATTCCTCTAATAAACAGTGATTTACAAACTTTGCTAGTGATGATCTCTGAATGTGCTCAAAGTTCCCGTAAGCATAAATATGTGATTTTGCCGGTACTGGTTCAAAGACTTATAAACTTTGCCGGTGATGAACTCTAACTTCATTCAACGTCTTTAAAACATAAATTTACCGAGCTCGATAGCTGCAGTCGCTTAAGTGCGGCCAGTATCCAGTATTCGGGAGATAGTAGGTTCGAACCCCACTGTCGGCAGCCCTGAAAATGGTTTTCCCTGGTTTCCCATTTTCACACCAGGAAAATGCTGGGGCTGTACCTTAATAAAGGCCACGGCCGCTTCCTTCCCACTCCTAGCCCTTTCCTGTCCCATCGTCGCCGTAAGACCTATCTGTGTCAGTGCGACGTAAAACAACTAGCAAAAAAAAAAAAAAAACATAAATTTAGGATTTCACCTGTGTTTATTCAAAGACTTGGATACCTTGCCAGTGATAGACTGTAAATTTATTCATGTGGATGGACTTGCGTTTTTCGTACATGTTCACTCAAAGACTTGTACATTCGCCAGTGTTGATTCAAAACTTTATAAATTTCGCCAGTGATGAACTTTAAATCTATTCAGATTTTCATGTAGATGGACTTATATTTTTCGTCCGTGTTCATTCAAAGACTTGTACCTTCGCCAGTGGTGAACTTTAAATTTGGTCATAGTTTCATGAGAAGGGACTTGTGTTTTTTTGCCAGTATTTATTCAGAGACGAAGACGTTTGCTAGTGGTGGACTCTGAAATTATTTATAATCCTCGTATACAGAGACATATCATTTTACGAGTGTTAAATTTTGAAAGTCTTGACGAATAATAACCAGTGACTTCGCTAATAGGTTAATCACCCAAGGCTTTTATGAACTCAGATTTATCAGTACTGCGAGTGACCTTGGAGACATCAACCCTCTCAGTCACATTGGACTGAGGTAGTAAATGATTATCTGCAACATCACCAGGATCATCGGGTTTCAACCTGGGCCTCGAAAGTTCGAGGCATCTCTACCTTCTACCAACCCAGACATTCCAGCCGCTTCTGTACGGAGTCCCTGGAATCTTCTGGAACGTGTTCCAACCTGTTCGGCTTGGTGAACTGGAGAATCCGAGCCATATTATAGGACTATGTGGAAGACAACTTATATCTACCTGGAGGTGATGTGCAATTTCATGTCTTATATGAATAAACTCATGTTCAGTCAGAGTCAAAGTTTTCTTGTAGATAGGACCCTACCTCCTGTACCGAGCCCTAGCTACTAGTCACCCAGTTTTAGCCCTGAGAACTATATTCTTGGTTACTTTAAAATATAATCTGAGAGTCGGGCTCTTTTACCGGTACAATATATCCCAGTAATTGCAATTCAAGTCCCTGGAGTAGTAGCAGTAGTTTTGACAGAAATATTTTTGAGAAATTATTGTAGTCAACCTCATATTTTTCAGTAAGCCTAAACAAGAACACTTTTATTCTCCGTCCCGTGGAGTAGGGAAAATAATAGTAATCCACCTGCTTTAATAATCACATAACCACATTTCAGTTGAGAATTGTAGTGAAGATAAGGTATATTAGATAGTATCTTGCCTGTTATATTTGTGTTTTTCTTTGCCTACGGCAATCCCTCCGATACTTAAGCATTTAACCAAACGCAAGGTTTCATTTCTATTAGAGCATAGTAGGATAAAGTAATACTAAAGAAATAATCTTCTGTCTAGGCGTTTTTTTGTTGGTAATCCTTGAAGTACGGTAGTTCTTGCGAATTTCAAACTTTAGGCTTAATTGCAATTTTCATTTCTATTGGTGCTTAATAATAACATATTGTAATTAAGATACGTCTGAACGTAGTTTTTAAACTGTTGTAGTGTATTGTAGCGACTTATTAGAAATTAGAGTGCTTATTCTATTATTTTGAGTAGTCTTGCGAATTTCAAACTTTAATTGAAATTTCCATTTCAGTTTGTGCTTAGTAATAACCTGTTGTATTATAATTAGGATACGTCTGAACATAGTTTAAAATCATTGTAGTGTATTATAATGTAGGTATCTATTATAAATTAGTGTGTTTATTCTATTACTGTGAAATATTTATGTAGTATAGTATCTGTAGTATCTATAGTGTCTGTTGTATCTGTATTAACTATCTTACTAGAATTATATTACAGTAATTAGGGTAGGCTTAACTGCAGTTTTGAATTGTGCAAACCTAATTCTTGTGTATTACTTTCGGTTTTCAGTAATTAATAGCAATTTTCATTCTGTTAGGGTGTTGTAGATTAAAGTCGTACAACTAAGTAGTATTGTAGTGTATTAGTAGCTTATATTTATTACCTTGTTGTTGTGTGATCTTTGTGAACTATCCTAGAAAATATTCCTTTCCTTTCATTTTTATAGGCAATATTTCTTTCCTTTCATTCTCATTTGCACAGAATTAGTTATTTTAGTTTTCCTTTTCTTCCCATTATTCCGTAAATAATGGCTACGCAGTCCAAGTGTAGGAACTGTGGATGTGGCCATGCATTGAGGTGTATGAGGGAGGAGTTGGAGAGTTTGAGGGAGATAATTAGGCTTCTCTCAGAGAACAGGAAGGAAAGTAGGCCTCCCTCAAATAATGTACAGGGTACAGTAGGTGTAAAGGAGGGATGGGAAGGAAATGGGGAATTGTAGAAGACAGGTGGTTTAATGTTTTAAGGGGAAGGAGATTGCAGGTTAAGGGCTCTGTTCAGGATCAGAATTCAGGACGGGTGTCTGTGAGAAATCGCTACGAGTCACTGCGGGTAGAACAACCGATGGAAGAAGAGGAACAGGGAACTGTGTGGAAGTATGAGGAAGGGAAAAGGTAGGAAAGGGAAATGTAGTGTAGTGGAAAGGAAAATACATTTGAAACAGGGTCATGAGGGAGAAAAGGGAGGAGGAAGTAGCTTCTGCCGCAGTGAGAGAAGATAGGGCTGACCAGGAGGGGAGGGGTTCAAATGAGGTGGGTAGGGTAGAGGCTCTAGTCATGGGAATTCCATCTATAGACATGTGGGTAAAGTGTGTGGAGGAAAGGGAACCAGGGTAGAGTGTTATCCAGGAATCGGGTCGAGGCAGATGTTAAGGAAAGTAGAAGGGAAGGAATAGGGAAAGGAGAAGGCGGTAGTTTCCACGTTGGTACTAGAGTAGAACGCAGCCCGAAAGGCGGTTTCGTTGCGCAGAGAGAGACAGAAGTATGAGGTGTGGTGATGCCAATTTGCCTACTCATAACAGCATGTATGTGTAAACATTTCTTCATCAAGTTATATCTTTAATTCCAAAGAGATGACCTATATTTTTGTGGGCTTAAAAGTTTCCTGAAAGTCCAAATCAATTTTTAACATCAAACCCCGCGAAAGTGTTGAGGAAAATTTTCGAGATATTAAAGAAGTTAAATGGAAGTTGAGAGAAATGAAGGCGAAGTGCAGAGAGCATAAGAGCATGAATGTGTAAACATTTTTCATCCAGTTATATCTTGAATTCCAAAGCGATGACCTATATTTTTTGTGGGCTTAAAAGTTTCCTGAAAGTCCAAATCAATTTTTAACATCAAACCCCGCGAAAGTGTTGAGGAAAATTTTCGAGATATTAAGGAAGGTAAATGTAAGGTGAGACAAGTCAAAGGCGAAGGGCAGAGAGCATAACAGCATGAATGTGTAAACATTTTTCATCCAATTATATCTTGATTTCCAAAGCGGCGACCTATATTTTTCGTGGGCTTAAACGTTTCCTAAAAAACCAAATTAATGTTTAACATCAAAACCCGCGAAAGTGTTGAGGAAAATTTTCGAGATATTGAGGAAGGTAAATGGACGGTCCAGTTTCAATGCCTTTGGATATTCGCCGTTTTTATACATATCAAATATTGTTGTACGCAGAACATTTTTATTGAAATAATCGAGGACCGTCACTGGCATCTTCCTCTAAGGGTTCTTCTCTGGCGACTTGAACACCGCATTATTTTTATATCCGAAGATTGTTTTATCCTCTGTATTGTTCGCAGGCCGATACCACACGCGAGTGCTGTCTTCTTTTGAAGCGTGGCAACATGGAGTTCCTCACCTTCTCCGCCTATGAACGCTTGCAGCTGCATGCTTACAAAATACAAATACAATTTAAATACTATTTCCCTCGCCTGTCGATGGAATACTTGTCTTTTTGCTCTTCCTGGATCTATCGTACACACGCAAATAGTTCCCTAAATTCGTTGATTATGATATTTACAAATAATACTCGAAACATTCACTCGTGACTCGCACAAACAGGCACCTCTTACTGAAATGATTCTATTGGCTCAGCGGAAAGCACGTCATACTACAAAGGGCGCGAATGTTACTGCGCAACCTTCTTCAAACCGCCTTCCGGGCTGCGTTCTACTCTAACAACGTAAGGCAAGCAGGTGAAGTACCAACATAGTTGGAGATGTGTGGAATCTGGTAAATGCAGTACGGATAAAGTTTAAGGAAGCGGCGATTGTTATCAGTGGAATACTGTGTATGAGGAATAGTGACTGGAAGGTGATTGGGGATTTAAATGAGAATATGAGTGGGTATGTGAGAAACTGGGAGTGACTGAGCTCGATAGCTGCAGTCGCTTAAGTGCGGCGAGTATCCAGTATTCGGGAGATCGTGGGTTCGAACCCCACTGTGGGCAGCCCTGAAAATGGTTTTCCGTGGTTTCCCATTTTCACATCAGGCAAATGTTGGGGCTGTACCTTATTTAAGGCTACGGCCGCTTCCTTCCCATTCCTAGGCCTTTCCCATCGTCGTCATAAGGCCTATCTGTGTCGGTGCGACGTAAAGCAACTTGCAAAAAAAAAAAAAAAAAAAAAAAAAACTGGGAGTGAGATTTCTAGATCCTAATGGGTGGGTAGGAGATAGGGATCTGCGCTCAGATGGCCTTCACTTAAACCGTAGTGGTACAGATAAGTTAGGAAACTTGTTTAGAAGGGTTATAGGTAGCTACATTCAGGGAAACAGGGTGGCCTAGGGAGCGGTGTTAAGCGAACAGGGAACTAGAAATCAAGTAGGGATGACATAAAAATGTTAGTGCTCAATTGTAGAAGCATTGTAGACAAAGGAATCGAATTAATTTAATAGATATATACTTACCAGATATTGTAATAGGAGTTGAATCATGGCTGAGAAATGATATAATGGATGCAGAAATATTCTCACGAAAGCAGAGTGTGCATCGTCGAGATAGGATAGGAATGGTAGGAGGGGGAGTGTTCATTCTGGTGAAAGAAGAATTTGTGAGCTACGAAAAAGTTAAGGATGAAAAACTTGAAATTCTGAGAGATAATAGGCAACTTGATGTTTTGGAGTGTACAGACCGGGAAAGGGTAGCGCTGACGCTGATTCAAAACGATTTGATAAGATAATCAGCTATGTGGGAACGAATAAGGAAAGGAACGTGATTGTAGCGGGTAATCTCAATTTACCAAATGTCAATTGGGAAGGTAATGCGAACGACAGGAAGCATGAACAACAAATGGCAAATACGTTAAAATGTGAAGGGCACCTGGTTCAGAAAGTGATGGAACCAACTAGAGGGAAGAATATTTTGGATGTGGCGCAGATAAAACCAGATGAGCTCTATAGAGAAACCGGAGTAATAGATGGTATTAGTGATCACGAAGCAGTTTTTGTCGTAGTTAAAAATAAATTTGAAAGAAAGGAAGGTATTAAAATTAGGACTATTAGGTAGTATCATATGGCTGATAAAACAGGCACGAGGGAGTTTTTTAAAAGTAACTATGATCGCTGGAAAATGGTAAATAAATATGTAAACAGACTCTGGGATGGGTTTAAAGCAATTGTTGAGGAGTGAGAAAGTAGGTTTGTACCTTTAAAGGTGGTAAGGAATGGTAAAGATCCACTACATTATAACAGAGAATAAAGACACTAAGAAGGAGGTGCAGGTTGGAACGAAATAGAGTTAGAAATGGTAATGGAAGTAAGGAGAAATTGAAGGAACTTACTAGGAAATTATATCTAGCAAAGAAGTCAGCTAAGGATAACATGATAGCAAGCATAATTGGTGGTCATACAAATTTTAGTGAAAAATGAAAGGGTATGTATAGGTACTTTAAGGCAGAAACGGGTTCAAAGAAGGACATTCCAGGAATCATTAATGAACAAGGGGACTATGTATGCGATGATCTTCAAAAGGCGGAAGGATTCAATCAGCAGTATGTAAAGATTGTTGGTTACAAAGATAATGTCGAGACAGGGGATGTGAGTAATACTAAAAAAGTATTAAAATTTACCTATGATAATAAAGACATTTACAGTAAGATACAAAAGTTGAAAACTAGAAAAGCAGCTGGAATTGATAAGATTTCTGGGGATATACTAAAGGCAATGGGTTTGGATATAGTACCATATCTGAAGCTCTCCTCCATGGCTAAATGGTTAGCGTGCTGTCCTTTGGCCACAGGGGTCCCGGGTTCGATTCCCGACAGGGTCGGGTATTTTAACCTTAATTGGTTAATTTCGCTGGCACGGGGGCTGGGTGTATGTGTCGTCTTCATCATCATTTCATCCTCATCACGACGCGCAGGTCGCCTACGGGAGTCAAATAAAAGACCTGTATCTGGTGAGCCGAAAATGTCCTCGGACACTCCCTGTACTAAAAGCCGTACGCTATTTCATTTACCATATCTGAAATACTTATTTGATTATTGTTTGGTTGAAGGAGCTATACCAAATGAATGGAGAGTTGCTATAGTAGCCCCTGTGTATAAAGGAAAGGGTGATAGACATAAAGCTGAAAATTACAGGCCAGTCAGTTTGACATGCATTGCTTGTAAGCTTTGGGAAAACAGTCGTTCTGATTATATTAGACATGTTTGCGAAATTAATAACTGGTTTGACAGAAGGCAGTTTGGGTCTAGGAAAGGTTATTCCACTGAAGCTCAGCTTGTAGTATTTCAGCAAGGTATAGCAGATATCCTGGATTCAGGAGGCCAAATGGACTGTATTGCGATTGATCTATGACATTTGATAGGGTAGATCATGGAAGACTACTGGCAAAAATGAGTGCAATTGGACTAAAAAAAGAGTGATTGAATGGGTGGCTATATTTCTAGAAAATAGTTCTCAGAGAATTAGAGTAGGCGAAGCTTTATCTGTCCCTGTAATAATTAAGAGGGGAATTCCTCAAGGCATATTATTGGACCTTTATGTTTTCTTGTATATATCAATGATATGTGTAAAGAAGTGGAATCAGAGATAAGGCTTTTGCAGATGATGTTATTTTGTACAGAGTAATAAATAAGTTACAAGATTGTGAGCGGCTGCAGGGTGACCTCAATAGTGTTGTGAGATGGGCGGTGGGCAATGGTATGATGATAAACGGGGTTAAAAGTCAGGTTGTGAGTTTCTCAAATAGGAAAAGTCCTCTCAGTTTTAATTACTGTGTTGATAGGGTGAAAGTTCCTTTTGGGGATCATTGTAAGTACCTAGGTGCTAATATAAGAAAAGACCTTCATTGGGGAAATCACATAAATATGATTATTAATAAAGGGTAAATATTTCTGCACATGGTTATGAGGGTGTTTAGGAGTTGTAGTAAGGATGTAAAGGAGAGGGCATATAAGTCTCTGGTAAGACCCCAACTAGAGTATGGTTCCAGTATATGGGAATCCTCACCAGGATTACTTGATTCAAGAACTGGAAAAAATCCAAAGAAAAGCAGCTCGATTTGTTCTGGGTGATTTCCGACAAAAGAGTAGCGTTACAAAAATGTTTTAAAGTTTGGGCTGGGAAGACGAGCTGCTCGATTAGGTGGTATGTTCCGACCTGTCAGTGAAGAGATGGCGTGGGAGGACATCAGTAGACGAATAAGTTTGAGTGGTGTCTTTAAAAGTAGGAAAGATCACAATATGAAGATAAAGTTGCAATTCATGGGGACAAACTGGGGCAAATATTCGTTTGTAGGAAGAGGAGTTAGGGATTGGAATAACTTACCAAGGAAGATGTTCAATAATTTTCCAATTTCTTCGCGATCATTCAAGAAAAGGCTAGGAAAACAACAGATAGGGAATCTGCCACCTGGGCGACTGCCCTAAATGCAGATCAGTAGTGATTGATTGATTGATTGATTGATTGATTGATTGATTGATTGATTGATTGATTGATTGATTGCTGCAGCAAGATACAACACCTTATATCCACGCTGTACAGCTTGGGACTTTCCCTCACTACGAGAAGACGCCCTGTATCATACCACGCCTTGCGTCTTCATTTCTCGTTATTTAATCACTATTTTACATTTTTTTAAACACCGAGCTCGATAGCTGCAGTCGCTTACGTGCGGCCAGTATCCAGTATTCGGGAGATAGTAGGTTCGAATCCCACTGTCGGCAGCCCCGAAGATGGTTTTCCGTGGTTTCCCATTTTCACACCAGGAAAATGCTGGGGCTGTACCTTAATTAAGGCCACGGCCGCTTCCTTCCCACTCCTAGCCCTTCCCCGTCGTATCGTCGCCATAAGACCTGTCTGTGTCGGTGCGACGTAAAGCAACTAGCAAAAAAAGAAGTATTTTTAAAAACATATATATAGCGGTATATATGACAACCAAACTCTTTAAATGTAATGAAAACTAAAATAAAATTAATGCCACGTACTACATTTCTTCGAGCTCGGATACAGTCGAGTGAGTGCGACGGTTGCTTCTCCAATCAAACTACGTCTATGTCCACGTGCAAAGGCAACGTGTTCCGCCTATTTGTTTACATCAGCAATAAACTCTCGTGAAGAGACATATAATAAATTATATTTTTACACAACTTCTGATCTATTCACACTACTTGCTTGCCCCCCATCCCCTAAATATTCTTAAATCACTAATCAAATTATATACAACCTAGTGCACGCCCGAGCTTTCCCTTAATTTAATACTAAGTTTTGTGATTTTCTGACACCGTGGTGTCACTAATAAAGAAAGAGGCAATTTAACAAACAGACAGACGGGCAAAATTTAACTGAACCTTCTTTCAACTTTTGTATACCCAACATGAATCAAATGCGAAGTATGTAACAACAAATTGATTTTTACAGAAGAAATTATACTTTTGTTTGAAGAAGAAGAGCCCAAATAGCGATTTCTTTACAATGTTCGTTTTTTTTTCAATTTTCCTGCATTTCTTCAGGAGACGCGTCTGGTGGGTAGAACAAGGGCCCAGCCATTCTCATACTTGACGGAGAAGTCACTCATTAAAATTACATGGTTGGTAGGAGATGGGCCCAATGATTCCACTTGGGACTCCAGTTTCAGGTTTGTGGAAGAAGGGCCGAACAGTTTGTATTTGGTCCCTTTTTCTGTCAGCTGCGGTGTAGTGGTTAGCGTGATTAGCTGCCATCCCCGGAGGCCCGGGTTCGATTCCCGGCTCTGCCACGAAATTTGAAAAATGGTACGAGGGCTGGAACGGGGTCCACTCAGCCTCGGTAGGTCAACTGTGTAGGGGTGTTTTCGATTTCCACCTCAGCCATCCTCTAAGTGGTTTTCCGTGGTTTCCCACTTCTCCTCCAGGCAAATGCCGGGATGGTACCCAACTTAAGGCCACGGTCACTTCCTTCCCTCTTCCTTGTCTACCCCTTCTAATCTTAGTATCCCCCCACGAGGCCCCTGTTCAGCATAGCAGGTGAGGCCGCCCGGGCGATGTACCCAGTTGTATCCCCGACCCAAAGTCTGGCGCACTGGAACACTGCCCTTGAGGTGGTAGAGGTGGGATCCCTCACTGAGTCAGAGGGAAAAACCGACCCTGGGGGGTAAACAGATTAAGAAAGAAAGAAAGAAAGAATATTCTACTACAATAATGCACTCATTTGAATGTTCTTTCTGAAGTTAAAAGAGGACATCTCCGGATAGAATAGGAATTAAGGTAAACCTGTTAGCACACTAACCACCACATCGTCTTTGAATGTCCTGCAATCCGTTGTCCAGGTGACAGGGAAGACATTATAGATGTTGACTAGATGAAGAATCTTGCCTGTTAATACTAAGAACACCAAGCAAGTGGCTGTGCGGTTCGGGTCACGTAACTGTGTGCTTGCATTCAGGAGATAGTGGGTTCGAACGCCACTATCGGCAGCCCTGAAGATGGTTTTCCGTGGTTTCTCATTTTCACACCACCCAAATGTTGGGGCTGTACCTTAATTAAGGCCACGGTCGCTTCTCTTCCATTCCCACCATCGCCATAAGATCTATCTCTGTCGGTGCGATGTAAATCAGATTTTAGAAAAAATACTAAGGACTACCTGATCGAGTGGCCATCATGAACTGTTTTTCTATGTGAATTACTTTAATAATCGTCGATTTCCAGTGTTTACGTGCTTCCATTGTCATAAGGCAAAGTAAGAGAATTTCTCACCTGCCACGGACATACGGTCCGTGGTAGTTCCTGATGTAATATAACTCTCACGAGGAAGAGCCAGAACGGGACAAGAGGAGAAATCGTATCATATTATATCTTGTCATCTTCTAACTGTTCCTGTAGCTGTCTTCCCTTCCACCGGACTTGAAGCTTCAAGGTTGAAAAGATTCAATAATAAGAGTTAGAAGATGCACCAGATGTTACGGGAAGGTAACTCCGACAATCTCTTCTTTTTACGACATTCTGTTAACAAATATGAACTTCCTGAGGGTTGAAAGAAGTGAATAGAACCCACCCACCGTTCATCGCACGGGGCAGGGCCATCCACAATGAAAACGGAAAACAATTTCCCGCTTTAAAAATATCAGAAATTCATATTTCTAGATGTGTTGACCCGTGACAGCGGATGTGGTTGGTCTATATTATGTTGGAGGAAGGAAGGAAAAGTTTATAAAGACGGTCGCGTGTCAGCTGATCCGCTTCGTCCGCTCAAGTCCCGTTCATCCTTCGCTGGGAGACACGCGCCACTGAAACAAGATCCCTCTGTCACATGTCTGTTAGTGGCTTTGAATTTAAATCAGCAATTCACTGACTTGAGATCAGGAGGTGGTAGGCAAGTGCAAAGTATTAGTCACATGTTCGAAATGGAAAAAAAAAAAAAAAAAAAGTGTTTGTGCGGGAGGCGGGGTCATGGTAGCCGAGTGACATGGCCACTGACTTCTCACCACGACAGCTAAGGTTCGAATCGCTGTCAATGCAATATGGGATTTTGTAAATGAAAAGTCACGTTCTTGTCATTCTGAATCTTTGTGAAAATGAAATCCCTTGGCTACAGCCACGATATCAATAGACATATTATATTTCAATAGTATGTAATAATAATAATAATAATAATAATAATAATGTTATTTGTTTTACGTCCCACTAACTACTTTTTGAGGTCTTCGGAGACGCCGAGGTGCCGGAATTTAGTCCCGCAGGAGTTCTTTTACGTGCCAGTAAATCTACCGACACGGGGCTGTCGTATTTGAGCACCTTCAAATACCACCGGACTGAGCCAGGATCGAACCTGCCAAGTTGGGGTTAGAAGGCCAGCGCCTTAACCGTCTGAGCCACTCAGCCCGGCAATAATAATAATAATAATAATAATAATAATAATAATAATAATAATAATAATAATAATGGATTTACGTCTCACTAATTACTTTTTCAGTTTTCGGAGACGTCGACGTGCCGGAATCAACCAATCAATCAATCAATCAATCAATCAATCAATCAATCAATCAATCAATCAATCAATCAATCAATCAATCAATCAATCAATCAATCAATCAATCAATCAATCAATCAATCAATCAATCAACCAATCAATCAATCAATCAATCAATCAATCAATCAATCAATTTTATCCCGCTGGAGTTCTTTTACGTGACAGTAAATCTACCGGCACGAGTTTGACGTATTTGAGCACTTTCAAATACCACCGCACTGAGCCAGGATCGAACCTGCCAAGTTGGGGTCATAAGACCAGCGCCTCAACCGTCTGAGCCACTCAGCTCGGCATATAATATTTCATGTGCAATTATTATTATTATTATTATTATTATTATTATTATTATTATTATTACTCGATATCACATTCGTCGAGGAATATAATTTACTTTCCTGTTCTCATCTGAAATTACGAAAGGCTGTTGAAATAGTTTGATCTACCGCTAATGCCCTTATGCCACCACCTCCTATTATACTTGCGTAAACGCACACACTTTTACACACAGACACACTCACACACACACAAACGAACACACAGACACATGCACAGAGCGCGCTTTCAATGTCAATTACTCACTGTATTTTGAGTCTGTAATATGTTTGAGATAGAGATATGATCCTTCTAAAACACATCAATAACACACTTCACCTGAAGTCAGCAAGCCACTTTCTTTACTGCGCCCGGACTGGAAGGAGTCTAACCTCGTGAACTTTCGAGACTGTCTCTAAGTAATGGATATTAGAAGCACCTGCCAGCAACGAGTTATATTAAATGAATAAAGCCACCGGTCTCTATCGAAACCTATTCTTAGGGGATATCTCATTAGGCGAAAAGCAGGTGGTACTATCTCCGGTCATTGACTCTCTTAGCTGTATAAATATATAACGCTAGTTAAATTAAGTAATGCAACTTAAAGGTAATGCATATTTATTTTGGCGCACGATATACCCTCCGGTTCCACTACTGTTGATTAAAAAGCACGCGTTGCGGTTGGTTGTGAAGTTCAATTCATGCAGTAGATGTCAACGTAAATGATAGGGTCCCTATATATAATAAACATTAGTGGAGCCCCTGTAACGGCACATGTCTGATGATCGGTTGTATCCCGAATATGTCGTTTTAGGAAATACTCTTCCACAGGTTCCATATCAATTTAGAATTCCGGATAGCATCCGTTCTACCGGGAAATGGCTGGAAATTATATACTTTTTCAATAATTTTTCTTAAATAACCCTTCCCTAAAAACAATCCCTGATTATAGGACATGCAATACATGGAAAATTTATTTATATAACTGTACTCCCTGAGGGTGCAGAACCTAACTGTAAACTGATCACAAAAAGTTCAATCTGCCGATCGGAAGAGCGTGTGCCTGTGGAGTGATTGCAGGTCGCGTGCAGCTTCCTTCTTCCGCCCCTCCCCTCACACACTTCTCTCACCTTCATCGGCATCTGCTTCCACCAGCGCCGAGGCTCCTATGATAAGATGACACTCCAGATTCCATGTTTTATAACCGAGCTCAAATTACAGCAGCCACATTCACAGGGTTGTGCCGTCACCAGTCATTTCATATATATATAAGGTGGTCGGAAACAGCAGTACCGGCGATTGGGAATTAGAAGTGGGTGGAGGGGAGTAAAAACTACCCGGGTTTGTGGGATATAGCGGGCAAAACTGAAAAAAATGCTAAAAATGGTAAGTTTGCTGTTGCTCTCTGAGCGAATTTCGACAGAGAAATGAAGGTTGACAGTTTACCAACTTCGTATCGTATCGTATCGTATCGTATCGTATCGTATCGTATCGTATCGTAATCTGTTTACCCTCCAGGGTCGATTTTTCCCTCGGACTCAGCAAGGGATCCCACCTCTACCGCCTCAAGGGCAGTGTCCTGGAGCTTCAGACTCTGGGTCGGGGGATACAACTGGGGAGGATGACCAGTACCTCGCCCAGGCAGCCTCACGTGCTATGCTGAACAAGGGCCTTGTGGGGGGATTGGAAGATTGGAAGGGATGGACAAAGACGTGGGAAGGAAGCGGCCGTGGCCTTAAGTTAGGTACCATCCCGGCATTTGCCTGGAGGAGAAGTGGGGAACAACGCAAAACCACTTCGAGGATGGCTGAAGTGGGAATTGAACCCACCTCTACTCAGCTGACCTCCTGAGGCTGAGTGAACCCCGTTCCAGCCCTCGTAACACTTTTCAAATTTCATAGCAGAGTCGGGAATCGAAAACGGGCCTCCGGGGGTGGTCCTAATCACACTAACCACTACACCACAGAGGCGGACTTACCAACTTACGTGCAGAACATTAGAGTTCTTTCAGACTTTGATTCAATACTATACAATGAAACATTCAAAAAAGAAACAATATAGCACATGTATTACAATTAAATAGAAGTACGCCGGGCTGAGTGGCTCAGACGGTTAAGGCGCTGGCCTTCTAACCCCAACTTGGCAGGTTCGATCCTGGCTCAGTCCGGTGGTATTTGAAGGTGCTCAAATACGACAGCCCCGTGTCGGTAGATTTACTGGCACGTTAAAGAACTCCTGCGGGACTAAATTCCGGCACCTCGGCGTCTCCGAAGACTTTAAAAAGTAGTTAGTGGGACGTAAAGCAAATAACATTATTATTATTATTAAATAGAAGTACGGCGTGATTATACAATTAAAAATCACAGTATATGACTACACATTAAGAAACGAAAGTACACTAGACTGACGAATACGCGCGGTAAGCGGGTGAATCATACCTCACTGTCTATGACTTTGGGAAAAATGTATACCCCTGCTACCCTTCTTCACAGCACATGTAAAGTCTTCACTACAGGCTGTGGGGCTATACAAATCGGTTAGCCGCGACGAACGACATTTTGTGCGTATTTCTGCTAAACGTTTGACTAATAATTAAAGAAAATTAAGGAAATAATTTGCTGATAAGACAACAGGGCTTGTAAAAATTGCTTCTTTTAATATTTCCTATAATGCCTAGTTTCATCAGGCTGGTGGAATGAAAATGTAATGTTTTCTTTAATCGCTGCTACTGGAAAACAGCCAACGGCCGTAGCCGTGTTGAAACACCGGATCCCGTGAGATCTCCGAAGTTAAGCAACATTGGGCGTGGTCAAGATTTGGGTGGGTTGCCACGCGCTGTTGATGCGGCAGGGCGGTAAGGAAATGAAGGAGCGGAAAGGAACTGGCCACCCTACCGTACCTAAACTCTGCGGACGTTCGGACCTCTCTTCGGGCATAATACACCCTTACCTTACCTTTACTGGGAATATGAGCGTTAGAGGGTTGGTCATACTGATAAATAATTAAAAAACCAAACCCCATAGCACTACAGCCCTTGAAGGGCCTTGGCCTACCAAGCGACCGCTGCTCAGCCCGAAGGCCTGCAGATTACGAGGTGTCGTGTGGTCAGCACAACGAATCCTCTTGGCCGTTATTCTTGGTTTTCGAGACCGGGGCCACTATCTCACCGTCAGATAGCTTCTCAATTCTAATCACGTAGGCTGAGTGGACCTCGAACCAGCTCTCAGGTCCAGGTAATCGAACCCGGGGCCTCCGGGTAAGAGGCAGGGACGCTACCCCTACACCACGGGGCCAGCTGATAAATAATTGGAAAAATATAATTCGATATCTTTTGCATTTGTCATTTTATCACTAGAGGAGAAAAACGGAATAAATTACCATCTCCTGCGATTCCTCATAATTCTCATCACATATAAGTCATTGCATGTTTCACCCGAATTCATGAAAATTAAAGCACACACGCTTCAGAAACAGCATTAAACAACCAAACCAATTCGATAAACAATTTAAGTCACCATGTTGTTTATCGTGTCATATATTATCTGCGCACTTTTTAGCGATAGATTTACACCCTAGTGCTGAATCGGTCGACTTCGGTTATCTTCGAGATTCGTATTGGCAACCTTTGAAACACAAACTAAGAATCGCTTATGATCTCTGTGCGACAACGGGTGTACACTTTAAGTACTCGTACTGTTGTTGTTTACACAGCAAAGCCAAACTATAGAATTCATGCTAGGAATAAGTTTCGCATCAAGAAATGTTATATAGTATTATATATTGTGTGTGTGTGTGAGACACAGTTTTTGGCGTAAGATAATAAAGGTTTAGAAAATTCATATCGATCGATCATATTATCGATTCAATTCAGATTTCAGTTGGCAGAATTACCGGAACCGGCAGTGCTCCCTCCTTACTCCTCAACCCAGTACAAAAATCTATCACTAAAAAAGTGCGCGTACAACATGTAACATGAAGCAGCAACTCTGATGGGATTGCTATAAAAATGGACATCTATACATTGTTTTATCGGGGAATACGAATCTTTTGGTACCGATTTTATTGCAGATGAAAGTGGTTGACGGGAAGTGCTACCACGTTTTATCTCAGATTTGACTATTTTTAAAACAATGTATTTGAAGTCCGCCTCTGTGGTGTAGTGGTTAGCGTGATTAGCTGCCACCCCCGGAGGTACGGGTTCGATTCCCGGCTCTGCCACGAAATTTGAAAAGTGGTACGAGGGCTGGAACGGGGCCCACTTAGCCTCGGGAGGTCAACCGAGTAGAGGTGGGTTCGATTCCCACCTCAGCCATCCTGGAAGTGGTTTTCCGTGGTTTTCCACTTCTCCTTCAGGCAAATGCCGGGATGGTACCTAACTTAAAGCCACGGCCGCTTCCTTCCCTCTTCCTTGTCTATCCCTTCCAATCTTCCCCATCCCCCGCAAGGCCACTGTTCAGCATAGCAGGTGAGGCCACCTGGGCGAGGTACTGGTCATTCTCCCCAGTTGTATCCCCCGACCAAGAGTCTGAAGCTCCAGGACACTGCCCTTGAGGCGGTAGAGGTGGTATCCCTCGCTGAGTCCGAAGGAAAAACCGAACCTGGAGGGTAAACAGATGATGATGATGGTGATGATGATGATGATGATGTATTTGAATGATCTGCGAGAAATTACGTATATGTATAAGCTATATATGTTTATTTATTACTAGCTGCTATACCCATCGTGGACGTGTTTTAACACGTAAAAGTGTGTTTTCTAGGTGCCTCTGTGGATCAGCGGTAGAGTGTCGGCCTCCGGATCCCAAAATAGCGGGTTCAAACTGGGCAGAGGTAGTCGGATTTTTGAAGGGCGGAAAAAAGTCCATTCGACACTCCATGTCGTACGATGTCGGCATGTAAAAGATCTCTGGTGACACATTTGGTGTTTACCCGACATAATTCATTAAATCTCAGCCATAGACGCCCAAGAGAGTTTCGGTTTACGCGGTCTGCCATCTAGTGGGGGCCTAGAGTAAAACGGAACGTTGAAATTGACGAGCAGACAGCCAGATGGCGTCAAATTGAAATGTCTGCACACGGTAGCTGAGGCCATACGATTATTATTATTATTAGTGTGTTTTCTTGGAGAGCCTCTTAGGGTAACAAAGTAAATGCAAGTGACTTTTTCTGTGTGTGGAAATAAACATTTTAAGTACACGTGTTGGGACTATTAGGACCAATCATTTGCCAATTACTTTGATTATTAGCAAATAAAATACGTGCCAGTTCAGTAAATATTAACACATTACTGGCCGGCATTTAAATATATTAAGTATTGAAATATTACCATGACCATTGCACTGAACTGAACAGACTATGCTTATAATAATAATAATAATGAATACAAGAAAATACTAGTCCACACATTTGTCTTCTCGAATTTCCTATATGGGTACGAAAGTTATAAGTACTTTGAAAGATAAATACAGAAACCGGATCAAGGCCTTCGAAATGTGGTGATGGAGAAGGATGTTACAAATACCATGAAAGAAAAGCCAGGCGAAGAAATGATGGGGTAATCACATTAATGAGGTTGTAAAGAAAGCATACAGTTTTCCTCACATGGTTAGGAGGGTACAGACCAGGGTGCGAAATCAGAAAGAAATGGTGGGGGGTAGAAGGAGCATAGGCTTATTTACGGGTGTTTATTTCAGATAGTATCCGGTGGGGGAGGAGGTATAAAATTTCCCTGTAAATAAAATACCTCCTCCCTCAGAAAAATATAAATTGTAGTTTTTTTTGTTTAAATTTTCTTGTGATAACAAAATGATAAACATTAGAAATTTACTCCAACCAGCTGAGAAGTTTATGATAGATTGTCCCTGATGAAAAGCCAGACGAGGCGCGATTTGTCCTGACTTATTGCTTTATTAGCGGAACCTTCGTCTGCCAGGGCTGAGTGCTGAGGGAACACATTTGTTGGTTTGTACACACCTTAAGTGAATATTGTCCCATTGGCTACCTATCGGAATGTCCGACTCATTGGGTGAATGGTCAGCGTACTGGCATTCGGTTCACAGGTTCCCGGGTTCGATTTCCGGCCGGGTCAGGGATTTTAACCTTCATTGGTTAATTCCAATGGGCCGGGGACTGGGTGTTTATGCTGTCCCCAACATCCCTGCAACTCTCACACCACACATAACACTATCCTCCACCACAGTAACACGCAGTTACCTACATATGGCAGATGCCGCCCACCCTCATCGGAGGGTCTGCCTTACAAGGGCTGCACTCGGCTCGAAATAGCCACACGAAATTTAATTTTAAAACCTATCGGAAACACGCCCTTTCCAAGAAGAACAGGAGTGGTGTAAGCTCGAGCTACTTACAGCAACGACAAGCGAGGAGAGCTTCAAGAACGTAATTTACATTTTTGCTCCCATTTCAGATGGACTTGCCAGAATGCAAGATAGAAAATAGCCTGCAGATGCGGATTGCCACTGTTGCGTTGTTTTCTTGCTCAAGGTCTGGCAGTCATTTGATTTTTGCTGACGTTTCTATGAAAAAATGCACATTATTTTCGGTAATAAACTATACGTGTTCCACATTTACTTCACTATTTTATAATGAAAGAATCCCCCCAGGCAATTTTAGTGAGGAGGAAGCTTTGAGATAAAATCGTCGGTTGGGGGGGGGGGGGGAATCCCTTCCTTCCTCCCCGCGATTTCGCACCCTGGTACAGACAGATTGTAGCAAGGATAAAAAAGTGAGACCGTATAAGTTTCTGGTATGACCCCAATTAGAGTACGGTCTCAACATATGGGACTCACGTCAGGATTATTCGGTACGAGAACTGGAAAAAAGGTCCATTTTCTCCCGAGTTTATGCAAATTACAACACACACGCTTCAGAAACAACATTAAACAACCAAACCAATCCGAAGAAGAATTTCAATTTCAGCATGATTTCCTCTTGGTGATTTCCTACAAAAGAGTAGTGTTACGAAAATGTTGCTAACTTTGGGCTGGGAAGACTTGCGAGTAAGGAGAAGAGCTGCTCGGCTAAGCAGTGTGCTCCGAGCTGTCAGTGGACAGATGGCGTGGCATGACTTAGTAGACGAGTAAGGTTGAGTGCAGCTTTTAAAAATAGGAAAGACAAAGTTGGAGACAAAGTTGGAATTCAAGGGAACAAATTGGGGCAAATATTCATTCATATCAAGAGCCTCCGTGGCTGAGACGGCAGCGCGTCGGCCTCTCACCGCTGGATACCGTGGTTCAAATCCCGGTCACTCCATGTGAGATTTGTGCTGGACAAAGTGGAGGCGGGACAGGTTTTTTCTCCGGGTACTCCGGTTTTCCCTGTCATCTTTCATTCCAGCAACACTCTCCATTCTCATTTCATAGCATCTATCATTCATTAATAAATCACTTTTGGGAGTGGCGACCCCATCGTACTAATAGCCTATATCTGCTTCATTCATTACATCCCTGACCCGGTCAATGTCTGGAAAACAGGTTGTAGGTTTTCATTTTCATTCATTCATATAAGAATTGGAATAATTTTTCAAGTGAAATGTTCGGCAAATTTCCAAATTCTTTGAAAACATTGAAGAAAAGGCCACGTAAGCAATTGATAGGGAATCTATCACCTGGGCGTGAGCCCTAAATATAGATCATTGTTTGATTGATTGATTGATTGATTGATTGATTTGATTGATTGATTGATTGATTGATTGATTGATTGATTGATTGATTGATTGATTGATTGATTGATTGATTGATTGATTGATTGATTGATTGATTGATTGATTGATTGATTGATTGATTGATTGATTGATTGATTGATTGATTGATTGATTGATTGATTGATTCTGTCATCCAGAGAATAGGAATATATGGCAGATTATGCCAAGTTATGTAACAGAGAATCCTGGAATTCCTTGGTCACATGATGAGGGGAATGGATTACAGCCTGAAAAATTAACGGTCGAAAGGAACATTTTTTGTGGAAAGATGTTGCGGGGATGGGTTTGAAAAAGATGGGATGCTCATATAGGAGAGACCACTAACATACTATGGAGAACTACTGTCAAGAAAACGCATGATCGCACAGAATTGTATTAATTTATGAGAGAAGCAACAAAATCCTTGAGCTACGATACTCAGTAATGAGTGAAACGTCTCAGTTGCTTCAGTAGTTCACGCGTGATGGAGGGAGATAGAAAAACAAACACCATTTCACTTAAAACTATTGTGCCATTCTTTGCAAATACATGTATTCCTTTCTTTCTTTCTTTCTTTCTTTCTTTCTTTCTTTCTTAATCCGTTTACCGTCCAGGGTTGGTTTTTCCCTCGGACTCAGCAAGGGATCCCACCTCTACCGCCTCAAGGGCAGTGTCCTGGAGCGTGTAACTTTGGCTCTGTATACAACAGGAGAGGAGGACCAGTAATTCACCAAGGCTGCCTCACCTGCTATGCTGAACAGGGGGCTTGTTGGGGGATGAGACAATCGGAAGGGAAGAGGGAAGGAAGCGAACGTGGAAACCCCGGCATTTGCCTGGAGGAGAAGTGGTAAACCACTGAAAGCCACTTCTAGGATGTAAGAGGTGGGAATCGAACCCTCCTCTACTCAGTTGACCTGAGGTGGAGTGGTCTCCGTTCCAGTCCCTTCCGCCGTGCACTTAGCATGCGCTAACTCGCGCGGTGTGGCCCGCACGCAAACATGGCCCTCTACTCTGCATAGCTGTTGCCCGAGGGCAACCCAGTTGTGCAGGCCTGTGCTGTAGTGTGTTTCTTCTCCCCAGAGTAGATTTTTTCTTAAAGTTGCTTTACGTCGCACCGACAGAGATAGGGCTCACGACGACCATAGAACAGGAAAGGGCTAGGGGTGGGAAGGAAGCGGCCGTGGCCTTAATTAGGGTACAGCCTCAGCACTTGCCTTGTGTGAAAATGGGAAACCATTGATATCCATCTTCAGTGCTACCGACAGTAGGGTTCGAACCCACTATCTCCCGAATACTGGATACTGGCCGCACTTAAGCGACTGCAGCTATCGAGCTGAGTAGTAGGTCTTTTGCAGTTCCCTCAACGCAGTGAATGAACAACTACTTAACCCTTTATAGACCGATGGTCTAATAATTTGCCAACCTTTTAAGTTATTCGTTATCATTGCTCAGGCAAATTCGATGAAAAATCAGACGTCTTTCGGAGATGTAGACTACTCAATGTACGATACTTCGTTTTACGATGTGGTGTGATGGAATGATGTTGAGAATGAGGTGGGTATAATGGATCATACGTTAAGAAATATTGAGACAAGTAGTTAAGAGCAGAACGATTTTGTAAACATGATCATATGAAGAAATCAGATGGATAAGTCACATTTCGGGACACCTAGAACTCGTTCAGTCAATTTTAGAAGAAGATGTAGAGAGAAAGAATGATAGAAGGGTGGGGGTGGCCGAGGAATTTAAAGAAAAGAGCTTCTTGTAGATGTAGGATATAATTGGTGTGTACAGATGGAGGTTTCGGCAAAGGATAGAGCAGGTGTATCAAACAAGTCTATGGACTGCTGTACACCATCAGCACAACAAAAATAATTATTGTTACTGTAGAAATCACAGGGATGTGGGTAAGGGAATTGTTGTGTCCATAAAGTCGGCGCCTGAGATACCAAAGAATAATCACCATTATAAACGAGCTGTCGTTTAACAGAGCTTCACTGTATATGTGCTCATTGAATTATATAATACTGGTAACTTCTTGAAGCGGATAACTTTGAGTGGTATCACATTTTACCAGAAGCAGGAAGCTTTAAATGTGTCTCCTATCCCACATGATTTATGCTGTGTTGCAACTGAGTTATATATCAAAATGTGCAAATGTTTGATATTGGAAGGGCAGATACCCTCTTCTCTTTCAATAGGGCGTTGTCTCCTGGTTCTGTAGAAGCCGTATACTTCAAATACAGCTGCATTATACAGATGTCTCGAGCCTTAATAAAACTTAATACAAAAGTGGGCCATGTCCACCGGGATCTCATCTGGTAGAGATGTTAGAAAATAGGAACGCCTTGAATGGCATGTTTTCATGTCGTTGATGGTCAAAGGTTGGAAATATGTCTATTGAGTTTTTAGAATGGATGAAATATTATCATTCGATATACAGGATGCGTCAGAAGCTGTTAGCTTATCATAGGTTCTGCTCTATGAGGAAATAGAAAGTTTTATTTCCTTCCTTCTCTATCAGTCATTTACAATATAGGCTGTACTGTACTTAGTTCCTTATTCATGGCTCTTTTGCATGTCTATTGCCTACGGCATATTGCTTTGCTTTATACATTATTTTATTTATTTATGTATTTTTACATTTACAAGCGGCGAACTTAAGGCTCTTGACGCCCTCATGCATTTAAGCACATTCTTAGTTATTCAATTATTCTTGTCTATTCTTATACATGAATAAGGTGAGATTATGATAATTATGTAGGGGAGGTGGGAAAAGAGGATTTAACATTAAATCAGCATAGAATAACTTGATTCTGCATGTAACCAGACGACCGTGTGAAATAATGATGATTCTATAAATAATTTAAAAAATTAAACAGGTTATGATATCCACCTTTGATTCTAGAGTTCTAAATAGGAATTACTGGACAGCTTAAGTAATACGTCATTCATTCTCACAGTCCGGCTCTATGGCTAAATGGTTAGCGTGCTGGCCTTTGATCACAGGGGTCCTGGGTTCGATTTCCGGCAGGGTCGGGAATTTTAACCATCATTGGTTAATTTCGCTGGCACGGGGGCTGGGTGTATGTGTCGTCTTCACCATCATTTGATCCTCAAAACGACGCGCAGGCCACCTACGGTCATCAAATCGAAAGACAGGCACTTGGTGAGCCGAACTTATCCTCCGACACTGCCGGCACTAAAAGCCATATGCCATTTCATTTCATTCATTCTCACATTCACCTATACATTCATACACGCCGGCTTCACACATAGGAAGAAATACCAGGACGATATTTTAAAAGGATACTAATTTCTTGCAGTTCCTAGCTCTCAGTGAGGGGGGGGGAATTCTATGGCCTATGATGATTATTATTATTATTATTATTATTATTATTATTATTATTATTATTATTATTATTTCAATTTCGAGTCAAGTCAAGTTTCAAAAAGCATCCAGCTGTGGGGCTAGTAGTGATAAAGTTAGAACGTACGGTTTCATTCATCGAGTTCATTCATAATTTAGACTCACTGTACTCATTCGGAATTCCCACCTGACAGTGTTCTCACCTGTTTGTACCAGTAATTTATTTATTTGTTGCGCTACAGACAACTACAAACCTAGTGATATGAAACACGTGTGCATATACGATTAAATTAAAAAGAAATAATAACTTAAACTTGTATTAACTCTAATGGAATTTCTCGTAAAAATAAAGTAATAACATACTTTTATTCTGTGGCGTAATATAAACAATGGGAAACAATATTTCAAATATTCAGTTATATGTTTACTAATATAACAACAATTTTAAACCTGTATTACTAACATAATTATAAAGGATGGTAGTGATTTTATCGAAGATGATAATGATGTAGATAGTATCAATAGAAACAAGAAAGTGAACTAAAACTATTAAATCAGCAATACGAGTCAACAGAGTGGAATTTTAATTTAGAATAGAGAACAGTTAGGTCGTTTGTTTACATTGCTTTACAGCGGAAGATTATGCCAATTTATCTAGACTGCTTTCATTGCTATATTTGTAACGTTCCAGACGTCACAGTGTAATTATGTTAATTTTACTATGTGTAATTAATTCAGGAATTTAACGTCATGATATTTATCTTGGTATGTAATTTTATTATAATTCATGTTTGATCATTTGCTCACTAACATTTCATTACTTTGTAACTATGACTTGTAAACGAGGGCTGAATATCCTAATATTAACTTAGATTCTTGCGACATTCGTTTAAATTTAACTTGCAGTAGATTTTCCTCTATCTTGCCACATCACCGAGGAAGAAGGAAGGACAAATTTAGACATCAAATTCTGGGAAAAGCGAGCACGTGTTCAAGCGTTGTAACGACAGCTACTGTATTTCGACCAGAATAATTCAAACTGATCACCGCCTATATTTTCAAAGGAGCGTCATGTTGCCATGGATACTGAGTGAAAGGGCTAATAGAAGAACAGTTGGTATCATGGTTGGGACCCATCAACTTTAATATCTGGAGTGGGGAGAGACGTGTCAACTGATTGGACCACGTGTAGCGACCTGTAATTAGAGCCAGAAAAGGTTATAAAAGGGCGTGTTGGAGCTTTTGGCATCATTCTTGATTCTTCTTCTATCTTGTATTTCGCTTGAGGTCTGATAACTTGTCTTATGGTTGTTGTACCATAGTGGACTAATGTGATAGTTTATCACTTCTACATTCATTACTTCGTTACCACGACGTGGTACTTAGGAATTTCTGAATGATGGCTGTATAGCCACTCTCATCAGGAAGTACGAACAGCTCTGTATTAGACCAGTTTATACCAGTCTAAGACAATTGGTAGCATTAAACTAGATAGAAATGGAACTTCAGTGCACATTTTCAGTAAAGTTGGAAGGATTGTTAATTGAGTATCCTCTCCACATAACCCAAGGAGGTTTTTCTAACTATGATTTAGGGCTCATCTCCAATATATGGGATAGAGCATAACAGGGAGTGATAGTTTCAAAGCCATCATCCAATTAGTGGTTGATGCAATTTGCAAGGCAGGAATGGTACTTAGCTGCAAATGAAGATATCTCAAAGACGACCGGTGATGTTCCAGCTACAAGGATGGAAGCTTTCCAAGGACCAGCAGAACAAGACTACATGGTGAGCAAGCGAGTTAAAAATATTGCAAGTTTTCGCGAAGTAGAGTCATTCTATTTTTTTTGTTAAATTCATTTCCTATTTTAAATTCATTCCTCGTTAAACCGTCGTCATTTATATTCAATATAATAAATAGTATTTTCCTAGTTCACTTTAATCAATCTGCCTTAATTAGCCTTTTGATTTCTAATTCTCCTGCTTAATGATTAGCTTTATTATAAATTTTTGTCTTTAAGTCATCAACTTAAAGATTGGCGCCCTTAGCTTGCATAGATGCATTTCTCGTTCAATTATTGTTCTCCAAAAAGGGGAAGTCACATAAATGCCGCTCCAACGTGAGGCGAGAAAATCATTAAGTACGGAGCAGTTAATGACAGTAACGATATCAGAATTCGTATTATGGGTAAAATTTGGATATCCATGTTGCATTAGGAGTGTTTGATTGTGGGGAGGGTCATGGCTGATCAGACGAAAGAGGAGAGGATGTTGCGCAGTGGACGGGCGATAAAAGGCAATAACGTATTGAGTTCAGAGGAAGAGTTGTGTAGTCTATTAGAGGAAATTGAAGATAGAAGTGTAAGTAGTATGGAGAGTGAAGGCAAGCAGAAAGAAGTCAGTATGGAGTCAGATGATCGTAGGATGTGGGGCGAAGCGGAAGTAAACCCTAACAATGAAAGTAATAATAATGATCAGTTAATGGGAAACAAACGAACCCGCTAGATTTCCTTAAGATGATAGAAAAACGGTTTGAAAAGCGTCTAGAGGAAGGGTCTATGGACTGGGAAGACGTTATGGAAAATATTGACCATGTTTTTGTAGGAGAAACTCGGTCTTGGTTCATGGTATATAGGCAAACGATGACGAACCTGAAAGAATTCAGAAATAAGTTTAGAGAGAAATTCTGGAATGAAGCGATACAAGCTCGGGAGAGAGAAAGGGTGGTATTTGGGAGGTACAAACAGCATGAGGGAGTCACTATGACCGAATACTTCCTGGCCCATGTCATGATTTGTCAGAACTTAGATGGTATTACCGAGGGGTCTGATGTAGTTAGACTACTTTTGAGACATTTTCCGGACAGGGTGAGAGAAGCGGCCTGCATGCAAAGAGTTGGTACTATTCAGGAGATGGAGAACCTACTAGGCAGTTTTAATGCTTTAGGTAACCTTAGGAGTAGAACGGAGAATATTCAGAGCTTTAGTCATCACAACGGAATGAGAGATAACGGAAGAACACAGAATCACGAAGCTCGCAATCAGTTCAGACCTCAGCATAACAGTAGGAGCGGAGCACTTGAATATAGGACAGGAAATTCCCAACGGGGGCCAGAGCAATGTACTAATGAGTCCAGTCAATACACAAAGGGAACCTTTAAACTAACTAGAGGCTGTAATCTTAGGTCAGAATTCCAGCCTCGTACGAAGGTAGCGAAGTGTCTTGTCATGAAAGTGTTACCATATGACCTAGATGTTAGAGACGATTTGTTGTATGAACCCGAGCAGAATAATGGAGATTCAAGTAATGAAGTAATCAATCCCGTTGTTAAATTGAAAGTTTGGGGGGCGTGGGTTAAAGTTTTTATTGATTCTGGTAGCCAAATATCATGTATTAGTTCTCAGTGGTATGAGTCATTAGTGAAACAGGGTATTCAGTTGGAGGAAATGCCTGTTAAGTCTACTTTCATCATTACGGCTGTTGGTAAGAGGTCTAAGCAAATTTGTAAACAAGTAGCTGTTCCGATCTGTACTAATAATTTTACTAGCGTTCAGATATGTTTGGTAATTCCGCATTTGATATTTGATCTTATCTTGGGATCTGATTGGTTAACGTTAAAATTGGCTCAGTTAAATTACAATGATTCAGTGCTAAATTTGAGGTGGAATAATAAGGATATCAAGGTCAAGTTTGAGGAGGAAATTCAGAGGAAAACGGAAGTTAGTACAGTGTGGAGAACGAGAGAGGTTTCTAAAGTTAATGAAGAGGTTAGTGAGGGCCTGAAGTTGTGCCAGTTGTGGATTAATGAGGATAAAATATGTGGCTTGAAAGAAGCCGTAGGTAGAAATCAGTTAAATGAAGTCCAGAAGGACAAGTTATTTGAAGTGTTATGTGAACACATAGAGATTTTCTCTGAGAAACCTGGTGTTACCCATCTGTACGAGCATTCTTTTTCTGTGCTGGATAAGAGTCCATTCAGCGGACCGCGGTATCCGATACCACACAAATATGCCATAGCCGTGGAGGATCAAATTCAAGCTATGTTAGCAGACGATGTGATTGAATTATCAAACAGTCAATACGTTAATCCCTTAATTGTCGTACCTAAGTGTAATGGATCAATACGTCTGTGTATTGAATGCGAGAGCGTAATGAATGGTTCATATAACATTAGTAGTTTACGGAGATACCTGTCGTGTGAGAAGGCTGAACCGGATTGTGAGATATAGGTCAGTAACACGGGGAAGTTGCTACCTGTTATGTCAGACTACGAGCGGAATGAGTTTGCCTCTCAATTGTGGTGGTATTTCCTAGTTGTGTTTGTAAACAAGGGAGGTGTTTGTGTGTAGCGGTAGAGTTACGCTCGTTCATTGACGATAGATCGTCTGTTTTCTGTATGTGAGGCCATGAAATTTTATATCTTATCTGTTTTCTGAGATGTTACCGAAGGCTAATTAAAGCTGACGACGGCAAATAATTAATTTTCCCGTATGTGCATTTCTAACTTGCAATAATTTTACCGTGAGCTTAAATCGCGTGTGTATTCGTGTGAAGTGTATTGCATCCTGCTTCAAGATAAGGTTGAAACATTCGAGAGAGTGATTAAGGTGTAAATTGTTTGTATCATTTGTTTTCCATGGTTTTAATGTAAAAGATTGGAAGAGAACGTGTTACTGCTATCTAGCAAAGAATGTCGGAAAGATGGAGATTAAAAGGACTAATAGATACTCGGGAGAGTTTGTAATCTGAATTGTATATATATTATGTTATATTCTCAAAGATAATCTTGTTTTAAAAATGGAAAGTTGCTCATGTTGGGTATAATTTAGTATCTAAACCTCAAGATGAACTGAAATAACAGACATTCGCAATGGTAAGCAGTCTAAGAGAGATATGGAGACAGTGAGATATAATTAATTGTATGAAAATAATGTCGCTCGTAATGGGCAGGTAATAGAGGTATTTCAAGTCAATGTGGGAGTAAGTGTGTGAGTTCTCAACTCATGTGATATTTGTTAAGAACTCATGGGGGCGTATGTAACGTTCCAGACGTCACAGTGTAATTATGTTAATTTTATTATGTGTAATTAATTCAGGAATTTAACGTCATGATATTTATCTTGGTATGTAATTTTATTATAATTCATGTTTGATCATTTGCTCACTATCATTTCATTACTTTGTAACTATGACTTGTAAACGAGGGCTGAATATCCTAATATTAACTTAGATTCTTGCGGCATTCTTTTAAATTTAACTTGCAGTAGATTTTCCTCTATCTTGCCACATCACCGAGGAAGAAGGAAGGACAAATTTAGACATCAAATTCTGGGAAAAGCTAGCACGTGTTCAAGCGTTGTAACGACAGCTACTGTATTTCGACCAGAATAATTCAAACTGATCACCGCCTATATTTTCAAAGGAGCGTCATGTTGCCATGGATACTGAGTGAAAGGGCTAATAGAAGAACAGTTGATATCATGGTTGGGACCCATCAACTTTAATATCTGGAGTGGGGAGAGACGTGTCAACTGATTGGACCACGTGTAGCGACCTGTAATTAGAGCCAGAAAAGGTTATAAAAGGGCGTGTTGGAGCTTTTGGCATCATTCTTGATTATTCTTCTTCTATCTTGTATTTCGCTTGAGGTCTGATAACTTGTCTTATGGTTGTTGTACCATAGTGGACTAATGTGATAGCTTATCATTTCTACATTCATTACTTCGTTACCACGACGTGGTACTTAGGAATTTCTGAATGATGGCTGTATAGCCACTCTCATCAGGAAGTACGAACAGCTCTGTATTAGACCAGTTTATACCAGTCTAAGACAATTGGTAGCATTAAACTAGATAGAAATGAAACTTCAGTGCACATTTTCAGTAAAGTTGGAAGGATTGTTAATTGAGTATCCTCTCCACATAACCCAAGGAGGTTTTTCTAACTATGATTTAGGGCTCATCTCCAATATATGGGATAGAGCATAACAGGGAGTGATAGTTTCAAAGCCATCATCCAATTAGTGGTTGATGCAATTTGCAAGGCAGGAATGGTACTTAGCTGCAGATGAAGATATCTCAAAGACGACCGGTGATGTTCCAGCTACAAGGATGGGAGCTTTCCAAGGACCAGCAGAACAAGACTACATGGTGGGCAAGCGAGTTAAAAATATTGCAAGTTTTCGCGAAGTAGAGTCATTCAATTTTTTTGTTAAATTCATTTCCTATTTTAATTCATTCCTCGTTAAACTGTCGTCATTTATATTCAATATAATAAATAGTATTTTCCTAGTTCACTTTAATCAATCTGCCTTAATTAGCCTTTTGATTTCTAATTCTCCTGCTTAATGATTAGTGCACTATTACCCCATCCCTGTGATGAGAGTCCGTCCAAGCTTTATTATAAATTTTTGTCTTTAAGTTATCAACTTAAAGATTGGCGCCCTTAGCTTGCATAGATGCATTTCTCGTTCAATTATTGTTCTTCAAAAAGGGGAAGTCACATATTTATGAAATATGTTCACTGATTTTAACGCCAGTGGATTACTATGTTGCTGGCTTCTTGATTTTGAGCAGTAGAAGGTAATATGTTTTGGGCGTGTGGATGGATTAGGGACAGACAAGTTGAATAAAGAGAGCAAGTTAGGGCTACCAACAGAATTAAGTAATGTATATATAAACAGAAGAACTGCGATTACTCGCCTTCTTCCCAAGGACTCTTAGCCAAGCTGTTTCATTACATCATCATTAGGATCAAATTTAGTGTAAATATTGGATATTTTGTACGTAAGGTATCTAAGAACTTTGTTTTTTCACCACTTAAACCTCGTTTTCAAATACTTTATAAATGGGATTCCAAATGAACGCTGCAAATTCTAGCTGACTTCTTACAAAGGATTCAAAATATTTTATGAGTGACAATTTCTGTTTTTATTGTTGGACAATATCATGACAAGACACTCGTTTATGTTAAAATCTAGCTTGTTAATAACGCTAGAATTATGCTATTGAAGTCTTTCTGAAGAAATCTAGTCATTCTGTGACTGAAAAGTTTTGAAATGTTTTGCATCATCTACGAATAGCAGTATGTTTGAATATCCTAAGCATTTAGGAACATTATTTATAAGTAATAAGAAGGGTACTTGTCCAAGAATTGAAACCTGTGGGACATCAGATCAAGTATTATAACACGTAGAGTCAAATCCTCTCTTAGACAAACATTTTTGTCTATCAAAGAGATATTACGAGAGATATAGTGCAAATAATTGTAGTAGGCTATGAGAGAGTCCATAACAAGCTAATTTAATTAAAAGTACAACATAATAGACTTTATCAAATGTTTTTCAAAATATTTGAAAACTGCATTTACTTGGCCTTCTGCTTCCATAGCTGCCGATATATCATGAGTGAACGCCAATAAATTTGTCGTCGTCGATTTCCTAGGTTTGGAGCCATGTTGGGAGTCACAGATGATAATTTCCACATATTGGAATACATGCCGATAGAACGTTTGTTAGTGAAGTTTTGGTAGTGCGGAAGAAATTGCAACTGGTCTCACTATTTTTGTATCTGTTACTTCTAACTTCTGATTAAAATATCCCGAGTCCTTCCGGATTACACTCTCTTCCAGCAAAGTTGGTATGAAAACAGACCAATCAGTTTCCTCCACAAACTCCCTTCCTTCTTACAGAATACTGTTGATCGATACTGGGAGCTCATTGCATTAGCCTTGCTACATTTTGTTTCAGTTTCACATTACTTTCAATTTCACTTACATAAAATTTCGTTGAGAGAATAGATATCGTGTAAGAACATCCTGCAAGAAAATTTACATACGAGTTTTAAATGGACGGTCCCGAAATCGAGTCTGGAAATACCGTGGCTTCCCAGCTGCATCGGACATCCCTATGAGCTTGGAGATAGAAGACGGTGTGGCGGAATGGAGTGTTAGCATTCAGCTGAGGTCCGCTGTTCGCTCTACGTTGTTGCTTCTAGTATGAGAAAACAGCTGATGAACACGATAATTCACGCTGCTTATCTGCCATATATTGTCCGACTCGTTGGCTGAATGGTCAGCGTACTGGCCTTCGGTTCAGAGGGTCCCGGGTTCGATTTCCGGCTGGGTCGGGGATTTTAACCTTAAGTGGTTAATTCCAGTGTTTGTTGTGTCTTCATCATAATTTTATCCTCATCATGACACGCAGGTCGCCTACGGGAGTCAAATAGAAAGACATGCACCTGGAGAGCCGAACCCGTCCTGGGATATCCCGGCACTAAAAGCCATGCCACATTTCATCTGCTGTATACACATGATCCGTTGCATAACGTTCGGCCCTTACTGGTGCTGCCCAAATCGATTGATACAACCGATACTTTTTACCCTGTGTGTCTTTATATACTCCCATGTCGGTTTCGGAGAAATCTGTTAAAACTCCCAGACCATATCATAGTGCGTAGCAAAATTTAATGTAAGTTGTGATGTGGTCTCACTGAAACTTCCCTTATTAGCGTGATACCATCGTGGGTGTTTGAAATGATCCACTTGTTCCTTCGATGAAACCTTGAAAAAAAAAAGAAGAAATAGCTTCATTTGTCACTTGCTTAATTATTCTGACTGGTGCACTACCCTGCACAATTAAGTAATCACTTGTTCGAATCCCCGGATGACAAGAAGATGGTATGTATAGGCTGTAGTGATGTTTTTAAATTCTAATATGAATATCGACAGAAGATATAGTTGCAGAAAATCGTATTGTCTTGCGTTATTTTATCTGTATAGCAGTGCTTATTGATTTAAGAGCAAGTACATCAATTCGTCACCCCCTGCGATCTAAATTTGGATATTATAATATTTTTCTTTCTCTACGGTGTTTGCGATAAGAGAACAGGGTTTGAATCCATGTTTTTTCTATTATAACTAAATCAGAGTTCGAAATCTATACAGATTTTTTTCTCTCTTGCATGTGTTCGAATCCCGCAAAAAATGCATATCCTTAGGCCAAAGATTTTTCACAGTATCCCCTGCTAAGCAGTAAAATAATTTTATCCGCAGTGATTAAGAAGAAGTACGTCGGATGGATATATACAACATTTGCAATTATATGTGTGCGCGCTGATTGCATAGAAGTGCGTTTGTATCAACAGAGAGATTCATCTTATAATGCAGATTTCAAATCACATAATGTTTTGCGTTATAAGTTTTTATGTTCTAAACACTAATTGTAAACATGTTTCGTCTTGTTCTACAATCAATTCCAGTGTGTGCTAATTGTAACTTGTCTTGTCGATTAGAAACATACAGCACAGTAGCGTTAAAAGTTATTTTTCTGTTCTCAACTCTACTTGTCAACATGTTTTCTCTTGTTCTACAATCAATTCTAGTGTGTGCTAATTGTAACAGGATTGAACTTGTCTTGACGAATAGACACATACAGCACATTAACTACTGTGTTTGCGTTAGTTTTTACTGTTCAATAGTCAACATGTTTTCTCTTGCCCTCTTACGTCGCATCGGAGGGGGAGGAGGAGGAACGTAGCTGACCTGTGAGGCGGCGGAGAAGGAACACACCTGTGTCCGGTCAGAGAAGGATGATGAGGAAGATGCTATAAGAGCCTATGTATACCCAAGAGGAGGAGTACTTTTGCCCTTTTACCCTTTTGCTATACGGATGACGAAGAGGAGGAGGTGGAGGAGGAGGAGGAGGAGGAGGAGGAGGGTGGCTGTGCCCTTTTGCCCTTTTGCTATACGAATAAAGAAGAGGAGGGCAGCTGTGGCTTAAATGTAACCAATGTATTTCTCATAGCACTAGGCGTTTTGTTTAATTTCGCTCCTGCATGAACTACAAGCTTATAACCTATACCAACAGATTAAAATTGTATTTTTCCGAACCGATATTTCATGTTACATGTTTATGCGATAATTTGTTCGACTGCTAGGGGCCTAAATGTAAGCAATGAATTTCTTATAGCACTGTATGAACTGTTTATTTCACTTTCCGCATGAGCTACATGCTTTTAACCCATGCCAACAGTTTCAAATAGTATATTCTCGAACCGAAATTTCAAGTTACATGTTTATCCGATAATTTCTTCGACTGTTAGGGGCTTAAATGTAACCAATGCATTTCTTATGATACTACGCGTTTTCATAAGAGCCCATGTATAGCCGCTATCTGGTTCAATCGTCCATAGCGTCATCTTTCTCTATAAGAGCCCATGTATAACAGCCATTTTGCGCAAGCACCCCTAGGCTGCTTCATAAGTGCAGCCGCTATCTTACGCCAGCGCCCTTAAGCCGCCTCATAAGAGCTGATGTATAGCCGGCATCTTTTGCAATCGCCCATGGCCGGCATGTTACTCCATAAGAGCCCATGTATAGCCGCCATCTTGCGCAAGCGCCAACGGCCGTCATCTTTCTCGATGAAAGCCCAAGTATAGCCGCCATCTTTCGCAATCGCCCATAGCCGCCATCTTTCCCCATAAGAGCCCATATACTGTATAGCCGCCATCTTGCGCAATCGCCTATGGCCGACATCTTTCTCTATAAGACCTATTTATAGCCGCCATTTTGCGCAATCGTCCACAGCCGTCATCTTTCTCCATAAGAGCCTATATATAGCCGCCATCTTGCGCAAGCGCCCACGGCCGTTATCTTTCTCGATAAGAGCCCGTGTATAGCCGCCATCTTGCGCAATCGCCCATAGCCGTCTTTCTCCATAAGAGCTCATGTATAGCCGCCATCTTGTACAATCACCTATGACGAGCATTTTTCTTCATATGAGCCTATGTATAGCCACCATCTTGCCCAAGCGCCGACTGCCGTCATCCTTCTCGATAAGAGCTTATGTATAGCCACCATCTTGCGCAAACACCCATGGCCGTTATCTTTCTCCATAAGAAGCCGTGTATAGCCGCCATCTTGCGCAAGCGCCCATAGGCCGTCTCATAAAGAGCTGAGTATAGCCGCCATCTTGTGCAATTGGCGTCGGGAAGGGCATCTTGCCGTAAAACTACGTCCTGTAATGTTAAGCCCCTCCAAGATAACGACTGTCCACGTCGAGAAGAGCATCTAGCCAAAAACTAAGGTTAGGCCCACCATGAGGTTATGCTTGCTCTCTCTCTCTCTCTCTCTTACGCGTCGGGAAGGGCAACTAGCCGTAAAACTACAACCTGTAAGGTTAAGCCCCTCCATGATACGACTCTCCACGTCGAGAAGGGCATCTAGCCGTAAAACTAACGTTAGGCCCTCCATGAGGTTAGGCTTGCTCTCTTAGGCGTCGGGAAGGGCAACTAGCCCTTAAAGTGAGGTTAGGCTCCTCAAGATGGCGACTCTGAGGTTAGGCTCGCTCTGTTATGCAAAATCCGCAAATCGTCATTGCTCTGACCTCGGGTCAGAACCCGAATAGCTACATTACTCGGTGCTGACGCAACAAAAGTGCTGACTCAGCGGATTCAGGAGCCCCACAGCCCTACTACGTAGGTAACCTATCCTCCTCCATTCGCTTCACACTCCTCAGCACCGAAGCCAGTTTATGCGTACAGCTTCATCCCTCGAATTCGTTCCTAACTTAGATTTTATCTCCTCATTCCGAGTACCCTACTGCCATTGTTCCCTCCTCTTTGTACCAGCAATCATTCTCGCTACTTTCATGTCTTCTAATTCATGAATAAAATATCCTGAGTCCACACAACATTCACTCCCGTAAAGCAATGTTGGTCTCAAAACAGACCAATGTAAAGACAGCTTCGTCCAGGAGCTATCCTCCTTAGAGAATAATGTTTATTGCAACTGCGAGCTCAGTGCATTAGCTTTTCTGCACCTTAATTCAATCTCACTTATCATACTACCGTCCTGGGAGAACACACATCCTAAATACCTGAAATTATCTACCTGTTCCAGCTTTGGATCACCAATCTGACATTCCACCTACCTGAATCCCTCCCTGCCACTTCACACCTTTCAGCAGATGATCCATGTAAACTACGAAAAACAAAGGTGAAAGATTACAGCTTTGTCTAACTCCTGTAAGTACCCTGAACCAAGAACTTATTCTGCCGTCGATTCTTACTGCAGCCCAATTGCCAGCATTAATTTCTTCATCGATTTTAATAACCTACCCTCAATCCCATAGTCCCCCAGTATGGCGAACACCTTTCCCCTCGGTACCCTGTCATAAGCTTTCTCTAGATCTACGAAACATTAACACAACTGTCTCTTCCTCTCGTAGCATTTTTCAGTTACCTGGCACATTCTGAAAATCTGATTCTGTCAGCCCCTCTGTGGTCTGAAGCCGCACTGGTTTTCATCCAACTTCCTCTCAACCACTGATCGCACCCTCCCTGCCAAGATGCCAGTTAATTATTATCATTAAAAGAAGTTATTGGTTACGTGCCTCTAAGTACTTTTTTGTGGTTTCCTGAGACGATGAGCTGCTGGAATTTAGTCCCGGAATAGTTATTCTACGTGCCAGTAAATATACTGACACGAGGCTGACGTATTTGAGTACCTTCAAATAACATCGGACTGAGCCTTGATCGAATCTGCGAACTTGGTGTCAGAAGGCCAGTGAATGTTATTATTATGATTATTATTATTATTATTATTATTATTATTATTATTATTATTATTATTATTATTATTATTATTATTATCATTTACAAGAACAACAACAACGAAAATATCATAATTGCCATGCGCTGGTAACGATGTGCCTCCAATGCTGAAGAAAGAAACACCAAATAATTATTTGTCCTCTTCCTCGCTCGTGCGACCAGTCACACAAATATTTGTGTTTGCCTGAGGCTAGTCTACAAGTATGCTAATGATAGCACTCCAGCCGCCTCCAGCAAGAGCCCTCACTCTTACACAACGTACAATTAATCACTAATTATTTTCGGACCAGCGGGTAATTACTAACCACGAGCCTAGTAGAACAATGTTAGTATTATGTAGAATACTCTTGTTCAAATTAGTTCACGATGCTGAGAATTATTTCGTTCGGAACTTAGCAGAGGATGCTGCACAGTATTTCTAAAGAATCTCCCGAAAAATACTGAAGATCGATTCTAGAGACCAGAAGAGTAAGCGAACTACAACTAAAACCCCGATAATATGCTCCTGCATATCACTTATATCCCGCATATCACATGTTTCCAAATATATAGTAAAGTCTTTAACTTTTTTTGCTAGTCGCTTTACGTCGCACCGACACAGATAGGTCTTATGGCGACGATGGGAAATGAAAGGCCTAGGAGTTGGAGGGAAGCGGCCGTGGCCTTAATTTGCCTGCTGTGAAAGTGGGAAACCACTGAAAACAATCTTCAGGGCTGCCGACAGTGGGATTCGAACCTACTATTTCCCGGATGAAAGCTCACAGCCGCGCGTCCCTAACCGCACGGCCAACTCGCCTGGTAAAAATAAGTATTTAAAAATTATCCCTATAAAGTACTCGAATTCCGCCTAATTGGCTTAATTTGTGGGATATTCTTCAGATGGTTTATGGTTGGAAAATAATTTAAATTTTCGTTAGGTACTTGCTCTAGTAAGGCTCCGACTCCTTTTCGGAATGGTCAGCGTATTGCCCTTCGGTTCAGAGCGTCCCGTGTTCAATTCCCTGAGGGGTCGGTGATTTGAATCGCTTCTGATTAATTCCTCTTGCTCGGGGACTGGATATTTGTGTCTGTCCCAGCACTCTCCTCTTTATATTCAGACAACACACCATACTACCAACCACCACTGAAACACGCAATAGCGATAACATCCCTCCATATAGGGTTGGTATCAAAAAGGGCATCCTGTCGTAACACAGAGCCTAATCAACATGTGCGACGCAGTTCGCACTGGCGACCTCAGAGGTGTGATCAAAGCAGTATAAGTGGAAAACGTGTTCTAGCAAGAGTCATTCATTTGTAAATTATTCCACCCTTTACTTGCTGGTTTTGCAAAGTACTGGTGTCGTTACCTAATCTCCAATATATAGTCTTGTACCGCCGTGCTGTTACGCCTTCTCTCGTATGCTCACATTCCTATTTCTTAATCCTGACAAAAACCTTTCATGATATCCTTGGTGTATTGAAGTATTTGAAAAGGTTTGCACGTGGTAAGATGCTCTCAGAGCGATACAGGTAATGTGGCAATTTTATCAGTGCTTGTGATAAAATGTCAGTGAATGTAAATTCACAGTTAATTTGTATAAAATACGAGTATGTTTGAGTTTCGAGTGTGGGACAGATTACGATTAATGAGCGTTTTCCTGAGAGAATTACGCGTAGTAGCTCTATATCATTAATAGGTAGTCAACTCGTGCACATGTAAAACATTATTTGTTAATAGTTTCAGAAAAATGTCTGCATAAAGAAAAGAGTCTGCAGTTCAAATTCATCCTATAAATATGACATTACTTACCAACATAGCTTTAACACTATGCTTTCAAAGGTTTTAAGTTTATTCTTGCACTTCGATGACATATTTTTCCAATACTGTCGAACGAAAATGTAGTCTTTTTCCTGCTAAAGCGATAGTGGCAATGAATCGTTGTAGTAGATCTTTCATACAAGTTCACTTAGAAACCTATGTTTCAGATATAGTAATGGGTGCAAATTGGTAAAAATTGTTTTCTTGGCAGATACTCTATGGCTTCAATGACAAAATCGTTAGAGCTTTGTATCAAAGTCCTGAAGAAATCGTTAGGGCACCTTAACAAATTTATGTCCTGAAAATGGATTAAATATTCTGCAAGACTCTCAGTTGAAGGTAAGATTATCTTCTGCAGACCTCCTTCTACATGCACCCATATTTTCTTTTTCTTTTTAGTTTTACGCCTATTTTACTACTGTATAGTTCGTTAGTTTAATAGAATATGGCGTACCTGTGGTTTAATTAATGTATTTAATCTATATTTACTTAACTTGTACTTTTATGTGACTCTTAATATCGTGATCATGGAGGTGGAGGGTCATTCTCTTTATACCTTTTTATATGGCATTTGTATATATGCATATATCAGTTTATGCACTGAAACATCTTCAAGTAAAAATCAAATAACATTTTGAGGTACATTTTTTGTTGATGTGCTGACATAATAGTCTGAGGTCTGAAAATACGGTACAGGCCACGCAGGGGTAAGTTTGTGTTCGGGATAAAAGTTCGGACCCTACCATCGGCATCCCTGAAGACGGTTTTCGGAGGTGATGGGATAAGAAATGAAAGGAAGGAAGGAAGGAAGGAAGGAAGGAAGGAAGGAAGGAAGGAAGCAAGAAAATGGCCGTGGATTTATTTTTGTCTGGTGTGAATCCCGGATGATGGTTTTCCGTATATAAGTTCATTGTCTTCCTGAAATTCTCCCCCTCCCCTGTGGGTTGGGGCGGTAGAATAACACCCATGGCATCTTATGTCTGTCGTAAGAAGGGACTAAAATGGGCCAAAGGGACACTTAAATTGGGAGCGTGGGTTGGTAACCACGGGGTCGAAGCATTGCTTTTACTTACTTGTGTCAAGCTCCTCACCTTCATTTATCCTATCCGACCTTCCTTAGTTATAAAGTAATAAAATACGATTTATCTGTCTGGAGTTGCTCTAGATTATTAATACTGTACATTCATTTTCGACTGATTTTATGCCACAACGACTCGGACAGTTTTTTTTATGGTGACGATGGGATAGGGCAGGCCTAAGACGGCGAAGGAAGGAACCGTAGCCTCTATTACGGTAAAGCCCGAAAATTTGTCTGGTGTCATCTTCTTTTCCCACCTTGAGCTATGAAGTTCCGAGGGCTAGGGAATCTTTCATTTTCGTGGCCCTTGTCTTTCTTTGGCCTATACCTTCACTTTTCGAAGAGTAAGATCCCTTCCTTCCTTTTCTGATTAGTGTTATATAGTAGATGGTTGCCTAGTTGTACTTCCTCCTAAAACAATAATCACTACCACCACCACCATCACTTTCAGAAATACACGAAATAAAGTACCTCCCTCCCTTTTCGGCCTTTGATTTGCAACAAGGAACAGGATAGTACAATTTATAATGTTTACAATACATAATTACGGTCATTAGTGTTTTTCACTAACCTACTAATCACCCTAACGATGAACTGAAACCTCGTAAATCATAACAATACTTCTTGACACGCTCGTGACATTTTGTACTAACTATTCCGCCCCCACAGTTTTATGTCTTCAAAGTGCGCACCTACTCACAAGTAGTTGCATTACACAAGCCCGAGCGAGAACCAGATTACATCCCACAAACTGCAAATGTCTTTCAACGTTCATTCTACAAGCCTTTGTGATTTTACTAAACTCCACCACAATTCTCTATTTGTAAATAGCCTCGTTTAGTTCTGTATATCTTCTTTAAATCATCAGAAACTGAATATACCATCGTCGACATGGTTACCCTCTACTTCTCTTAACCTCCATGACTGAGGCAATTATTCTTCTAGGTAACCTATCCCCCATCCACCTCACATGACCTCACCACGGAAGTCCGTATATGCGTACAGCTTCATTAATCGAGTTCATTCCTAACTTAGCATTTATCTCTTCATTCCGAATACCCTTCTGCCATTGTTCCAACCTGATTTACCAGCGATCATTCTCGCTGCTTCTCGTTACTTCTAACTTATGAATAAGATATCCTCAGTCCACCCAGCTTTCACTGCCGCAAAGCGAAGTTGGTCTGAAATCCTCTTTCTTACAGAGTACTGTTGATCTCACTGCATTAGCTTTGCTGCACCTTGATTCAATCTCATTTACTATGCTACCATCCAGGGAGAATACACATCCTAAATAATTGATCTACCTGTACCATCTTTGTATTCTCAATCTGACTCTCTTTGGTTTCTTGCCGATTCACATCTCCTTAGTCTTGGAAATGCTATCATAGACTGCAGGCTTTCTGCACAATCTACCTTTAAGATCAAGTCGTCCGCATAGGTCAGATGGATAACATTATAAACACATTGTAAGTACCCTGAACGGAATATGCAATGAAGTGATGACTTGTGGAGCTAAGAAGACAGTAAGTTAAGAAAGGATGGACAAATAGGACAGGATTTTCCAAAAGAATCAAGTAATGTCAATTTTGTTAAATACACTTAACAGTCAAGAATTCCATGTTCAATTTGCTGGAAGAATACACCAGACACCAAGGAGGCACTGGCTCAGTCAGTTGTCCAGGTAGGCAGTATCACTGATAACAGAGGCGCTGCTAGATCCTCGGTACGGCCAATTACAGAATAACTGACGTACAACATTAAAGCGCTATCGTTATAATCTAAAAAGGGAGTACCTCAAGGACCTCAAACTTTTGTAAAGAGCAAGTTCCAAGATAACAAAACGCACCTGTTAAAATCAAAGTTTAAATTTTGATATTATGTGTTGATACTACCGCACTTCTTTAACCATATAGGCCCCTATAGAAAAATGATTAGGAACAATAAAATATCTCTAAAATAGTATCTCCTATTTTGCTTACTAAACTTAGTTATAATAAAGTAGCCACCGAGCTCGATAGCTGCAGTGCGGTCAGTATCCAGTATTTGGGAGATACTGGGTTCGAACCCCACTGTAGGCAGCCCTAAAGATGGTTTTCCGTGATTTCCCATTTTCACACAAGGCAACGGATGTACTTTAATTAACGCCATGGCCGATTCCTTTCCACTCCTAGCATTTTCGTATTCCATCGCCGCCGCAAGACCTATCTATATCGGTGTGACGTAAAACAAATTATTAAAAAATGTAGTTAAATACGATTTATCTCTGGAGTTACTATAGATTATTAATACTGTAAGTAAATTTATTTTCTACGTTTTACGTTACAACGACTCGGAGGTTTTGTATGGTGACGATAGCCTTAATTAAGGTAAAACACAAACATTTTGTCTCATTTCAAAATAAGAAACTACGGAAAATCATCTTCAGAGTTGCTAACAATAGGGTTTGAGCCCATCACCTCACGAATAGCCTACAAGTACACAGGTACGTGACTTGAACCACGTAGTCAAATCGCTGAGTATTGTATGTGCCCGATTTTTGGTTCAATGCTAGTTAACATTTGGTAAAACTTGGCTCAACACTCAACAAACGCATTTCAATGGAACTTTCACAGTTGTATTTGTTTGAATAAACCAGTGGTGAGTGATAACGTGATAACAAATAACAAATTTAGAGTTTTGGGATTGTAAACAGAGTACGTTTGTGAAACATCAGTCCTTTAGTTCAGTTTAAAAATCATTAGAAATAAAAAATCACTGTCGCAGAAAATCATATTGAGCCCTTATTGAAGTGCTCATTTAATTAATCATTCATATTTGAGAGGACAGAGATTTCGTTTTATTGAGTCTTGGTAACTTACAGGGACCATATACATTCCCAGTACATTTCACAATTTCAATAGGAAGCTTGGAGCCGAGGGTCTATTTGTTCTCAAGCTATATTAAGAAGGAGGAATTTCTACATGATGCACTCAACTTTCACGTGCTTGATTTAGAACAAGGAAATAATGTAAATACAACGGCCTGGACCAACGAACCAGATTTTGGGACCACGGCGAGAGGCTAGGAGGTCATACGATACAAGTTTGAATTAAGCGTCAAGCATGCAATGTTTTGAACCAATGAAAAGGTAGCTTCATTCCGATATTGGCTATGTATTGGTTAACGTGAGAGATTGTCCTAAACGAGCATACAACGGCGTCTGTGAGGACGAATAAGCGACCAGCGCGTGGGCACCCCATTATTGGGCAGAGGTCTTCGAAGGTGTAACGTCATGAGAAGAAGTATACTTACGCAAGTGCGGAGTCAGGATTTATGTATCTTGATTGTGTAGGGACTTCTAACATTCAGCTTAATACGTTCAGACTGCTCTTAACTAATCTTGATTTAACTTTGATAAATTTGCATTTAGTACCTTTGAATTTCAGACAGAACAGTTTCCGATATGATAATATACACGCATAGTTGACTGCCTATTTAAAGTACACAAATATCACAGTTAATAGTCCAGCATTTGTGTACTGTTTGCGGATGTTTGACTTGTGATATAACACAGTCGAAGTATACAGCGAGTGGGGAAATTTTGACCTAGTTACGGGGTTAGATAAGCAGAGTTGTCCCGCGACCGAATGGGTACTGGTTTATCACGGCTTAAAAATTATCCCGGTAGTGGTGGATAGTAACTGGAAGGTTATCTTGACCCAGTTTTTCAATACCGTGAATGAACCGATGTTTTAGTCAACATCCGAACCGGCAGAAGCAGCAAAACGACGACACCACAACTTTCTACGCCACGATGGAGAACCAAGGGACTGATCCAGTTCAATTTTAAAGGCATCACAGTCAATATGTCTGGCTAAAAGATTGGGAGCCGGCTGTCCAGAGACAGGTGGCCGAATCTACAAATAGATAAGTACTAGATTTACAATGTAATTATGTATGGGTTCACGTGTTTTAATGTAGAAGAGGTGATAGGTTAGTTTTGCTATTTAATTTCAGTAGGTTTATCTGTTGTTTGAAAGGTATAGGTCCTATTACAGTAAATGTTAGGAAGCTTGTAAATGTAAATAACTGTGAAGAACATGTGGGCCGTTTGCATGAGGTCACAGCTTGCCTTTTTGTTTTATTCAGATTTTATAGCTGAGTGGTTAACGTCATTCTTTTTATAAGCCAGTTTCTTGCTTTAGCCTCGTTTATTATTGTTTTGTTTTCCTTTGATGTTTGAGACGCAGTGAACGCCTCGGGCTTAAATGTAGATTAAAATCAGGAAGGACTAGATTCAATTGATAGCGGGATTTGAAAGTGTACGAAAACATGCCGTCACGTTTTACCTGATTTGTTGCATGAAGTGTGAATGAGAATGTGTGGGATGTTGGAAATAGGACCCAAGACATATGTTAGCGTCATCTTCGTGATTATTTGAATGTATATAATGTGAATTAGTGATTGATTCACGAGTTCCTCGAACGTACTTTCGTATTCCATGTTCTAAATATCAGAATCAGTTTCCTTTAAATATTATTATTATCATTATTATCAATGCAATTTCCTCGAGGTGAAAAGATAAGATATTTCAGTAACATTCAGATTTTCAAACATGGTCTTTGTCTAAGTGGCATTTTCTCAGTTGCTAGTTATTGTGTTGGTCATTTATATTAAAGTTTAATTTAACGAGCGCGAGTGCTCTGATATGTGACCAGCGTAGTGTTGTTTTCCTTTCCTGAGAGCGAAGTTAGACGACGTCGTTTATATTTGTATCCTTTTTGGCAACTTTAGGACATGTGATATTTATGTGTGATGATAAGTAGGGGGGACGCGTTCCTCATTTTGAAAGGCCTGCATTTTCTGATTTGAGTAACTTGCCTTGGGTAGATTTGTGAGCAGCATGTGTTGAGGGTTGGATCCCGGATGTTTTTGGTATTTGCTGCATTATTATGGGAGACTGAATCTCTGCTTTTGAGTCATTCCGCCCTGCGGAAAGCAAGGATTATGTCTGTTTCTGCAAAGGAGAGTTTTATTTTAGCAGCCTACATTGCGAATTGATTTTGTTTTTGCTTGTCCACGTCACTACGATTGATGATGTAGACGAGATTTTGATATAGCGACGTTTATTTTTACTTTTCTTTTATGATATAGCCGTACTGATGATTATTTGTGTCATGTATTTTTTTCAGAGACCAACGTTGAGTTATGTGTTGAAGATTAAAGCCTACTGTTTTAATTTCTTGAACTTTGTGTTATGTTATTTATTTCAGGAATCCACGTTGATTTATGCGTGACGTTATAAATTCTACCAGTTGATTGGTTTTGTGACATCTAATCTATTTCAGAAACCAACGTTGAATAGGAAGTGATTGTTCAATGTGTAAATTTATTTCCTAATATTTTCCATCGTGTCTGTGAGTGAGTGAGAGTTGCATAAATGCAGCATGCTTTTTCTTGATGAGGCCTGGAAAATATGACAATTTGTTTTTGTTCTTTGATTGTGTATATTTGCCATCATGTGATTTTTATTGGTGTGTGGTTTCGATCCACAGTGTTCTTGTTGTCCTCATGAGTTTACTCATGATCGAGGTGTATATATTACTACGATGTTTTACCTCTCAGCGTAGAATTATTGTGTACACTTTGATAAGATGTTTTCTCCCCAATGCGCATTAAAACACGTCTTTTATTTAAGGTTAGGGACCCCACTGCAATGTCAAGTAGGACGGAAATAGGTATACTCATATACGGTAATAGTTGAAAGAATCAACAAAACCCGCCAGAAGCGTGGTGAGAGCACGCAAGCCAGCGTGTTAAAGTGATAAAATTCAAGAATTTTTGCTTGCAAATTTTAAGTATGTGTATCGGCATACGACTGTTAATTTGTAATATATTTTGATCTCAAGACGAACTCTATAAAGTGACAGAAGAATCTGAGCCATGTAAAAAAATCACTTTTGATGAGTTTGGAATAAACATGTAAACATGTTTTCCCCTAAACTGACGTCATGCTTCGCCTTGTATTATTTATAGCTATTAGTTGACCTCACTGTGTCCATTTTAGTTATATGTTCCCCATCAAAATCCAGGGAGTAAATATTTTCTAAGTTCTGAGCACGTCTGGGAGCGGCTGACTAGTCTGGGGCAAATTACCTTGATGGTAGAAACGGGGACTATATAGAACACAAAAGCAATCTCCGTACAGGCTATGAAGGTCCTTGGAGGAATGAAATGTAAAGTCTTCCACTTTTCTTAACCTTGGCACTAAGTGCGACGGAGATGTTAGCCCTGCACCTGGCCACATTTGCTCTCAGGAATAACCTGGTACACATTCTCTATTCAGGCTGAGCGAAGCTCAGCGTCATGTGCTGTTTCAAAAGTGCAAATCTCGTTTCGTAAATTTTTCAACGATTACTTTCTGAAAATAAAAAAATGGAATTACAATCAGGTCAAACGTGTGGAATATCAGGGTTCTATTTTGGTTTTCTTATGAAACCCGAAATTTTAGAAAATTTGACTTCAATTTCTCCAATCAGTCCACAAAGAGTTTTAAGATTTTGTTTTTTTCTACCCGATGTATACTACATTTCATCTTCGTTCTTTTAGGCCCTAGCTATACATTTGATTTTGTGATTTGTGAGGTGAAGAAGTTTACTTCTGTATGGTTGGCTAAGTTGAAATTTCGCTAGTGTTTTCATAATATGAATTCCTCTTTTGAACTTTTCCTCAAGTACGTGTAATTATGGCTAGGCATGATGCGACACAGTTTATATGACAATGCATAGTATTTCCATATTAAAGGACTTTTTTAAATGATCCATTGCAAGTACTCAATGTGAGCTGATGGACGATTCACTGCCCCAACAAAATTAGAAAAATCATACAGTTCGTCTACAGCTAAGGTTGTATCTCGGCGTTACGGCTACATTGTTAAGGAAAACATGATACTGCTTATTCGATTAGGATTTCAATAAACGTTCGAGATACGGCTACCTTGTTTTGGAAATACGATGAGTGACTCCGAAGCGTTACTATGGCAAAAGAACGAGCGAAAAGTTAGAACCAAACATGAGTTATACCCTTTAGATTTACGACGGCAGTACAGTTGGTTTATTACGTCCTCCAAACGTCTCGTACTCTGGTGGTGAATGTTTTAAACTGGGTAGCTTGGTGGCAGCATCTAGAAACTTCAGTACTTACCCTGTTTTTGCGTTTGGAAGACAGGTCTCTGTAAAGTGAGTACTTCTACAATATGTATTACCACATAAAGGCAGGTTTTTACTATTTGCTTTACGTCACACCAACAAAGATAGGATTCATGGCGACGATGGGATAGGAAAGGGCTAGGAGCAAGAAGGAAATGACGGTAACGTTAATTAAGGTACAGCTCCAGCATTTACCTGGCGTGACAAGCAGTATTATTTACAGTGTCATTGGCAATGATTTCAAGGACTAATTGCGGAATTACCTGGATTGCTGTGAATTTAATCGAAGTGTTACAATTAAGTGCATTAATTGAAAAATTAAATTATTATAATATGGTGGGTTATCAGGTTTCTTAAAACTAAAATCACTACACAAAGAGGTAAGGAACGTATACTATCGACTAAATTTATTTCACGTTTTGAATATTCCACTCCACACAGCTTTTACTCGTAATCCAACACAAAGCCCAGTGGCGCGTCGAATTCCTGTCTAAAACATGGATTCCCTCAGCGCAGTGTCGTTCCAAAAACGTCCATTTCAGAAATAACAGGCCTAATTAAATTCCACTAGCCGTCAGACCGACTCACGCCTTGAGAACGACTTACCATGCACTCGCGACTGGCGCAAGACTGACTGACTCCGCGCTCTTCCAACTGCACTCCATATAGAGGACCGCGGAAAATTCTCGTAGTTTTCATGCCCAGATCATTGTGGGTGCCTGCTCTGTATTTAATCAGCTCTCAGCTATTCAACCGATCTTTCGTATCGCGAGCCTCAACAATTCGCCGGTGCTGTTACGTTGCCGACCGCCGAACGTCTCACCACAAAGTTACAGGCCTGGCCTATAGCCCATTTGAGCTGCCGTTACAAACTTCTGCTAAGAGTGATTTATAATGGGGTTAGCCCTATCATAACACAGTTCATTTCTATGCAGAAAACAGGTTTCAGACCGAAACAGCCACTGTGACCAAATTTATTGCACTTAAATCATACATAGAGTCTGGCTTCCAACTCCAGATAAAAAATTCTGTCGTATTCCTTGATTTTACAGCTGCATGTGATACGATGTGGAACGAGAGGCTAATATACAAACTAATTCATATACTATCCTGTAGAACTAAAATACGATTCACTTCCAACAAGCTCATAAATCGACGTTTTCATGTCATCTTATGAGCACAAAAGAAAAAATTGCCGAACAATGGGCTTCCATTAGGATCAATATTGGTTTACCTTCTCTTCAGTCTGTAAATCTCCGACATGCCAGAAACAATACCCGGGGATGTTTGTTACGCTGATGACATAGCCTTAGCTGCAGGAAAGGGAAGTCATAAAAAACAGAGAATATGCTCCTGAATCATCAGGCAAATCTTGGATCTTATTTGCGTAAATTGAGGCTAAAACCTAACCCAACCAAACTCGAGGTGTACTGGTTTCATTTAAGTATACAAAAGGCTGACAGTACAGTTAACATGCCATTTAAAAGCTCAATTTTGATGAAAATGCGTTTCCAAAATATCTGGGATTAATCTTGGATTGTACATTGTTATTCAACCGTCACTTTGAAAGTATAGTAGCCAAGATCAGCAGCCGTAATAATAAATTAAAAAAGTTTTTGGTACCTCCTAGAGAGCTTCGACGGCTACTTTCAAATACTCTGCTTTAGGACCGCTCTGCAGCCGAATACTGTCCCTGGTTTGTTTAAACCGTTTTCATGTGAAGCTGATTAACACCCAGCTTAATTACACCTTGAGATTAATCACTAGCCTAATCAGACTCACACCTGTCTATTGGCTTCCAGTACTGTGTGATATCTCGCCGCCACATCCACAAAGGCAATTTGCCTCGTTCAAGAATATCTGAAAATTATGAAGTATCTGAACTTGCCAGTCCATGATGATATTCTTGACCTCCAAGGAAGTAGACCAATCAATTATGCGTGCAGTCTACTAGAGAACCATTTTGACGAGAATTCGCTGTGGAAGGAGGATTGGGCCTCCATAATCAGCCATCAGAATAGATCGTCAATGGAAGAGAATAGATCTTCCGAGAACATGGAGTGCTCTGAATTGGAACCGCACCAATCAGAAAATCTGCGCATATTTCCTCTTCAAGTGGAGTATAATTTCATCCCCACCCCTACTGCAGTGTAACTGTGGTGGTCCTCCTCTATCTACTCAGCACATCATGTATGAGTGTAGAGCTCGAACATACGAAGGACAGAGTAAGCGGATCTAAGAAATTAAGTGTTTCATTTGGTAACGTAAAGGTGTATTCTGCCCAAAGGCAGGTCCAAACCTCCCCAGAGGTGTGCCTGAGCCGGAGTTTACGTGCGGTAGGATGGCAAGTTCCTTTCCGCTTCTCCATTCCCTTACCCTGACCAACAGCGCGAGGCCACCCATCCAAATCTGGACCACGCCAAATGTTGCTTAACTTCGGAGACCTGACGGGATCCGGTGTTTCAACACGGCTACAGCTGTTGACTGTTTCGTTTGTAATTACATATTACAAGGTATGCTATTGGTGCATGTATGCTATACGGTAAGTAAATAATTGTTCAGGTCTGGCCCCGCGTACATCGTCGCCACTGAGCCGGCATTTTAGCCTCTCGTCACCAGCCATAAATGCAGATCAGTGGTGATTGATTTCTTGATAAACAGAGACTAATGACCACGTGGGTTTACAGCTTATAAAACACCGACAGTAACTACCAACACAACCGGTAATACAAATCTGCGTTCATGAATGCGAATCTCGTAATATAACAGATTTAGACTCGAAAATTTTGACAAAAGCAATATCTAAAATCATCGGAATATTAAGAAAACAACTCTAATTAAAACAATTGAGAAATTTATACTTCTGGAATTGTAGCTTAAAGTTTTGTTTCCATATTATAAACCAGTCATTGATGAGTTATACTTTTTAGTTGCAGTGATGGCGCCATCTAGTCCAGATAAGTAGTGGCTGCAGCAACAGCAGAGACAAAGCACATCTCCGCTAACAATAATATTGTAGTCAATTGGTTTCATTTCTGACCAGGTAATATACCCGTGCTTTTCTACGGTATTCTGTATTGTATAGGCATTTCTACGTAAATAGCTGTATACGCAATGTGTAAAATTGTACTAAATTGCAAGCATGTCTCTTAGCGTTATCCGAGAAACACCACGGGGAAGACCCCAGAAATTCACAATCGAGATCTGGAGTTTTCATTATAAAGGCAGGCCAATTTTCCTAATGCCACGTAAAATCGTGTTGGAAAGATTTGATTATAATCGAGAAATGCAGTTCCATCCAAAGAATAAGGGATTGGGAGACGACAAAGCTCATGGGACATAATTTGTAGGTCTCTCAGAATTGAAACATTACTGTGTTATCTGTTCTGTGATACAACTTGCCGATCAGCCACCGCCTACCCCGAAACGAGGATCTGCACAGTCATTAAAATTTCCTCCATATTTCGATATTTTTAGGAGCCAAAATGTTACACATTTGAACAGCTTGGAATGTTTCCTCAAAGGGAAGAGTGTCCATGTTTCGGGATTAGAATTCTCATCATGCGGAGGAATTAAGGAAGAAAGTAATAGTTAAGAAAGTCGATCTTAATTGAAAACAGGATGAAAATTGAGGACAGCCGAATAGTACAAATACATAAATACCAAGTGGATGTATTGGAAGAGTGTAATATCCCTTACTAAATTGTGATGATATGATTTATGTATTTAAGAAAGCGGTAACAGAGAAGAAATTTAAAGGCAGGTATTCTTAGGTAAACCAATAAGATTATGACTTATGGTGTTATTATTTAAACCTAAAGAGGCAAGAAACTAAAACAGAAAACGGAAGTAGAAGAGAAATACAATAAAAATTATAGCATATGCGAGAAAACACCTAACGGTATGAAATAATGGCCTACACCCCATGGTACTGTTGAAATATTAACAGCCACCCTTAGTGCTAATCGAAGACGTTTGTAACCTCCAACGGTATTCCGCAAGTATCCCGCAGAATGGCAGCTTGACGTCTCTCTCACCTTCTTCCCATGGAACAACCACGAGTTTACAGGAATGCTAACGAAAATGGCATTACATTACTTCCCTGCTGGAAAGCAACCTGAGACGTTGCCATGTTAACCGGTAGGTACGTTGTCGGTCTGCGAGGGTGTCCTCATCCAAGGCAGAAAATAGTAATTTTCTCCGATTTGAAGAGTAAGTGAAATTATGTACATAAAAATGTTGTTTAAAATGAAGGGGTGTTTCACGTATAGTCTAAAGATTTGACAGAAAATCAATAGTATAAGAGAAAATTTTTAAAAAATCTGGTTTTCCTATAAACCCTAGCTCTATTCAGTGATTCTTAAACAATAAGCGTAATTATTTTTTTTTTATTTTTTTTTGCTATTTGCTTTACGTCACACCGACACAGATGGCTCTTATGGGAACGATGGGATAGGAAAGGCCTAAGAATTGGAAGGAATCGGCTGTGGCCTTAATTAAGGTACAGCCCCGGCATTTGCCTGGTGCGAAAATGGGAAACCACGGAAAACCATCTTCAGGGCTGCCGACAGGGGGGCTCGAACACACTATCTTCCGATTACTGGATACTGGCCACACTTAAGCGACTGCAGCTATCGATCTCGGTATAAGCATATCTAAGCCTACTCCTGGATGAGTATACTCTATATGTGAAGTATGGTTGAGTTCTATCCAGCCGTTTCGCCATGATGGTTGAACAGACGGACAAAGAGACACGAAAGCTCAAAATCACTGATACGCCCTTAAGTTGACCTAAAATGGATAGATATCAGAGAAATGGGCCAAACAAACGAAATTACAGACAGCGGACCCCCAACAACTTTATTTTTAGAGATACATTTTAGATTTCAGTACATCACATTCTGTTTTTGTCGGGCTCGGCTATATTAGGGAATCCAAGGCCTTGACTCTCAACCCCCAATCCCCCTGTCCTTTCCTAACTCGTATTTCTCCTCATTATTCGGATGATCGTTCCTTCACATCTTTTTCTCATTCCGGTAGTCTTCTTCATTATCTCTGTTAGGGAATCCGCCATCTGGATGCTAGCCCTAAATGCGTACCAGAGGTGATAGATAGATAGATAGATAGATAGATAGATAGATAGATAGATAGATAGATAGATAGATAGATTGATTGATTGATTGATTGATTGATTGATTGATTGATTGATTGATTGATTGATTGATTGATTGATTGATTGATTGGTTGGTTGATTGATTGATTGATTGATTGATCGATTGATTGATTGATTGATTGATTGATTGATTGATTGATTGATTGATTGATTGATTGATTGATTGATTGATTGATTGATTGATTGATTGATTGATTGATTGATTGATTGATTGACTGTTAGAAAGGATTGGATATAACTATATTGATTGATCTTCCTGATCAATAGACCACGTTATAAAACTTATAAGGCAATTACAAAAAACACTACCACAATCTCCAGTTATTGAACAATATTTCCACATCATCGATGTTCGGCGTTGATAATAGTACAAATCTAAATCCGTGAATATGAACCAGATATAACAAATTGGAAATGATACCGGATACATTCAAGAAAGCTTGAAAATTGGGAGATGCCCATCGAAGCGGCAGACCAAGGACAAAATTGACTAACAACCAAGCCGCAATGCTGAAGAGACTCGCAAGGCTGTAAAACATCCATATACTGCCAGCAGTGTGTTAATAATTTTATTTACCGTACATGAAGCGGTGTATCTAACAATTAAGTTAAATAACCTGCAATCAAACGAATGTTTCAAACTGCATTATGTGAAAAAAATGTTTTTTCAAAAGGTATTTAGTTCGGTGAATTTGTTCAAAACCTATTAAGTGAAATGGCTTCTTTATTTATTGAGAAATTTAAATCATGACTGATTTCGGAATATAACCTCAATACTTAGATCTTGCCTTTTAGAGTTTTGACATATCTTATTTGGTTGGGAAGTAAGAATTTTTAAAGTTTCCTGTAAAATTATGATCTGTGCACTTAATACGATTTGAAACGATACGCTTCAAATATTATGTAATATTAAATCTTGATCATCTAATACAGGGTCTTTTTTAAACTGGTTCCTCAGCACCACTCAGAGCTCGCGCAATGACACTCGGTCGCTAGCCGGTATAATGCGCGCTTTTCCTCCCCACTACTCACGGCAATTGGGAACATGCATCATTTTCAAAAATATTTTTTTTGAAAAGTACACCAATGAAATAGTACGTAAACGTATTACATTGTGGTATGTTGCCTTGTTTTCTACCATTAAAAAAATATTTAATAGTGCCTTTCCGCAAGGCGAGTGAAACGGCCTCTGACGTAAGCGGCGCGCTGTGACGTCACGATCCAGTACCGCATGGAGCTCTACCAGCCGTTGTGCATCAGCCGTTGCTAAAAGCCGATTGTTTATTATTCATGATCGCGAATAATTTCGAAATGACAGAAGAAACGTTCGAAACAGCACAGTCAGACAATCTACCATGTGTATATGTCATCATTCTTGAAAAATGTGACTTTTGTGTCCGCAGAAATTCGCGGATAACAAGCAAGTTTGTAAGTGGCGTCTTTTATATACGTGCAATGTACTGTAACCCATAGTATTAGGATAACAACGAACCTGGATAGATATCACATCACTTTCAACATTTCCTTCTAGACTGATTCCCCTATTAAAGAATAACATTACATTTTCGGGCTTTCAGCATTAGTTAAGTAAGAAATCGGATTTCAGCACTAACATAAACATATAGGTAGCATTATAGTACTAGTCCGCTTCTGTGGTGTAGTGGTTAATGTGTGCCACTCCTGGAGGCCCGGTTTCGATTCCCGGCTCTGCCATGAAAGTTGAAAACAAATAGTACGAGGGCTGGAACGGGCTCTACTCAGCCTCGGGAGGTCAACTGAGTAGAACGGTTCGAATCCCACCTCAGCCATCCTCGAAGTGGTTTTTCGTATTTTCCTACTACTCCTCCAGGCACCTAAGGCCACGGCCATTTCCTTCCCTCTTCCTTGTCTATCCCTTCCGATCCTTCCATCCTCCAACAAGGCCCCTGTTGAGCATAACAGGTGAGGCCGCCTGGGCGAGGTAATGGCCCTCCTCATCAGTTTCATCACCATACTCAAAGTCTCACGTTCCAGGACACTGCCCTTGAAGTGGTAGAGGTGAAATCCCTCGCTGAGTCCGAGAGAAAACCAACCCTGAAGGATAAACTTATTAAGAAAGAAAGAAAGAAAGAAGGAAAGAAAGAAAGATCATAGTACTATAGGGCTATAATCTATCATTCTCCCCCCCCCCAAAAAAAATTATGGTTGGGACAACTGGCCTACCCACTTCCGGGGCCCATGAAAGAGAATTAAATATCTTTGTGGAGGGAAAAAATTAAACATGATAAAGATAAATATGACTTCATCTAGTTTTCACAAGTCGGGCTGAGTGGTTCAGACGGTTGAGGTGCTGGCCTTCTGACCCCAACTTGGCAGGTTCGATCCTGGTTCAGTCCGGTGGTAGTTGAAGGTACTCAAATACGTCAGCCTCGTGTCGGTAGATTTACTAGCACGTAAAAGAACTCATGCAGGACTAAATTCCTGCACATCGGCGTCTCCCAAAAATCGTAGAAGTAGTTAGCGGGGCGTGAAGCCAATAACATTAATTACATTTGGTTTTTAACAAGCTGAGCATATCAGGAAAGAAAAGTGTCCTGGTGACATTTTAGTCGCTCAATACAGGAATGTCTTTGGGTGCTGTGACTTTTACTTTTTTTTTTTTTTTTTGCTTTACGTCACACCGTCACATATAGGTCTTATGGCGACGATGGGACAGGAAAGGCCTAGGAATGGGAACAAAGCGGCCGTGGCCTTAGGTACAGCCTCAGCATTTGCCTGGTGTGAAAATGGGAAACCACGGAAAACCATCTTCAGGGCTGCCGGCAGTGGGGTTCAAACCCCACTATCTCCCGGATGCGAGCTCACAGCTGCGCGCTCCTAACTGCACGGCCAACTCGCGCGGTTTTTTTACCCTTCGGTTTATTGACTTGGCTTGTATAACCTAAAACTTAGGCTAAGTTGGATATTTTTAACACCTACATCACTATTTTCACCTGTGTGCAATTATGTTATTTATTTCATTAATATTATGATAATTATTATAATTGAGCATTGTTAACTTATAAGACCCCAACAGACAAGCATTGGTTTTGTGTAGAGTTATACATTTGTTAAATTCACGTTGTTTCCTTTCATGATGTACACGCCTATTCTTTGTTACATTATAGAGTATTTAGATATAGCCTAAATTTCTTTATCAATTAAGCTCTTCAATAAAGATATACATAACTGTCCCATGCCAAGATATATTCGTAGAATTAGAGCTGTCAAAATGGTTCAAAACCCCTTTGATTTATTATCTTGACATGGATCACCCAAAACATAGGTTAGGTTTGGAGAATACTTTAATAATCAGCATTATTTAATGCACTGTTTATTACTTTCATATTCCAAGATGTAATTGAAGCATTTAAATAAGCACCATACATTAAAATTTAAAGTTTTACCACTAGAACAGCTGACATGGAAAAGTGATTTGAAAATTTCAAACAAATTCATCTTACGTTAACATCTTCAAAAAAATAAACTGTAGACTTTTCCGATATATCAACAGCATTTCTCCGGCTCGCCAAAATCCATTTCTCCCTAGTTTTAGCGTCTTTGGAACATTTATAAACAATTTGTTTGGGATGGTAAGCGATGTGCTATTGCACATCGGAACTACCTTTCAGCCTCACTGTCTGTGCAGGATTCATTTTAAGTCTAAAATATACCACTCAGATTATTATCCAATGTATAGACCTCGAATTTAACCATACCAGACACTAACATAAAGTAGAAATACGCGAAGTGTATCCTGCTTCTCACAGCACACTATGTGTTATTTCGTCTGCTAATTCAGTCAACCTGTACGATGACGTCAGACCAATGAGATCGCGTACTTGCGTGACGTGACATTTTCGTAGATCTTTATCATGTTTGGAGTTATTATTTGTACATTCTGATCACATTTTTGAATTCTGCATGAAATTTTGAATCAGATTAGCATATTTTTAATTAAAACCCCGGATCATGCATGTTCCCTATTCACACTTATAGAATTCCATTTCTGGTGAAAAACTTACCTGGCATTATATTTGAGGTTCAAAATGTTGTTCCTCAGCTGTCAAACACGCCTAACACCTCGTAAATAGGTTTGCAGACACTCGGCGAATCTCAGCCGGTGTGATGTGCGAAATAACTTGTGTAATGTTCTCTTGCAGTTCTTCCTTTGTGTGAAGGTTGTCCACATACACTTTTCTCTTCAGCATCCCCCACAGGTAATACTCATAGGGATTAAGATCAGGAGATCTAAGGGGATAATTAACCACACGAACTTAGAAAACTTCCGGTATTACCTCCATAGACCGATTAGCAATGTGTGCCGTCGCATTATCTTGCATAAAGTAAACATTATTCCTTTCTTCTTCCGTCAGCTGTTGAAAGAATGATCTGTGAATGCGGTCTATATATCGATCAGCATTTATTGTTTCGCTGAAGAATATAGGCCCTATAATTCTGCGAGCACTTATTGCGCACCAAACTCCTATTTTAACATCAGAAGTGGACGGATATGCAGCTGGTGTGGGTTTTATGCACACCAGTAGCGATTGTTTTGTCTATTTACATAGCCACTTAAATGTAACCATGCTTCATCACTATAAAATAAAAGTCCTGGGTCAACATACCCGTCGTGAACTGACTGCAGCAACCAGTTACAATACCAAACCCTAGTGAAACTGTTAGGTCCTCTTAAATAATGGGCAGGGGTGGGTTTGTACGGTTTTGCTTTTAACAGTTTTGTTGCTTTGTGGTCAGAAGCTAATGACACATTAGCTTGTACGACGAGACGCGACACGATTTTGTTGGAGTTCTTTCTAAGAGAGCTCCTATTTCTTCAAGCTTTTCTGAAACGGTTCGTCTCTTGCGTGATTTCTTGTTAAGAATGGACCCGGTGGTGCGTAACTTCTTTACTAATTTACGTACCGTACTCCTATGGGGAGGAAGAATGCCAGGAAATTTGCGAATGAATTGGAAGCGGCATTCTGTATATGAAGAATGCTTCGCCTGGAACAAAACAAGGAATATACGCTGTTCTACTTTTATACATCACTCGTTAAACACACGATTAGTATTCCTACAGAAACTACGATGTTTTAAAGCGAACACATTGAACACGCTACCAATACCGCAGATGTTGAACTGAATTATCGCTATGAAACAATGGTTATCGCTACCGTACTGCATTAGATAATCTTAGCCGGTCATGAAGCAATATATCTCTCGGCAAATGAATCATCCGGCCGCGCTTTCACCTTCCGTGTATGTTCCACTGACACACGGAACAAGCCATAAAAATGACCCTGTATATCGTAAACTGTTTGTGAAATATTTTAGCTTAGAACTTCGGCCAGCAAGGTTCTGTTATTTAAGGTTCAATATGGAGCAAATGATTTCAAAGTATTCTCGTTCTTGATGAAATACAGTATGTACCTATTCTATTCGTACGGGCTGTTTGCTTTAGTACTTCAAAGCACTGCCAGGAAATAATAAACTGAGAAAGGATTTTATTCAGTCAACATACATTCAACAGAGCCTTCAGAAAACATATATCTACCGTATCTATATGCAATCATGTTAACCAAACATACAGCTTCTAATAAAGAAAAGCGCGTCCATAATCTTGTATCATTCCTATTCGTACAAGCAAACTGAACACTTGAAATAAACAAACAAATAAAGGGTTCCTGGAACATGTTAGTATCTAGTGGAATGTCTCCAAGACTTTTTAATTGCCTGACATCGTTGCCGCATAGAATACAGTAATTTCTTGCATACGTCGGGGCTGATTTTCTGCCATTCCTGAAGAATCGCATTTTTAAGTTCCTCCTTCGTACGCATACGTTGCCTTCGGAGATTCCTCTTCAACGTAGCCCAAAGATGTTCGATGGGATTTTAACCCGGAGACTGGGAAGGTTTTCTAAGCTGCTTAGGAATGTTCCAGATCAACCATGTCTTTTTAATATCAGCCGTGTGTTTTGGTTCATTACTATGCTGGAATATATAAACAGGTGGCATCCCCATATATTCGGCACTCTGCTTCACGTTTGCCCACGGAATTGCATTATAGCTGTCCTTGTTCATTATTCCGTCGATGAAATGTATGTTACGCACACCTCTGGCTGACATACAGCCCCAAAGCATTACAGACCCACCACCGTATTTTACAGTTGGGAGTATATTCGTCACATCTTTGTCCGTGCCAATTTTTCTCCATATTCTGTGGATGCTATCTGACCCAAGAAAGGTTTATTTTTGTCTCATCAGACAAGATAACATCATTCCAGAATTCTTTCTCCTTATTTATATGCTCCTTAGCAAATGTCAGTATAAGCCGTCTGTTTTATCTACTTACATATGGCCTTTTCCGAGGGATACTTCCATAGTACCCATGCCGATACAGGATCCGACGGACGGTGGAGCTGCTGATCGTCTTTCCAGTTCATTCCTCCGCGAGTTGCCTCAATACTGGTGCACTTAATTTGGCATCTGACTTTATAAGCCAAACAACAAGCCGTTCTTTCCTTTCAGTTAAACACTGTCTCTTGGGTTTCCTTGGCGTGTTCTTAATAGTGCCTTTGTATTTAAATGTATCAACCACATATTGCACAGTAGAATGTGTTCTATTGACTAGCTGTTCAATACTTCGTAATGAAAGTCCTTTAAGTGCCAGTTTAAGTATAGTGCTCTTGAGCTCCGTACTTAAATCTGCACTCTTACCGATGTCCACCACAGATACACTAGGAAGTAGACTATCGCATTTGACCAGTCGTACGCCGTCACTGAGACTTTTCCGTGCATCGCACCCAAACGGGGGGCATCATCCTGTCCATGTGTACGAATACAACTGATACACCCGTTTGTCGATGCCGGCACATTAATATCACATCTTCTTGCCTGTACGTAAATAAGTGTGGTTTTCACTAACGAATTGTCATTGACAAAGAATATTTTTACCCGTAATGTACGTTTTATGTCACTTTTTCAATCATTAATGTGAATATACGAGACTTGATAAGAAATTGAAGCCTGTACGAATAACAGAGACACATACTGTATGTGATGCGGGTCATTTACCACACAGCAGTTTTTGCAGGCTCAACGACGATGTATTATAAACGTAAATGCTATGAATATATTTGTTATATTAGCACAAACCAAAATACTGTCGGATTACTGTTCAGAATCAATCATTTTGTCATGGTGAGTTAAATATTTGTAATAACAACAGGGGTGCAGCGATGTTTTGATGTCTTAATTGATTATCCTGCCGAGTTTCATTGCAATCGATGTTTTCGATGTATAACGTTCTAATTAAACTTGATGCAACAAATTTCTATTTTTTAATATTTAGGTTGATATTTTTACATCACGTTTCTTTTCTTTTCATCTTCATCCTATTCTTTAGCCTTGTTAGTCTCTCATTGCACTTTATTTGATTTGATTTGTTTATTCTACCATATTAATTTAATTTCGCAAATCTTAAGCATTTTCTCAGAGATACTCTCTGTGCTTACATATCATTACGTTATACCTGCCGCATGGGTTACCACAAAGTTTGTATACGCATAGTTCGTATGGTTTATGGCAGATGTCTCTCGTGCAGGTATGGTAGTGAAAACCATGAACCGAAAATCGCTTCATGATGTGTCTCAATGAATAATTGGCTTTTTATCCATTCTTTAGTGATCATTGTATCTGTAGCGTAAAACTCAGAAAGTATTCCCTCCCCTTTTCCCTTGCATTTCTCGGAGTAGACTCCAGTATACTTCTGTTGATGGCATGAATAGCTCATATCTCAAATCCTAAATATAGAAGGATTCTCTCGCGAGTTTATATGCCTGGTGTGAGTGTGTATACTTATACTTTGAAATACATAAGGCCTTTTTGAGGAATCTTGCTTTTTCCTTGAGGTTCTTCCTTTTGAATAGGTCCCAGATCAATGACAAACCATATGTCAGTATAGGGGTGATTTTTAATGCGATATTTAATGACAACTTCCGTAAATATGGTAAACTGTTCTTGGTTGATAGTTGATAAGGCAGCTAGCTATAAGTCTCTCACGAACATGGATACTGTATACATCTCCATGCGTCTGTTATGTGATTCCTAAGTATTTGTAATTCTACCATATTCCTCCCCCATCTTCTTCGATTAATCTTTGACTTTGCTGTGTATTTCGCAACACACAGCACGTATTGAACATAGTAGGCTTCGTCCTAGGAGAATGGATAACCCCAAACTTGAATGAAGATCGGGCATGAACAGCAGATGCATCATATTGGAAAGCGCCTAACACCTACAGTATTTAAGAGTATATACAAATCCAAATCCCTCTTCTTTAACCTCAAATTCAGGCATTACACTACTGTAGTGAGACTATCAGTACTATACGCCTCAGTATGCCTAAACATGGTAAGAAAAGGGCAACTCAGAAAACTGTAGCTGAGCAAAATCATGGACCCTATTAAAGAAGAAGGCCAATACAGAATCAGGCAAAACAATGAATTGTACCAACAATTAGAGAGCATTGCAACATATACGAGGAAGAGAAGTTTGAACTTCTATGGTCATGTCATGAGAATGGACAATCAAAGGCTCACCTCCAAAATCTTCCACACCATCTCTAGAAGGAAAGCGACTAATGCCAAGGTGGGGAGACTTGTCAGAAAAGACGTGCAACAATTGGACATTGCTCACACTGAAACCTATGACTGGAATAGGTACAGAACGTTGATCAAAACATAAAACTCTCTCCAGTCACAAACAGAAAAAACAATGCGTCCAGGAGGAGGTGTGAAATGGACTCCGGAGCGGAAAGACGTTCACAGTGCAAGAATGAACTAGTACAAGCTAGAAGAAACAGAGATAATCGGATTGATGTCGGTGCACGTGTTACTACGATATCACATTTTGCTAACATGTGTCGTGATTTCGAGATCTCTAGCACCGTAATGAAAATGGATCATTGCAATAAATGCGCTAAAAGCTTGCAGAACCATATTTATATTCCTTATCAGGCGGTATGAATTCTAAGGTGTTCTTTTCTCCATTTCTTTCACGTGAATTAATCTCTGTAACTCCACCTACATTTTAATTAAAATTATCTTGGAACTGAGGAAGTGTCAAAAATATAGCACAAATCTATAAATTATATTTCTAATGCGATTTAATTTCTGCTGAGATGTTAGATGAATATAAATGTCCACTTAATTGGACGAAACAAGTCAACCTGTATTTAGAAAATTTCTTTAACTGCTCTCGCATCTTAACCTCTGTCTTATAGTAAAAATTATTGTACTGAACCTCAGAATAGACAAAGATATGTGACTGTCGAAATATTGAACTATTCCATCATTATCAGGAGCCCTTTAAAAAACATACCCTTATAGATGTTGGTATTCTCTAGATCACTTAGACACACTGGCGAAACGGAGAAACCATTGCTGGAAGAAATTCGACTGATTCATACTAAATCACATAAAACAATTCGAAATGTGAACAATAAGAGCACAGTGAAAGAACAATAGAATCTAAGAGTCTGGCGGAATGAAATCTATCAAATTCCAAAATAATCTCCATTGCTTCCCTCACGTTCTCTCTAAAAAACATCTACCACAACATTAGAGAAAATGTTTAACTTAATAGCACTTTTCTTCTTGATACACAGGCACGAACCTCTTTCGAGCCTTGATGAATGGCCCACTTCCCCAGCTTCTTGCTTTTGGAGGAAGATGTTTTCGTTACACAGCAAAACGAGAAATGAAACGCTTGTAATTTATGGTACGTACTGTAAAACTTTTACTTTCAAGGTGAAACTCAATTGGAATCTCTTGTTTTTATCTTCCATGTCTGTTAACCTGCCTCACAGCTGAGAATTTTATTTGTAAAAAAAGTTCCATTTTAACACGGAGGTACATTCCCTACAGTCTCTGGTTATTCGGTAAACATGCTTCACTACACAAGAATTGAGCGTCAAATGTCTTGTTTCTGTCCACAAAGACACGGCTATTTAGCTTGGTAAAGATGATTGGCGATAAATCGAGATGTCGGTGAAGCATTTGGACAGAAAGCAGTGTTTCATCCAAATAAGGAGTGACAGAGCTCTTAGCTTGGTTTGTAGCCAACTTATCCTTCATTGCATGTTGTAATTTACCTTTAATTGGTTTCTGTCTCTCTCAATGGCAATAAAAAATAGTCCCATTTAAATAACTGACTGCTCTTTGTGACGCATATCTAATTAGAAAATAACAATTTTGCGACGATTTCAACTTTTATACATCGTAAGTTGTACAGTCACGAGTTTCTAGAATGGTTAATGCAGCCCTACATATTTACCTGCTCTGTATTAATGTGTTCATTTCTATGTGATGATTGCAGCTGATTCTCTGACATGTTCGTTAATATCATGTCTTGACCTTCCCTTGTCGTTAATAATCCCCTAATCCTCATTCAAAATTAATTGGGCAACTTCTAGATGTTACAACAAATGAATTTCATTATTTTTTCGTATAGACTTACACTTTTCTACAAAGGAAATTTTTCTCAATATATGCCCAACTGTACTATTTGTAGTTTTGAGTAAGTGGACGTATGGTGGACAAATTGTCCTTTGTAGAAACTTTTAGAAGTCTCAAAATGTCTTAGGTTTCGCTAAAAATAATTCTCTTCTCACGGAAGTGAAACAGTTGCTCTCCATTTTTAATTAGATCTACTCTTCTCACATTGAATGCTTATCTGTAGTACCACAATAAAAACGTAAGTAAAGTTGAAGTATTATGTGACTGTGGATATCGTGATAATACGATATCTCTCGTTTTAACAGGAATGCGAACAGCAGGGACGTGACAATTTTCATTTCAAAACCCCTACACATATAGGCAGGAATTCGAACCGTGGCCGTTCTGGAGAAAAACCAGTGACTGTTTAATTCCACTTGCCTTTCATTAGTCCTATCAGTTTTCCTTGCATTTCAACATACATACTGTGACATAGTACGCACAAATCTACGTCTTACGATGAATAGTCATTAGGATTATAAAACAAGATATTCTGTTCTTGGTGTTGCATTCCACCCGATTTTCTAAACCTTTTCTGTGGGTAGGTGCTTGAGTGTCAGCCTCCCGATCTCAAGATAATTGGACCGAACCTGGCAGAGGAAGTCGGATTTTTGAAGGGCAGATAAGAGTCCCTTAGGCATTCCATGTCTTAAGATATCAGCACGTACAAGAACTCCAGTGATACATCTGGGGGCTACCCTACAGAATTGATCTTCTCAGCCTAAAATCACCCAACAGACATCTGGTTTCCCTGCCATCTGGTGGAATAAGACAAAACGTCGAAATGGACATACAGGCAGCCTAAATGGTATCAAATCAAAATGTCTGCATGTGGTAGATGTATTATTATTATTATTATTATTATTATTATTATTATTATTATTATTATTATTATTATTATTATTATTATTATTATTACATATATATTCATTTTTGTTAGAGCCTACCTTTCAGCGTTCAGAACGCAGGCCTCTGTAAAATAACTAAACGCACTCAAAATAATCTACCTGTAACCAGCCCTGTAGCCTCAGTCCATTCCACACATATTATTACAGAAGCTGAGTCTAACCATCGTCCCAATGGACTCCCCTACTTCTCTTACCCTCTACGACTCAGCCCGTTATTCTTATAAGTGCCTACCCTCTACCAGTTGCCGTATAAGATACCACCATCGAAGCCGCTTTATGCGTGCTTCTTCATCCATCAAGTTCATTTCTATCAGGTTGACGTATTTGAGCACCTTCAAATTTACAAGTGGATATACGTCGCACAGAAGATAGGTCTTATGGCGACGATGGGACAGGAAAGGGTGGGAAGGAAGCGGCCGTGTTCTTAATTAAGGTACAACCCCAGCATTTGTCTGGGGGTGAAAATGGGAAACCAAGGAAAACCATCTTCAGGGCTACCGACAGTGGGTTTTCGAAACCACTATCTGCCGAATACCGATAACTAACCGCAATGAAGCGACTGCGGCTATCGAGCTCGGGAGCACCTTTAAATACCACCGGGCTGAGACAGGATCGAACCCGCCAAGCTGGGATCAGAAGGCCAGCACCTCAACCGTCTCAGCCACTCAGCCCGGCAAACTTAGCTTTTCTTTTTCTCCTTCTTCTTATTATCTCACTACTTTGCTGAATAGTCAGCGCAGTGGCCTTCAGTTCAGAGGGCCTACGTTCCGTTCCTGGGTGGGGTTGCTATTTTAACTACGAATGGTTAATTCCCATAGCTCGGGGACTGTGTGCGTGTGTTCGTCCTTATCACACCTCTTATCCTTAAAACCTAGAAGTCTTGGCTATCCGTCGTTATCTATTCCTCTTACCGTCAATGGCCCCGTCCAATATTCTCCTAGGTGACCTATTATCCTCCATTCGCTTCATATGACCCCACCACGAGAACGTATTTATACTGTTTATACTTCATATTTAACTCTTTATTCCGAGTACCATCCTACCTGCTTGTACCAGCAATAATTTTAGCAATCTTCGTGGTAGTCACTCCCAACCTATGACTATGATATCTTGAGCGAGATCGGTTCTTACGATGGTTCGCTTCAGTTGTGCAGAATACCTTTTTTTTTTTTTTTTTTTTTTTTTTTTGCAAGAGATTTACGTCGCAGCAACACAGATAGGTCTTATTGCGACGATGGGACAGGAAAGGGCTAGGAGTGGGAAGGAAGCGACCGTGGCCTTAATTAAGGTACAGCCTCAGCTTTTGCCAGAATACCTTTGATCGCAACAGCAGGCTCACTGCATCAGCTTATTTGAAGTGATCCGCCAGTTCCAGTTTTATATTCCTGATCTGATATTCAATCCTCTTTGGTTTATTCGCAGCTGACAACACTTTAGTCCCGCAAAAATACTCATTTTCACGCACGCTGCTTTCTTTCAGCACAATTGGCCAGTAAAACCAATTCGTTGACAAAAGTCAAACCGCTTACTATATTTTAACCCTGCTGAATCTATGGCTACCATTTTATACCTTTCCGTAAATGATCAATGTTCAGAACAGAGAATCATGTCCAGGTGATACCTGTCTCAAGATGGATTCGCAGAAGAGGAAGAAAAAGAAGAAGAAATGATGGCTGTATGCTATGAGCAATAATAATGAAAAATTACAACCTGATATTTCAGTCCTTTCAATAGGAGACATTGTGCTTAATGCAGTCCGTAGTTCATTGGGAATCGTTAAATCCTACCTCAGCTGTTAGAAATATAAGGCATTATACAATGTGTTTACACAGACCATAGATTTACATTGATGTAGGCCTATATTTTATAATGTGTTAGTTTGCTTTGTCCACAGTGGCAACCTGTAAATTCAGGAAGATGATGGTTTCACTACAAACCACCTTTCTCTCTCTTTAGGCTATGTATATTTACTCGTACATTATGTGTACGTTATCATTTATCATTCACTTTTACAATGTATATAGCACGACTCAAAGCAGACAGCTCGATGAAAATATTTTGGGGAAGAAGTGGGTTTCCCTTCGTGACTGTTTGTTCTGTCTGTTACTACACTATCAAGGAAAGTCTTCGAGGTATTACACTTCCATTCCGTCAAAGATCTTCATGCAGGTTGTTGAGCTAGTGCATATTCTAAAAGTGAAAATTCTATGTGCCCGGATTAACATGTAATGTTGTCTTCTAACGTTCAAAGTGTCCGACTCGTTGGCTGAATGGTCAGCGTACTGGCCTTCGGTTCAGAGGGTCCCGGGTTCGATCCCCGGCCGGGTCGGGGATTTTAACCTGCATTTGGTTAATTCCAATGGCCCGGGGGCTGGGTGTTTGTGCTGTCCCCAACATCCCTGCAACTCACACACCACACATAACACTATCCTCCACCACAATAACACGCAGTTACCTACACATGGCAGATGCCGCCCACCCTCATCGGAGGGTCTGCCTTACAAGGGCTGCACTCGACTTGAAATAGCCACACGAAATTATTATTATAACGTTCAAAGTGATGAAAATACGCGGGGAGATGCACCGTGCAGTAGCTCATAGCTGCGGTAAGGTAAAAACGAATGAGTCACAGACACACATTCGAGTGGGTGGGTTGTAATGCGGATGTAAAGGAGAGGGCATGTAAGTCTCTGATAACACTCCAGTTAGAGTACGGTATGGTCCCAGTGTATGGGACCCACACCAGGAATACTTGATACGAGAACTGGAAAAGATGCCAAGGAAAGTCTGGCTCGTTTCTGATAAAAGTGTAATCTTGAGAAAATTTTGCATACTTTCGGCTGGGAATACTTGGGATTATGGACACGAGCTGCTCGACTAAGCGATATGTTCCAAACTGTCAGTGGGGAGATGGTGTGGAATTATATTAGTAGACTAATACGCTCGAGTGGAGATTTTAAAGGTAGGGAAAATCATAATAAAGTAAAATTTGAATTCAAGAGGACAAACTGGGGCAAATATTCATTGATAGCAAGAAGGTTTCTTTCTATTTGTTTTACGTCGCACCTACACAGATATGTCTTATGGCAACCATGTGATAGGAAAGGTCTAGGAAGTGGAAGGAAGCAGCCGTGGCTTTAATTAAGGTACAGCCCAGGCATTTGCCTGGTGTGAAAATGGGAAACCACGGAAAACCATCTTCAGGGCTGCCGACAGTGGGGCTCGAACCCACTATCTCCCGGTTACTGGATACTGGCCGCATTTAAACGACTTCAGCTATCGAGCTCGGTGATAGCAAGAAGGATTAAAGACCGGAAACATTTATCAAGAGAAATGTTCAATACATTCAAATTATTAGAAATAATTTAAGGAAAAACTAGGTAAATAACTCATAGGTGTTCGTCTCTGTGGTGTAGTGGTTAGCGTGATTAGCTGCCACCCCCGGAGGTCCGGGTTCGATTCCCGGCTCTGCCACGAAATTTGAAAAGTGGTACGAGGACTGGAACGGGGTCCACTCAGCCTCGGGAGGTCAACTGAGTAGAGGTGGGTTCGATTCCCACCTCAGCCATCCTGGAAGTGGTTTTCCGTGGTTTCCCCCTTCTCCTCCAGGCGAATGCCGGGATGGTACCTAACTTAAGGCCACGGCCGCTTCCTTCCCTCTTCCTTGCCTATCCCTTCCAATCTTCCCATCCCTCCACAAGGCCCTTGCTCAGCATAGCAGGTGAGGCCGCCTGGGCGAGGTACTGGTCATACTCCCCAGTTTTATTCCGCGACCAAAAGTCTGAAGCTCCAGGACACTGCCCTTGAGGCGGTAGAGGTGGGATCCCTCGCTAAGTCCGAGGGAAAAACCGAACCTGGAGGGTAAACAGATGATGATGATGATGATGATGATGATAACTCATAGGTAATCTGACACCTAGGCGGCAGTTTTAAATGCGCATCAATGATTGATTGATTGATTGATTGATTGATTGATTGATTGATTGATTGATTGATTGATTGATTGATTGATTGATTGATTGATTGATTGATTGATTGATTGATTGATTGATTGATTGACCACGATGGGTTAGTAAGTCATGATTAGCATTGAAGACATGACGTAAACATAAACATCTACTGGTACGTAGCGTGACGTAAAAATGAATAAGTTTTGTGTTGTACCAGGCGGCAAAGCACACGAGGTTATGATTACCAACACATGTTCTCGATATCAAGTAGGAAACGAAAACTGCATCTTAGGCAGTATATTTTCATTTCCAAATTCACGTCACCGCGTTCGAAGGCCATGGATAGCTGACAGACTGAGGAAGAACGGATGGGCATTTTGAGGAAATTTCATGCCTTGCTGTTAATGGATCAGCTCGGAGGGTTGACATGATAGCGTACTCTGCTAACACAAAGCGAGGTGTAATTGTGGATCCCAGAATAATATTTGAATTGAGAAATCAACAGGATACAGAAGTACACCAAGGAAAAGTAGAGTGATAATGAACCCACAGTAAATTTCCTCAAAGACAAATGTCACTTGACGTGGGAGCTCGAGGAGAGATTGTATTGACGGTGTTAAAAAAAATCCTTCTAAATCTTAATTCAATTGCCTCAATCCAAATATCTGAGTCCGATTTGCTATACTGTAGCTGGTATATAAAATTTATGTTAGTTAGTATACTGACTCCTTAGTTGAAAGGCAGTTTTGAAAAAACTTACGTCAGTATGCGATGTTGCCCGTATTATTCGTAACACTAATCTGACTGTATGCTACATGTCAGGTACACAACAGTCGACACCATCGCGAGTCAAACCCTACGTATCAGTGGATGTTTTTGTTTCGGTCGCGTTCTTCCTTCATGATCAGCCCATTGTTGTCAATAAACAATCAGCTCTTAACCTTACCTCAGCAATGAGCTACTGTACAACGCATCTCTGCGCGTATGTTCACTAATTTGAATGTTGAACATTTATAAAGTCCGCTAGCTCAACTACCCGCGTGCAAATTTTGAACTGAATTAGAGTGTAACAGCTCAAGGACTTACCTTGCCAGTACAATACCTTGTAATCTTTTTAGTGTGTAGCTGGAACAAGTGTGCCTTTTCGTTCCGTGACTGCCCTTCTGAGATTAATTTCTCCGCTTTTTTATATATGTTGCTCAGTCCAATAATTACTAAAAGCTAAAAATACTTACATAAAAGCACAAAGCTCTCATTATTTGTTGACTTTAACAACAGTCATCTCTGCAATATTGCGAATATCATCGCGTTGATTACGTAGACATCAAATTAGCATTGGCAAAACATGATTTTATCGAATGTTGTTATTTGCAAGAATCACACTTGATACATAATGAAATGGAAATGGCGTATGACGTTTAGTGCCGGGAGAGTCCGAGGACAAGTTCGGCTCGCCAGATGCAGGTCTTTTCCTAATCTCCTTACTTCAACGTCTCTCTCATTCCAAAATACGAGCGACGGTTAGTTTCTCTCCAGTTCCCAATTCTTCCCCAATATCTTACTTGTACAGTACTCAGCAGAAATAGACGAGAGGCACGAAAGTTACCCGACAAACAGGCATCAAGAATATGAGGTGGATGACCACCATGAACTGAATCCCTAAAAGAAAACAACATGCAGTACACGCAGTAATGTTAATTAATCATAATTCCGTGTTGCTATTTCTAGTCGGGTGCAGCCCTTGTAAGGCAGACCCTCCGATGAGGGTGAGTGGCATCTGCAATGTATAGGTAACTGCTTGTTACTGTGATGGAGGATAGTGTTATGTGTGGTATGTGAGTTGCAGGGATGTTAGAGACAGCACAAACACCCATTCCCCGAGCCAAGGGAATTAACCATTTAAGATTAAAACCTCCGACCCGGCCGGGAATCGAACTCGCGGCTCTGCGCTGACCATTCAGCCAAGGAGCCAGACTAAACCCGAGCTGGTGCAGCTCTTTACAGGTACAACCCCCAATGGAGGTGAGCTGCATGTAGGTACCATTTCAACCACATACCAACCCTCCTGCCATTCTTAAATTTCTGGCAGTACCAGGAATCGAACCCGGGCCCCCAATGACGGCACAGCTAACAACACTAACCGTTACGCTACGGAGGCTTCAAGACACAGCTGATATTCTTTATCACAGGTTTTTCGTGTCAGTAGCTTTCAAATGGAGTGTCGTCCATATATTACTACCAACACCAGCAACACGAAGACACATGTTCTTAAATAAGGGATTTATTTTCACCACCTCATAAATGAAGCAAGTTCAATATACTAGTTGTCCGACTCGTTGGCTGAATGGTCAGCGTACTGGCCATCGGTTCAGAGGGTCCCGGGTTCGATTCCCGGCAGGGTCGGGAATTTTAACCATCATTGGTTAATTTCGCTGGCACGGGGGCTGGGTGTATGTGCTGTCTTCATCATCATTTCATCCTCATCACGACGAGCAGGTCGCCTCCGGGAGTCAAATCAAAAGACCTGCACCTGACGAGCCGAACATGTCCTCGGACACTCCCGGCACTAAAAGCCATACGCCAATTCATATTTTTCAATATACTAGTCATATACGGGTCATCAGTGAGGATTTTATGTCACTAGATCATAATAGAAGCAGCACTGCTTCAACTAATACAAATATAGATTGTTATAAAAGGGTTTAATGTCATTAGTTTCCAATAGGAGCTACAGCAATACACTATTTCAGCTATTACAAAGACTGTGGTCAATAAATTCGGGTTTTACGCCATCAGTTACTAACAGAAAACTCGTTTATGATTTAGGGTGCAGAATTCATCCACAGTATCCTTTGATAGTCGTTGGAGGCGGCTAAAAGATATAAACTACAGATGCACTCAACTTGGGAGGATGGACTGGTTACTATGAGTCCACTACCTGAGTCTGCTATTGCTCCCATTTGTGCCCACCCCATCACTTTCATCTTTCCTATTTGAACTCCTTTGGTCAACTCTTTTTCATCGCGTTAAGAGGGAATGATTGCCCAGTTGTATTTCCCACAAAAGTAATCAACACAAAAAATCAGCACTATATTTTTGAATTTGAATGATTTTTGACCTTTATTTGAATAATATTTAGTCATCATCTATGTACAGTTGATGCACATAACATATATCCAAAAGTATAAATTGGCAACGCAAAGCACTCATAAAAATTTAATTTAATTTCGTGTGGCTATTTCTAGCCGGGTGAAGCCCTTGTATTTTTATAGGAGAGAGGGAGAATGAACCACTTGCTGGTAACAATGTGGTGAACAAAAAGTAAGATTCTGAAATCAGCAGTCTTCAAGAAATTTATCACATCATTAAATACTAAACTGTTTTGTCCTTGTATCACGAATGTACCACTGGCCGTGAATGGGATTGAAAGATGTTGCATTTCGGATAAAAGACGGTATCGAGCAGCATCATAGAAACTACATTCAAATAGGACATGGGTGAGATCGCGTGAGGAAACAAGAGTACATGCTACATACATTATAAATTACTGGCCATCAGATACATTTCACAAATATGGATGAAAAAAATTAAATGCCGTGTGACTTTTAGTGCCGGGAGTGTCCGAGGACAAGTTCGGCTCGCCAGATGCAGGTCTTTCAATTTGACACCCGTAGGTGACCTACGCGTCGTGATGAGGATGAAATGATGATGAAGACGACACATAAACCCAGCCCCCGTGTCAGCGAAATTAACCAATTACAGTTAACATTCCTGACGCCACAGGGAATCGAACCCGGGACTCCTATGACCAAAGGCAAGCACGCTAACCATTTAGAAAAAATATGGATTTAGAGGTCTAACGTCTCTGGTCTCTAAATGAAGTAGAGAGTTAAATTCTAACTGCTAACGCTGACCTCAGATATGTACAAGTTGGAGAGCAGTAATGAGAAGATCGTTGAGGTCTCCGTGAGGCTGTACGAGCAAGCTTCAAGACTTCATCACTAGTCAACGACGCGGCTTAATGGGCAATAAACGTTGGCCCCCATCAGCCTCCAGCAGTGAAACCCACCGCATCGCCTGCTAGGGTCATGTGGCCTCTAATTACAGGTACAAACAGTGCGAAGTTCCTTCTTATAGATCACAGTCCACTTGTCGGTAATCCTGCCACATCCTCTAACGACAGCGGACAAGGTTCAAGGACACAGGTCTCATTTGTCATCTTGTTCAAGTATCATCTGTCTTTGTCGTCTCTTTAACGTCGCTCTAACCCAGGTAGGTTTTCGTTAACGGTGGGATATTAAATCTATAATTATTGGTACCAGAAGGAATGCTAATTTACTAAAACGCAGTAATGCGCCACCATTGATTCTAATTAACAATTTCATACCCTACTGCACGCTAGTGACTAACTTAGGTGTTGAAATGAATGAAACGAATGAAATCTTAAATTGGATCACTCAAGCTTATTCGTCTACTAATGTCATTCCTCGCCATATCTCCACTGACCGTTCGGAACATACCACTTAGTCAAACAGCTCGTCTCCTTACACTCAAGTCTTCCCAGCCCAAACATTGCAACATTTTCGTAACGCTAAACATTTGTCGGAAATCGCCCAAAACAAATCGAGCTGATTTTCTTTGGATTATTTCCAATTCTCGAATCAGGTAATCCTGGTGGGAGTAAGCCACAATGTTAGAGTACGGTTCCAGCGTAGGAAAGACCAAAATACGAAAATAAAGTTGGAATTCAAGAGAACAAATTGAGGCAAATATTTCCTTATGGGAAGAGAAGTTAGGGTTTAGAATAATTTACCAAGAGAGAAGTTTGATAAATTTCCTAATTTGAAATTATTTAATATAAGACTAGGTAAACAACATATGAGGATTCTATCATCTACAATCGGTGACTGGCCTAAATGCAGGTCAATGATGATTGATTGATTGATTGATTGATTGATTGATTGATTGATTGATTGATTGATTGATTGATTGATTGATTGATTGACCACGTATTACGTAACCGCAATATAATTCACACATTCTTCTCTCCATTGAAACGCTACTCAACTATAACCCAATACATAGTAGAAGAAACTAGTCCGTACGTTGAATAGCTAGAGACCTTAGATTTATGTCTAATCTGAGTTATGATAGTCGTAACACCACATTATACGGAACTTCGAGTGCAGGTCGGTCTTAAACTACACTTGAAATCTTCAACATTCAGATAAACCAAATTACGTTTCTTCTGATTTCAAATAATTCCTCTCATCAAATCATCACCACAGTACAGTATACGATCCGGTGTCTCTCTTACCACAGCTTTACACCATACTACTGCTGTACCTACAATCGGTTTTTCGCAATCTCTGCTGCCAGGTCACGGAATTGCCTTCCTGCCAACATCAGGGACGTGACTTCCCTTTAGAAATTTAATGTGGATGCTGAATATTCTTACTTTACTCATAAAACTAAAATAAGTTTGATTGCCTGAAGGAATGTTCAGCTTCAGATTGGTAATTAAAGAAGATGCCCGCGCTTTGTTATTCTTTTAAACTGAAGATACTCTATTAAATTTTCAAGTTTTGGTGACCCTACTGTCAGTGGATCAGTTCGTGCGTCAAACGATTTCGAGATAATTTTTCTCGAAGCGTCCCTTATTTTTTCGTATCAGGAGCACCAGTATTTTGTGTTTTGGAGCAAGTTAAACACAACACAGGTGATGAACGGTAAGAAGTAGAATGCATAAATTAGGATATTGCTAGTTGCTTTACGTCGCACCGACACGGATAGGTTTTATGGCGACAATGGTACGGGGAAGAGCTAGGAGTTGGAAGGAAGCGGCCGTGGCCTTAATTAAGGTACAGCCCCAGCATTTGCCTGGTGTGAAAATGGGAAACCACGGAAAGCCATCTTCAGGACTGCCGACAGTGGGGTTCGAACCTACTATCTTCCGAATACTTGATACTGGCCGCACTTAAGCGACTGCAGCTATCGAGCTCGGTAAATTAAGATAAAGTACAGTGAATTATTAATAAAAGTACGGTAATAAAATTACGTAAAACATACCATTATAAATTAAATACACCGATACAAAAGTCAGTTGAACCATTCATAAATATCTGATCACCAGGTAGTTCTTATCACATTTAAATATTATCCTCTCGCTGTACTCCTTTTTAGCTGGCCCCGTGGTGTGCGGATAGCGTGCCTGCCTATTAACCGGAGGCCCCGGGTTCGATTCCCGGCCAGGTGAGGGAGTTTTACCTAGACCTGAGGACTGGTTTGAGGTCCACTCAGCCTGCATGATTAGAATTGAGGAGCTATCTGGCGGTGAGATAGCGGCTCCGGTCTAGAAAGCCAAGAATAACGGCCGAGAGGATTCGTCGTGCTCACCACACAACACCTCGTAATTTGCAGGCCTTCGGGCTGAGCAGCGGTTGCTTGGTAGGCCAAGGCCCTTCAAGGGCTGTAGTGTCATGGGGCTTGGTTTGGTTTATATTCGTTTTGACGTTGCTCAGTCCATCCTGTATTTATTCAGGTGAATTTTTTATATTTTATTATTATTACAACTTAATTTATTATTTGACCGAGTTCGATAACTGCAGTCGCTTAAGTGCGGCCAGTATCCAGAATTCTGGAGATAGTGGGTTCGAACCCCACTGTCGACAGCCCTGAAGATGGTTTTCCGTGGTTTCCCACTTTCACACCAGGCAAATACTGGGGCTGTACCATAATTAAAGCAACGGCCGCTTCCTTACCAGTCCCAGCCCTTCCCTGTCCCATCGTCGGCGTAAGACCTATCTGTGTCGGTGCGACATAACGCCAATAGGAAAAAAAATATTATGTTATACATAATTTTCCGGTGTTAACGTCTTGTTAGCATCTTGACACATCATCCATTTTGATATAACACGGGGAAAAAATGTTTACTTTGTTAATGGTGCAGCTAATCTGAGAAATGGGATAAGTAAATAATGCACTGTAGTTTGCATTACTTTTTTCCTGCTTTTCAATCAGGCTTTTTATAATTTAAGCTATCGAGAAAGGTAGATTTTCTGAAAGCGGAAAACCCCGCGTTGCCTGTCAGTAGAGTATCGTATCCATTGTTACCGGTCTAGTATTTCTGCGGAAATTGTTTTCCTATGACAATAGTGAGCACGCTGTGGCTGTGAGCCATAGCAGCACGTTAATTGAGAAAATGAGTCAGCAAGTCATTTTTTCATTTATTTGCTAAACTGTCGTTTAAACCGTACAGTCTGCTACATCCTAAACAAGACTTTAGTTACAATGACAGAGAAAATACGTAAGGCAAATAATTATTCTCCTTTATAAAATATTAGTAAATGTAGTATGTCAATAAAACAATGACCCGAGCTTGACCTCTTGGTAGTTGATATTTCAGATAAGGTAAATAATAATAATAATAATAATAACAATAATAATAATAATAATAATAATAATAATAATAATACGAGGGCTATTAATAAAGTACTGGCAATATCGATAGAACGCAGCATTTAATGAACTAAAAAAAGTACAATTGCGTTCATTACATTCCTTTAATGTGGTCACCTGCAAAGCATATTACCTTTTGCCACATGTCGACAAGCCGTTGTGGACGGTTGGCAAGGCGTTCTCTGTAGATGACACAGACTGAGCGCCCTACCTGCGAGGAGTACAGATGCCACGTCAGGAAGTGGGCGGCCTCGGAGGTCGAAGTCACAAGGACTCATGTCTGGTGAGTGTGGAGAGTGTTCCAGTACCACCCTTGCAGTAAGAGCTTGACATTGTTTGTGATATGACGAGGTGAGTTGTCGTGAAACATGATAAGCCCATCGTCTGGCAATAAACGAGGACATTTGCGCCGCATAGCCGGACGCAGATGTCACTCCATAAATCGGCAATAGTAGTCACTGTTGACAGTTTGCCCTCGGGCACAGCGTTCGCAAGAGTAACACCCTCGTAGTCGTAAGCCACAGTCAGCATAAGCTTCACCAGAATGGGTTCCTGTCAACATTTCTGTGGACGTAGCAAACCCGGCTGATGCCATTCATTCGATTGACTCTTTAATTCAGGCCCGTAGGCTCGTGGCCGCTTCTCATCAATGGCGGCAATATGCTGCAGAAATGTGTCTCCTTCGTTACTGAGCCTTTCCCTAGAATCCTCATATATATAAAATATGGTAATCATATCAACGCATCCATTAGTCGCATGCAAGAAGCAAGGTACGAACTCTGAAAGTCCGTTATAGCCAAGCTAGGTGCGGCGCGGCATGGAATATTCCAGAGGGTAGCTTGCCAGTTTGAATTCAAAGCGAGCCGTTGCCTTGGTTACTAGGCACGCCCCTCGCACTCCAACTTTCAAATTCAATTGATTTGTGTGTGGGAGTGGTTAGATTTGATCGAAGGGAACTCCGCAACAAGATTTCAGGATGACCAACTTCGAATTCACAGTAACACATCTCGAGATTTACAACTATCATTTCGCTACTAAGCTAGAATTCCACAGTTCCAAACTAAATATCACCTGCAGATAGAATTATTATTCACTCGTGGATCACAATAATGTTTACTTGAGTCCTTATTTAATAATTTTATTTGAATGAAAAGTCGTTGAGAGGGCGAGAGCCAGTCAACTGTCAGCCAGTGTTAAACGGGGAATTACCTCGTGCTACAAAGAGACAGACAGTTTATTTAAGGACCCCTGGAGGGAGGAAGCTTTCTCATTCTTCTGAAATTTGTGGTGCGAGTAACTCGTAGAGCGCGGATGTGAAACTTTCTTTGAGTTAACACAAACCGTTAGAAGCCTGTCCGCGTTTATAGATATTTCCATAGTTAGCTCGAGCAAGACAATTACAGGATAAATACCATGTCCTGATTTTAATCGCCGTTATTGACAGACCACGATCTAGTCACGTGAATCTTTGATAACTTCAATCAATTATAGATCGAGATTGATATACACTCGAACTGTGACCGGTATCTCTCTACGGTTCGCGTACGCGAGTTATTTGTTAATCGTGTGTGTCTCGTACGTATACTAACCGCTGTAAGAACTAATGTCAGTTGGGTTAGAACCCTTGTCCTGATGACACGCATTTCGAACAAATATCTATGTGCAGGTAGAGCCTAACATCAGGATCGGCATTGTGTAATCGTACTCATTAAGCGGCGATGAAACTGGTTCAAATATACTTCCTTTCTACAAAAACTCAGGAATAAAGGAGATATGATGGATGGGCCTCGTATCAACGCCAGGACCTGCCAACCAACGTTCATTTCTGGAGTTATGAGCCTAAGACATTCGGCTGTGGAACGCGGGATGAGTGACTACTGATTGCAAAAGATGAGTACAAACATGCAAATTAAATGGCATGAACTTAGAGTAGGCTAATACATTCAGGTTAGGGAAAATATCATCTATCAGGTAATGTTAAATGTGAGCCATTATGGCTGCAGTTTTGTTTTTTCACGTAACGATAAATGTTTGGCAGATGGGCGCTGTGAATGTTTCGAGCCCAGGCCATTTGTACATATTTATTTTAGTTAGAAAGAATAGAGGGTCACACCATAGGATTACGTAGCTTGTTTGTTTTATTTTGGTTGTGTGTATTATATGTTATTCCGTGTTTTCTGTAGTTATTTTGGGATGAGAGTCTTCGCTATGAACACAGGCCACCCGCCATCAGCGTTGGTTAATTTCACGTAATTAGCGGCATATTGTTAGTCAGATGTTTCTATACATGCAGTATTAATATTATTTTAGCTGTTACGGGAGCAGCTGTGGCAACCTGTCCTTCAGTGGATACGGAGCCGCCTATCTTACCAATGTTAAATTTGTTTAATTCATGTTCCTTTTTCTCAGGATCTAATACAGTTATTAAAATGAAATTTATGTCACATTTTATTCAAACCTTACTTGATATACTGACCAAGCGGTTTTTTAATTGGACTTAAGGGACTCAGATAATTACTTTTTTAAACAGTCAATAAATAGAATGATTTTTTTCCTAAAAACAGCTATATCTCAAACAGTTTTATATAAATCAGGAAGTCCTTCCATTAAAATGTTAACCAATATGAGTCAAATTCATGATGAGAATTGCACAACTCTGTGATAAATAGTCACCTAGGAAAAGGGACATACATTTGAAAAAATTGGAAACTGAGAAAATTGCAGTTAAAACTTTCCACACATGTTTTCATATTTCATTGCATCTCTGCACCGTATGAAGGATAATCTGAATCTTCCTGTGTTTCATACAGGTCCGTTTAGCCTTGTCCCTGGACTGCCTAGCTTTTTTCTGCACTCCCTGAACCATTCTTTCTGCTTTCCGTAGCCTTTCTCGGTCCAACTCCTTCATGGCATTCACACAATTCCTTCCTATTTTCAGTCTTAACTCCTGTAATACCAGACATTTAACCATGTTTCCTTTATTATAATTGGCCACTGCATCATGAACTCCAAATCGTAGTGTTTTTATGCCCACAAAAGTTCCATTAGGGATGCGAGACCATATAACGTTGTTTACCGATTCATGAGGATTTTGACTTTTCCCACTTCTCCAACAGCTGGGGGCTGTACATATCTCTAAAAATGGGCTTCATTTCTTCCATACAGGCAAGAGGAAGGTGTGTGTACTTGTGTACTTGAAATGATCGTAGGGAATTCCCTCTTCTTTTGCTCGTAGATATTTGCACCAGTCTAATGAGCAAAGTAAATGCATTACTGATGATTTTCTCATTGTTAGCGCAAGTTTAAATTAAAATTGTGGCAACTTTTAATGGTTAAACTATACTGTATCATACATAATTTTATAGAGCAGACTTCAGAGATTCATAAAATATAAAAAATTAAGAAATGTTTTTAACCATTTTAACCGTTCCGTATCCCCTTCATTGAGAAAGTTTAGTCCCATTTTATTTAGAGAGAAGGCGAGTCAGCTTGGGAATGAACCCAGGATATATGAAATGAGAGGCTTGATATGCCAGAGGGTTTGAAATGAGGCCTAGTATTTGTGTTAAGGCAAGATATGCCGTGATTCATTGAGGGAGCCTTATGTATTTGAGTGCTAATTAGTCGGCTGGGAGTTGCGAAGAATGCATCCGCTGAGCAGAGAATGTGAGTTGTTCATTTGTTTACCTCGAGGAAGGTTTTTGTAACAGACTGAAGACCTGGGTATTTGTGGTCCCGTTAGTCAATGGACCGACTGGCAGAGAACATGTTTGCCCCCTCTCACTGAAAGTGAATATTTCTCCGAGACAGTCTTCCCTCGCCAGCCAAGTATTTGTGTATTCCTTTACAGCTGATAGTTTAAAGAGCCGAGAATACTGACAACTTTCTGTCTCTAAAGACGCAATCTGACGCAGCCTACAGACAACGAGTTCGATTTCCCATACGTCATCATTTGTGGATATGTATTTCTGTGTGTTTCTTTAGACAAGTGTCATCTAATTTTGTGTTGTTGTGTATTTTGTGTCCTGTTGTGCTAATTTGGGCACGTCAGCTCGTCAGCTGATTTTTTTGTAATCCATTTCTGTCTGGACTGTTTTTGTGTGAGCCCGCGAGCTCATAGTCGAGTCTGTGTTATTATATAAGTGATAATTAGGGAACAGGCCTATGCCATAGTGATTTTGATATGTTTGTATCCGCAGTTAGACGGATTGTAATTATATTGTCTTGCAATAGGGGCTGTCGAGATAAATGCTGGTCCTGAACTAGTGGGATCAATTGGCTGGGAAGAGATGGAGAAGATCAAAAAAATAGTCATAGAGGTGTGCCAGGAGGAACACACTAGATACCTTATTCGGCAACAGTATAACGAAATGAAGGAGATACAAGAATGTGTAGAAGAGGAACTCAAAATGATAATAGAGAAGGTTGTGCAGAATGCTGGTGAATTAGAAATATTTAAGGCCAAGGTAAAGGGTTTAGAGGAGGAATTGAGACCATGTAAAGTAGCAAGAAAATATGGTCAGTCAGGAAACCAGGAAGTAAAACATTTTTATTTTCGGTGTACCTGAGAGTGAAACTGAAAATGTTCACTATACAGTGAATAAGGTGCTGGGAGTTACGCAAAACCGTACAAAGGTAAACTGCAGTGAAGGAGACATAGATGACCTGCACAGAGATGGGAGAGTTAAGGGGTAAAAAGCCAATCGCAGCAGAAAAACTAAGAACATGAAAGGAGAAAAAATATGGGTCAGAAGGGAAATCGACCAAGATACCATCATGGAGCAAAGAATTCTGCGTTTATATGTAGGAAGAGCAAGGAACTCAGGACTCAAGGCGCACAAGGCGTACTATATTTCAAAATACCCTACTGTGTTACCAATAACTAAATTGAATAATCCATGTTTTTCGATTTTGCGTGCATTTTCGCCCCTTCGTTAGCCTGAATAGGCGGGAGTTTGAATGTATCCTGCATAGAATCATACTTCATTATCTCAGACTCGTATCCCTTACAATCTGAGAACAAACAAAAATATCTCTATGAATTGCACAACGGATATCAACTGCCTGACAGTATAGGCCCGAAAGAGGAAGCCCGCTTATTTGCCAACAGACAATACACTACTGTACATGTTTTAAATAATTCTCCTCAGTATTAAGAAGGTAAAAGTAGGGATCGCCTGAGAACAGGCGGATATTCATTTGTTCCCTAGGCTAAGCGGAATGTTCCGAGCTGTTAGTGGAGTGATGGATTGATGATGTCAATGTAGATGAATAAGCTTGAGTGATGTAGGAAATATCATCGTATCAAGATGAAGATGTGAACGTGCGCGGATGAAGACCAGGGACAATGCTTTATTAGTAAAATTATTCTTTATATTTTGGGGAAAATGAGCGATTAATGCGAAGTATTAACACTTACTTTATATTTCGTATATACAAACTAATAATAATTAACGTTGTTTATTTTACACATAACTAAATGCTTTTTGGTTTTTCAGAGACGTCGAGGTTCCAGAATGTTGTCCTGAAGCAGTTTATCACTTACCACTAAATCTATCGATACGAAGGTGGCGAAATTGAGCACCGTCAAATACAACAGGACTGAGCTAGGATCGAATTCGCACTTGGGATTAGAAGAATAGCTATCTTCCATCTGAGCTACTTAGTAAGGCAAATAGAAGGTTGGCATGTAGAGTGATAAATGCTAGAGTTGGGTGAACGGAGAATGAGAATATGACAAAATTCACTTATATCCTTAACACTTTTGATCCATCGTCAATATTGTAATATACACCGCACTTTGTGTTTTTTTAATGCTTCATTTCAATTTAGAAGATTAGAAATGGAATTTGTGTGTTCATGGACGTTACAGCTTCTCTGTTTGATTAATGACAATGTCAAAATAACAGCGTGTGCATTTGTCGGCGAGACCAACTTTTACAGTGCACTGTGGCTTCTGGTATGGGTTAGAGAATTATTACTTGCATTGATCTGTCTCAGTCTTACCCTTGGCTTGGCTTTGACTTGGGTATGAGCGATGCTAGTAATGCCATTACTTATCCAGCCAGTCCCTGCTATCAATGGTGTGAAAATGCTGTTGACAGAGTAGATTGATAAATACATTTTAGTGAACTTTGCAGCCTGGCAGACTGATAAGTAATAGCAACTTCTGGCCCAATGAGGAAAGCAATGGGAAACTACATCACCCATTTCTTTCGTACGACCCTTCGGTAATACTTCGGCCATCTATGACAGCTAATGGTGGAGCTGTGGAGGATCCAACCAGCTTCCAGGCTGAGGACTGAACATACAATAACAGCATGTGACCACAGGCGAAGCCCCGGCGCAGACCTTCCGAGTTGGCGCCCACGAGTGAGCTGCGTGTCTCTCAGTATTAGGCATTACCTGGGATGACATCTAGTGTCGAAGAAAGTACGAATACCCAGTCTGCGAGCAAAATGAAATAACCAAGTATGATTAAAATTTCGCGACCGTCCGGGAATGGAACTCGGAACCTCTTGGACCAAAGGCCATCATGCTAAGCAGTTAGCCACGGAGCCGGATATTTGATTAATTAGTGCCATCTACTGTACGAAGACCGGACGAGTTGGCCGTGCGGTTAGTGGCGTGCAGCTGTGTGCTTGCATCAGGAAGATAGTGGGTTCGAACCCCACGGTCGGCATCCCTGAAGATGGTTTTCGTGGTTTTCCATCTTCACATCACGAAAATGCTGGGACTGTACCTTAATTAAGAACACGGCCGCTTCCTTCCCACTCCTAGGACTTTCCTATCCCATCGTCGTTTTAAGACCTATCTGTGTCGATTAGACGTAAAGCAAATTGTAAACAAAAGAATAAACAAACCAACATGGGGGAAGTTGCAGGCCAAATAAACATCAAGCTGAAACCATGGCACTTGCCTGAAGGAGAAGTGGGAAACCACGGAAAACCATTTAAAGGATGGGTGAGGTGGGAACCGAACCCACCTCTACTCAGTTGACCTCCCGAAGCTGAGTGGACCCCTTTCCAGCTCTCCTACCACTTTTCAAATTTTCGTGTCAGAGCCGTGAATCGAACCCGGGCCTCAGGGCGTGGCAGCTAATCACACCAACCACTACACCACAGAGGCGGACTAGTTTTACGCAACGCGCATATGATAACGTAAACTAAAAGCCCTGACCTTGGCTACTCGGTGCGATGTCTGGTCGTACTACGCTTTCTATAATTCGTATATTCATATCAACGAAATTAGCATTAACGATAAAATATCGAATGATTGCAATGAATTGTGAAAAATCTGTATCACTGAAAGTTCATAAACAGAGAATATGATGGCTGAATGACTAAAAGTAGTGTTGATATAACACCAGCAAACGACAGCTCGTGATAGCCGAGCGTGCTCAAAGTTAGAGGAGGAAAACGGTGTTCGTTAGAGGGAGATTGGAATCCGATATAGGACGATCTTTATAGTTAAACGTACGTGTGTGTCACGTTGTTGAAGGCAAATCGAAATCATGATCAATTCTCGTGTTGCAGGTGCTCTTCAACGTTCATTTCTAAGCAGCATTTAAAACAGGTATTTGCAGTAAAATAAGCTACTCGTATAATCGACAGAGGTGTAACGGGATTGTGTATGTCCATTGGATTAATGAAGGAAATGTTCAAACTTGACCACCTCCTTCGTCAATGCATATCTGTATACGGTAGAGGTGAATCATTCTTGCTTGCTGCAGCATGTGTGGTGGAACCTGCCTGCACTTTGCTGTAAAGTTTCCTGTGTGCTGTTTCATCTGCCCTACGTATGAAGTCCAGTCGTTATTTGAGTCGAACGTACGCAGTTGTTTGGTTGAATGGTTTGTCATAATGCTGACAATAAGTGCAGTGCGCTTCATTCGTTGTGGCCGTTCACCGTACAAAAATCGCCCTTATTTGTACCTTTTTTGATGTATGCTTTTTTTTTCTAAAGGTGAAAAGTGACTTTTGAGACTTAAGGAACTTAAACCTTAATAAGTTAAACCTTAACTAAGTATATAAATATAAAAATGAAAAGCTCATAACTAGAATTCAGCTTTGAATCCGTCGGAAAAATCACATGCTGGCTGCAATTAGTACCTTGTAGCCACCCCAGGCGACGAAAAATGTGTTTCGTATCTCTGTACTAATGGAATATCCTACGCTATCGCTTAGAAACTGATGTTGTATGTCACAGGTTCTTAACTCGAACGTACAGACAGGTTTAACTTGCTGCAAATACCACACAGTGCTAAAGAATCATTGATCTCTTAAGCCCAGATAGTTGCAACCATTCCCTTTTGGTAGAGTATGTAGAGTAGAGTATGACTCCAGCATTATGTTTCAGGTGGTATTCACAATGAATTTGTCCTTAGACGGTACTTAGTGGTTAGTGTGAATAGCTGCCACCACCGGAGGTCCGTGTTCTATTCCCGACTCTGCCACGAAATTTCAAAAGTGGCTGGAACGGGGTCCGCTCAGCCTCGGGAGGTCAAGTGAGTGGAAGTGGGTTCTATTCCCACCTCAGCCATCCTGGAAGTGGTTTTCCGTGGTTTCCCACTTCTCCTCCAGGCAAATGTCGCGATGGTACCTAACTTAACTCCACGCCCGCTTCCTTCCCTCTTCCTTGTCTATCACTTCCACTCTTCACATACCCCCACAAGGCTCCTGTTCAGCATAGCAGGTGAGGCCGCTGGGCGAGGTACTTGTCATTCTCCCCAGTTGTATCCACTGACCCAATGTCTCACGCTCCAGTACACTGCCCTTGAGGCGGTAGATGTGGCATCTCTCGCAGAGACCAAAGGAAAAACCAACCCTGGGGGGTAAACGTATTAAGTAAGTAACCAAGTAAGAATATCTGAGACTTCAGAAAGTCAAGTCTTCGTAGAGGATGCCTAGAAGAGTACAAAATAAAAACTAAAAGCGGCGCAACTCAGTTAAGCTTCAGACCCTCGCCGCTCCATGTAGCTCACCGAGGTACATCTAACATGCCTAATTCAGCACAGTTACATGCTGCTTGAACGTCCTGCTCTTACAACTCTGTATTCACGACAAGAGCGAAAGTTTTCGCTTCGTAATGTTACTGATGTGTTACAGCTTTATGGTCAAGTTTTATGACATTATCGAACGCTGTAACGGTATTAATTACATGGCGTAAGCTATCACATGAGCTGTACAGCATTTGCGTGCCTGTCTATTATACCTTATTATACTGTGAAAAACGCGTTTCTATCAATTTCAATTGTGATGAGACTATACAAAATGGCTGCAAATTGACATGACTGTAATTGGTCCTAACCTATCACGTTTTCTATGATACAGTGACCATCCTTTTCTGTCAAAAGAAAATCGCCTCTTGAACCAATCAGGTGCGCAGTTCTCTACAGACAGCTAAATGTGTGGCTATGGTTTGTACAATACAGTAACATTTCGTAAAAATGACTGGAGTATTGGACTCCGCTCAACATAAAATAGTACAGTGTTTTTGTCATGGGCCTCATTTACTGCCTCTTGTGTCGTTTTTGTATTGTGCGGGGAAGTCCATATCGGACTAACTGCACACAAAATTGCAGTAAGATGTTGCACAAGATAAGACTAAGGGATTTTTAATATGTTTGGAAATAAATAGGGGCAGCTGTACCACCCGTTATTCAACTAATCCTGTGATAAATAAAGCTCATTAGGAGCTTTGTTCTACCAGCACGATTTCTGCCCAGCAAGGTTTCTTCCTTCCTTCTTTCCTTCCTACCTTCCTTCCTTCCTTCCTTCCTTCCTTCCTTCCTTCCTTCCTTCCTTCCTTCCTTCCTTCCTTCCTTCATTCATTTCTTCCTTCCTTCATTCCTTCCTTCGTTCTAAAAGAAGGGTTCATTCTGCATCCGTTGCTTTATAATAAATCACCTCTGAACGAGCAATAACGCGTACCTGACAATAATCTTCCCATCCATTACTTTCCTTACGACTGGTCACGTCTCCCGGCCACATTTGGATATGCAGTCCATCGGAACAATTTTCGTTATGTTCATTTCCCTATGCTTGCATGTAAAGGAATACTCCATTTTTTTACAACTTGCTTTACCTCACACCGACACAGATAGGTCTTTCAGCGACGATAGGATAGGAAGGGCCTAGGTGTGTGAAGAAAGCGGCCGTGGCCTTAATTAAGGTACAGCCTCAGCACTGGCCTGGTGTGAAATTGGAAAAACATGAAAAACCATCTTCAGGGCTGCCGACAGTAGGATACGAACCCACTATCTCCCGGATGCAAGTTCACAGCTGCGCTGCCCTAACAGCACGGCCAACTCGCCGGATCAAAAGGAATATGAATCCTACCGTACAGCACTGTATAAATGTATGTAACCAGGCGTAACCAATCTTAAGGAAAATAATTTATAGGGAGGGTATAGGTTCGTGTTTCGGTCAGCTCATGGACCGGTTAAGTACTGCAGCTGCCTTGGAGTAGTCAGACTGGAAGGATAGTTCACCCGCTGGTCAATCGAGGAAGGCCAGAGTGATTTGTCAGCTGAATCGTAAAAACTGTGAGAAAAGGTTGATAGTTTGCGGCAGCCAGAATTTCTTGCGGTACCTGAATAATTAGGTACCTGAAATTTTATGAAGCAGGCCCATATCGAATTTATATCACTCCTCTCAATAAGGGTTTTAAAATCCACACATTACTCGCACGGATAGCCACACGTGGCTTCAACTTCCTGCCGAGTCCTTTTAGAAGTTTTTAAATGACATTTTCAGAAGCATTTTATTCTTTTTTATTTCTCCCTTAAACTAATAAACAAAAGAATTTGCTTTTTGTCAAAAAAGCTTACTCGTGATAGTTTTTATGTGATATAAGCGATCTTAAAGACAAAGGAAGGATGCGATTTTCAAAAATATCTTCTCAATTTATATTTTTCTATCTTGACTAGTTAATTGTTCATTCATATTAATCATTCTTAAGAGTAAAATGTGTTTGTGCCCTATTTTTCATCTTACTATTTCGTTAATTTTACGATCATTTCACCCTTTTGTTGGTTTTGTTTTCGTCTCGTGACTTCATCAAGATTCAAGTCCATTCCTGATATCTGTAAATCTGTCCGACTCGTTGGCTGAATGGACAGCGTACTGGCCTTCGGTTCAGAGGGTCCCGGGTTCGATTCCCGGCCGGGTCGGGTATTTTAACCTTCATTGGTGAATTCCAATGGCCCGGGGGCTGGGTGTTTGTGCTGTCCCCAACATCCGTGCAACTCACACACCACATATAACACTATCCTCCGCCACAATAACACGCAGTTACTTATACATGACAGATGCCGCCCACCCTCATCGGAGGGTTCGTCTTACAAGGGCTGCACTCGGCTAGAAATAGCCACACGAAATTATTATTATTATTATTATTATTATTATTATTATTATTATTATTATTATTATTATTATTATTATTATTATTATTATTATTATATCTGTAAATCTGCTTTCTCCGCTTCTGATTTCAGACCCATAAAGAGATATTTTTTCATTGAGGGTAAATGCCGATATTTGCATATAATTTTACCCGGAAATATCCATAAGAATCAAACAACCCCCATACGCAAGGTTTCACCGGCCAATGAGTTCGACTCGTTGGCTGAACGGTCAGCGTACTGGCCTTCGGTTCAGAGGGTCCCGGGTTCGATTCCCGGCCGGGTCGGGGATTTTAACCTTAATTGGGCTGGGTGTATGTGGTGTCTTCATCATCATTTCATCCTCATCACGACGCGCAGGTCACCTACGGGTGTCAAATAGAAAGACCTGCACCTGGCGAGCCGAACCCTTCCTGGGATATCCCGGCACTAAAAGCCATACGACATTTCATTACCAGCCAATGAACTCCTGACGTTTGGACCTTGGGTAAACCCATTTTATCGTTGACCTGTTAGTGCACAATTTTTTTATTTTGGTTTCTTGAAATGACCGGTGTATGCACCGTACTGCTATATTGATGCATGCAATAAGACTGTTCAGAATAATACCTTCCTTCGGCAAGCAATGGCAAGCGGTTTCTCGCTTATCTGGCTTTAGCAGTTAGACGCCTGGAGGTGCTGCAACCCACACTATATCCTAATGAACTGCGACATTACAGGCGTTGATCATGTACTGTGTACGCATTTTCTGTGTGCACATCCACATACCAAAGGCAATTCTGCATTTTTATCACTTTGACATTGGTAAATTAGACCCAATTTAATTTCCTGTTAAGATTTATTTTGGTTCAGAGATTTTAATTTTCCATCAGCAATACAATACATAATCAACATAAATATCAGACATTACTTCGACTTGATGAAATAACACTGACTTTGTTACTCGTTGCATAGTACTTAAATTGTGAAACAGCAGATGGATTTGAAGAATCATTGCCAGATGTCAAAACGTTGACAATGGCAGGTTCTCTGGGGAAAGTGACTTAAACGGCTCTTCCACTACGAGGTAAAGGGTATATTGACTTTAGAAAGAGTGATAACATCCACCCACGCCAGCAGAAATAAACTGTCTGCGTGACATTGGTATTGTATGATAATATAGAGCTTCAATAAAGAAGCTTTCAGATCGCCAGGACAAAGTACCTCCAGTGTGCAATGTGACATGGCGTCTTAGTCTGGTACTCTGTTTAGTCAGCTATGCAAATCTCAGACAAGCGTGTTCGCACCTATTCCTTGACTAATGCCGCCATCACACGAGCCAATAACGGAAGAGAAATCGAATACAGAACGTCTATTTCATGTCAGAAACTTCACGAGAAACAAGAGAGGAAAATTCCAACATTTAATTTGATTAATGAGAAAATATCTTAGAGTAAGTATAATTATTAATCAAACGCACAATATCAAGATACAAATTTTGTTTGAGGCTCAGTATGTACCTAAAGAAGGCAGTAACTGAATTCTTAATTCGATTTTCACACGTGAAGTTAATTACTAGAATCATACTGATAAACGCCATCCATGTCCATAGAGGATACGAAGACCATTGGTGTAATGATCGCCAGGGTTTCCACTATCCGTAATTTTGGTACCGCATGTGATAGAGTGGTTAGCTCTATGTCTGGCAGCCTTTGTCCCCAGGAATTAACTTTATGCTGCAAGTTAAGTGAACAGAAGGATCAAGTGTTAAGAATGAAGCCATATTTTTCAGTGTCGACTTAGTTAAATGTAACAAAAACTTTTCAGTCTGTCAAACACACAGCAGTTACGATATAAATTATTACACTTTAAACATACCTGGACAAATACACACTATCATACAACGAATGACATGTTTCGTTCTACAAGAACATCCTCAGATTTGTATGATAGTGTGCATTTGTCCAGGTATGTTTATAGTGTTATAATTTATATCGTAATTGCTGTGTGTTTGACAGACTGAAAAGTTTTTGTTACATGCAAGAGACAAGTGCCAATCCAGAGCTGGAAATATTATTTCTTCTACTTTCGACCTCCTAACAGTGAAATGAATCCGCATCGTTCCGGTTGAATTGAGCACGCCTTTACCGCCTTGGCTAGACAACCTCTCGATGAAGAGGTCAAAACTCCGTTTTCACTTCGAGTAATGGTAATAAGGCTCATATCATAACGCACGCTCACTTTTCAGTGTTAACAAAGATTACGGCACTTCCATTTCTATTAAATAAAACTGGTCTAGGTTTTGCATCTTGCAATATCCGTGGATTGTTAAAAACAACTGTAATACAAAATAGATAAACCAGCATAACTTTATTTGAAAATACAATGCTGATGTCATTATTTATGCTATTATTTGTACTCGCGAAAACTATTGCAAATTATATTACGAGCCCTTCATTACCTTTACTGAAAGTGATTTTTTAATGATACGTATAACGATCGGAAAGACGTTTGAAATGAATCTTTCAGTAGAATAAATATGTAAATGTCACTCGTTCATCCTATCGGCTTCTTTTGTTAACACAACTCATCATGAAGTAACTTACCACCAGCAATCCCTTCATAAATTGCATCGAATACCTAGGTGTGAAGGCTTGCATGAAAGGTTTTCCACTCTCCTGCACTAAAGCGAATGCCAGGACAGTTCCTATTATAGGCCCCTCACCTTCTCCGAGCATCTCCTTCAACCGTAACACATCTCCCGGCCTGAGAGACGGCATCACCGTCTATGAGGCCCGCCTCCCACTTCAGGGGAGAAATGAAAACATCTTAGTAGTAGTTACATGAAAATAAGTATGGTTAAAGGTAGGAATTAATACTATCAATACTCTATCGCCACATCTGTCATCTAGGTTAAACGGTGTGTGTACGTGAACACGTATGTTTAACCGTTAAATGCACAGCATTGTACGTATATGTGCAAAGGAGAACTTATTTGTTTTACGATTTTACAAGTGTACTTATACCTTGCATACGAATCGCTAGGGGTCGCTGGTATATTACAAAATGAAGAATATTTTATTTTATGATTTTTTTCTTGCTAATCATCTGGAGTGAAATGTAAACTGTAAACAGCTAAGGTAAAACAAATAAAGAGTTGTTTTCTTTCTTTCTTTCTTTCTTAATCTGTTTTCCCTCCAGGGTTGGTTTTCCCTCGGACTCAGCGAGGGATCCCACCTCTACCGCCTCAAGGGCAATGTCCAGGAGCGTGAGACATTGTGACATGACTAGTACCTCTACGGCAGTGTCTTGGAGCTTCAGACTCTTGATCGGGGGATACAACTGGGGAGAATGACCAGTACCTCGCCCAGGCGGTCTCACCTGCTATGCTGCACAGGGGCCTTGATGGGGGATGGGGAGATTGGAAGGGATAGACAAGGAAGAGGGAAGGAAGCGGCCGTGGCCTTAAGTTAGGTACCATCCCGGCATTTGCCTGGAGGAGGAGTAGGAAACCACGGAAAACCACTTCCAGGATGGCTGAGGTGGGAATCGAACCCACCTCTACTCAGTTGACCTCCCGAGGCTGAGTGGACCCCGTTCCAGTCCTCGTACCACTTTTCAAATTTCGTGGCAGAGCCGGAAATCGAACCCGGGCCTCAGGGGGTGGCAGCTAATCACACTAACCACTACACCACAGAGGCGGACTAAAAAGTTGTTTACCTCAGAGAATTCGTGAGCAAGCACATCCTTAGATTCAAGTGTGGCAGTAGCTACAGTAATTGTACAGCTGAGCATATACCGGTACGTAAAACATTCAAAACTCTTAACATTTTGACTGATCCAAATAAATAAAAAGTATTTATATTTATTTCGAGAAATATTTTTTTAAATATACAAAATATATGTATTCACATACTAATGCAATGTATATTTCGATTGGACATCTCTTTTCTTCACATAATGCTGTTAGTGTGTTCATATACCTGTATTGTATTATAAGAAGACGCTACATAAAGGAGTTTTTCAACCTCAGTGGCATGTAAATCGTAAATAAATTCAATTCAATTCAATTCAATTCATTTCAATTCAATTCATTTCAATTCAATTCAATTCAATTCAATGCTGATTTCATTCGTGATCATGTCGGCTTAAGTCCCGTAAAGAAATGTCCTATAACTGCGCTCTACACATTGCAAAATCTAAGTACTCGCTCGTCATACCTATCTAGTCCCTATTCCCAATTTACCTCCTACGGCATCCCTTTTCAAATCTTTGCTACTGCTGCTCAGTCCATTCCGACACCCTGTAGATTATACGGAAAGTGAACAGTCAGCAGTGGAAGACGAGGGTGTATTGCAATGCATGCTAGCGCTCAATACTACAATACTCAATAAACTGTGACCCAAGATAAGCCAAGTGGTACGTATCATTTACAAGCTCACTGTGTAGCACATGTGGTGGTGGTGATTATTGTTTTAAGAGTAAGTACAACAAGGCATCCGTTCACTATTAGCAGTAATCAGAGAGAAAATGTGGAAGGGATCGGACACTTCGAGAAATGAAGGTATCGGACAAAGAAAGACAAGGATCAAGAAGGGAGTGAGTTAAAGATTCCCTAGGCCTGGAATGCTCCAATATTTTTGGAGCTGACCAAGTGAGGTCGGGTAAGGTAGAAAGTGAGGAGCATGGCACAAGTAAGTTGAAGCAATGTCAGGACTCAGCTAAGGGACCCATGGTCGCCAATCCACGCTGCAAATTTAAGAGCACCTGGGCCCCTTTTAGTCGCCTATTACGACAGGAAGGGGATACCGTGGATGTCAGCTTGAGCATCTTTTACAACCGAATTATCTGACAGCAAATCTATATAGTGGGGTATATTCATAATTCCAATATGGGCGTATTATGTGCATATGAAGATGAGTGTATTGGGACAGATACAAACACCCAATCCCCGAGTCAGTGGAATTAACAAGATGTAGTTAAATTCATCAATACAGTCGGAAATCAAAGCCAGGTCCCTCTGAACCTAAGAATCGAAGCTGACTATTCATCCAAGGAGCTGAAAAAATCAATCTGCAAAATGTCCTTAATTTGATCGAAAGTTTCGACAGCACTTGAAGATACTTGTATTTCCCTGTGTGGTTAAAATGTGCCAAGTTACGAATAATTAAATTTTATAATAATCATAGTGATAAATAAAAAACATAAATGTGTCATTTTTTCGTTTTACACTCAGCGGTATCTGTAGACAAAATTTCGGATACTAGTTCTACTACTATGTCATAGGACATAATTTTGTGTAAAATAAATATGTCTTATATTCAGTAATCATTAGTAAAATAACTGAAGATTTTACTCATGGCTTTCGAAATTTAAGACAATTTAAAAAAAAAAGACGTTAATGTAAATTTGACCCACACTATATTCTATTAGTTAAGTGACCAATGTCCACTCATTCCGATAAATGATTAAAATACTTATAAGAGAAGCAGAAAATAGCAGTACGTTTGGGCACAACTGTGGTGCACCTTCGTTAAAGGAGAAGGCAGCCAAAGAAGGAAGTAACGAAATGTTCAGCTCGGCTACATAGGTGGTTGCACCTGAAGTATCCCATGTTGGTTGAATGGACAATTGTAATAACAAAACTTGAACAACGAAGTCCATTGCATTGTCTTGTCATTCAGTTATCGTTGATGTTTGTATTACACATTGTCGTCATTGTTTGGCGTACATGATTATTCTCCGAACTGCTAGCAGGAATGTCCATTGTAGTTGCATATTTGTTCATTTTAATTATGTTATTATTAGTTGTCTATGTTGTCTTACATTCCTATTGTATATTGAACTCTTCGTCAATGGAAAGTACTGTCGCGGGTTTTCAGTGTACTTAAAACTAAACTCGTAGAGGTCGCGTGTATTATTATTATCCACTAAATTTATTCAACTACTATTTATAGTTATTTACAAGTTTACTCGCGTTTCAATTTTCCAACTCCCCTGTTTGCTCACTTGGGAGATGGCGGACTCCTGTTCTCCGGCACAGCCTCCACAACACAGTGTCGTTCTAGAACAGCTCATTTCTACGACTAAGGGTGGAATCATGTCGAGTGGGTCGCTCACGCTATGACTTTGGATGTCGATGTGGATGTCGCTACCGCTGTCAATAGATCACAAACATGCCGGACTGATCGCTAGGTATATCTCTTTCGCTGCCGTCCATGGAAGGCGGTGAAACAATTTTCTTACAGCTTCAGTCGCAAACTGTTTTGTCAAGTAGACGATGATGTTGCATTATAATAGTATCATTGATAAGAAGGGTTATGCATGCCTTTGATGCTATGGACATCTCTCCCTTTCCAGCACAGTGCAATATGTCAACCGTTGTTCAGGGAGAGAAAAATGTATTAGAGAACGCTCCGAAAAGCTTTTTCTCAAACAATAACAGGCTATTGTCGGACATCTTTGGTTTAAATGGATCATAAATTACAGTGTACGAGTTCAGGACGATAGAGTGGAATTTTAGGAATCTAGTAAATCCAAAAAGTCTTCAGCAAAAATTGTCGGGGAATATTGTCAGTGCAAGAAATTGGAGGCATCTCCCTAGGGGGACGTAAAGTCCAGCACATCCGCTGAGCCCTTTTCACCGTTTTCCGTGTTACCATCTACTCAATAATACTATGCGAGGGTTGATTCAGAAGTCATGGCAAACATGTTTTTCTCTCGAAAAAGCTCCGACTGAGGTACCGTACCAGGCGGTGGTGGTGGTAGTGATTCTTGTTTTAAGAGGAAGTACAACTAGGCAACCGTCCTCTGTTTAACATAATCAAGGAGAAAAAAAAGGGAAAGGAACCGACACATCGAAAAATGAAGGTATCAGGCAAAGAAAGATAAGGGCCACGAAAGGCGTGAACATGAAAGACTCCCTGGGCCTCGAGTGCTCTAATACCGTCGGGGTCGGAAAAGAACAAGAGTTGATCAAGGGAGGTTGCAATAGTGGCCTTTGGTCACAGGGGTCCCGGGTTCGATTCCCGGCAGGGTCGGGAATTTTAATCGTCATTTCTTAATTTCGCTGGCACGGGGGCTGGGTGTATGTGTCATCATCATCATCATTTCATACTCATCACGACGCGCAGGTCACCTACGGGTGTCAAGTCAAAAGACCTGCACCTGGCGAGCCGAACATGTCCTCGGACACTCCCGGCACTAAAAGCCATACGCCATTTCATAGGATAAATGAAAGTGAGGAGCCTGGCACAAGTAAGTGGGAGCAATGTCAGGACTCAGCTAAGGGCCCCATGGTCACCAACCCACACTCCTAAGTTGACAGCCCCTGGGACATCTTTTAGTCACATCTTACGACAGATAGGGGATAACGTGTGTGTTACTCTACCGCCCCCACACTCAAGGGGATACCGTCCTAGCTTTTAACATCCTCCAAAGTAGTCTCCCAATTTGCCTACGGTTCGTTGTCATCGATGAGGAAGACGGAAAATACCACCGACTGCATGAGATTCATCAGCGTGTGCTACCTTACGGCAAAATGGTCGTTAAGATGTCTTATTTGTTGGCAAAGTGTTTCCCACGAAATGCCTACTGTACTTTGGGAATAAGATCGAAGTCACATGGACTGTGATATACAAACGCTGCTTGACTCTGATTACTTCTAATACACACCGCCGTCATCGGACAACTGACACAGGGGGCGTGATGAAGGTCAGAATGATGCACTCACGCTGCCAGCATTACAACGTTCACCTAACGTACTTTCAAATGCATACATTATAAGTTTGGCTTTGGCACATTTTCGGGAAATAAAATATTGTAGCCATGACTTCTGAATCAACCTTCGTAAATTAATCTAACCTTATTTAATTATTATTGCTTTTACTTTTAATTTTAACTACTTCATCTCTGTCAGAAACAAACGTACAAGCTTTGTGGCCTAATTTTTCTTATATTTATTTATTTATTTATTTATTTGTTTATTCACTGCACTTATGTTCACTTCTCCAACACTTTGATTTAGAATTCCTTCTTTTTGCTAGTTGTTTTACGTCGCATCGACACAGATAGGTCTTACGGCGACGATGGGACAGGAAAGGGCTAGGAGTAGAAAGGAAGCGGCCGTGGCCTTAATTAAGGTACAGCCCGAGCATTTGCCTGGTGTGAAAATGGGAAACCACGGAAAACCATTTTCAAGGCTACCGACAGTGGGGTTCGAACCTACTATCTCCCGAATACTGGATACTAGCCGCACTTAAGCGACTACAGCTATCGAGCTCGGTAGATCTAGAATTCAGCAACCTTTTCATATCCTTCAGGGATTAAGGTAAACTTCCAGCATCTTTGAGCTTTAAATTTTCTCCCATTTGACAGTGATTTATCTTTGAAAAGTTCTCATTGATTTCCTTTACGACCGGTTTTATGTCAAGAGGTAAGGGTAAGCTACTGTACATTCCTCTTTGGAGAGCTGTTTGTTTCATGTCTCCGGATTACATTCCTCGAAGTTTAATTCGTGCACTAATTGCGGAATAAATTTCCTTCTCTGTACTTGATACCAATCGCTTTTTAAATCTCAAAGAGGTTCGTTCAGTCCACTCCACGTTCAGATTTACAAATGACATGCACGTGGGCCTGTCTTCATAATTTGGTATTCTGAGGAACATTTTGTCTAACTTATTCAGATTTATTCAGAAAACTGAATAGCCCTCATCTCATCCACTTTTCCTTCATTTCTTCTGCATTCAATTAAATTTTAAATCTTACATGCACAAAATATTGTACTTACGATGAGTCAGTAGCCAGTCAAATTGAAAATACATCAACAATACAAGATCAACGTTACTTTCTATCTTACCGACCCAGACATGTCTTATGGCGACGATGAGATAGGAAAGTGAACTAGGGCCGTAATTAATTTACACCCCAACATCCTTCTGCTATGAAAATGGAAAACCACGGAAAACTATATTCAGGACTACCGACAGAGGGGTTCGAACCCACTATTCCCCCGAACGAAAGCTGACTTCTACGTGACTCAAACCGCGTAACCACTCACTAGGTACGCGAGATCACTTGATCATATTTGCATTCTTTAATTTCTTTCATATCTTCACTTCTAGACACAAAAGCTGAACAGATTCTTATTCGGAAGTATCATTGTTCCTCCCGAACAATGATATATTGTAAAATAAAATTCTTAGTTTACTTTTTAATATACATTGTACGGCTCTATGGCTAAATGGTTAGCATGCTGGCCTTTGGTCACAGGGGTCCCGTGTTCGATTCCGGGCAGGGTCGGGAATTTTAAACATCATTGGTTAATTTGTCTGGCATGGATGCTGGGTGTATGTGTCGTGTTCATCATTTCATGCTCATCACGACGCGCAGGTCGCCTACGGTAGTCAAATCGACAGACCTGCACCTGGCGAGCCGAACATGTCCTCGGACACTCCTGGCACTAAAAGTCATACGCCATTTACATAATATACATTTCTCCAATACACACTTTGACTCTTCGTCAATAAATTTGCGTATTTCTATACTTTCTATTCGGGAGGGGGAATGCGAATGTAGTGTTTCGGTCAATTTGTAGCGAATATTATCACTTAACATCATGTTAAAAGTAAAGTGCAAATAATAATAATATCCTAAGGAAGATTATGGGATCTAGGTATGTTGGTGAATAACATTAAGGCTTAGCAAAGAGTTCTTCAAAGAGACTGAAGGAATGAATGGGTCTATGCTGAAGAGACGAATAGGTCTACAACATTATGGTCATTTCCTATGTATAAATCAAGAAAGCTCCTTACACATTTCGAAGAGAAAACGATTGTTTCCAGGTAGTTTATGGAGATACATACCGATATACAGAGAATGGGCATTAGTCAGGAAGATATTAAAAAGAGCTTACGTGCTCTCGATTTCTTACAGCCCACTCAAGGCAACATTACATCAAAATCTTACACTCTCTGGCCTCACAAGGCTCAATTTACAAAAGGAAATAGTTTTACACAGGAGTACCTAATACCCAACCTACTGGGCTTTTGCGGAAAAAGAACAGGTTAAATGACTGGCCCGAACGTAAACCGAATGGAGGCGTACACTTGCGCTCCTAGATAATGAAATATTAAAACACTAATAGGGCTCAGGGCCCAATGAAACAGGAGCTAGTCCCAAGCTACTGAGGTGACTCGCATGGAAATCAATTTAATATATTACAGTAAGAAAACAGTTACGAAATCGTAGTCACCTCAAACCAAGATGAAGGGGAGCTCGAGAGGGTAACTCACTCTCTATCCCCGATTTACAGTTAAAGACTTTATGAAGTTTTACATTAGCTGAAAGAAAATTTACATTTTAGAAAAGTTTTGTTACATAGTTAAAAATTCGGACCTTTCCCTCGGATAAGTATGCGGAGGTAGCTACAGAAAAGAGAATTTAGGTGGCCATTTCCTGGCTGATGTACTGCCTGCCGAAGAATGAGGCGTCCCGCCTCCTGCTTTAACACACACTCAGAATGACGACGATCAAGAGACAAGGAAACTTGAAAAGCCGCAACTTATATACCATCAGGGAAGGTTCGAGAGGATTCTGGGCTAATCCGGACACACCCTCCCATTTTTTTTTTTTGGCCGAACCCAAAAGTTACACTCAAAACCGAACAAGAAGTCTGTGATAGGCTTAAAATTAATTACAGAAAATTTTCATTGGCCAGATTCAAAACTGGCGGAATGAGACAGAAGTGTTGCAAACCTAGAATTATATAAGAAAACACAAACGAAAGTAGAGAAAACCTATAAACACAAAATTTATTTCAATAACAACTTCTTGTACCTTGCACCAGAGTGCATTACTATAGTTTTTAGATAGTGACATCTGTGGAGTCCGCCTCTGTGGTGTAGTGGTTAGCGTGATTAGCTGCCACCCCCGGAGGCCCGGGTTCGATTCCCGGCTCTGCCACGAAATTTGAAAAGTGGTACGAGGGCTGGAACGGGGTCCACTCAGCCTCGGGAGGTCAACTGAGTAGAGGTGGGTTCGATTCCCACCTCAGCCATCCTGGAAGTGGTTTTCCGTGGTTTCCCACTTCTCCTCCAGGCGAATGCCGGGATGGTACCTAACTGAAGGCCACGGCCACTTCCTTCCCTCTTCCTTGCCTATCCCTTCCAATCTTCCCATCCCTCCACAAGGCCCCTGTTCAGCATAGCAGGTGAGGCCGCCTGGGCGAGGTACTGGTCATACTCCCCAGTTGTATCCCCCGACCAAGAGTCTGAAGCTCCAGGACACTGCCCTTGAGGCGGTAGAGGTGGGATCCCTCGCTAAGTCCGAGGGAAAAACCGAACCTGGAGGGTAAACAGATGATGATGATGATGATGATGACATCTGTGGAAAAACGTCCAAACTTCTTGATGTACAGCAAAAATCAAAACCCAAAGAAATCCAATCAGTTTAGGAAACTTCAGAATAACACAATTACTTATTGTTTCAGTAGTGACATCTTCTGATTAATGTCTCAACTTTATGTAGTAGCAATTTCACATTTTGGTCGATAGAGCAGTTCATTAAGGCGCTTAGTTTGAAAGCGAGGCGTTGAGGTGTACCTCCCGGTACAGTAAAACAATAATAATAATAATAATAATAATAATAATAATAATACCACCTATGGTAAGAGGCCATAGTCTCTAAACTTGTGAGTGTGGATCGGCGACCATTGTTTCCCTAGCTGAGTCCGGCTTTGCTTCAACATATCAGTGTCAGGCTCCTCATTTTCAGCACTCCTATCTGACCTCGCTAGGTCGACACTTGTCCTCTTCCTACTCATACGGTATTGCTTTCATTTTCACTCCCTACGTAGCCGTTCCCTTTTTGTCTGACACCTTCATTCTTCGAAGTGTCGGGCCTGTTCCATTTACCCTCCAATTAGTGTTAATAGATGATGTTTACTAGTTGTACTTCCTCTTAAATAATCACTACCACCGCCTAATAATAATAATAATAATAATGTGGTGTACTGGTTAGTGCGATTCGCTGCCACCCGGGAGGCCCGGGTTCGATTCCCGGCTCTGCCACGAAATTTGAAATGTGGTTCGAGGGCTGGTACGGGGTCCCCCAGCCTCTGGAGGTCAACTGGGTAGAGGTGGGTTCAATTCCCACCTCAGCCATCCTGGATGTGGTTTTCCGTGGTTTCCCACTTCTCCTCCAGGCACATGCCGGGATGGAACCTAACTTAAGGCCACGGCCGTTCCCTTCCTTCTTCCTTGTCTATCTCTTCCATTCTCCCCATCCGCCCACAAGGCTCCTGTTCAGCACAGTATGTGAGGCCACCTGGACGAGGCACTGGTCCTCCTCCCCAGTTATATCCGTGATCCGATGTCTCACGCTCCAGGACACTGTCCTTGAGGCGGTAAAGGTGGGATCCCTCGCTGAGTCCGAGGGAAAAACCAACCCTGGAGGTTAAACAGATTAAGAAAGAAAGAATAAAATAATAATAATAATAATAATAATAATAATAATAATAATAATAATAATAATAATAATAATAAGCGCAAAGAGGAGGGCATTTGTTTGCGTGACAGAAGGGCTGTTGTGTAAACTTCGTACGACTTTGACTACCGAATGTGATTTTACCGCCTTACGGATGTCCGACTAATTTTGCCAGGTTTCAATCCGCCATCTTGGTTCGGAGGACGACGCCGTAAGTCCGATTAAAGGACAGAGCTAAAGTGTACATTAACTAGCCAAGTAATTTGTATGATGATATCCTCCTACCTTTCGGTCCTGCTTGTACTCGAGGACTCAGATATTTTCGTTCGATCAAAAACAAGCAAGCAAGCAAGCAATCTTGTAGTTTTGTGTGGCTATTGATATTGTGATTATCGGATATCCATTTTTACTTGGAATCCGAAACACAGGGATGTATTTGAACCGCGAACCATCTTGATGGGAAACCCGTGACAATGCAACTCAGATATCGCCTGGTACTTATTATGCCAAGAAGTGTAAAATACAGTATCTTTGCTATTCCATGGCAATGATAATATGATTCAGTGTTACATCATCACCTGTAGTGAACAGCCGAAATGGTGTGGTTAATTTTCAGAATTTAGCTAATTAAATATATGGTTATAAAAATTGCAAGGCTGTTGTTAAGTGAAGGGTTCCTGAAATAACTTCAACTCCATGAATGATCTGTCTGTAAGGCTATCCATCAATAGACAATACACAGATTACTCCCGAAGTACATTACTTCAAATCATTTAACACCAAGTGTCGGTCTCCCTAACTATAGGCTCTCAGTTCTCCTTCTGTTTCCTGCATCCTCTGCACTATAAGAGAACGTTTTGTATCTCCCAGAAAAATCAATTCTATTACAATATGAGCAGCAATTTTGTAACCGAACGCGGGATGAAAATACCAAGGAAGGTACCATTTTATGATGGGGTATTATGCTGGTGCGGTGAGAGATGGAAGCTGGGCGTGTTATTGAGACACACAGAAACGGCTATTACATTGTACAACACTGTTATTACTGAGAGGACGAGTAAAAGAAGAAGAAAAGACAAGACGTACAATATCGGGCACGATCTGAGAACGAACTGTATACGAGTACCTATTAATAGGTCTACTTGTGCGCTGAGCGATCGATTGGAAGCGTTCCAAATCTCACAAGTGCACCATGAAAGTCATACAGGATACTTCACACCACTGATTTCATCACTCCTCAGGATAATGATAAGAAATAGAGAGCTAATCAACGAGTATTTCAGTTTAAAACAAGTAAGCTGTAATGAAGTACCCAAGAATTGGCTGCGCTACTACAGATCTTGGTAGTTAGTTCTTTTACCTGTTCTTCACTACCTGTGTCAACTAACTCTTTGGATTAATGATAGAGTTTCTCCCCCCCCCCCCCACATCTGAAAGTTGTGGGTTCAAACCCGGCAGAGGGAGTCAGATTTTTGAAGAACGGAGAAAAGTCCATTCGATTCTTCATGCCGTACGATATCGGCATCTAAAAGTTCTCTCGTAGCACAGTTCGTTTTAACCCAATACAATTAATTAAAACTCAGCCATAGCTCTCCCACTGAGATCTTCCATCTAGATGAGTAAATCGGAACGTCAAAATTGAGGTGCACGCAATCTAGATGGCTTTCTTGTTTTCTTTCTTAATCTGTTTACCCTCCAGGGTCGTTTCTTCCTTCAGACTCAGCGAAATATCCCACCTCTACCACTTCAAGGGCAGTGTCCTAGAGGGTGAGACTTTGGGTCGAAGAATACAACTGGGGAGGAGGGCAAGTATTTCTCCCGGGTGGTCGCAGCTGTTATGCTGAACAGGGCCTGTGTGGAGGGATGGGAAGATTGGAAGGGACAGACAAGGAAGACGGAAGGAAGCGGCCGTGGCTTTAAGTTAGGTAACATCCCGGCATTCGCCTGGAGGAGAAGTAGGAAACAACGGAAAACCACTTCGAGGATGGCTGAGGTGAGAATCGAACCTGTCGAGAGGGCCCCGTTACAGCCCCCGTATCACTTTTCAAATTTCGTGGCAGAGCCGGGAATCGAACCCGGGCCTCCAGGGACGGCAGGTAATCACGCTAACAACTACAACACAGAGGCGGACAACATATATAGCATCAAATTAAAATGGCTGCACACTGCAAATGTGACCATATTATTATTATTACCTCTAGTTTCGATTTTCCAAATTCGTAACCTCCTCATTACTAGATGGTCCACTCAGTGTGTTTTATATTCCTCTATACTAACATATAAAGAGGTAAACTTTGTTTGTGTGTAATGGCTAATCTCAGGAACTACTGGACCGATTCTAAAATTTATTTTACTAATGTAAATATTCATTATCCCTGAGAGACATGGGCTGTATTTTATTCTCAGAACAATCTGTGGGGGGAGGGGACACTGGGGGAGATATAAAAATAATAGTCTAATTCGGCGAAATATCGACTTTTTTCGTACAAAGACGAGAAAAAGCTCAGTTTAAGCCCCTCGAAGCAAAGAACAAAACCATACTTTAAGGCGCTAAAACCAACCGTTATGGAGATATTGGCACCGCACTACCCGTGCTCTAGGAATCGGATAAAGAAACGAACTGCCGTAACCATGGCAACGTCAGCTCCACGATTCTAAAGCAGCGAGATTTTCTACAATATATCACAGAAACCTACAGTAACGTGTTACAGACATGAAAATTGTTATTTGGAATCTCCTTTATAAAAAAATAACTTAAATTTTTGTTTTCGGAAAATCCTCTCTAGGGTTTAGGGGGAGGGGGTGAAAAGAATTGAGGAAGGAGTTGAATTCTTTATATGCGGATACATATATCTTAGAAATTGAAAATGTTACAGACGTTAAAACTGGTACTTGGAATCTCATTTTAATATAAATGAACACACTTTCTTGAAAAATCCGCTTAAGGGGGTAGAAAGAATAAAAGAGCGGGTGAATTTCTTCTTCTTCTACCGCTTTCCCCACACCTGTGGGGTTGCGGGTGCGAACTGTGTCACACATGTGGATTTGACCGTGACTTGGGCTGGATGCCCTTCCTGACGCCAGCTGTATATGTAGGAATGTAATTACTATTGCGTATTCCTGTTGTGGTTGATAATGTGGTGTGGTGAGTGAATATGAAGAGGAGAGTGTTTGGACGAACACAAACAACCTGTCCGCGAGCCACACACGCGATTAAAATCCACGACCCAGCCCGGAATCCAACCCAAAACCCTGTGAACCAAAGGCCTCAATGCTGACCACTCTGCCAAGCAGTGGGGAAGTTTTTATATTGAGTATATCTACAGCATATCTCATAAACTGAACACGTTACAGACGTAAAAAGTGGTATTTGTAATTTGCTTTAAAATTAAAAAAAACACGTAATTTTTGTTTTTGGAAAATCAAGTTAAGCTGGAGATCGAAATTAAGTGAAGAAGGAGTTGAATTATCTTTATAAGGTTACTTATATCTCAAAAACTAAGATGTTACAGACGTGAAAATTGTTATTTTTAATCTCCTTTAGAAATAATGGAACTTTTTTTCGACTTAAAAGAGGCTTATTCTCACATGTAGAGATCCATGCCCCATGTTCCGGATTTAGCTCTGCCGGTAGCATGGTTATCTTAGCCCCAAAAGGCAATGCCACAAACGTGGTTTACAAAGAGTTTCTGGGGTAAATGAAATGCAGTTTTTCGGCGACTTTTTATTATTTAGAGAATTTCAGATAATTTTTTAGTGCAGTACTGAGGAACAATTATTTTTATCAAATTACAAAATCCTCGCGAGCGAAGCCGTGGGTAACAGCTAGTCATCCATATACTTGCTTTTTCGGCCACGCAGTCTAGGGGTAGCGAGCCTGTCTCTTACCCGGAGGCCCCGGGTTCGATTCCCACCAGATCAGAGCTTATTACCTGGATCTGAGGACTGGCTCGAGGTCCATTCTGTCCCATCATTATCATCATGTTAACCCTTGTCACTTAAGCCAACTCAGCGCAAGTCTTACAGTTCATCCTCAGAAGTAAGTCATTGAAATAAGGTATTCTGGGTAATCCTGTTCCTCCTTTTCCGACAATTCTTCCTTCTCAGTCTACGTAAGAACATTTCAGGAGCCACCTAACGGTGAGATAGTGTCGCCGGTGTAGGAAGCCTAAAATGGGCGAGAAGATTCGTCGCGCTGACCACGTGCCATCTCCAAATATGCAGACCTTCCGGCTGAGCAGTGGTCGCGTAGACCATAGTCTAACAGGGCCGCAACGCCATGCGGTTATGCGCTCCATTACTTGTAGTTTCTGTTTTACTCTCGTCTCTCTAACCTTCTTTATATCTCCTCTCCTCTCCTCGTCAACTTCCCTTTCCTCCTTTCACTGTTTTCTTTTCATATCCTGATCGATTATACACGCCTTCCCCGTCTCTGATTAGCCTGATAACTTTGTTAGTGTCTACTCTAACTTGTGAACATAAAACATAAGATATCAGACAAGGAGAAAATATGGCTATGCCAATTTCTTCTCGAAAATGCAATTGCGCATGGTGAGTCAAATGGTGAAGAGTGAGAGAATCATTTCATATATGGAGCCAAATATTTCAGATCTTTCGGCATGGTTAGAGGAGCCGTAGTCGTGGTCGGATGAACTTGGCTTTCTCTTTTGAAGACGCAGAGCAAAATCTTCGCGAAACGTAAAGATCTGTACAGTTTGCGCCATTTACACGAAAAAAAGAAAAAGAAAACAGAATATATCTTGTCTACATAAAACTATATTTGGCCACATACATCTTCTTTAGAGCTTTGGACCTGCTTGCTTTGACGTATGCTACTATACCAGACAGACTGCTGATACTGGACAGTCACGTGATCAGCCTCACGATTTCCTCACTCGTATTATTAAAATGTCTTGGAGTTAGATTCTTTACATCAAAGGTTTTTAATCCTCAGACTCATGATGTCTTGTAAGGAGCTGTCTGGTATGAGAGACATTTTTCACATAAGTAGCAGGGACACTACCAAAGCAGCATGATTCTGATTCAACACTGTGGATTTGAGGTTCCCTTATGGGAATCAACATCTTTACCATCTGATGGCCAGGCAGGCATCAATTTTTAAAAATGATACAAGGTCTCTCGGAGTGCATTGGCACTGCTGATGGCTCCAAGTAGCCTACGCAGTGCCCTCCACGGTATGCATTAGCCATGCGTCTTGGTACGTGTGCTCTTTACCAACTGATGAGCCCAACTTCGCACACTGGGGCGAAACGTTGGCAACCATAAATGAGTTAGCTGGAAAATTTATAATGTCCAATAACGGAACAACTATATTGTTACTATTCAGAACAAATATTTCGGGTTCCTATGGGAAAGAACTCCTGCGGGACAAGATTCCGGCACCTCGGCGTCTCCGAAAACCGAACAATTAGTTAGTGGGACGTAAAACCAATAACATTATTAACAACTTGCCAGTCATAACGATTGGTGGAACCGAATATATAATATTATGACTTACTATCTGGAAAAAGTAACCACGGGGTTGGGCGGTGTAAGACACCCCTAGCACCCCTAGGTGAAAATAAAATACAACCTCAATGTTATATTGTATTGAGTGATTTGTATAGTGTAAGAAATCCGGACTCCGGCACTAAATTTAGTGTGTTGAAATTATTTACAATAACCTGTAACATGTCAGATCTCAGATAAAAGGTTATTTTGCTGACAAGTCATTTGCGGGATCACCTATTAAATAATTTTCTTGAAGATCTTTAATGGGTGTCTAAATTTAGTGAAATGTGATCAGTATCATGATATTAAAGGAAATGATGAGGCTACTGTGAAATATATTGACGTAATGCGGGAAAATTGAAAGCAAATTTGAACTCAGCATACCTGAGGTAAGATCACCTATTAAACCTTTTACCGAAGGAAAAAATATTATTTTGCAGGCTAGTGTAACATGCATAGCTACATGCATACACCATCATTATAAAGTGTTGTGCCTTTCAGCGTTCAGTCTGCAAGCCTCTCTGTATTTACTAAAAGTCACCCCAATCCTCTATCTAAACATAGAGTACTGTGGAAAATTATGGGACTTTTAGAGAACGGCACAGCCAAATGTCTTACACTTCTGGACATTGTCCTTGAGGAGGTAGAGTTGGGATCCCTCACAGATTCCGTTGAAAAACTAACCCTTATTTATTTAAACGGATTAAATAAAGAAAATATCGGTTGTGGCGCAGTTAGAAGGAAATTCTCCGTCATCTCAGTCTGTCGTTATGTACCCGCATCACTAGAAAATGGCTTAACTTAATTTAATGAGAATCGGGGAATAAGACACTGCACTTTATGGTATAAATAATTAAGGTAAACTTCGCCCACTTCTACGAACAATTTTATAGTTGTAGTCGAAAAACTGTGTTCATCGTATCCTTTTTCACGTATACTAACATTTTAATTATTGCATGATTCATACAACGCTTTAATACATAGGTAGTTAAAACATTCCACGAAACTCATTCGTAAGATTAAAATGTTACCGCTGTAGGGAGTATTAATTTCCCATGAAGTTCTGGCTCACAGTAGGAGCCGAAGATGAGAATGTTCTAAGCCATTGTATGCTCCACTTGCCATAAATGGAAGAAAAAATAGTTGTATACAGATCCCGTTCAGTCGAAAGAGCACTGTCACGCTGTAGGTTATCTTAAAAATCCATCTTCATACACGAACCATTATTATTTAGTGCCACCATTAGAAGTTCAGTAGCAGTGCATAAGAAACTTATATGTTTAAGCATTTTTTAAAGATAAATAATTTGATTTTAGTAACGGGTATAACCCGCATCTTTGACTCATTAACTTCACATCGACTCCTGTATGATGTTTTAATAACAAACTGACATGAATATACACCATCTTTCTTAATGAGGCAAAGAAGAATTTTCATTATTTAACCAAGCTGTAAGGAAAGTAATTAGAAGAAAATGCTGTAACATGAAGCTACACGACGCTACGATTTTTGATTTCAAGTACCAGAGTTTGTGAAAGGTGTGGGTATAATGTAAAATAAAATGCGAACAGGAATCGCATAGTTTTTAAGTTATGTTGCTGGGTTGAAGGCGGTGGTCAATGCCGCTGGTATATTAGTGACAAAACTATTGGTCTGGATTGGTTAGGTCCGGCTAGTGACAAGATCGTTGGGCTAGTGACAAGCAAAGGGGCTCTGAGGGCCTGTCATAAAATAACACAGGTCTACAAAAAAATTCCGATCTTTTTTTTTTTGGATTCAATAACTGATTTTTGTACATAGAAGTGTACGGGTTACAGAAATTATTTCCATTTTCCTATATGTATGTTTAGTCCTCAGCTCGAAGGCTGGTTGGATCCTCAACAGCTCCACCATCAGCACTCATAGATGGCCTAGACATCACTGAAGAGGCGTACTAGGGAATGAGGAGTGAGGTAGTTTCCCGTTGCTTTCCTCGCTGAGCCAGAAGTTGCTATTACATATCAGCCTGCCAATACCACTGAAATGCATATATCATCCGATCCTACGAGCAACATTTTCACACCATTCATAGCAGAGACTGGCTGCATAAGGAATGACATTACTAGCATACCTCAGTCACTTTCATATTGTTTATCGAAGGTGGATTTTCAAAACCAGTACTTCATATTCCTTAGCCATGATGTTATTTTTATACCGGGACGTCACTTTCCTACTAACTTACCTCCCATGACAATGTGCAAAAGATTGCATTTTTGTATTTCCCTGGGTGTCACATGACTTGGGCAAAGTGTTCAAGCCTGCACCTCTTGATGGTTTTCACTTCTTTGGTTTCCCTACACACCCCAGCGTCTCCACATTCCACACTTCATCAAATCAGCTTATGCCCAGTATACACCTCCAAACTTCCCTTTCGAATTCCTAAAGCTGGATGAAGAAGCTATAATGTCTGAGAAGCTTGATTTTCAATTTTGTAGTTAGGTTATGATCCTTCGGGGCTGTTGCGCCATGAGTTTCGGGGTTTTGTTTATTGCTAAGACCATTAGTCATCTTAAGGAATACCGCGTAGAGTTTAGGCTTTCTCTACTCTTGACTTTATCTTAATAGTAATGTCCGTATGATCAAATATCTGGGATGTGTAACAGATGACATTTGGAATTACTCTATTGGATTCAGATGCCGAATCGAACACTCTACGAACTCAGTTCTGTGTAGGTACGAATTCCGGTTGTCTCTACCATTACGAATAGTTATACTGTATGTTACGTGCTTTATGTCCTTGTCTATAGTGTGGAAAGTCTGGTCACTCACGCAAATATCGATGACAAAATAGGCCATTTTGGACATGTGGGTTTTCCACTGAGTGCATCGAATCAGGTGGACCGAGAGAACTCGTAATAAACTGGTGCCCTAGAGGTTGGCAAAGAGTGAAACTGGGATTGATAATAGTTTTGAGGATACACTAAAGGCAATGGGTCGGGGTAGAGTACTATATCTGAAATATTTATTTGATTTCTATGTAAATGATGGAGCTATACCAAACTAATGGAAAATTGCTATATTATCTCCAGTGTAAAAAAGCGGATAATTATAGGCCAGTCAGCTTGACATGTATTGCGTATAAGCTCTGGGAATGCATTCTTTCTGATTATATTTGATGTGTTTCGGAAGTAATTTATTAACTGGTTTGAGAGAAAGCAGTTCGGGTTTAGGAAGGCTTATTCCTGTGAAGTTCAGGTTATAGGATTCCAGCAAAATTTGACAGATAATTTAGATTTAGGAGGTCAAATGGACTGTATTGCTATTGACACAGCCAAAACATTTGCTAGGGTGGGTCATGGGAGATTGCTGACAACAACAGACAATGGTAAGTTATAATGGTAAACGGGGTGAAAAGTCAGGTTGTAAGCTTCACCATGAGGAAAAGTCGTGTCAAGTTTTAATTACTGTATTGATGGAGTAAAAGTACCTTACTGGGAGCACTCTAAGTACTAAGGTGGTTAAAATAAGGAAATGACTGTAATCACATTAACGAGTTTGTAAATAAATCCTGAATGTCTCTTCATGTGGTTACGAAGGTATTTAGGGAATGTAGTAAGGATGTACAGTACATGAGAGTGCGTATAAGTATCTGGTAACACCCCAATTAGAGTATCGTTTGTGTGCATAGGACGCACACCAAGATTACTTGATACCAGAACTGGAAAAGATCCAATGGAAAGCAGCACAACTTGTTCTGGGTAATTTCCCACAATGAATAGTGTTACGAAAAATTTGGTCATGGAAGACTTGGGAGTAAGGAGACGAGCTGCTTGACAAAGCGCTGTATTCTGGGCTGCCAGTGGAGAGAAGGCGTGGAAAGATATTAGTATAGTAAAAAGTTTGAGTGGAGATCTTAGACATGTTATGAAGTGCCGTGCGCGTAGAGGCGCGCGGCTGTGAGCTTGCATCCGGGAGATAGTAGTTTCGAATCCCACTATCGGCAGCCCTGAAAATGGTTTTCCGTGGTTTCCCATTTTCACACCAGGCAAATGCTGGGGCTGTACCTTAATTAAGGCCACGGCTGCTTCCTTCCAACTCCTAGGCCTTTCCTATCCCATCGTCGCCATAAGACCTATCTGTGTCGGCGCGACGTAAAGCCCCTAGCAAAAAAAAAAAATGATATGAAGTTGCAGTTCAAAGTGGGGTAAATATTCGTTTAAAGGAAGTGGAATTAAGGAATTTAATAATCTACAATTAACAATTTACAAATTTACAATTTACAAATGAAGAGCCTCCGTGGTTCAGGTGGAAGCGCACCGACCTCTCACCGCTGGATTCCGTGGTTCAAATCCCGGTCACTCCATGTGAGATTTGTGCTGGACAAAGCGGAGGCGGGACAGGTTTTTCTCCGGGTACTCCGGTTTCCCCTGTCATTTTTCACTCCAGCAACACTCTCTACTATAATTTCATTTCATCTGTCAGTCATTAATCATTGTCCCAAAGGAGTGCGACAGGCTTCGGCAGCCGGCACAATTTCTATCCTCGCCGCTTGATGGGGGACATCATTCATTCCATTCCTGACTCGGTCGGATGACTGGAATCAGGCTGTGGATTTTCGATGTTCAAAGAAACATTGTAATAATTTACGTAAAGGCTAGGTAAACAGTTAATAGGGATTCAGCTTCCTGGGTGACAGCTCTAAATACTGATCAATGGTAAATGAAATGAAGAATTGAATTCGTGCAAAAATTCTATTCCTGGTGTTCGATGGATCACGATTACTCGGCCGCCAGACACAAAACGTATTACTTTCGCAACATGACTGTGATTTAAAACGTCCTGGGGGCTCCATTCGACACATTTGGGTTAGAGGCTTCGTATAAAGCTCCAATGAGTTAGACTTACAGTAGTTGCACCAGTTGCCCCTGAATGGAAATAGTCTGTTATACGGTTTGTTCCTAGACTTATATTAGCTGCACTGTGTCCCTTTGATCACGGTATTGCTCGGCATTTATCTTACACCTTGTAGATGATGATGATGATGATGATGACGATTTATTTATTTATTTATTTATTTATTTATTTATTTATTTATTTATTTATTTATTTATTTATTTATTTATTTATTTATTTATTTATTTATTTATTTATTTATTTATTTTACTTCGTATGGCAAAACAAGGATACATTTATATGATGACGATGATGATGATGATGATGAAGAAGATGATGTTGATACACTGTAGCAGCAGGAATTGTAATCATGTTGGTGCTATTACTTTTCCACCTGCAGATTTAAATGCATTTTATTAATTTCCCTATGAAAGCAGCCGGCTCTCCTCATTATACACACTAACAATTAGCGATCAAACATTCCAAGCCATCATAGAGTAAGCACACGTCAAATTACTTTTTCCTGCTAAAATTAAGTCATGGCGTCGATAATGGCGTCTCACCTTCTTGCCTGCAAGAATGATTTAACTGGAAGGTTGAAATAAAAAGTTACTCTGTTACGTAATACATTCTCATTCAATGTTCTTGCTTTGGACTGCACTTTAGAAGAAATGTATAAATTAGTGCTACTCTTAGAAATACGAGGCTATGAAATCATAAAAGGCCATTTAAGAATCTAGCCGCTCCTCGTCTTCTTCACCGAAGAAGCCCTCTAATTGTTGTTGGACTAAATTTCTTTTCTAGTCAGACAAGTTGGTTTTATGAGGAAGAGCGAGCTAAAACAAGAGGACAAACATCGCTGGAATGTTACAGAAAACGAAATCATTTATTTCTGACGAACAGGTCTTCTTGCAAGAACCGAAGACAATGAATACCTTAAGAAAAAGTCTATTATTTCCTTGACAGAGAAAATACCGCCAATTACATAATTGATATTGTTAGAATACGGTGGGATTAAAGCGAGTTAAACGGCTGACAATACCGTTGAAATTGAAAACTAGTTCTAAAACCCACTAAGACAGAACAATGAGTAGCGGGCACGTGACAGAGTTCCATCAGTACAGAGCATTCAGTGGTAATGTAAAAAAAGTTCCTTTTTTATTCGCTTGTGTCGCTCTCCTGAATTTAATTATAACATCTACTCAAAAACAAAGGAAAACATCACAGAGGCTAGAGAATGCAAAATAAATTCTTCTTCTCTTCTTCATATTATTATTATTATTATTATTATTATTATTATTATTATTATTATTATTATTATTATTATTTAAGGGCTGCCTAGCCGATGCGTTAACTATGTCCTCGTTTCACCTCGAAGGATACGGGTTCGAGAAATAGGGCCCGATAGTTGCATATAGTCACTAGTGGCTGTTGGTCTAATCCCGACTAATACAGGTGGGATTTTTGAAATAAAATGTCACGTACGTAAAACTGGAAGTCCCGTATCTATGATCATATCAACAGTCTCGAACAACTGCAAGCTGGCTTGTTTGTTCGTTCGCCTGTAATGGAAATATAGGAAAAAAGACTTCTAATTAAGCAATCACATAGACCTGGTGTTTCCTCGACCTACAACACTCAGCCTACCACGTTTATTCATGAGGGAAAATTCTGTCCAATATTAAAACTAACAGCTGCATCCCAGACAGTACCAAAATAACGAATAGTAAAAGTGTGAGTAAGATTTTATTAAATTGCACAGCTGTTAGCGTTACCTCAGAAACAGGCGGGGGCGGTCGCTATACGTCGCTTCTCGTGTGAAGACTGGGTCAGGGAATTTTCATTGTAATGGAAGGCCCTCTTGCCTACTGCCAGTCACAATCGAGTAGGTGATTTTTCATTATGATGGTAGGCCCCCTTGCTTAATGCTAGTCACAATCGTTACACAGAGAAAACTCAGAAAATGGTGTTGAAAGTGCAATCTGAGAATGATTTATTCCAAAGGGAAGGAAACAAAGAAGTATTACTCAAAGAGGAAGCAAGCAAAGCAAAGTGTTCTTCTTACAGGCCATGAAGACCCTTGGAGGGGTGGAAGTTAAAGGCTTCCACCATTTGTAACCTCGGCACGTGATGGGGTGGAGTGGTTAGCTCTACGTCCGGCCGCCGTTGCTCCCAGGAATTAACCTGGTACTCATTTTTGGTGTAGGCTGAGTGAACCTCAGGGCCATGTGCTCCTTCGGAAGATGAAATCTCGTTTCTTAAATTTTACGACTTCTTGACGGGGATTCGAACCCTATCAAGCAAAGATGATCATGTTTCCAGTCCTTTTACACGTGTACTCGGAAGCTATGTTACGAATCGGCCCTGATGGAACTGATAATGGAATCAAAATAATCGAGAAGCGAATAAAAACTATTCGTTATGCAGATGATTCCGGAGTACTACGTTTAGAATACGTCCAGTTTATTTTTCAACCCTATCAGTGAAGTAAACGAGGAGTTTAGTTTTAAACTAAACATTTATCAACCACACCCCCCGGGTCTGGCAAATGTAAAGGGTGTCATATTTTAAGTATCTAAAAGAGCAAAGGAAAGTTATCTCCGTCCTGGTCATGAAGGCCCCTGGAGGGGTGGAATGTAGAGGCTTTCACTATCCGTAACCTTGGCACTTGGTGGGGTAGAGTGGTTGGCTCTACACCCGGGGACCATTGTCCCCAGGAATTAACCTGGCACTCAGTTTTGGTGTTGGCTGAGTGAACCTCAGGGTCATGTGCACCTCCGGAAGTGGAAACCTCGTTTCTTACCTTTTTACTTCCTGACGGGGAATCGAACTCACTTCCTTCCGAGTAAGCTGAGCATTACTTCACATTTAAGTACCTAGGATGATGTGTAATGCAAGAACGGGATCTAGATGTAGAAATCAATAGCAATCGGCACTGTAGGAGACGTTCTTCTGAAATAAAAACATATTGTGTACATCGATGACCTTTGATTCCAATATCTTTGGCGTATTGTAAAATATAATGTGGATATAGTGCTGTATTGCACGCCTATGGGATGTAGTGGTTAGTGTGATTAACTGCCGCTCCCGGAGACCCGAGTTCGATTCCGGGCTCTGCTACGAAATTGGAAAAGTGATACGAGGGCTGGAACGGGGTCCACTCAGCCTCGGGAGGTCAACTGAGAGGTTCGATTCCCACCTAACCATCCTCGAAGTGGTTTTCTGTGGTTTCCCATTTCTCCTCTAGGCATATGCCGGGATGGTACCTAACTTCAGGCCACGGCCACTTCCTTCCCTCTTCCCTCTTCCAATCTTTCCGTCTCTCCACACAGCCCCTGTTCAGTACAGAAGATGAGGCTGCCTGGGCGAGGTTCTGGTCCTCCTCTCCTGTTTCATTCCCCTACCTACTGCCCCGGAGGTGGTAGAGGTGGGAACCCTCGCTGAGTCCGAGGGAAAACCCAGCCTTGGAGGGTAAAGGGATTAAGAAGGAAAGAAAGGAAGAAAGAAAAAAAGAAAGAAAGGTGCTTTTTAATGGTGTAGAAAGCTGGACAATAACAGGGTAAAGATTCGTGAGCTGAACAGCAAGATATAAAAACCCTGTAAAATAAATAGGGATGATTATTCATATAGCGCTTTGGGAGAATCGTAGAAGTCAAACTAAAACATTCGTTTGCTAATCACAGGGTGGAAACTCGAGATACCATCCCTACTACGTTCCAAGCCCTATATCAATAAATATAAGTAAAACATATAGGTTACTTCAAGAAGCTATTTTAATATTCAGTTTTGCGTAACTTCAGTTTCAACAACAATAATAATAACAATAATAATAATAATTTGTTTCCGTGTGGCTATTGTCAGCCTGTTCCTCTGCTGGCATGACCTAGTGTTTAAATGCATTTTGTCTTCTGGTATGGGCTAGAATAAATTTGTTAGTTTATTGGCTTTGACGATAAGAAAGTGACTGAGAATGTCTTTCCTTATGCAACCAGTTCCTGTTATGAATAGCGTGAAAAAGTCACGCATAGGATCGGTTGGTGCATGCAATCCTGCGAGCTTGGCTGACTGATATGTAATAGCAACTTCTAGCTCGGTGAAGAAAGCAACGAGAAACTTCCTCATTCCTCACTTTCCAGAATGCCTCGTCAGTGAAGCATGGGTTATCTATGAGAGCTGATGTCAGAGCTGTTGATTACCAAACCAGCCTTCGGGCTGAATGCCCAACAAACAAACAGACAAACAAACAAGAACGACACAAGCAAATAAAAAACATACGTACGTTGCTAGACTGAAGCAGCCTTTGGGAGGCAGATCCTCCAACGAGGGTGGACGGCATCGGCCGTGTATGGAAAACTTTGCTCGTGTGGTGAAGAATAGTGTTGTGTGTAGTGTGCGAATTGCTGGAATGTGGGACAACAAAAATGCCCAATCCTCGAGCGAAGAGAATTAATCGTGGGTTAAAACCACTTCACCCGTCCGGGAGTCGAAGGCGGAGCCCCGAGGAACAAAGGCCAAGTCGATGAATACTCAGCTATGCAGTCGGACACTTTCATTTCAAACTTAATGGTGTTGAAATTATCAAGTTAAGCAAGCTACCTCTAAGCCACTGTATTGTCTAGTGTACGGTAAATTGTACAAAAGCTGTTGTGGAATAGATTCATCTCGTATTGGTAGAACTGTTTCTTGAGCTGCTTCTCTGTATAATGTAGTTCTTCCTAGTCTTAACGGTCCGCCTCCGTAGCGTAACGGTTAGTGTTATTCGCTGCCGTCCTCGGGGGCCCGGGTTCGATTCCCGGTACTGCCAGAAATTTAAGAGTGGCAGGAGGGCTGGTATGTGGTTCAAATGGTACACGCAGCTCATCTCCAATGGGGGTGTGCCTGAAAAGAGCTGCACCACCTCGGGATGAGGACACGAGTTTCGCCCACCCTCATCGAAGGGTCTGCCTTACAAGGGCTGCACTCGGCTAGAAATAGCCACACGAAGTTATTATAGTCTTAACGTAACGTGTGTAAAGTTACATTTCATGGTAATGTTAAGAAATTATCCAGAAGTAGTACAGAATAGTTCATTTAGAAGACCGATGCAATTTCCTTGCACACAAACATCGTCACCTGATATGTAATGTAGGTACTCTCATAATATTGGGAATCTACGTATATAAATAAAATCGTAACGACCGTGTGTCTGTACATTGACTATTTTAGCGAAATTTCCCTATAGTTATCCGTTTCAGGTGTCCAGCTGCATATTTTTTTAGCTTTGGTGTCTGTCTGTTGGTTGGTCTGTTTGTCTGTTTGTTTGTCTGAGTTCTTATAACTTGAAAACTACTGGATATATTTATACCAAACTTGATATTTAGAATCCGCCTGTCCTTGGGTAGGTTTTAGGGCCAATATTATTTCTGAATACCTAAATTTACTGGGGGTTTATTCGAAACCGAAACCATGATTTTGCATTACTTCAAAATATGCACATCCAAAATTAATGGAAATCTACCATCCTTAATGGAAATAAATTTCTAAAACTTTTTCTCATGTGCATCATTTCGATAGGAGGATTAATATGGGAGATATCATAAACGGTCGGTTTTTCAAGCTAAGTCCAGCGGACATAGCCCAAATGTGTTGTACGTGGAGCAGATTCCTTATCTATCTATAAGAATAAAATCGTAACGACTGTGTGTCTGTACATTGACTATTTTGGCGAAATTTTCGTACAGCTATCCCTTTAAAGGGTAATAATGACCATCTGCATATTTTTTGGCTTTACTTTCCTGTAAGACCTAATTTTTACCGCCCTCCCCCCCAAAAAAGAATGCAACACAATCTGTCAGACGAGCTAGAAAATTGAAATTTGGAAAAATTATACGTTTTAACCTGTAACCTACGGAAAACTTCCAAGATCTTTAAATTTTAAACTTTTTATACCCGAAGAATATCGAAATATCGATTCAATTCTAATGACGGTGCAGACCTTCGTTTCGAGGTATTTCCTGGCTAAACGGTAAGTTCTATCACAAAAGGGATGGCACAATATCTGTTCGATTTGGAGTGATCTACAACTTTGGTCCTATGACTTTTTGTCGTATCTCTCTCCCTTATACGTTAGATTTGGCTGTATTCTCGATTGTAAATGTATTTTCCACTTTTTACACGCATAATTCATACTTTGAATCACTTATAGGAAAGATAGAATCATCAAATTCTACATGATCATTAACCCACACAGTAGTCATATGTGAGCCAAATGCTATGTTTGTAGCTGTCACACAATTATCCGAAAAGTAATGCACTGAGACAATCTTACCCAAATTTCAGCCTATTCACCGTTTCTAACTCAATCTGATCCATACGAGAAAACATCATAGGACCAGCCAGTCTTATTGTACAATCCGTGTGTCGATATGACGTACCGTTTATCAGCAGTTAATCTGTAAATGAAGGTCCGCAATATTTTAAACATGCATATACTTTTGTATGTCGATATATATATGTCGATTTGTAGCGATCAAGAAAGGGCGAGTTTGCTACTGTAATCGACTTTGACTGGCAGTAGGCATGAAGTCCATTTCCAACTCCTGTGGAAGTGGCATTAGTAAGAGGACCCACCATTGTAAAGAATAATTCCCTTCTCGATTTCACTTGCAGAAGGCAAGGGAGAGTGCAATTTTGTAAACTCCCCTACCGGATTTGTGTTTGGCCGTGGGCCCGCCATTATGAACAAATGAGCCCATCTAAAATGTGACTGGCATTTGGCATGGTGGCCTGCTATTTTAATGGAAACGCGCCATCTCGGCGTGACTGGCTGGTATTAGGAAAATGGGCCTGTCATTATAATGATAACAGCGCAACTCAGTTTTGACTGGCAGTAGGCAAGTTGCCCGCCATTATAATAAAATCTTCTCAACTGTAATCTGTCTGGATGCAGGAAAGGGAGCATGCGATTGTAACGAAAACTTTCCAAATCAATTGTGACCCCGTATTAGGCAATGGGGCCTGCCATTTTAATTTTAATTTCCCAACTCCATTGTGAATGGCGGTAGGCAAGTGAGCCTGCCGTTATCATCACAACTCCGCAATTCGCACATTACATTGGAAACAACGCATGGGGACCTCCCCATGCCGTTTCTCGGATAACGCTAAGAGACATGCAATGTAAAGGAAATTTTATTCACTGCATGTACAGTAATTACTTCGATATCCGTATACAATGTAGAATACTGTAGCGAAGGACGGGTACATTTGCTAGTCATAATTAAAAATCAATAATAATTAATAAACCCCTTATTTCATTAACCGCAGATTCATAAACACCTTTTTTGAGTGTCCATGCTTCAAAAACTTCTTCGAGATTTAATTAATTTCCTCGACGTAATTTTAAAGAATGTGATGGGAATGGTGTGATTCTACGCCCAATTACGGTGTATTCCTTTTTTATGCCCTTGATCGTGTTAGCTGTTCATACTTGCGTGTCTGTAAGTGGGGTACAAGGTGATGAAACGTGTTGCAAAACACGAACCCAGCACTAAGTCTGTAGCCTACTTCCGACAGTAGGCCTAATCTTGAGTTTAAATGTGTGCAACAAACCAGTCAAACAAAAATGTTATAAATATCAACAGAAAATGAACGCCCGACTCCTTTCCTTCTCATGTGTATTCACGTTGGAACTATACTTAAAACTTTTTTACTAAGGGGACCAATGTGAGGCATACAATATTTCTTCCTCTTACTTGTGCGAGCATTCTGTGATACATTTTCCTGTTGGCTCTTACTTGGCTACACTTTTCCTCACTTGGCCTCGATCGATGGTATGATACATGCCAGGTCTTCACTGTACTCCACCTTTCATCACATTACCTGTATATCCTCATTTCTTGAAGTAGGGGCGTGGTAACGTTTTCTCTCTGGAGATCAATAATTTTGTCACGTGATTATTAATTACTCGTATTTCTTTATTCTTGATTCGTTTTCCCAACTAAGGAGAGCTTCTGAATTTATTAGCACTTTTTTGTTATAAAATGTCGTATGGCTTTTAGTGCCGCGATATCCCAGGACGGGTTCGGCTCGCCAGGTGCAGGTCTTTCTATTTGACCCCATAGGCGACCTGCGCGTCGTGATGAGGATGAAATGATGATGAAGACAACACATACGCCCAGCCCCCGTGCCATTGGAATTAACCAATTAAGGTTAAAATCCCCGACCCGGCTGGGAATCGAACCCGGGACCCTCAGAACTGAAGGCCAGTACGCTGAGCGTTCAGCCAACGAGTCGGACTTTTTTGTTATTATTCTTCTCTTCCCTATGTCACTTCTTCCTCTCGCAGTGTTCCCTTTTACATATTCAGTCCATCCTGTATTCAGTCGGATGTGCTTTACAGAAAATTTGTGTTTGTGAATTAAATTTCGAATTTTATTCTATCTTGAATGGTTTTTTTCATTAATGCCAATTTCATTTAGGTCTTCACTGATTTATTTTAGCCAGTTATTGTGATTTTTCACTGATATGGCTAAGTTAAAATTTTTCTTTGTGAGCCTGTTATTATCCATTCTATATATACGTCGCACCGACACAGATAGGTCTTAGGGCGGTGACGGGATAGAGAATGCCTAGGACTGGGAAGGAAGCGGCCGTGGCCTTAATTAAGGTACATTTGCCTGGTGTGAAAGTGGGAAACCACGGAAAACCTTTTTCAGGGCTGCCGACAGTAGGTTCGAACCCACCAGCTCCCGGATGCAAGCTCACCGCTGCGCGGCCCTAACCCCATGGCCAACTCTCCCGGTCCATTCTATATAAGTGACCATACAATTGTAAACGCTGTTTCCTGATTGTATCTGTGAATTTCTGTAATTTGATAGATTTCATGTCAGATTTTCCTAAGAATTTTTCTTTCTTGTTTTTCGATCATATTTATTCGATGTTTTCCACCAATTATAATAGTTTCAGATGCATAAAGTGTTCCTGTTTAATTTTGCCCTTTTTGATATAGTTCTTTTACTGTATCTGTTCCAAGTATATATTTTTTTTTTGCTCTTAGAGGTTTTGCAATTCTTTATTTGTTAGCTTGCTGATTTAACCCTGTTGATTCAATAATTTTACCTAGATACTTAAATTTGTCTACTTGTACGATATATTCGTATTATTATTGTTCTTCTTATTGTTGTTATTATTGATGAAATAAAAACAGCGAACCTCAGATATCCCGGTGACAAGGCAGCAATGAAACCACTAAGTTAATCATGCCCCCCAAAGAGACAATCGTTTAAACATTCAATAATGAAACCGAAAGTGGTACGGGTCACTTCACATCGTTCGAGGTTTAAAACAAAAACATTATTAATCTAAAATACGAAATGTTCAAACACAAGCACATTTATGTATTTTAAAAATTTGATTATAAGAAGAATATTTCGATGAATGAAAAATTAAGGCATTGCCAGACAGTGATCCGTCCTGAAGCCTAATACGCAGCAGAAACTCTTAACCTAGTAAGAATAGGAGTACATAAGAGATTAGAAATGGTGGAACGAAAGATTCTCAGGAAGATTTTGGGGCCGCGAAGAACAGAAGACGGTTAATTTAGAAAACGAGCGAACCAAGAACTGTATACCAAGATAGAGAGACTCTCAGACATCGTGCGGGAAAGGACGAGGATGTTCTTCGGACACACCCTGAGAATGGACCAGGGGAGGTTAACACTGCAAATAATACACTTTCTTGTGAACGAGAGAACCGAAACACGGTGGATCCAAGAGGTACAAGCGAGATCTAGAAAAAAATGCGAGTACAGGAACCAGAGATGTACAACAGAGTGATTTTTAAATCAGAAATTCAGGCTTTCACAACCCTTCAGGACAGACTTAGGCCAGAACAAAATCATCATGGACAGAAGAGGGAAGAAGGTTGCAGTATGAGAATTAAATAATATTGGACAAGGAGGAAGACCAGAAGAAACGAAGCTGATACGAATTAGCATGGTCCTCATATCGCCAAAAACTAAAAGTAGAAGAAGAAGAAGGTTTCAAAACAAGGCAATTTACACATATGAGAAATGGAACATTTTAGTCCTACGTTTAATTGTAACCATTGACATCCTGTTGTTGTTATTGTTGTTGTTGCTTTTGTTAATTTTGATATGACCTTAAAAGCAAATAATCCCCATTTAAAGAACGTGCTTATAAAATAAAAGTTGATCTGATAAAATAAGAAATGAAGGACACTTCAATCGCATTCTGCTGAAAGAAATGCACCATTAATTAAACTGTATATTACACTATTATGCCTTTTGATTGCTTTAATGTTACGTTAAAATAGCGGGTGGATAGAGCTAATATTAAAATAAAAAGCATAATATATCATAAAATTGTTTATTTATTTCAAATTGACAAAGGCTGAAAGATAACAAAACGAACAAATTTATCATCATCATCATCATATGTTTACCCTCCAGGGTCGGCTTTCCCCTCGGATACAGCGAGGGATCCCACCTCTACCGCCTCAAGGGCAGTGTCCTGGAGCTTCAGACTCTTGGTCTGGAATACAGCTGGGGAGAATGACCAGTACCTCGCCCAGGCGGCCTCACTTGCTATGCTGAACAGGGGCCTTGTGGAGGGATGGGTAGATTGGAAGGGATAGGCAAGGAAGAGGGAAGGAAGCGGCCGTGGCCTTATGTTAGGTACAATCCCGGCATTCGCCTGGAGGAGAAGTGGGAAACCACGGAAAACCACTTCCAGGATGGCTGAGGTGGGAATCGAACCCACCTCTACTCAGTTGACTTCCCGAGGCTGAGTGGACCCCGTTCCAGCCCTCATACCACTTTTCAAATTTCGTGGCAGAGCCGGGAATCGAACCCGGGCCTCCGGGGGTGGCAGCTAATCACGCTAACCACTACACCACAGAGGCGGACACGAACAAATTTATACGGATGAAAAATATGAATTATGAAAAGAATATTTCTAAAATGAATATGAATCAGTAACGCTGTTGAAGGAAAATATTTTGTTCTGTTTTTCATATTCTCCTGTCATTTACAATTAAGTTATATGTTCTGAAATATCATTCAGTATTTACAATCTTGGTGGGAATACGAAATACAATACAAAGAGAGCTGCTTGGACAAATTATAGGTATATCAGATTAACAGCCAACTGCATATGTAACCAGTCTAAGGGTGAAGCTGGATTCCGTGGTTCATATCCCGGTCGTTCCATGTGAAGTTTCTGCTCGACAAAGCCATTCCTCACCCGTTCTAATGGCTGGAAACAGGCTGTGGAATTTCATTTCATTTTATAGGGGTAAAAAAAATCCCCGGTTTAAGAATAGAAAAGTAAAGTTTCATTTGAAAAAATCCTCAGTCTCCCATTTATATCGTATTTCAGTGTCAGTTTCATATTTTGAATAAATTTCATATTTTGAATAAATTTCACATTTTACCGCGTTTTCAAAACATTAAGCATTTCGTGTAATACTGCTCCAGCAATAAATGGCCACTTCCAGTGATACATCAGCAGTCATTCATCTTCGAAACGATGTATCGTGATGATAAATCACCAACTACTCTTATAAGGATTAAGAAGAAGGATAATGAGCTGTGAAATCGAAAGTTTTTAAAACGTGGAATTAGAACCATACTTATTATCCCATTTTTTACAATTACCTGGAACCAATATCATAAAAGAATCGAGAATTGTTCTGCGATGATCACAAACATTACGTCAGCGTGGTAGCCTTCGGCTTAGGGAGTCTCGGTTTCGACTCTCAGTCGGACCTTAGATTTCAGCCGCGATCGGTTATGTCCTTTGGCTCGGGAACTGGATTTTTATCCGGCTTAATCCGACTTCTTCATATACAATCAACACACCTCAGTGCCACACGCAACGAATACATTCTTTCGCATAGGATTGGCGTCAGTTAGGGTACCCGGCCATAAAATTCCGCTACATGTAATGCCAAGGCCGGCAAATTGAACAAATGGCCAGGAAGAAGAACAGTTGACATACATTATGCAGTGATTATGGCAATTACAATATATTCGTCGAATTCAGTAATGTCTTATAACTAGCGCTCGGAAGTTGAGGAAAACCCCTTTTTTCTCCAGTGTCCGAAAACGAAGCTCAACATAATCAATCCTCATTGTGGGTCATTGTAGGCCAGAAACTGGTGGGTTTTATTTGTCCATTTGTTCCTGTTCTAGCGTCGTTTTGCTTACTAGTAATTTTTCAGCCTTTTTTAAAGGTTTTAACGGCTTTTTTCCAACTTCACATTTTTTCGGCTACATTTTTACTGTCCTTTCTCAGTTCGAATCGTCATTACTTCATTCATCCCCTCTTTAACATCTTTTCTGTAGTAAATACATGAACTACATCTGAAAAGAGACTAAATGAAATTTTAATGAAATACGGAAGAAAATGAAGCTAGTGCTTGAAAAATCCAAGGGTATCAAATTGTGTGCAAGATAAATGACATAATGAAAGGAAAAAAAAATTGATGTGAGTGTTTTTGAAGAGAAAGATCTCAATTGATTCAAGGATGAACTCTTAACGTCCGTTGATGTAGACATAAGTTTCTCCATGTTTCACAACGTTTTGTCTGAAAATCGACGATCCTTTACACCTAAAAATCTGGAGATGACTGTTGTGATATACTGCAAAGCCTAGGGTTTCGGAATTCCAATTTCTGTAAACCTAGTATGGTTAAGCCAAATATGATTCCAGCTATACTAATCTCAGTTTATTTCTCTAGGATGCCCATTGCGGGTTCACTAAATTCAATCTAGGTGGAGAAAACAGTCATTTTAAATTCTGAAAGTACCGTACTTGTTTGATAACAAACACAGAATTTCTTTTCAAAATTATGTTGATCTAGAAATGTATTCTGTCTGAATAAGTCGTTCACTCATACATTTTTTACTGTATGTTGCATACCACAAGAATTTTGCATTTTTAAATATTATATTTCTTCATTAAATATGTAATTAAAATTAAAATTATCAATGAATTGAATCGCATTTTACGTCCTTCTTTTTGCCAGTTTTACAGCCTTTCTTGGATATATTTTATGTATTTTTCAGGTAATTTTTAGGCAATTTATAAGTCTTCAACTTCCGAGCCTTACTATCTGTCTGTTAGGTCATCCATCAGCCCAGAGGCTGCTTGGATCCTAAAATAGCACCACCAAAGTCTATGCAGTTGTAGGGAAACCGCAAAAACCAATGGCAGAGCCCAAATGAGGCGTACTAGGCAATATGAGGAGTGAGGTAGTTTTCCATTGCTTTCCTCACTGGACCAGAAGGTGCTACTGCAGCACGACTGATCCTATGAGCAACACCTTTCATAACACTAGTAGTGCTCCAAATGTCATTATTCAGCTCCACCCATACCCCCAGCACCTTCCATATTGTCACAGCTATGGATGAGACTGGGACTTTAGTGGAGGCTACACTTTGCTCTGGCCTGTTTTAAAAAAAAAAAACAGCCGTCGTCACCAACTGACTGTCGTTACAGAAACACTTGATGTGTTTTGAATGTTGCGAACATTGTGGGTTAAAAAGGCAATTTTGCACGATATTATAATACCAGTGTATGTGATTTGAGTTGCGCTTGTTCTTATGAATGTTGGTGCGAGTGTAAAATAAAGTGAAAAACTGTGTTATCTTCCAGTGAATCAGCTGCCGAGGATGGACGTTCAAAATCGGCTGAAAAACACTCAAACTAGCTAATTCTTTTGTCATTATAAGACGGTAGTCATCGTAATCCCTTGCCAAATTATCGTGGAGTAGTCAGGAAAAAAAAACCACTCTGAATGTTTTTAAGAAGATGAATAAAGCTCCTTTTCTGAGTCTTCAGCTGGACCTGAAATTGGGAGTGTTAGATGATGAGTGGTGGTCGGTCAACCAGGAATGTTGCAGCCAGTTCAGGACGAGCGCCTCCGGCGTGCGGCACGCGCCTCTCATGCTGGTGGGACCGCGAGGGGAAATTACACAGCACGAGAGAGGGGCGGGTACAAGCCCGGGCCAGCTGCCGGCAAGGTACAGACGCGACAAGCCTGCACTACAAGTAGACATCGAGTGTGCCATGTTACACTACAAAAATTAACAGCGACAACCTCACTGCAGCAACAAGTAGACTATGTATACATAGCATGAGATGAAGTCCCCAATAGGTGTCTCCCTCTGTGTTCGTACGACTGAATCTCGAGAACTATGGACAGGATTTTGATCCAGTTTTTACATCGATAAATTTATTGTGGAATGAGCTTCCTTGGCTCAGGCGGTAGCGCGCTAGCCTCTCCGATCACTCCAAATGTGATGTGTGCTGGACAAAGCGGAGGCGGGACAGATTTTTCTCCGGGTACTTCAGCTTACCCCTGCCATCTTTCATTCCAACAACACTCTGCAATATCATTTCATTTCATCTGTCACTCATAATCATCGCCCAGAGGACTGCGACAGTCTTCGGCAGCCGGCACAATTCCTATCCTCGCCGCTAGATGGGGCTTCATTCTATTCCTGACCCGGTCGAATGACTGGAAAGAGGATGAGGAATTTTACTTTCAATTTATTGTGGAAAGTTTGGGTATATGATATATTAATCTACAACGAAAGTGAGTTAAGATTTTATTGGATAAGGAAAAGATCAACAGCTATCCGAGCATTTTCGTGGCTTACATTGTTTAAACCGTGAACGATACATTCTGAGTATCTTACGCATGAGAGAAAATGTTTGAGCATACAAAGCTCAATAAAAAATCCGCAAAAGTATAGGCCTAAAGCTGAAAAATGTAGCCCTCAAGTAAGTGTTTTGACGTTACAGATTGCAGTAAAATGTTGTTGCTTGTGTCATCAGTCCATAGACTGGTTTGATGCAGCCCTCCATGCCACCCTATCCTGTGCTAACATTTTTATTTCTACTCTATATCTACTGTAATCTATTTGTCATATTCGTACCTTGGTCTACTCTTAACCTACTTACAGCCTTTCCCTGCCCTCAAACATCTAACTGAACAAGTCCTGGGTGTCTTAATATGTGTTCTATCATTCTATTTCTTCTCGTCAAATTTCACCAAATCAGTCTCCTCTCACCAATTTGATTCAATATCTCTTCATTCGCGTTTCATGTTTCACTTCCATACAATGCCACGTTCCAGACTAAAGTCTTCAAAAACATCTTTATAATTCCTATATCAATGTTCGAAGCGAGAAAATTACTTTGCCGGGCTGAGTGGCTCAGACGGTTATGGCGCTGGCCTTCTAACCCCAACTTGGCAGGTTCGATCCTGGCTCAGTCCGGTGGTATTTGAAGGTGCTCAAATACGACAGCCTCGTGTCGGTAGATTTACTGGCACGTAAAAGAACTCCTGCGGGACTAAATTCCGGCACCTCGGCGTCTCCGAAGACCGTAAAAGTAGTTATTGGGACGTAAAGCAAATAACAATTATTATTAGAAAATTACTTTGTTAAGAAAGGCCTTCCTTTCTTATGCTAGTCTGAATCTTATGTCCTCTTTACTTCTGCCAGCGATAGTTATTCGACCACCGAAGGAACAATATTCATCTACTTCCTTCTAGGCCCCAGGGGTTCTGAACTTTGTAGCGTGGGTTGTCGACCACGGGGCTCTTAGCTGAGTCCTGGCATTACTTGTACCAGGCTCCTCACTTTCATCTCTCCTATCTGACCTCTCTTGGTCAACTCTTGTTCTTTTCCGACCAGGACGCTATTAGGTTTGCGAGGGCTAGGGAGTCTTTCATTTTCACGCTCTTGTCTTTCTTTGGCCGATATCTTCATTTTTCGAAGTGTAGTATCTCTTCAATTTCCCTCTCTGATTAGTGTTATATACAGGATGGTTGCCTCGTTGTACTTCCTCTTAAAACAATAATCACCACCACAACTACCTATCCTAATCTAGTATTTTCCTACATTACTTGACTTCGTAACACTGCACTCCATTATTTTGTCTACATCTTCTTCTCTATCTCCAACACTGTGTCCATCCCAGTCAGCAATTTCCCCAGATCTTCTGTAAACCCAGATAAACAATACCATCGGCAAAATCTCAGAGTTTTGTTTTTCTCTCTTCGGATTGTGATTCCCCTTCCAAATTCTTCTTTGATTTCCTTTACCGCCTGCTCTACAAATCCTATATTCGTGGGCCGCAGTAAAATATAAACTATAAAATAAGAAACCAAACCAAACCCCACGACACTACAGCCCTTGAAGTGCTCTGGGGAGCAGGGGGATAGTGAAATCGATCGTTAAAATACTAAAACATGATTATGATTATCATTAAATAAACAATATTTTATGTTCTTGGTTTTCCGAATTTATTGAGGTCGGCATTTGGAGTGGATATGGTCCAGTTTTACGATCAGATGCCCTTCCTTGCGCCATCACTACATAGACGTGGTTTTTTTCAATCTTTCTTGTATCTGTGGTGGATAGTAGTCTGGAGTGTTGTATGTAAATGAAGAGAAGTGTATTAAGACCACCACAAATACCGAGTCCTCGAGCCAGAGGAATTAATCGCACGGAGTTATAATTCGTGGCTCGGCCGAGAAGCGAAACCTGGGCCCTCAGAACCGAAGAATAGAACGCTGACCATTCGGCCAAGGAACCGTAGGAAATTGTCTTCAGCTTCCCCCTGGTATTTCTAGGGTCACTGGAGCCACACAGGCTCATTTTGGTTTAAGGCCGGATGCCCTTCCTGACGACATGTGATTTTTGAGATGAAACTCTCAGCCCAGAATTGATCAAGGTTCGAACCTCATCTTTCCTGGCTGGGAAGCCAGCAGCTAAGCTACGCAGCTAATTACGAGACACTAAAGGATCAGCAAAATTTTTTTTTTGTTGTTTTTTTGTTTTTGCTATTTGCTTTACGTCGCACCGGCACATATATGTCTTATGGCGACGATGGGATGGGAAGGCCTAGGAATGGGAAGGAAGCGGCCGTGGCCTTAATTAAGGTACAGCCCCAGCATTTGCCTGGTGTGAAAATGGGAAACCACGGAAAACCATCTTCAGGGCTGCCGACAGTGGGGTTTGAACCCACTATCTCCCGATTACTGGATACTGGCCGCAAAGCAGAATGTTGGCGTGGATCGTGATCTTTATTATATTTTGGATAGTAAATATAATTTTACGGCCGTCTCTGTGTTGTAGCGGTTAGTGTGATTATCTGCCACTGCCGGAGGTCCGGGTTCGATTCCTGGCTCCTTCACAAAATTTGAAAAAGTGGTACGAGGACTGGAACTGGGTTCACTCAGCCTCGGGTGATGAACTGAGTAGACAGGGTTCGATTCCCACTGCAGCCATCCTCGAAGTGGTTTTCCGTGGTTTCCCACTTCTTCTCTATGCAAGTGACGAGATGGTACTTAAATTCAATATCCCTTCCAAAATTCCCATGCCCCACAAGGCCCCTGTTCAGCATGGCAGGTGAGGCCGCCTGGAGAGGTATGTTTATTGGTCCTCCTTCCCAGTTGTATCCTCGACCGATTGTCTCGCGTTCCGCCCTTGAGGTGGTAGATGTTGGATCCGTCACTAAGTCCGGGGGAAAAACAACCCTTTAGGGTAAACGGATTTAATAAATAATAATAAAAAACATAATTTTAGTTTTGTCAATAGAAAACGTTCACTTTTTACATAGTGGGTATAAGGTACCAATTTCAAACAACGTTAAATTATCTTTGAGAGATAAAAAATCCACAAGGTACACCTCCCCTATAACAAGGGGTATCGTACGATAAAAGTCAAAGTGATATTAATGTACTGCAAATGCATTTATAGCATTTAGTTAGGAGATAAAAGCAATTGGACTGGGGCGCCTTCTGTACAATCTGGAGGTAGCATGAATTAATTAATTTATTAATTTCGTGTGGCTATTTCTAGCCGAGTGCAGCCCTTGTAAAGCAGACCCTCCGGTGAGGGTGGGCGGCACTTGCCATGTGTAGGTAACTGCGTGCTATTGTGGTGGAGGATAGTGTTATGTGTGGTGTGTGCGTTGCAGGGATGTTGGGGACAGCACAAACACCCAGCCCTCGGGCCATTGGAATTAACCAATGAAGGTTAAAATCCCCGACCCGGCCGGGAATCGAACCCGGGACCCTCTGAACCGAAGGCCAGTACGCTGACCATTCAGCCAACGAGTCGAGTCTGGAGGTAGCAAAATTGAAATTTACTTTTTTTTTTTTTTTTTTTTTGCTATTTGCTTTATGTCGCACCGACACAGGTAGGCCTTATGGCGACGATGGGATAGGAAAAAAGGCCTAGGAATGGGAAGGAAGCGGCCGTGGCCTCAATTAACGTACAGCCCCAGCATTTGCCTGGTGTGAAAATGGGAAACCACGGAAAACCATTTTCCGGGCTGCCGAAAATGGGGTTCGAACACACTATCTCCCGGACGCAAGCTCACAGCTGTGCGCTCCTAAACGCACTAACTTTAGTTGTGCAGTATTCTTTGTCTAGTAGGCTATAATACCCTACGCCTTGGTCATCACGTTATGTGGCCAGTCCAACAGTTCGTTCACGTAAAGCCACAAACCACATTAAGATGAACCCTAGAATTAAAAAGGAGATCGCAACATTACTTTTTTAAATTTCAAAAGCAGTCATTATACCTCGTTCTTGAGGCCTATTTCGAGAGGAATTAGATAGCTTGAATTACTAGGTAGGGTTGACTTAGCGAAAAGTCACTTTCCTCGGCCTTCATAACCCCCTCAGAAATATTAGGACGCTGCTGTTGCAGCATGCGACTGGACTGAGGAGGTAAACCAGGGCTTTGAGAACAAAAACTTCTCGCGGACTCGTCGTGAAACACGCCCCTGTTGAAACTATGCTTTCTAATTAACTTCAAATTTCGTTACGTGATCAATTATAGTGGATAGTCTTCTGGATTTTTTTGTTCGGCCTCCTCTCTCTCCCATTTGATCGAGTCCCACGCTCAGGCCTTCTATCAGGGCAAACTAATCTCTTCCATTTGGGCTCGCTGTTCTGGAACTCCGGTATTCAATGCGGTGCGTGCGAAGACTTCTTTCAACTAGAAACGTTTCCCTCTTAACATCAAAATGCAGTTGTGTAAACTTACCATACCAGATTCCAGAAGTTGAACTCTGCAGTAATGGTGCGCGAGGAATGGTAACAAGGAAGATTTCGATCTTAAATTTTTCTTAATGTAAGCATGATAATTCTGTGTCATAAAATGTATTAGTTGTGGATAAGCGACGTAACAGATCTCTACGTGCAAAGAGATAGAGGAGTGGAACATAATAACTTTGGGCTTTTCAGTAGGCCTGTGTCAAGACGTTGTATATTTCCGAATTAATTTTGACAGTGTGATCAGTTTAAACAAAAGGCGAGCACAATTCGGTTCAATGAACAGCGCTTCAGTCCAGGCAAGTGAAGGAGCAGTGTATGCATTCTGGCGGAAGGTACAGCCTAGCAGCGGCCTGCAGTTACAACTAATGGAGTGGCGCGTATCAAACCAGATTTAAACTGTTAACAGTTTTATTGTGCCTAATATTTCGTTGTATTCAGTGCATTGGATTATAATGAGGAAATAAAATAAGTTACCTATACTAATATTATGAAGAGGAAAAATTTGTATATTTGTTTGTAACGGATAGACTCGAAAACTACTGAACCGATTTTAAAAATTACTTCGCCCATAGAAAGCTACATTGCCAGTGAGTAACATGGGCTGTATTTTATTTTCAAAACAATTCGAGCGGGGGGGGGGGCGACGGGGGGATATAAAAATAACAGGCTAATATAGGCGAAATATCGAATTTGTCGTACAAGGACGAGACAAAGCTCATTTTAAGCCCCTCGATGCAAAGATCAACACTCGGTAAGCTCTACGGGCCCGAAAACCATGTTTTGAGGTCCTAAAACCAACTGTTATGGAGGTACTGGCACCATACTACCCCTGCTCTAGGAATCGGATAAAAGAAATGAACTGCCGTAACCATGGCAACGTCAGCTCCAGGATTCTAGAGCAGCGAAATTATGCATGTACGTGTGTGCATAGCTGCCAATAAAAATTGGTACACATATGACTTACTATCTGTAAAACATATACTGTTGTGTAAGATACTCATAGGAATCCTTTGGGTGGGGATGGGAAAGTGGGTGAAGTATAAAAAGAATATATATAAATGTCGTTGTTCGTTTGTATGTATGTATGTATGTATGTATGTATGTATGTATGTATGTATGTATGTATGTATGTATGTATGTATGTATTAAATTTCCTCCTAAACCTCTGGAGCGATTTCAACCAAATTTGGTATACTTATGACTTAGTATCGGGAGACAAACCGCGTGGGGTAAGACACCCGTAGCACCCTTATGGGCACGGGGCGAGGGGGGTAAGTTATAAAAATAATCTAGAATTATTATCGAATTCATAGTTTCCGTGGTCGCTGAAATGAATAGTGACACTCCGAAATTTTTAAAGTTCATGTTCAGCCCCCTTTGGGGGGGGGGTGAGGGGGGAGTGAGATATAAAAATAATCGAAAATAGTGTCGTATCTGTGTTTTCCGGGTCACTGAGATGAATGGTGACTTTCTTCTTTAGCATGCCTTTCCTCTGCTTCATACATTTTCTGATATTACTGGTACGTAACACACTGGTTCATCGTAGCATTCGAGCAATTCAATCCCTACTCTGAGGCACCGATTGGAATCAGTAGTGTGCATATTTAACAGAATAATGTTAGAGGAGTGTTCACGGCTGTCTGCGGCCTGGTCATTCCAGCCCTGGAACTTTGGACTGTTAGATCGGCACCGTAGTACTGTTCGTTGAAAGTGAGAAAGTGTGCGGTTTTTCATTTGATCGAGTATTTTATATGATAACATTGCTTTCAATCGCTACATTCCTACTGACGTTTTTGTAATGACCTATGTTGAATTCAGTTAGGAAAACCACCAAGTCAGTCTTTCTGCGAATCCCGTAGCAAAGCACGGGTACATCAGCTAGTATTATATAAATACGTAGTAAAGTACGGTGCTGGGAGCTCTGCACACTGCTTTAATGTACAATACCCGGCCGACTTGGTTGGTCTCGTGACATTGCATTCTCCTGGCCAGCTGCGCGTGATGCCTACCGTCTTTTTCCAGTTACCATGGACCTAACAATTCGTTCTTGCTTAGTGCCCAGATTATCATTATCACCCTTCATCATCACATCAAGGCTTCCTGATGTTATGAAACCTAACGCATTATTATTATTATTATTATTATTATTATTATTATTATTATTATTATTATTATTATTATTATTATTATTATTATTAAGAAGAAGAATCGAGGGTTATGATAAAGAAGTAGCAATCCAGAAAGGAATGAAGCAAGACTGGAATTTACCCATCTCTCCTTTTCAATAATCATATAGACTAGCGGTAAAGGAAAACAAAGAGGAATTTGGAAAAGTAATCACAATCCATGGGGAGGAAATCAATCACCGCAGACGATCTAGATAAATAGCTGTCGGACTCGTTGGCTGAATGGTCAGCGTACTGGCCTTCGGTTCATAGGGTCCCGGGGGTCGATTCCCGGCCGATCGGGGATTTTAATCGCTTCTGATTAATTCTTCTGGCACGGGGACTGGGTGTATATGTCCATCCCAACACTCTCCTCATCATATTCAGAAAACATACCACACTACCAACTCCCACAGAAACACGCAATAGTGATTACATCCCTCCATAGGCGTGAGGAAAGGCATCCGTAAAACGGGGCCAAAACCACATGTGTGGGAAAAAGTGGCAGGAAAAGAAGCTAACTGGTATGGACACAGCCTTGGAGAAGGAGTACTTCGTGTTCGTTCGTAATCTGTTCACCCTCCAGGGTCGGTTTTTCCCTCGGACTTAGCGAAGGATCCCACCTCTACCGCCTCAAGAGCAGTGTCCTGGAGCTTCAGACTCTGCGTCGGGGGTTACAACTGGGGAGGATGACCAGTACCTCGCCCAGGCGGCATCACCTGCTATGCTGAACAGGGACCTCGTGGGGGATGGGAAGTTTGGAAGGGATAGACAAGGAAGAGGGAAGGAAGCGGCCGTGGCCTTAAGTTAGGTACCATCCCGGCATTTGCCTGGAGAAGTGGGAAACCATGGAAAACCACTTCCAGGATGACTGAGGAGGGAATCGAACCTCCCTCTACTCAGTTGACCTCCCGAGGCTGAGTGGACCCCGTTCCAGCCCTCGTACCACTTTTTCAAATTTCGTGGCAGGGCCGGGAATCGAACCCGGGCTTCTGGAGGTGGCAGCAGTCACACTAACCACTGCACCACAGAGGCGGACAGAAGGAGTAGTACAAGATGAAAATAGAAAGATCCAAAACAGAATTAATGGAGTGCAGTCTGGTGAAGTCAATTGATGGAGGAAATGTTAGATCAGGAAAGGAAGTCTTTGAAATAAATTATTTTCACTTGGGTAGTAGAACAAATAAGGGGCTGCCTGGCCGAGGCGGTAAAGGCGTGCTCCGTTCGCCCGGAAGAACGTGGGTTCGGATTCCCTTCAGGAAGTCGTAAAATTTAAGAAACGATATTTCCACTTTCGGAGGTGCATATGGCCCTGAGGTTCATTCAGCGTACACCCAAAATGAGTACCAGGTTAATTACTGGGGGCAAAGGCGGCCGGGCGTACAGCAAACTACTTTACGCCATCACGTGCCGAGGTTAACAATGGTGGAAGCCTTTACCTTCCACTCCTCCAAGGGCCTTCATGGCCTGAACGGAGGTGACTTTGCGTTGCTAGTAGAAAAAATAACGATGACAGTAGTAAGGAGGACATAAAATGCTGATTAGCACAAGCAACGAAGGCCTTTCTTGAGAAACATTCACTTCGAACATTGATATAGGATTTAGAAAAATATTTTTGAAGACTTTCATCTGGAGCGTGGCAATGTATGGAAGTTAAACATGGAAGATAACTAGCTCAGAAAGAGAATAGAAGCTTTTGAAATGTGGTCTTATAGAAGAATGTTTAAGGTGAGATAGGTGGATCGAATCACGAATGAAGAGAGGCTACTCAATCAAGTTGTTGTGAGGAAACCAATTTGCCAAATTTTGACCAGTATAATAGTTTGAATGACAGGATACATTTTAAAACACCGAGGACTTGTTTGGTTAGTTTCTGAGAGAGGTGTATGCGGTAAGAACGGTAGAGGAAGACATGAATATGACAAACAGATTAGAGTGGATATAGGATGTAATAGTTTCGTAGAAATGAAGAGGATACCACAGGACAGGGCGGCATGGAGGGCTGTATCAAACCCAAACAACAACAAAAACAACTACAAATTATTATTATTATTATTTGTTATGGGGTTACCCGTGGAGCAGAAAGAGGTTAAAGAAGGTGCCGGGGTGAATGGGTCTAACTACGATGTTAAGAATTGAAGTAAAACTTAAACTAAAGGTTATATTTTCAAAAACGTCAAACTTAATTTTTACAGGTACAGGTAGCAGTCATTAAACAAGATGGAGAGAAATCCAAGATACAGAATCTTAACACTTTGGGCTTTAAGCTCCTAGCTTTACATTTGCTGAGCTACTAGCTCAAATTTACCAAAGAGCACAAATTTATACCAGGGCAGAAATCCCCTAATTCGAAGAGCACTTGCTCCCAACACAACAACATCTAGCCTGCAAGAGGCATTCGTTAATCTTACTTTGAAAAAGAGCTAACAGGCTCTCAGTCTTCCAAGCCTATTCAAGGCGACATCGACTTACACTTTCTGGATTATACAGGGTATTTAATACCCAACCTACTGGGCCTTCATGAAAAGAATAACGGCTAAATAAATGGCCCAGACACAAAATGACTGGAGGCGGATACTTCCACTCCTAGATATGTACACTTGAAACCTAAAGGGCACTAGGCCGATGAAACAGGGGCTATTCCCAAACTATGGAGGTGACTCGTATAAGAATAGATTAAAACATTACGGAAAAGAAGAAAACCAGTTATAAAACGTAGTCACCTCAAACCAATATGAGGGGGAGCTCGAGAGGGTACATCACTCTCTATCCCCGATTTACAGTTAAGGATTTTATGTTTTTACATCAGCCGGCAGAAAGTTACATTTTTAGGAAAACTAGGTTACATCGTTAATGATTCGGACCTTTCTCTCAGGTTAAACTGCGGAGCTAGCAAGAAGTAAAGATGTTATGTGGCCATTACCTTGTCGATGTACTGCTGCCTGATGAAAGAGGCCTCCCGCCTCCTACTTAGACACACACACTTAGTAAGATGGCGATCAATTGGCCAAGAAACGTGAAAATCCGCAGTTTATAAACCCTCGGGGAAAGTTCGAGACCATTCAAGATTAAGCTAGCCACACCCTCTCATGTTTATTGGTCAATTTAAAGTTACACTCAAAATCGAATAAGAAGACTGTAATAAGTAGAAAATTAGTTACAGAAATTAGGGATTGGCTAGATTCAAAACTGGCCGAAATAAAAGGGAAATATTGCCAACCCAAAAATAAATAAACATCAATCAGTAAAAAAAAAAAAAAAAAAAAACATGAATACAAAACTTCTTTGAATTATAAGTTCTTATACCTCCCACCAGGATGCATGATGATAGTTTTTTGGTAGTGTCATCTATGGGAGAATGCCCAAACGTCTTGATGAATGGAAAACAAAACAAGTAGAAATTCACACAGTTCAGGAAACTTCATAATAACAAAATTACATCAGATTTTAGTGGTGACATCTTCTGAGTAAAGTTCTAAGTTGGTGTAGTTTCAGTTTCACTGTTTCACCAATAGAGGAGTTCTTTTACGCCCTAATTTTGAATGCGCGGCGTAGAGGTGTAACTCCCGGTGCATTATTATTATTATTATTATTATTATTATTATTATTATTATTATTATTATTATTATTATTAAATGAAATGAAATGGCGTATGGCTTTTGGTGCCGGGAGTGTCCGAGGACTTCGGCTCGCCAGGTGCAGGTCTTTTGATTTGAGACCCGTAGGCGACCTGCGCGTCGTGATGAGGATGAAGGCGACACATTCACCCAGTCCCCGCGCCAAGGGGATTTAACCAATTATATTTAAAATTCCCGACCCTGCTGGGAATCGAACCCGGGACCCCTGTGACCAAAGGCCAGCACGCTAACCATTTAGCCATGGAGCCGGACATTATTATTATTATTATTATTATTATTATTATTATTATTTCAGATACCGGCCATGTTTATTTGGCATCATTTAGGCTGCTTGTATGTCAATTTCAGTATTCCACTTTTACTGTACCAGAAGGTATTTCAGATCGGAACACTATTGGGTAACTTATTGCTAAAATGCTAATATTAATATGGTCAGGTGAACATCAAATGTGTTACTATAGATGTTTTACATCGCATGCCATGGATTACTGAATGGACTTCTTCCCGACCCTCATAAAACCGTCTGCCTCTGACAGGTTTCAATCCACGATACTGGGATGTAGAAGTCGACTTTCCACCATTGATCTACAGAGGGAGCTCACACACTGGAGCTTCCTCCCTAATTATTGTCTTCCTAACCTGCAACTGGAATGCGAGGACTTCAAAGACAGCCTCGACAAGCCGACATCACTGGCATTCCCAACGCAGGTGATTAACTTTGTCTAGGCCTCAGACAAACTAATGGTAAATTGGTGGTGGACACTTAGCAGCACTGGAGTATTCACAAGTACAGTTTCTATATCTATCTTTACTTTCCAAAGACAGTAATAGAGCACAAAATATAAAACCAAAGAGATTTCAAAATCTAGTCAAACCACTATTCAAGCACTTTCTAAGTGCTGATGTGCCAAATAAATATTAAATTTGTACATACAAAATTATAGTTAACTGAGTGGATTTGTTTCATTAAAAATGTAATCATCACTACTACCTCTACCCTTCACAGAAATTGAGGAAACTTAGTGTTAAGATCATTTTAGTATAGAACTCAGAAATAAACGTGTCCAGGGTTCGAAATACGTCATCCTGACTCCCTGATCTTTGTACCTGCGGTAACTCGATTTGAAAACGAATGAATGAATGAATGAATCAATCAATCAATCAATCAATCAATCAATCAATCAATCAATCAATCAATCAATCAATCAATCAATCAATCAATCAATCAATCAATCAATCAATCAATCAATCCTGATCTGCATTTAGGGCAGTCCCGCAGCTGGCAGATTCCCTATCTGTTGGTCGGAGAGGCGCTTAAATTGCCAGATCGTTTTTGTTTTTGGACGTCAGTGGTGAAATAATTAGCATTGTCCCCTCCTACCTTATTATAAGTTATGTTGCTGTACTTACGGAGATGAACTGAACTGTATTCAGATTTTTTTTTTTTTTGCTAGTGGCGTTACCTCGCACCGACACAGAGACACAGATATGTCTTATGGCGACGATGGGATAGGAAAGGCCTAGGGGTTGGAAGGAATCGGCCGTGGCCTTAATTAAGGTACAGCCTCAGCGTTTGCCTGGTGTGAAAATGGGAAACCACGGTAAACCATCTTCAGGGCTGCCTACAGTAGGGTTCGAGCCCACTATCTCCCGGATGCAAGCTCAGAGCCACGCGCCCATAACCGCACGGCGAACTCGCCCGATCAGATTTAATCTAGAGAGGGAAACTGCTTAGCTGCAAACATTTTCCTTCTTTTTTCTTTTTTTGCTAGTATTTTCACGACCCAATAACACATAGAAGATTTTCGGTAACGCAAGTGTGGGAGAAAATAGGGAACTTTGTAAAACCATATTGAGGGCTGCCGACGGTGGGATTCACAACCACCATCTTCCGAGTACAAGCTCACGGCTACGTGATCAAAAACGCACAGTCAGCTCGCTCCTTTTGTTCTTTTTCTACAGAATTTTGTAGTAGAATATTTATATAACAATCAAAGGCTATCGAGAAGGATATCCATCTTGAAACTCACAGTCAAAAATCTAATTAGCTATGATTATCCCAAAAATCTGTAACAAGCTGAAAGAAATATGATAATACTACCCTCATAATCTAGAGATGAAAGAGAGATTTTGCTGAATCTGTTAAAAAGCGCACCAGCATTTTTATGAGGTCTTCTGTTGTTACCTGTCACCCTTCCACATAGTTTTGCCTTATCTCTGCCCTTAAACACACTCTTTATCGATTCCTCCCACTACCAGCTACTTTCTACCCGGAGGCAAGCACGTTAAGAAGGTCCATATTTTTCAAATACACAACTTCCACTCTCACTTTCCACGCAGCCCTCCATAAGATCGCTATCGAACTCCTGAGGCAGTTATTTGATTTTACACTTCATTCCCTCGGTCTAGATGTTTCAGGCAGCCAGCATTGTTTTCACTTTCATCCCAGGAACTCGTGATCGTTAGCCCATACACTGGATGAGCTCCGGTGTAAGGTTGCTCTTGATTTATTTAACGAGCTAGGGCGTCTTTGGCTTCCAGTCTCGTGCACCAGTGCCCTATAACCTTTGTTATTTCCCAGTCTACCGTAGAACCGTTAAAAGTAATTGCTAGTATAACATGTTGAAAGACAGCTTTCAATTTGTTTTAGATTACACTTACGGATAAGAAAGATTGATTCCAGTAAATGATTACCCACATGAACCAAAACACAGACATATTCTGAAGTATACAGGGGTCAATACTATTCAGATACTGTCAGATTTGCCTTCAAGAGTCATAACAAAGCTTTCAACACAGTAAATAATGAATCCAAAGCATTATATGTAAAGTACTGCGTTTCGCAACCGCCCGTGAGGCTACTTTGCGAAGTACTATACAGCCAACGTTTCTTGCTTGAAGTTATTATAATGAAAATGAAAATACACAGCCTGTCTCCGGTCATTTGACCGGGTCAGGAATAGTATGAATGAAGCCCCTATCTAGCGGCGAGGATAGGAATTGTGCCGGCTGCCGAAGCCTGTCGGAAACCTCTGGGGCAATAATTAATGACTGACAGATGACGGATGAAATGAAATTATACTGGAGAGTGTTGCTAGAATGGAAGGTGACAGGGAAAACCGGGATACCCGGAGAAAAACCTGTCCCACCTCCGCTTTGTCCAGCACAAGTCTCACATGGAGCGATCGGAATTTGAACCACGGAACCCAGCGGTGAGCGGCTAGAGGCTCGTATTTATTATTACATATTCAAAATAAGATTGAGCCAGGCTGAGTGGGTCAGACGGTTGACGCCCTCGCCTTGTGGCCCCAACTTGACTGGTTCGATCCTGGCTCAGTCCGGTGGTATTTGAAGGTGCTCAGAAACGTCAGCCTCGTGTCGCTAGATTTACTGGTAATTAAACGAACCTCAGAAAGAAAAAATTCCACCACCTTGGCGTATCTGAAAACCATTAAAAGTAGTTAGTTGGACACAAAACAAAATTTATATATTTAAAATAACATGTCCTGACTGACTGACTGACTGACTGACTGACTGACTGACTGACTGACTGACTGACTGACTGACTGACTGACTGACTGACTCATCATCTCCGGGTCGAAACTACTGGGCATAAAGAAATGAAATTTTGTGGATACATTTATATTAGAGTGTAGGTGCTCACTAAGGGAGTATTTTTGGATATTTGGGGGTGAAAAGGGTGGTGAAGTTTTTAAATCAGCATATCTATATCTCAAAAAACTTAAATGTTTAGAGACATAAAACTGATATTTATAATTTCCTTTAAAAATAAAGAAACAGGTATTATTTTGTTTTCGAAAAATCCACTTACTGCGGGTGAAAAAAGGTGAAAAAATGGTTTGAATACCTTTTCTGAGGATTATTACATCTCAAAAACTGAAGATATTACAGACATGAAAATTGGTATTTGGAATCACGTTTAAAAATAAAGAAATACGTATTTTTTGTTTTTGGATAATCCACTTAATGGGGTGAGGGGGTATACAGGAGTGCCAAAGGGGTAATTTTTAAAAAGACTACGTCTGCAGTGTATCTCTGAAGCGTAAATTGTTACAGACGTGAAAATTGGTGCTTGGAATATCCTGTCAAAGTAAAGAAACATAGATAATTTATTTTCGGAAAATCTACTTAAGGGGAACTGACAAAAGGGGTGAATTCTTAAGATGAGAATATGTACAGAACATCTCATAAACTTAACATGTTTCAGACGTAAAAATTGGTACATTTAGCCTCTTTTAAAAATCAAGAAACTCATATTCTTTTTGTTTTCGGAAGAACTAAGGGGGGGGGGGTAAAAAGGACTGAAAACGGTGTTGAATTTTCATATTACGATAGTGATATCTAAAAAACTGAAGTCGTTACATAGGTGAAAACTGATATTTGGAGTTTCTTCTTGTTAATTTCCTAACTGACTTACTAATTTTACAGACATATAAAACTGCATTTAACTTGAAAATCTGAATATCTGCATTTAAAATGGAAATTATGAAAATTAACATTCATTATATAAAATACACACTCGTCGAACCTTGTACTCAAACTTACTTGTTACCTGCTTACTTACACATACGTTATTTGAAGGGCGCCAGCTGTCACTCAGTACAGCAATAATAGAATGAGACTCTTGACTATCTCTAGGGTGTGGGGTAATAAGCTTACTTTTGACAACATACCATATCAGTTCTGGGAAAGGGAGATTGGCGTTCGGTTTCCCCATTAATTTTGAGGTTAAGATATTTTACTGTCAATGAAATGAAACTCTGAATTCGTTTGATAGAACAATATATATTCTTTAAATAATATATCAAAAAATAGTGAGTCTTGTTGCGATAAAACAGATGAGAATATGAAATTATGACATTGCAACTGAAAGAAACTAGGCATGAATTTGAATTCTTCTTGACCGGACATTTAACAATTTATACGAAATATTTCCCTCACTGATTCACTTGACTGTACCTTTAACACTTTGAGTGTAATTACGACGTAATCCATTGCTCTGGTGTTTACTGTAGATGTGTCACGCCTAACGTGGTGATACATCCTTGAGACTGCTTCTTCTCCATATCATCTGACTTCTTTGTAAGTCAATATGGTATGACCTCTTGGCAGGTCCAGGGTTGCCCTCTCTGACTCCTTGGTAAGCCTTGCGTCCGCGTCTTCCACTAAGTGACGGACCAACCATTTGGTCTCACTCTCTCAATGACCAATAATGGCTCACTGAGTCTTCACCATCTCTCGTTCACACTGGTTGACTGACCAACTAAGGCCTCTTGATCTAGTAGACTACTTCACTGTACTGCATCCGTATAAGTAATGACTGACGCTACAATATGCACCCACCTTATATAGACGTTGGTTGACACAGCTACGTAATCTCCAGAAATAACCATGACATACTCCCACCTACGCGACAGATATTACATACAGTTGTGAAATAGCCCCGCGGCGACTGAGTCCGTGCGCGCATTGCTAAATAAATACGATGACATAGCCATGGCGCGGCGATGACTTGGCAGAATCTCCACTGGTATAGCAATATAACAACGTCACTTCCAATCTCTGATATATACAACAATTCTCACTGTACAGGTATTGAATGTTATTCTACACATACGTATATATGCATACATCTAAGTACAATCTTGCAAGCAACAGGCAATTGCAAAATCGAATTAAATAAGACTGATAATTACAATAATAGTAACAATATTACAGATAACATAATAATAATACTGACATAATAATAATAATGATAATAATAATAATAACAATAATAATAATAATAATAATAATACAGATAAAATCATTAATAAAAATACAGATATCATCTTGTAACGGGATTTGAACCGTTACATTCTAAAAATTTACAGACGAAAAATTTGGTATTTGGAATCTCCTTTACATGTAAAGAAACGCGCTTTTCTTGTGGGATTGGGGGGGGGGGATCAACTTAACGAGGATGGGGTGAAAAAGGAGTTGAATTCTTTTTATGAGGACACTTACATTTCAAGAGACAGAGATGTTACAGTAATGAAAATTTGTATTTGGAATCTCCTTTCAAAGTAAAAGAAACACGTATTATTTTGTTTTTGTAAAACCCACTTAAGGGGGTTAATTAATTAAAAATTAGTTGAATTCTTTGTATGAGGATACTTACATCTAAACTAAAGAGTTTACGGACGTGAAAATTTGTGTTTGGGATATGAAAATAAAGGAGTTCGTATTTTCTTTGTTTTTGTTTTCGGAAAATCGACTTAAGACGGGGGGTGAAAATAAGTTAAGAAAGAGTCGAATTATGTTTATGTTTTTATTACAGTATGTATCAAAAACTGAAGACGTTGCCGACGTGAAACCTGATATTTGGAATTTCCTTTAAAAATAAAGAAACGCGTATTCTTTTTTTTTTTGAAAATCCGCCTAAGGGGTTGAAATGAATTGAAAAAGCTGGTGAATTTTTAAAATGAGTACCTGTATATCTACAGTATATGTCAAAATCTTGACATGTTACAGACGTGAAAATTGGTATTTGGGAAGTCCTTTAAAAATACTGAAGCATGCACTTTTTGTATCCGAAAAAGGCACTTAACGGGAGTAAAAAGAAGTGGAGTAATGAGTTGAATTATTTTTATGAGGATACTTATATCTAAAAAACCGAAGATGTTACAGGCGTGAAATTTAGTGTTTGGAACTTCCTTTAAACATATAGAAACATATATTAACTTATTTTGTTTTCGGAAAACCCAGTTAGGTGGGGGTGGGGATGCACTGATAAAGAGGTTGAATTATTTTAATGGGGATACTTATATCTCCAAATCTGAAGATGTTACAGACGTAGAAATAGGTATTTGGAATCTCCTTGAAAAATAAAGAAACATTTTTTTTCGACTTGAGAGAAGAATGTTTCTCACATGTACAGTTCTATGTCGCATGGTCATCTTAGCCACAACAGGCATTACCACAAGCGTGGTTTACAAAGATTTTCTGGGGTAAATGAAACTTAACTTTTCGGTTAGCTTTTTCACTTCAGGTATTTTCAGGTAATGTCTTAGTACGGTACCGAGAAACGATTATTTTTATCAAATTACGAAATCCACGCGAGTGAAGCCGCGGGTAACTGCTAGTCTATATACACTGACTGACAGTGACAATGCAACACCAAGGAGGAGTGGTTCGAAAGGGATGAAAGTTGGGGAAAAAACAGAGTCGGCACGGAAGAATAATTGATGTTTATTTCAAACCGATATGTAAGTTACACAATGCGCACGGCATCGACTCACTAGGATGTAGGACCACCGCGAGCGGCGATGCACGCAGAAACACGTCGAGGTACAGAGTTAATAAGAGTGCGGATGGTGTCCTGAGGGATGGTTCTCCATTCTCTGTCAACCAATTGCCACAGTTGGTCGTCCGTACGAGGCTGGGGCAGAGTTTGCAAACGGCGTCCAATGAGATCCCACACGTGTTCGATTGGTGAGAGATCCGGAGAGTACGCTGGCCACGAAAGCATCTGTACACCTCGTAGAGCCTGTTGGGAGATGCGAGCAGTGTGTGGGCGGGCATTATCCTGCTGAAACAGAGCATTGGGCAGCCCCTGAAGGTACGGGAGTGCCACCGGCCGCAGCACATGCTGCACGTAGCGGTGGGCATTTAACGTGCCTTGAATACGCACTAGAGGTGACGTGGAATCATACGCAATAGCGCCTCAAACCATGATGCCGCGCTGTCTAGCGGTAGGGCGCTCCACAGTTACTGCCGGATTTGACCTTTCTCCACGCCGACGCCACACTCGTCTGCGGTGACTATCACTCACAGAACAGAAGCGTGACTCATCGGAGAACACGACGTTCCGCCATTCCCTCATCCAAGTCGCTCTAGCCCGGCACCATGCCAGGCGTGCACGTCTATGCTGTGGAGTCAATGGTAGTCTTCTGAGCGGACGCCGGGCCGGGAGTGCAGGCCTCCTTCAACCAATCGACGGGAAATTGTTCTGGTCGATATTGGAACAGCCAGGGTGTCTTGCACATGCTGAAGAATGGCGGTTGACGTGGCGTGCGGGGCTGCCACCGCTTGGCGGCGGATGCGCCGATCCTCGCGTGCTGACGTCACTCGGGCTGCGCCTGGACCCCTCGCACGTGCCACATGTCCCTGCGCCAACCATCTTCGCCACAGGCGCTGCACCGTTGACACATCCCTATGGGTATCGGCTGCGATTTGACGAAGCGACCAACCTGCCCTTCTCAGCCCGATCACCATACCCCTCGTAAAGTCGTCTGTCTGCTGGAAATGCCTCCGTTGACGGCGGCCTGGCATTCTTAGCTATACACGTGTCCTGTGGCACACAACAACACGTTCTACAGTGACTGTCGGCTGAGAAATCACGGTACGAAGTGGGCCATTCGGCAACGCCGTGTCCCATTTATCGTTCGCTACGTGCGCAGCACAGCGGCGCATTTCACATCATGAGCATACCTCAGTGACGTCAGTCTACCCTGCAATTGGCATAAAGTTCTGACCACTCCTTCTTGGTGTTGCATTTGCTCTGTCAGTCAGTGTATGTAAAAGCAACATGTCCTGATTGACTGAATGACTCATCATCGCCGAGCCAAAACTACTGGACAGAAAGGAATGCAATTTTGGAGATACATTAATATTACAGTATAGGTGCTAACTAAGAAATGATTTTTGGAGATGCCGTCGCTAAGGGGGTGAAAACAGGGATACATTTTTAAAATGGGTATGTGTATATCTCCGAAACTTAACAGTTTAAAGCCGTAAAAATTGGCATATGAAAACTCCCTTAAAAATAAGGAAACACATATTTTTTATTTTCGGAAAATTCAATTATGGGGGTGAAAATAAGTGAAAAGTGGGTTGAATCCCTTTCATTAGAATACTTATATCTCAAAAACTGAAGAAGTTACAGACGTAAAAATTGGTACATAGAATCTCCTTTAAAAATAATGAAACACATAGTTTTTGTTTTAGGAAGAAACACTTAAGGGGAGTGGGTTGAAAGGAAGAGAAAAAGGAGTGAATTATTAAAATGAGTATATCTCAAAAACTTAACATGTTACAAACTTATAAATTGGTATTTGGAATAAATTTTATAAATAAAGAAACACTTGTTTTTTGTTTTCGGTAAATCCAATTAAGGGGGATAAAAGAAGTGAAAATTAGGTGCATTTGTAAAATGAGCACATCTCAAAAACTACACACGTTACAGACTTAAAATCTGGTATTTAGAATCTCCTTTAAAAACAAATTAACACGTACTTTTGTTCTCAGATAGTCCTCTTAATAGGAGAGGGGGAGGAGGAAGATGTGAAGAAATTCAATTCTTTTAATGAGGATACTTAGGTCTATATCTAAAAAGCTGAAGATGTTACAGACGCGAAAATTGGTACATGGATTCTCCTTTAGTATTCCTTTGATTTCGGAAATCCAATTAAGGGAGGCGAAAGAATTGAAAAGTTTTTGAATTATTTGTATCAGTATACTTGTATCTAAAAAAAACCTAAGTTGTTACAGACGTAGGTATTTGGAATCTCGTTCAAAAATAAAGAAACACGCATTCAGGGGTTCAGAGATATCAACGGGTGTGGGATGAAAAAGGAGGTGAATTCTTTTTATGAGCATACTTATATCTCAAAATATGAAGATATTACAGACATGAAAATTTGTATTTGCAATATTCCTTCAATGTAAGGAAACATGTATACTTTTGGTTTCGAAAAATCCTCTTAAGACGGGGCACGGGGGTGAATGAATTGAAAAATTAGTTGAATTATTTGTTTGAGGATAATTATATCTCAAAAACGAAAGATGTTACAGACGTGGAAATGGATATTTGGTATCTCCTTTAAGAACAAAGAAACGCGTCTTCTTTTGTTTTCGAAGAATAAAATTAAGGGGGTGAAGGGATTGAACAATTAGTTGAATAATTAGTATGAGGATATTATCTATAAAAGCTAAAGGTGTTACATATGTGTAAATTGGTAATTTGGAATCCCCTTTAAAAGTAAAGAAGCGCGCATTTAAAATAAGTAAAAAAGGAGGATACTTATATCTCAAAAACTGAAGATGTTACAGATGTGAAAGTTGGTATTTTGAATCAAGTTTAAAAATAGAGAAACACGTATTTTTCTTTTAGGAAAATCCACTTAAAACTCACCAAAAAATTAAGTTTCATTTACCCCAGAAACTCTTTGTAAACAACGTTTGTGGCATTGCCTTTTTGGGCTAAGATAACTTGGCGACATAGAACTGTACAAGCGATGTTAGAGTGAAAGGAATCACTGTATCACGAAGGACTGACTGGATGATTAACTGACTACAACTGACTACCTAGTGACAGAGCCGGATGGCAAAGCACTGTGTGAGAAAAGATTCAGCTATTATTTGTGTCTTAGTACAACCTGCGCTCATCTACAAGACCGTATGAGCAAGGTATGAGACGTGAGGTTGCACAATTTGAACACATGCTGTACCGACGCTGTTAGAACACGTGTTGCTGTCGTCACCTTACATGTTACAGTGATGTAGTTTGATAGTTTGATGTTCAGAGTATGTTTGTGATTTCAGTACCTATTTGTTTTGCCCTTCTGGAACGATACACCTCCCTCAGTGAGCGAATGGCTCCACGGTTTGGTTCATGTAGCTGTCAGTTTGCATTCGGGATATAGTGGGTTCGAACCCCACTGTCGGCAGCCCTGAAGATGGTATTTTCCCATTTGCACACCAGACCTTCATTGGAAGCGTGCCTGAAAAGAGCTGCATAACCTCGGGATGAGGACACAACATTACATTCCTAGTGTAAATTAGGTAGGCCTATATACTGTAGGTTATTGTTTGACGTAATCTTTCTCGTCGAATTGCATTTCCCTAAAGCTTTTCGTTGTTGATGTAGTTAGTATCTCCACCAGTCCGCCTCTGTGGTGTAGTGGTTAGCGTGATTAGCTGCCACCCCCGGAGGTCCGGGTTCGATTCCCGGCTCTGCCACGAAATTTGAAAAGTGGTACGAGGGCTGGAACGGGGTCCACTCAGACTCGGGAGGTCAACTGAGTAGAGGTGGGTTCGATTCCCACCTCAGCCATCCTGGAAGTGGTTTTCCGTGGTTTCCCACTTCTCCTCCAGGCAAATGCCGGGATGCTACGTAACTTAAGGCCACGGCCGCTTCCATCCCTCTTCCTTGCCTTTCCCATCCAATCTTCCCATCCCTCCACAAGGCCCCTGCTCACCATAGCAGGTGAGGCCGCCTGGGCGAGGTACTGGTCATTCTCCCCAGTTGTATCCCCTGACCCAAATTCTGAAACTCCAGAACACTGCCCTTGAGGCGGTAGAGGTGGGATCCCTCGCTGAGTCCGAGGGAAAAGCCGACCCTGGAGGGTAAACAGATTAAGAAGAAGAAGTATCTCCACCAAGCCCTGGAGCAACTGATCAGGCATACTAAGCCGTAGTTTACTTGTGGTAGGTAGGCCATTTCTTTTCCTCTCCTCCTTTAGCCAACAGCATATGGCTACCCATCCAATTTATGAACAAGCACAATGTTGCTAATCCGGATAATCTCACGGGATCTGGTGTTTCGATATGACTGTACCGTTGTCTGATGCTTGTTGTTTTAAGGGGCCTAACATCGAAGGTCATCGGCCCGTACCGTTGTCTTGTCGTCTCCAGTGAAAGAATAATTCCTTGTCGGTCTTTTCATAAATTTTGGCTCATCGAGTTGCACACCAATTTGACGTGAATTATCTTCGACAAACCCAGCTCTCTCAGCTAATAATAATAATAATAATAATAATAATAATAATAATAATAATAATAATAATAATAATAATAATAATAATAATAAAATGAACAACTTCTATATGGTCTCGAGTTGTATCAGACTGCGTTTGTCATTTCGAAAGGTGTGACCGAATCAGGTTGCTTACTTGCATTTTGAGAGAGTGAAGACTTTGTGTGATTTCAAGGTTTGACGGAATACAATACTTCCTGGTTCAATCAGTCACTTAATCTGTATTTAGATCTGTAACCTAAGTATTTTCTCAAATGATTTCAAAAAACTTGGCAATTTGTCCAACATTTTCCTTCAAAAATATTTCAGATCCCTTATTCCACTTCCGATAAACGGATATTTGCCCCAATGTCTCCTCATAAATTTCAACTTTATCTTCATAATATCAGCTTTCTTGCCTTATTTATTTACAATGTTCTTTACGTCGCAACGATACAGGTAGGTTTTATGGAGACGATGGGATAGGAAAGGTTCGGAGTGGGAAGGAAGCGACCGTAGCCTTAATTAAAGTACAGCCCGAGCATTTGTCTGGTGTGAAATGGGAAACCGCCGAAAATCATTTCCAGGGCTGCCGAAAGTAGGGTTCGAACCCACTATCTACCGAATGCAAGCTGACAGCTATGTACCCCAAACCGCGCAGCCACTTGCCCGGTGATTCCTACCTTAATAAGCTCTCCTCAAGCGTATTCGTCAACTAACGTCATTCCACGCCATCTCTAAACTTTTGCTTACTCGAGCTGTTCGTCTCCTTACGCCCAGGTCTTCTCAGCTCGAGGTTGGCAATACTTTGTAACAGTAATCTTTGGTCGAAAATATGCAGAAAAAGTCGTTCTGCTTTCTTTGGGACCTTTTTCCTGTTATCGTATTAAGAAGGCCAAAGCCCGGTGTGAAGCCTATATATTGTAACCTATCGTTACCATAAGACCTATCTGTGTTGTTGCGACGTAAAGCAACTAGCAATGTAAACATAGTAACCATACTGTGACTGCGGTCTTACCAGAGAATAATACGCCCTCTCCTGTACATCATTACTAAAACCCATGAATATCCTCATAACCATGTTAATGTGAATACTCCAATGAAAGTACTTCTTTATATCAACACCTAGGTACCTACAGTGGTTCGGGTGAGGTACTTTCACACGATCATCACAGTTATTGTCCGGCGGCAGGGATAAATGATTAGCATGCTGGCCTTTAGTTCAAAGCGTCCCGGGTTCGATTTCTGACTGGGTCGGGGATTTTAACTTCCATTAGTTAATTCCCATGCCTTGGGGGCTGGGTGTTTGTTACGTTTTCAGCACTAGATTTCATCTTAGACAAGGCTCCATCCTCACAGACACACAAGTCACCTATACGGCGTCAAATCGGAAGACCTGCACCAGGCCTCTCCGGAGGCCACACGCCATTATTATTATTATTATTATTATTATTATTATTATTATTATTATTATTATTATTATTATTATTATTATTATTCTTAATCTGTTTACTCTCCAGAGTTGGCTTTTCCCTTGCTCATAGCGAGGGATCCCACCTCTACTGCCTCAAGGGCAGTGTCCTGGAGCGTGAGACATTGGGTAGGGGGACACAACTGGGGAGAATGATCAGTACCTCGCCCACGTGACCTCACCTGCTATGCTGAAGAGGGGCATTGGTGGGGAATGAGAAGATTGGAAGGGATAGACAAGGAGGAGGGAAGGAAGCGGCCGTGGCCTTAAGTTAGGTACCATCCCGGCATTTGCCTGGAGGAGAAGTGGGAAACCACGGAAGACCACTTCAAGGATGACTGAGGTGGGAATCAAACTCACCTCTACTCACTTGACCTCCCGCGGCTGAGTGGACTCCGTTCCATCCCTCGTACCACTTTTCAAATTTCGTGGCAGAACCGGGAATCGAACCCGGGCCTCCGGAGCTGGCGGCTAAGCACACTAACACTACACCACAGAGGCGGGCATTATTATTATTATTATTATTATTATTATTATTATTATTATTATTATTATTATTATTACAGTTATTAAAACTGAGAGGATATTTAATCTTTGTGAAACAACCAGACGTTCTATCCCATTTTCGATTATGTCATTGTTTGCTGTCCATCTATCAATATTGTCGAGATCGTTTCGCAGTCGATCATAATTTACTACTCTATCTGTGGACGTAGGTGGAGACGATTTTCCGCTAGTGCAGAACCTAAGACAGTGTTTCTACACGGCTACCATATTGCGGGAAGCACAAAATAGGAATAGAGTTGCCCAATGATGGTCACCAACCACATGTGAGAAGAAGAAGAGGAAGAAAAAATATCTCTGCTTTATGTCGGAGTGTCAGCACATTTCTTTGAATGGAGGTTCTGTAACGTTCCTGAAGATTTTCTTTATTTGCTAGAAATTTAACGTCGCTCTAACTCGGATAGGTTTCCGGCAGCGATAGCCGAGATAAGGTCTAGAGGCCATGGCCTTAAGTGTCCAAAGACCCTTCTTCAGGGCTTCGGGCTTTTGGGTTGAAATCTACCGTTTCCTGAGCCTACACGTATACAAACCATACCACGCTGTCCACTCTTAATTAGGTCTCTAACATAGAAGGTAACTCTGACTCAATTCGGATTCAATTTCACAACCTTGAACGCAAAAGGTGATTGACGAAGCAATTGCGCTCCACAGTCCAGGATTACGAGCACAAGTAAAGACGTCATCAGAGGAGAAGTTGCAAGTTACAGGGCTCTTCGATCCAAGACGTAGTAATTGCCCAATCCAGCAGCATGTACCGTTCCTGAGGGTGGGATGACTGCTGTTTCTTGGCCCGGCAGATGGGCAGCTGAATCTGGTATTGTGCGCGTCTAGACGACCTCGAAGCTGTCTTCGCCTCTCCATAAATTCTACCCCTCTCCTCCTCCCTCCTATTAATTCCATCCCCCTTCCTAGATCAGGCTGGCGATATACTTGTCGGGCCTTTAACAGGAAATAACATTAATTACTGATCAATATCGGCTCCGCCGCCCCAGGTAGCTAACAAACTGGGCCCTGAGAGGTCGAGGCTCCATCGACCACAACACTGTACGGAGATATTGCTGTAATTGAAATATCATTCCAGCTCGGTGACAGCTATCTTTGTCATTACAGCGTGTGACAATGCATTTCTTAGAATGATAGATCCACCTACTAGAATCAAGTTCCCAGAACTGGTCCTGTTATAAACTTATTCATTTCCACACCATGCATGGCTTCAGGACCAAATGAGATGTCCATTGTTTAAACCAGTCAAGATTCAATATGATCGAAAAAATTAAGAAATGTAAGGCATATATTAGACATATAAACAAACCCCATGGCACTACAGCCCTTGAAGGGCCTTGGCCTACCAAGCGACCGCTGCCCAGCCCAAAGGCCTGCAGATTACGAGGTGTCGTGTGGTCAGCACAATGAATTCACTCGGCTGTTATTCTTGGCTTTCTAGACCGGCGCCGCTATCTAACCATCAGATAGCTCCTCAGTTATAATCAAGTAGACTGAGTGGACCTCGAACTAGCCCTCAGATCCAGGTAAAATCCCTGAACTGGCCGGGAATCGAAACCGGGGCCTCCGTGTAAGAGGCAGGCACGCTACCCCTACACCAAGCGACAAGCATTAGTCATATACTGTAACATGGTCTATATTCCACCCGTAACTTCAAGAATAAAAAAACCCACACGTTATGAGAAACTAACTGGGACTGAAACTAGGAGTAAAAGAGAAGGAAAATGTGGGCTACTACCGCTACCAAACAAATTTTCGTTTCGCCCCTGAAGGTGACGGCGGGCCTCCTAGACGGTAACGCCGTCTCTCGAGCCAAGGAGATTTAGTGCGTTGAAGGAGATGTTCGGAAAAGATGAGGGAGTTAGTGGTCGTGGCCAATTCTAGGAACTCTCTCGCCATTCACCTTAGAGCATGAGAATGGAAAACCACAGACAACCATTCTCAGGAGGACCGACGTTGGGAACAAGCCCTCTCTGTCCCCCGAATGCAGTACTACTACTAATGCCCGGTTTCTTCAACGAATGTTAAGCGTTAACACTGCTGTTAAGGAGACTTAACACATAATTTACCAAAATGGTCGTCTCATCAAGAATTGTTAACTCTAACAAATTGTTAATACTTGTATTATATTAACCTAGCTGCACCCCTGTGTTAAACCTCTTAACAACTGCTAAAATTTTAAAATGGAGGCATGTAGAAGACGTAAGTTTAAATACTGCTGTATGAGGACTATTTATAAACTAAAGAAAGTAAGGGACGACCCATAGTAAGAAATAACGACATTTTAGAGTTGTCAAAAGAAATATTTCTAATTACCAAAGCTATAATGAATTGTAACTTATCAATCTCTCCAGTGCAGCAGTTGCTTATAGATTTTACAAGGATGGGTCAGACCCTGCGTCCAATCGATTTCAACTAGCTTAATGTACCTGTTGGTGGATACTCACAGTAACTCGTGTATAAGGGTTTGGGTCAATACCGAACAGTTTCGTTTTCGAAAATAAATGAGGACAAATGTCATGAGACAGGATCCGCTTCGGACCACGTGGAGGGGATAGAACACTAAAATGCGAACACATTTAACTTGAACTTGTCAGGTTCGCAACCTAAAAATTTCCGAAAAAAATATGAAATCCAGATTGTAAAGCATCGCATATATACTTGAAAAGTTGTACATCAGACAGGTGGAGTAGTGGCCGAATGGTCATCGTACGTGTCTACGATCCACGACGACGAGAAGTCGAGTAGCGGGGTAGACTACTTTTTTATACAAATTTAATTATTATTTCAGGGAATGTGAAGGTAAAAATTCGAATAAAAGTAATGATCAAATTGTAGTGGAACTTTATTTTCTAGCTCAAATTAATATATACACATAGAGAAAGAGATCCAGCAGTAACTGTGAGAAAGTTTAGACCTATATAAATTTCAGGAAGAAAACAGAGTGTGCCGGTACTGCAATATTTTTGTTCCAATTATTAAATAACATTCCCTGAAACGAGACTCGAACTCACGACTACGACGTTCGCAGATAAGTACGATAACCACTGTGCCACAACTCCCAACTATATACGCCTTGCATTGGAACCGGAGATTCATCAATTTTTTAGAAGTTATTAGGTTGCGGACCTGACATGCTTAAGTACAATTTCGTTCGTTCATTCGTAATCGGTTTACCCTCCAGGGTCGGTTTTTCCCTCGGACTCAGCGAGGGATCCCACCTCTACCGCCTCAAGGGCAGTGTCCTGGAGTTTCAGACTCTGAGTCGGGGATACAACTGGGGAGGATGACCAGTACCTCGCACAGGCGGCCTCACCTGCTATGCTGAACAGGGGCCTTGTGGGGGGATGGTAAGTTTGGAAGGGATAGACAAGGAAGAGGGGAGGAAGCGGCCGTGGCCTTAAGTTAGGTACCATCCCGGCATTTGCCTAGAGGAGAAGTGGGAAACCACGGAAAACCACTTCCAGGATGGCTGAAGAGGGAATCGAACGCCCCTCTACTCAGTTGACCTCCCGAGGCTGAGTGGACCCCGTTCCAGCCCTCGTACCACTTCTCAAATTTCGTGGCAGAGCCGGGAATCGAACCCGGACCTCCGGGGTGGCAGCTAATCACGCTAACCACTACACCACAGAGGCGGACTTAAGTAAAATGTATTTGCCATTTAGTGTTCTATCACCTCCACTTCGTCCGAAGCGGAGGTTTGTAATGACATCTGACCACGAGACACTTTCCATGTAGGCCTAATTGTAGGGGCAAAAGTTCTTCATAGGTCGACGTCCCGAACAAATAGTATTTTTTTTTAATGAAAAAAGGCCTAATTGTAGGCGACTATGTTCACGAGTGCAAGAAAAGAGTGTGTAGAATCTTACACATTGTTGCCATTGCAGCATTAACAAGGCACTACATTATTTTCCCTGCAATAAAAGAATGCCCGAAATTCATTCAAAACATATCAATTATCACATTTTCCCGGTGATGTAGGAACCTTAGATTGCACTCCTACAAGAATAGGTTATATCGAATGTTGTGATATAACTGTCCGTTACTTCATTTTTTAAGCACACTCGTATAATTTTAAATTAAAACTATAACAAGATTTGTCTCGCATTCATCATAATAACGCCTTTGTTGCCTCTTACTTGACATGTTTACTTCTTAGCGGTCCCCGCTAACCATAATCTATAATAATGTCAACCATGTGTCTGTGTGACAAAATACTATTTCAACACGCCACTAGGAGCGCTATATGTCAAGAAACAAAAGACGCTCACTGCCAAACGCGTTCAGAAATCTTACGGAAAAGTGTTACTTTGTCTTTAACAAAATGTTTCGTAACAAGTGTTGGAAATGTGTTCCCGAAACAGGGTATTTTTAAACGAAGTGTTAAATTAATAACAATTGTTACTTAACATTTGTTAAGCAAAATTTAACATAGAGTTGAAGAAACCGGGCCTTTAAATGTTTTCCTTCCTCCCCTGAACGGGTAGGTGGACCTCTTAGACGGTGACGCCGTCTCTCAGACCAGGAGATTTGTGTCGGAGAAGGAGGTGTGCGGGGAAGGTGAGAGGGTTGACGGCCGTAGCCTATACCAGGAACTGTGCTGGCATTCGCCTTAGTGCAGGAGAATGGAAAACCACGGAAAACCATTCTCAGGACAGCAGACGGTAGGGACCAGCCCTTCTCCGCCTTCCGAATACAGAGGCGTAGAGCAACGGTAGAGCGGTTGCCACCCCTCCTCTGCTCCGTTGGCCAGTCGGAGTGCAGAGCTGTCGGACCACGGAACAGCCGTGGCCACTTGTGGGCCGAGGCTCACTCTGCAGCCTCTGGTTCGATCTCTCCCTGTAGGTGGGGGTGGTAAAATAATACCTGTCGTAAGAGGCGACTAATAGGGTCCCAGGGGCTCTGAACGTTGGAGCGTGGGTTGGCGACCACGGGGTCCTTAGCTGAGTCCTGGCATTGGTTCCACTTACTTGTGCCAGGCTCCTCAGTTTCTTCTATCCTATCCGACCTCCCTTGGTCAACTCATGTTCTTTTCCGACCCCGGCGCTATTAGGTTTCCGAGGGCTGTGGAGTCTTTCATTTTCACGCCCTTCGTGAACCTTGTCTTCCTAAGGCCGACACCTTCATTTTTCAAAGTGTCGGATCCCTGCCATTTTTCTCTATGATTAGTGTTATATAGAGGATAGTTGCCCAGTTTTACTTCCTCTTAAAACAATAATCACCACCACCACCTCTGGTTCTATCATAACAGGGTCTGTGTTCCCTTATGCCTTCAAGAATATACGATCACTTAATGCCCGTTGTATGAGCTAATATTTAGTACGCGAGGATGAGAATGATGTATGTTCACTTATGTCTTTTGAGAAAGTGTTAGCCGGGCTAGGAAGCTCAGACGGTAGAGCGCTGGCCTTCTAAATACATGTTGGCGGGTTCGACCCTGGCTCACTCTGGTGGTATTTGAAGGTTACAAATATGTCAGTCTTGTGTCAGTGGATTTACTGGCATGCAAAAGAATTCCTACGGTTTTGAAACCTCATCGTTTCAGAAAAGCATAATACCATTATTGTTAGTAGTAGTAGTAGTAATAGTAGTAGGAGGCCCTAATGGTGCTAATATTCATTGTATGAACCAGACAAGTTTCAGTCTGATCTGAAAAAAAATAGAATGGTAGGGGAAAGAGGCCATTTATTTAACTAAATAATTTTCGGGCTGTACCTTAATTAAGGCCACGGCCGCTTCCTTCCCACTCCTAGCCCTTTCCTGTCCCATCGTCGCCGTAAGACCTATCTGTGTCGGTGCGACGTAAAACAACTAGCAAAAAAATAATAATTTTCAGACGACTCGCGGCAATAGAAATCATGTTAATATACATTGTATGAATGAGTCAAGTTTGAGCGTGCGCGAATATGTTCAAATGGCAAATAAAAGCAGGTCATATTTTAAATTAAGCCATTTCCATGCTACTAAAGTCTTCGAGAATAATGTTAGTGCTAGTTGTATGAACCAGTTAAATTTGGGCGTGTCCGAAGGAATTTAAAAAGACAAGGAAAACTGGTTACATTCTGAATTAATCCCTTTCCATGCCACTTAAGGCTTTGAGAATAATGTTCATAGTTGTACGAACCGGTCAAGACTGTGTATGCTCGGGAAATTTTGAAGGGATACGATAAAGTTCCCCTATTTTAAAGTAACCCATTTATACGCTAGTCATGGCTTCAGGGTAATGTTAGTGTCTGTTATTAGAACTAGCAAAGACAGTCAAATAGGAACAGCCAAGAAAAGCGAGGTAAGCAAAACCATCTCCATACCACTCATGAATTCAAGAGGAAAAGTTGTATAAACTAAGTGTAAGAGAAGTAGAGGGAAACCTAGACGTCGATTGTTAGACTCAGGTGATTATGACTTACTCATAAGAGATGTGGCACTAAAGGATGATAACTGCTAATTGCAAATAGAGGACGGTGGAGGCGCTTCGTTTATTTAATGTACAGCCGTTACAGAACGAACGCTGAAAGACGTTTGTACAGGGTCTGTCATATAAACCCAGACCGAGCGCACGGTGTTTGTACCCTGCGCCACGGCAGCTGCCTCAGCCGAACTTATGTCGCGCACGGCCGCTCTGCTCTCAGCGTGTATACAGTTTTATATGAAATCTTACCTTCTAATAGATGCTGGTAGTGTCTTCCTCACTGGTTTATACAAGGCATTGTATCTGGTAACCACATTCTGGCTTACGCAAATGAGTTTTGCCACTGTAATCTGATTTTATTTCTAATGTTCCTGTTCTTGTTCCAGCTATTGTTTTAAAAGGATGTACAGCTGAGCAACCAACCTCTACTTGCACTAATCAGAGAAAAAATGGGAGGGGTACGACACTTAGAAAAAAGAAAGGAAGATAAGCGCCGCGAACGGCATGAAAATGAAAAACTCAGTAGGCCTCGTAAACCTAGTACCGTCGGGGTAGGAAAAGGACAAGATATGACCAAGTGAGGTCGGATAGGACAGATGAAAGGGAGGAGCCTCGTACTAGTAAATGGAAGCAGCAGTGTTACGGAAATTTTGCATACTTTGGGCTGGAAAGACTTCAAACTGTCAATGAAGAGATGGCGTGGAATGACATTGGTAGATGTATAAGCTTCAGGGGAGCTTTCAAAAGTGGGAAACATGATATGAAGATAAAGTTGGACTTTAAGACCACAAATTGGGACAAATAATCATGTATAGGACGAGGAGTAAGTTATTGGAATAAATTATCAAAGGATATGTTCGATAAATTTCCAAATTCTTGAAAACATTTAAGGAAAAGCTAGGTAACAATTAATATGGAATCTGCCACCAGGGCGACAATCCTAAATGCAGATCCACGAGTTTTCCGTAGCGTTTCTCAGGGATAGAATACATCATTCCTGCAGAGTGGTTGACGGACGAGAATCTCTCTTCCTAACTCATCTCTAAAAGATTGAAATCAAGATCATGATAATAATAATAATAATATGTACTTAAAATATATTTCTTGGAGATAATGATAGACTCCGAATTATTCTTGAAGGGACTGTATCGACGTCTATGTCTCTCGTATTCTCGCACCTTTCAATTCCAACTGGTATGCGTGATAGCCCAGTTCTATTGTCACTTGCTTTTCATCAATGCACCTTGTTTTCTAATCCAGGTTAATGCATGTGGGATTTTTGAAATGAATTGTCTCGTCCCTCTGGTTCGGATTCCACGTAAAACTCAAGATCCCATGGTTTTTACAGGACATCAATAGTCAAGTAAACCGATAAGTTTGCTTTTTGGTATTCAATCTCATTTCTGAAATCATTCGACCAAGTCACATTGTCAGTTGAAGTATTCGAGAGTTATGTTGTAATATCTGGAGTTCCATTTCAGACATTAAACAACGAATGTCGTAAATAAGATACAAATAGAGACAGCGAAGCTGGAGAAACATCCAAAGACAGTGGTCGTTTTGACACTTACGCTAAACTCATTTATAATTACTGCAGGCATTCCGGTCTAAATGATAAAGCGATATTAACAATCAATTTATCTGCTGCAGCTTCATTTGCATAATAACCCCGCAATTTGCTGAGGGTTTGTGGCAAGAGAAGGCTTCTGCTGTAATTAGCTTTAATGAAGGAAATACTTACGCGTCTCAGATAACAACTCTCAGCAGCAGCCCAATCACATGCTAGTGGCGCGCTGGGTGTCATAGCAAGGGATCGTGCAACACAAGCCTCCTGACGGACCATTAACCCTTAAATGCATCCCTGTACGCTTTAAATGTGAATGACTTCCAATTCGCCAGGGAGTGGAAGTACAGCAATACGCAAATGATGCAGCTTTTTAAGCCTCTAAGAGGAGGATCAGAGATGCCATTGCAATATTGGATCTCATTCTGGAAGTGGCGCCTTCAGAACAAATCAACGCCACTAAAACCTAGGCAATTGCGTTTTCAAAACGAGGGCCTTGACCTGATCATCTTACCATTAACAATGTTCCTTTGTCCTGGACCAATAAAATCAAGTATTTCGGCTTGACAATGGACGAATATCTCATACAGAGAGCGAATATGCCGTAAACCCTGTAACCAGTATCGGCTCATCTGGTTAACGTAAGACCTCTCCTCTATAATAAACAACCGGGCTGAGTGGCTTAGACGGTTGAGGCAGGTTGGCAGGTTCGATCGAGGCTCAGTCCGGTGGTATTTGAAGGTGCTCAAATACGTCAGCCTCGTATCGGTAGATTTACTGGCACGTAAGAGAACTCCTGCAGGTCAAAATTCCGGCATCTTGGCGTATCCAAAGACCGTCAAAAATGAATAATTGTGTCGTTAAATCAATATTATTATTATGATTATTATTAGTAATATTATTATTATATAATAATAAATTGGTCTCTACAAATATCAATATAAATGTTTATTTAAAATGTAATAGGCCCATACTGCTGTATGGTTGCGAGGCCTGGTGCTCTGTTCCTAAAACTTCTCTTTCAATTATAAGTTTAAAAAATCGTTGCGAAAGACGACCAATGTACCGTTGTTGAAATTTTTTCAGGATGTTATGAACCAAAGTTCGTATTCGGGCTATTAGATCTCAGATAAACAGAATAGCTAAAATGACCAAATCTAGAATACTAGCTCACTCGGCTGACCAGAGCATCTCAATTCTTAAACAGGTCATGAGGATCAAGAAGCCGAATACACGATATAAACATACCGGCCCTAGACACACTTATGACCTGGTTAAGACCATATTACAGCTTTAAAAAAAATAAAACTACTACACCACTAAATACTAGAAATTGTTTCTTACGAAGAAAGATCCGCCTTCATCTCACTAAATAATATAATTAGACCCTAATATTTTTCCAAATTAACTCAGATAAGAGGGCGTATCTGCTCTGGCTTTGAAAAAAATTGTCTGTAAGGCAAATAGTTTTTCTCCCGCCAGTGAATGTAAATAGAGATGTTTCTGACTCATCGGGTATCCTAGGAAACAGATGAGTAAGAGGGCGTAGTTTTTGCCCTGGGACCCTCCAACTATCCCCCAACCCCGCAAAAGGGATGTGGAATACATACGGGAAGGTTTTAAAAGGATGTACAGTAGACCCCCTTGTTTGTGGGGGTGGTAGAATAACACCTACGGTATCCCCTGCCTGTCGTACGAGGCGACTAAAAGGGGTCTCAGGGGCTCTGAACATGAGAGCGTGGGTTGGCGACCAAGGAGCCCTTAGCTGAGTCCTGTCATTGCTTCCACTTACGTGTGCCAACCTCCTCACTTTCATCTATCCTATACGACCTCCTTTGGTCAAATCTTGTACTTATCCAACCCCGACGGTATTAGGTATCGAGGCGTAGGAAGTATTGTATTTTCACGCCCTTTGTGGCCCTTGGCTTTCTTTGGCCGATATCTTCATTTTTCGATGTGTCTGACCCCTTCAGTTTTTCCTGTCTGATTACTGTTATATAGAGGATTGCCTAGTCGTGTGCTTCCTCTTAAAACAATAATCACCACCACAACGAAATGATGTAGGCGCCTCTGGAGTGAATTTCATGAACGAGTGTGTGCTTCCCGTATGCTCCATGACATTAATAGCTATTTATGATATTGGGTGCTCAGTGGTTCGCTGCACTGTGTATTTCTGTGCTACGTACTGGTGAGTTGAAGTTTGGTAGCCGTTTTGCATCACTGAAGGACATTTTTGACGACTCAAGACTCAGCTGGTCAAGAATAATGTGGAATACCAAATAAAACCGGTGCAAGCTTTCTAGTTGCACAGGATTCATTCTGATTTCTTGCACAAAATGTGAAGTGTTTCTTTAGTTCTACAATGATTTGCAACACATTTTTCCAGTTGTAGCCGCCTCGAGTGATTACTCAGGTGCTTAACTTCGCACCGACACACCGACCGTTTTCGGCAAAGCAAGGATGCTAAAGGTCTAGGACTGGGAAGCTGGTGGCCATAGACTCTATTAATGTACAGTCCCAGAATTTGCCTGGTGCCTGGGAGACTACGGAAAACCATCGTCAGTGCTGCCGACGGTGCGATTCGAACCCACGACCTCACGGCCAACTCGGTCGGTGGCCACAATGATACTATGTCGTTAAAGTGAAAGAAACCAAAATAGGTTCAACTACAGTTCTATCAGTGAATGAACGCACACCATACAAAAAATCATTTGTAGCAATATGAGGAAAGAACTGTTTTCGGAAAGGAACGTATAACCATGATGAAGCAAATATGCAACGCGCAAGATAATCTCCTTCCTCTTCAAATTACAGCCATGAAGTTTTAACTGTCATCTTGTATCATACGCCTGCGAGACGGCTGCTAAACCTTACCACAGTAATCCCCTCACCTTCAGCGGTTGTAATGAATTTAGCGTTATTTACATGGACAAATGTATATTATATTCTGTGATAAGAAAAATCTTTGCCTCTAAGCTACGTATATTTCGGGCATCAAGATGTAAATGTTTGGTTTGAGTTTTCCGACAATTTTATTTCTTTAAACTATTTACATTTCTTTATTAATACAAAGAAATGATCATAAAATGTTTTTCTCTAGAATTTTGAGAAAAATAGGAAGATCCACTTTTTTGGAGCTTCATTTAAATGTTTCCTTTTAGATTTATAATTTTCTTCTTTTACGTTTTGCTGGAACGTGATTGAAAGCAAAGTTTTAAAGGAAATCATTAAATATTAGGAAGTTAGGAAAACACTGTTTAATAATAATCTGGCAGCTAGATATGTTACAAAAATATGATACCAGTTGTACGTCCAACCCTTGTCCCGTTTCTGTTCGGGGTAGGGTGTGAGGTGAGAGGAATCTTTGCAGAGAATTTTTATGACCGGATGCCCTTCCTGACGTCAACCTCATCAGAGGAGTAAATGAGAGGAAAAATTAATGACGTGATATATGGTAGCAGGAAGGGGAGGGTGAGACGCGGTGCCAGCTCATAGCCTATTCCTGTCGAATAGCACCAAGGGCTCTACTCAAGGCTTAACGTCTCCATCCGACCAACGAATCGCCTTCAACAGTGTTATATGCCCTCACTCCATATGAGCAATGCGGAGAGGTTTGGAAGTTACTCCAGGCTTTCGGCACTCAATCTAGTGACTAGAAATCGTATACCACCACCTCCCTTACCCTGCCGGCCAACATTCTGATGGTGATATTTCTTTGACCAACGGAACTCGAACCGGCTAGCCGCGGTGTCAGGCCATTTAGAACTCAATTCCTTCACGATCATGACCACCAGGTGGGCATATGATACCAGTTAAGGGTGAAAATTATTTTTCCTTGTTATAAACTTTTCAGTGAATATAAATGGAATACTTAAATGTCAATAATAATAATAATAATAATAATAATAATAATAATAATAATAATAATAATAATAATAAAACCATGTATCTAAGGGTTAACCCTTCTTTGGCTGAGTGTGTTACTCTTGTACTTGAAGCTCCCTTGTTTTATTTCTTCGAATAAAACATACAGCCGGTTGGGGCAGATTAATCTTTCTTTTTTTTTTTAGAATTTGCTCTGCGTTGCGCCGACACAGATAGGTCTTATGGCGACGATGGAATGAGAAAGGCCTAGGAGTGAGAATGAAGCGGCCGTGGTCTTAATTATGGTACAACCCCAGCATATGCCAGGTGTGAAAATTGGAAACCACGGAAAACCATATTCAGGACTGCCGACAGTGGGGTTCGAACCCACTATCTCCCGGATTCTAACACAGAGCTGCGCGCCCCTTACCACACGGATAACTCGCACCCGGAGGAGATTATTGAGTATATTTCTTAGAAGGTCTCGACAATATGATAAGGCCTACTGTGGAACATGTCACAACCGACCTTAACGAGTCATTGGTATATTGGATTCGATATGTAGTCCTAGTGATTATTTACGGTATAACATTTTGATGCGGTAGTTTTGAAGAAATAAAATAATATTATGAGAAATTATCGAGCAGAACATTTCTAAAAGACGTCTCTGTACTTCTGAACTCCTTTTGGGGATTATTGTAAGTACCTAGGTGTTAATATAAGTACAGATCTTAATTTGGGTAATCACATAAATGGGATTGCAAATAAAGGGTACAGATCTCTGCACGTAGTTGTGAGGATATCTAGGGGTTGTAGTAAGTATGTAAAGGAGAGGGCATATAAGTCTCTGGTAAGACACCGACTAGAGTATGGTTCCAGTGTATGGGACCCCCACCAGGATTACTGGATTCAACAACTGGAAAAAATCCAAAGAAAAGCAGCTCGATTTGTTCTGGATTATTTCCGACAAAAGAGTAGCGTTGCAAAAAAGGTTGCAAAGTTTGGGCTGGGAAGTCTTGGGAGAAAGGAGGCGAGCTGCTCTATTAAGTGGTATGTTACGGGCTGTCAGCGGAGAAATGACGTGGAATGACATTAGTATAGCCTACGAATAAGTTCGAGTGGTGTCTTTAAAAGTAGGAAAGATCACAATATGAAGATAAAGTTGGAATTCAGGAGGAAAAATTAGGGCAAATATTATTTTATAGGAAGGGGAATTAGGGATTGGAATAATTTACCGTGGGAGCTGTTCAATAAATATCCAATTTCTCTACAATCATTTAAGAAGAGGCTAGATAGGGAATCTGCCACCTGGGCGACTGCACTAAATGCAGATCAGTATTTATTTATTGATTGATTGATTGATTGATTGATTGATTGATTGATTGATTGATTGATTGATTGATTGATTGATTGATTGATTGATTGATTGATTGATTGATTGATTGATTGATTGATTGACCAGAAGGGACAATTTTTAAAGCACTGCTACGTGCAGAAAGAGTTCACGGGAAAGTACTACTGCGCATTGAAGAAAAGACTGCGACGCCATGAAGACTAACAGAGGCTGGTTTGCAGTAGGCGATTATCCGAGGTGGTAGCTTTCTTCTGACGAAGATAGCTACTATCCGTATATAAACCTCTGGGACAGTACTACCCGCAGTAACAGTTTGAGACAGGATGGTAGGTTTGAAGGCGGGTTACTTACTGCACAACTGCGCTACTATTCCCTCCCCCACCAAACCTTCTAATACTACCACATATTGTTACTCTGCCATGCACTCCCTTCCGTACGAGCCTAACAATAACGGGAAGCGGAGAGCATTACGGACAATTAGTACAGATACGGAAGTTGAATTTTCTCGAGGAGTCTTGTATCTTCGTTAAGGTGGATGATTTGTTTAAACCATGAAGTGGTGGGAGGCTGAAGCGTGTAAATTCGGCGAGTTCTTCAGGCATCAGGTAGGTGATAGTGGTTGTGGTGGTTATTGTTTCAGAGGAAGTGCAACCCGGTGTCTGGACATTTGCGGTCACGGACATTTGCGGTCATCACAAAATCACGGACATTTGCGGTCAATGAGACAAACTTGTGCCCACTCACAGAAATTCCCCAGTTGTAACATTTGCGTGACCGCAAATGTCCAGACACCGGGTTGCACTTCCTCTGAAACAATAACCACCACAACCACCATCACCTACCTGATGCCTGAAGAACTCTCCGAATTTACACGCTTCAGCCTCCCACCACTTCATGGTGCCACCATCCTCCCTTAAAAATAACCAGAGGAAAAGTCGAATAGATCCGACTCTCTTTTAGGGAAAAAGAAGGGAAAAGCCACGAAGGACGTGAAAATGTAAGACTGCCTGGGCTTGGCAAACATCGCACAGTGGGGGCCGGAAGAGAACAAGATATACAAGCTCGTATATTTTACATTTAAACTCTAATACAACAAAAGGTGAATTTTTATATACAAACCTCAGAGGCCAATTATAAAAATAAGTTTCCTATTTATTTATCGTGGAATAATTAAAGGTAGGCCAAGATAAAATACATTGTTTTATTCCGCACCAGTCCTTCATTTTTAGAAAAACCTTAAATTAATCCATCGTTAATTAATTTAAAATTTATTTATTTATTTATTTTATTTATTTATTTATTTATTTATTTATTTATTTATTTATTTATTTATTTATTTATTTATTTATTTATTTATTTATTTTATTTATTTATTTATTTACTTATTTATTTAAGGTAGTCTAACGTCACTATAACATATTTTTCGGAGAAAATGGGATGGGAAAGAATTAGAATTGCCGGACTCAGTGGCTCACACGGTTGAGGCGCTGGCCTTCTGGCCCCTACTTGGCAGGTTCGATCCTACCAATCCACGCTTCCAAGTTGTGAGCTCCGGAGACCCATTTAGTTACCTCTTACGACAAGCAGGGGATACCGTGGATGTATTCTTCGTCTGTAACCCCCATCCACAGGGGTAAAAACCTCCAAACTCGAGTATATACAATAATTTGGTCGACAGTAAATTATTTTTAAAGTGCTGATTACCGGGGGAGTTGGCCGTGCTGTTAGGAGCGCACAGCTGTGTGCTCGCATTCGGGAGATGATGAGTTCGAACCCCATTGTCGGCAGCCCTGAAGATGTTTTTCCGTGGTTTCCCATTTTCACACCAGGCAAATCCTGGGGCTGTACCTTAATTAAGGCCACGGTCGCTTCCTTTCCATTCCTAGCCTTTCTTGTCCCATCGTCGCCATAAGACCTATATGTGTCGGTGCGACGTAAAGCAACTAGCAAAATAAAATGCTGATTAGCATCACACTTTATCTAGGCTTTGGACTGGTATAATGCTTGTGTTAAAAATCACTTTGACGTGTTTAAAATCAGTTGTAGGTTAGCGGGGATACCCCGAGATTAAGCTGATGAGGCCCAACCCCTGCTGCAGTGACCGCAATTGTCCGGCAACCGAGCAACCCGGCTTCTAGCACTAATTAGTTGGGAAACGTGGAAAGAGTGCGACACTTCGAAAAGTGAAGGTGGCGGCCAAATAAAGACAATCTAAGGGCTCCTTGGTCGCCAACCCACACTGCAAAACTAAGAGTCCCTGGAGACCCCTTTTAGTCAGATGATAACGTGTATGGTATTTTACCGCCCCCACCCAAAGCCTGTGGTTAGTTACATTGGAAAATCGAAATCAGTCTGAGAGCCTGTAGGCCTAACTGTCTTCAGTTGCAAGAAAACTGAAATATCTCATGCTTTATACGGACTGGTAACGAACTGCAAAACAATCTTTATCCTAACTCTACATGGCAGAAGAAACCAATTACATTAAATTTTCAAAATTCTGTGAGTCAGCCTAAAATATTGTACGCAGTTTCAGAAAATATTTGATAATACATACTCGTATATTTTTCCATCACCAGTATAGACGACACCCCTGCCTTTTTATCCATCTAAATACGAATAGCCTTATCTTCTATTAAGAGTTAATCCACTCTTTAAAACTGGACTAATTGTAAACCACTCAACCAGTTGTGTTGCATGTCGAGCGTGATCACCTATTCGTGACGCTTCTTCTCAGATGTGCTCCAATATTATACATACAACAGCTACAACTTTTTAGAAGCTAGCACGTATATTTTCATGGAATCCTAGCGTAATATACAAGGTTAAGCTACGGTTATGGTGGGTGTCCAAACATTCAAAAATAAAAGCGTTATGAGAGTGATCACAATGCATGAATACTGTTCGTCAATTTATGTAAGAATTAGTTAGAACAAGTTTGCCATTCAAATAAGTTGTATTTTTTATGCGAATTCGTACTAATTCACATCATGGATAATGAAAACCTTTTACAGTAATTTTAGTATCGGGACAAAAGGTGTTTGTGGAACATCAAGGACGACAATTACCACTATTTATTTATAAGATCAAATCAAATTCAGTTTTAACGTATATGTACTTATCCCTTTTTATATGTATAACACTTCTAAAATACGTTTTCTAATCAATATAAAAGTCTTACGTCCCCAAAGTGAGCGTAAATCTTTCTCCTGATTAAATGCACCCATAAAAATGCGATTGGTTCTCTACATTGTCTTCATTCCTGATACAAATATGGGGTACAATATTTCTGATGATATGATGTGCTCTGAATTGAATAGCTCAGGACGTATCACGTGATATTCTCCATGTTTCACTTGTAGCAAACATTTCATTCGTTTGTTCAGTTCATTCATATGTACGGTAATATTTTATCGCGGAACTACCCAAAACGTACATAACATGAAGTTCACCCATCCTTTGAATAGTGATAACATTTGTCAATCAATCATCATCAAACATTCATCATTGATCCATATTTAGGGCAGTCACTCAGGTGGCAGATTCCATATCAGTTGTTTACTTAGTCTGTTCTTAATGAATTCAAAGAGCTAAGTTTATCGAATATCTCTCTCCATAAATTATTCTATTCCCTAATACCTCTTCCTGTAAATGAATATTTGTTCCAATTTGTTCCCTTGATTTCCAAATTTATCCTCATATTATGATGATTCCCACTTTTAAAAACTCCACTCATGCTTATTCTTCTTCTAACGTCATTCTCGGAACATACTGGTTAATCGAGCAGCTCGTCTCCTTACTCGCAGTTCTTCCCAGCCCAAAGGATTACAATATTTCAGTAACTTTACTTTTTTGTCAGAAATTGTCCAGAACAAATCGTGCTGTTTTCCTTAGAATCTTTTCCTTTAAAGAAAAACAATTAGCTTTTACGTCGCACCGACACGTTGGAGGTTTTTGGCGACGATGGGATAGGAAAGGGCTAATAATGGGAAGGAAGCAGCCGTGGCCTTAATTACTGTACAGCCTGGTGTGAAAATGGGAAACCACGGAAAACCATCTTTAGCGCTGCCGACATTGGGGTTCGAATGCACCATCTCCCGAATGGAAGCCGAAAGGTGTGCGACCCCAACCGCAAGGCCTACTCGCTCAGTTTTTCCATTTCACGAATCAAGTAATACTGGTAAGTGTCCCTACATTGGAACCACATCCCTATTGTGGTCTTACCAGTGACATATCCCCTCCTCTACATCCTTGCTACAACTCCTGAATTCCTTCATAACAATGTGAAGAGATCTATAAGCTTTATTTACAACCTCGTTATTGTGATTACCCCAATGAAGATATGCCCTTAGGTACGTACGTACTTAGTAAACATTCGCTTCCTTTTGTTTCATTTTGTCTGACATACCGTTGCTAGTCACTAAGTGGCATAAGGTAAACAATCCATTAGGAAAGTCGTCACTGAAAAAATGAAATGGCGTATGGCTTTTAGTGCCGGGAGTGTCCGAGGACAAGTTCGGCTCGCCAGATGCAGGTCTTTTGAGTTGACTCCAGTTGGCGACCTGCGCGTCTTGATGAGGATGAAATGATGATGAAGACGATACATACACCTAGCCCCCGTGTCAGCGAATTTAACCAATTATGGTTAAAATTCCCGACCCCGCCGGAAATCGAACCCGGGACTCCCGTGACCAAAGGCCAGCACGCTAACCATTTAGCTATGGAGCCGGACAATAGAGTCACTAATACCACGTGAATAACGCGTCTTGCTATAGTAATTGCATGAGAATATAACTAGTCATCTCTTGGACATATTGGCAGATGTTTTAATTGTCTTTGATACCTGCTCATGGCTTGAAATTGTGATATATTTTATTATGACCTTGTATATGAAGATAGTTGTTACTTAAGTTGAAATCCCATGTTTCAGAAACGTAAAATATAGAAGAACACGCCGTTGCACGGATAATATTAATTTTGCACAAGTGATACATAAATCATCTAAACGTAACCACATGACTGAAATGCAGCGGCTAACATGTCTTAATTACATAAATCCTAGCTTGGAATTACCAAGGCAAAAACTCAATTTGGCTCTGCAAACGGAGAGTAGAATTAGAAGGCATGCATTAGTGAGGGATTCAAGGAGGGAAATCTCGTCTAGATGATCATACCTTATAACAAAATGAATTGTCTCGTCAAGGCCTTCTTCAACCTCGACCACACAGATCTATGTCCAGATGAAACAGTTGACGAGCGCTATCCGTCACTGTCCACGGCCTGCCCACACAGAAACGTTTATTTCTTCTTCACTTGTTTTCCTCGGGCTCTTTGAGTCTCTGCATACCAACTCCAAATTGTGATGTGATGTGTTGTTCAGGTCGTCATGAATCTTGATGTCTCTATTATTGTTTCAAATTCTTAATGAGTTATAGATGGTATAATTTCTCTCTCACACACACACAAAAAACATATTGGCATAGGAAAGAATATTGTGATCTATCAGCTTAAAAAAAAAATTAAATTTCGTGTGGCTATTTCTATCCGAGTGCAGCCCTTGTAATGCAGACCCTCCGACGAGGGTGGGCGGCATCTGCCATGTGTAGGTAACTGCATGTTGTGGTGGAGGATATTGTTATGTGTGGTGTGTGTGTTGCAGGGATGTTGGGTACAGCACAAACACCCAGCCCGCGGGCCATTGGAAATAACCAATGAAGGGTAAAATCCCCGACCCGGCCGGGAATCGAACCCGGGAGCCTCTGAACCGAAGGCTGACCATTCAGACAACGAGCCGGACATCTATCAGCTAATGAGAGGTGATAGAGAAGATAAGTCAATTCATCAGTCGTAATTATTGAGTGATATCGTCGTTGGATTCTCACCAAAATGGCGACGGTTCGAATCCCACTCAGTACACGTCGAGTTTTGTAATGGATGTGTTTTTAGGCTCGGAATCTGTGGAATTGGCATCATCAGTTTCACGACACTACTGTAACCATAGCAACCACAGTTCGTCTATATGTACTAAGTTAGTAGCGTCATCTTCTCCCTGTGCGTTTTCTTCCTGTAACTAAGAGCTTGAGAAAATCTCGTATCAAGCGAACCCCATTCCACTTCTCAATCTTCTTCTTTATCTGTTTACCCTCCAGGGTCGGTTTTTCCCTCGGACTCAGCAAGGGATCCCACTTCTACCACCTGTCCTGGAGCTTCAGCCTCTGGATGGGGAGATATAGCTGGGAAGGATGACCAGTATCTCGCCCAGGTGGCCTCACCTGCTATGATGAACAGAGGCCTTGCGGGAGGATGGGAAGATTGTAAGGGATAGACAAGGAAGAGGGAAGGAAGCGGCCGTGGCCTTAAGTTAGGTACCATCCCGGCATTCGCCTGTAGGAGAAGTGGTGAAACCACGGAAAACCACTTCCAGGATAGCTGAGGTGGAAATCGAACCCACCTCTACTCAGCTGACCTCCAGAGGCTGAGTGGACCTCGTTCTATTCCTCGTACCACTTTTCAAATATCGTAACAGAGCCGGGAATAGAACCCGGTCCTGCGGGAGGGCAGCTAATCACGCTAACCACTACACCACAGAGGCGGACCTACTTCTAAATCCAGAATTAAAATTCTTGATCTGGCCGGAGAACGAACCCCGGGACCTTGGAATAAGATTCAGAGGCGATTCAGAATGCCTTTCATTTTCTCGTAATTCATGATCCTTACCATTGTTTTTACATTAAATTTTCTTTCTGTTTATCGGAACTGTTCATCTCCTCTATGGGTGGAGTCAAAAGATAAACTCCTGCATGTTGTAAGAGGCTGCTAAGAGGGTAACAACCAAAGAACATGTAGGCCTACTCGCTCCCTTGTCTTCTAAGTCCAAAACATATCCATGTAGACAGATATATAGATTTGTTTTATTTAATTTCTTTTACACTTTGCTCTACGTCGCTCCGACACAGACATGTCTTATGGCAGCTACAGGATTGGAAAGGCCTAGAAGTGGGAAGGCAGTGGCCGTAGCCTTAATTAAGATGTCTGGTGTGAAAATTGGAAAGCGCGGTAAACCATCTTCAGTGCTCCCGACAGTGGGGTTCGAACCCACTGTCTCCCGAATACAATTTCACAGTTGCGCGACACTAACCGCACTGCCACTCACTCGGTGATAGATAGATAAATAGGCAGATAGACAGACAGACAGACAGACAGACAGACAGACAGACAGACAGACAGACAGACAGATTTTTAACAACAGTTTAAGATATTTATTGAATGAACCAGTCAGGTTACGGGTTATTCCTCAATTATTCCCGTCATGTAATATTTATGAATATGGCAAATACCTTTTGGTTCCTGATTGTTTCTTATGTAAAGGGATAGTCTATTATTCAACAAAATTCAATCTCCACGCATTTTTCTATCCTTGACAAAGACAAGAGAAGTGTGAGGAGCTAAAGCATTTATTTGCCTTGGAAATTCCCTGTGATATTGATCAGTTGGATTTTTTGTGTGTACTGTAAATGAGTGCTGACAAACGTAGCTTAAAATATTGACTACCTAGATTGAATTTCGGAACAAAATAAAATTTTACTGCATTCTATCGACAGTTAGCAAGACACTTCTTGTATGCAAACTCAAATTAAACGAAATCGTATCACACTGGCCGACTCTAGAATTCTCTTTCATCAAAACATTCCGTTGTTAATATGGGACCGAGTGAGCATCTAAGTTCAAGGGAAAGATGAGAGCCGTTAATCTTAATGAATATATGGTCCGAAGTAGCCAGGATTCGATCCCGTTACTCTCAAGTTGTGAGTCAGGTTGGCAATACGTAGCTGATACACTAATACTACAGTATATATATAGACACATATAATGAATGGTGAGCGGGGAATAATGGGAAATGATGTGGAATCATAAACCATATAACAATGTACTTCTAATTATGACGGTACTTCTCTATCTACAGAGCTGGTTGTTAGTTTAGTTACGAATAATGCATGTGCTATCGTCAGTATAGTTACGCACGGAAAGGATATGCCTAGTAAATACAGCAAAAATGTTATTACTCTACGCTGAGACACTGGCATTACCATAAATTTTAATTAAACTGTGATTGAATTTTCATGGTGTTGAGTGATCTGCAGACCATTTCAATCAATCAGTTTAAAGACTTTTATTTTGAAACATATTTTTCAGCGCCAGAAGGTACTATATTTGGTCACATTAGTATCATTACGTTGCGCGTCCCTTTGAAAGAGGTCAATATCGCCCCCCCCCCTCCCCATACTTTTTAAAAGTGATCAGTTTTGTGGTATTTACATGGCAACCTACATGTTACTCATTACCCCGAAATTCATATAAGATTTCGAATATCTTTGTATAATCAATAATTAAAAGCTTAGTATAAGACTGTTCGGGCTAGCATAGAAAGCTTCGGAAAATACCGAAACCGTACCCGGCTGTGCTACTGTGGCCTTTGTGAAATATCTACAGTACACATATTCTTTTCTGTGTTTAATTGTAGTTTGTGGTGATCAGTAATGATGAATGATGATCGATCACTTTACTAACGTGGACAGCTGTCCATGGAAGTGATCAACCATATAAGAGAGGAGTAGCCAGCTGATGTTAGTAAGCGTGTGAAACCTTTTGGTACGAAGATGAACTTCTTCGTCGCTAAGGCAGGTTAGAATGGAACAACGCTGACAGTACCATGAAATTTGAGAAGAATGAACCACGAGGAGATAAGCAGATAAAATATATAATTCACTCAAATATTTATTGTGTAGAGAATCGTAGTCTTTGGTATTTTTATGAAGGGTAAAATGACATCAGTCGTTTAATAATCTTGAGTAATGCTGCTATTGATGCTTTCACGGTCCGTACTTATAGACATGATATAGGCTTTTCGGCTTATGCCGTGTTAAGAAAATAAAGTGAAATTCTTTGCGTTTTGCAGAGAACTTTGCTTTGCGCCAATAGAAGAAAATCTCGACCGTCCACGAGAAAGGCTTCTCAAACAATGAACTTTGAATGTAGACGTTATAATAGAAGTGGAAATGGTACGTTCATTCGTCACCAGATGGTTCCCCGTGCGTGGTACAGCGCTAGCGCTCGAAGCGGAAGCTGACGGAACCATCAGAATCAGTCTGTGAGGGTCACATAACATTAAATGTGTACCTAAGATATGGCATTAATAGGTGTATGACATTGACATAAGCTCGGAATGAAACATCTGGCGTTGAGGAACGTGTGATTGATTGATTGATTGATTGATTGATTGATTGATTGATTGATTGATTGATTGATTGATTGATTGATTGATTGATCGATTGATTGATTGATTGATTGATTGATTGATTGATTTCGTCTCGGTGTTTTCCAAATTCCTAGGCCGGCCATACACGTTGCGGCGTACCGGAGAGGTTTACCTGTACAGTTGACCTGCACAGGTAAACCGGAGCTTGGGTAGCACCTACGTTTGATGGACCTGCACATTTGGCCAGACCTGTACAGGAGAGCCAGGAAGAATCGAAAAACAATTCCGTTACCTGCCCAGTTGAACATAACTGCACGTCTGTGTGATTCACCAAAGGCCTGCATAGGTTTCAGCTCAGTTGAAGCAGGACAAGCGTAGGGAGAAGGTCTTGCGTTCTGTTTATTTGTTTTTATAAAACCACTGGGTTTGTTTTGTTTTGTCATTTCTTTTTTTGTTACCGGTGATTTTTTGTTTTGTTGTGATAAAACACTATGTCAAACCGTAAGCGAACTCAAGTTTAAGAGGATTTTATCGAGTTGTACAAATCTGAACCTTTTGGATTAAAGTTGACACCAATGAAAGCAATTTTCGGTGCACTGGTTCACTGATCCTCAAGTAATTACGGTAGTCTCCTTCTTCTCCACTCAATTATTTTAATAAATTGACGTGAGTGTAGCGATTTCTTCTCAACAACCAGTCTTTACACCATAAGTTGCGGGGTTTCCTTTGCTTTCTTAAATTAGTTGCTAACAATAAACCAACCACTGCGATCGCGTCATCACCTCGTCGTGTCGATGCCATAAGGTCACCTGATGGATAAACCGTACCGCGTATGAGATCGTCGCCTGTACAGGCTTACTGCGCAGGTCAACTGTATAGGTAAACCTCTCTGGTACGCCGCAACGTGTTTGGCCGGCCTTACGTTCCTCATCGCCAGATGTTTCATTCCGGGCTTGTTTCAATGTTATACACCTGTCAATGTCATATGTTACGTACACATGTTATGTTATGTTATGTTATGTTATGTTATGTTATGTTATGTTATGTTATGTTATGTTATGTTATGTTATGTTATGTTATGTTATGTTATGTTATGTTATGTTACCCTCTTAGACTGATTATGATGGTTCCGTCAGCTTCCGCTTCGAACGCTAGCGCTGTACCGCGTTCGAGGTGCCGTCTGGTGACAAAGGAACGTACCATTTCCACTTCTATTATAACGTCTGGATTCAAAGCTCATTGTTTGAGAAGCCTTTCTCGTGGACTGTCGAGATTTTCTTCTGATGACGCAGAGCAAAGAATTTCACATTATTTTCTTGACACGGCATAAGCCAAAAACCTGTATCATGTCTATAATCTTGGGTACGTTACTCGCATACTGCTTTTGTTATACTCCAAGCCAGTTCAACGTTGCAATAGTAATTAGTTGGTATTATTTTTATCATCCATTTTTTCAAGCAGATATGTCAAGTAAGTTAGAATTTTTAATAATAATAATAATAATAATAATAATAATAATAATAATAATAATAATAATAATAATAATAATAATAAGCCTTTTAAAATAATATTATGAGTGTTAAACTCTTTAATATAAAACTCAATAGAATTCACCCAGTGAAGATTACCCTCTATCGTTTAAGAAGATCATTAGTGCTAGTGTAGGCCTAAAGTGAAAAGTGAAAGCTGTAAACGACGGACAATGAATTTGTGAATTTCTGCTGGATTTAGAATGTTAAATTAGTAGGATTTCTTGAAATGTTTTCTCTTCATGCAATTGCTTGTTGTACTCTTATTGTTGTAGTTGTTGTAGGGTAATTATGTTTTTGACTTTACTTTATTGACACGGAAAGTGTTTATAGGAGATTTTATTTGTAAAGCTTGTTAAGTAGTCTTACTGTATGATCTGAAGTGTGGTGATGGGATGTTTTATTTGTATTCCATGTAACTACCTAACCTGTACAGTGTAAAAATTTTCGTAACATAATGTATGTGTAACTAGAAGATTTCTTTTCTATATTACTGGAACTGTCCAGAAAGTTGTCACATGAATTTTTGAGCAGGGTGTGTTGCCTTTTGTTAGTTATGTATTCTAGAAAGTATGTTTTGACTATTCTGGAAATGGAAGATTCGCGATCGTATGTATTCGAGAAAGTATTTAAACATTGCGACCGATGTAAGTGTTGTGATTGGTCAGTCCGGGCAAGCTCCTGTGTTCTGATTGGCTACTACAAGGCCAGGGTTCCCTTTAAAAGGCGCTAGGCTGCATTTCGTGAGGTGTCTCAAGTCTGAGGTGTTATGTCTCTGTGCCGTCTTGGTCTTGACCTGCCGACCCTCCCGAAGTACTGGACGTCGTGAACGTCTCCTCGGTACCAGCATGGCCTGCCTTGGGGTATGCGCTGTTTCATTCTGTCCGGTTTTAAGTTCCATTTAGTTTTCTTTTGGTGTATCATAGGAGTTTGCCCTAATCGCCACTTTTTGATCAGATGTGAATAGCTAGTAATATTTTGTGCTTCCTCTTACCTTCAACATTGTATTTGTGGAATTTGATTTGTACTGAGTTGTACTTGTTTAACTCCTTGAACTTGTAGGAAGCTCTTGTCAAAGAATATATAACTTATGTGTCTCTAAGAACATGTATCTGTATCTTACGAAAGGTGTATCGGTATTTTCCACATTGACTGAAACTGTTCGTAATTTATTTATTTTGCAAAGTCCATTTTGTAAATAATATTTTGAAAATCAAAGATCACTGTTAATTTTTCCGAACCGCAACCTAGACATATCCATGCGCCTGGTAGGTTCCCAGTTACGTCCTACGTTCCTTGTTTTGTTACCGTCAAGTTGCCCTCACTGATATTTACTTCTGCTGTTTTCGCCACAGTTCATTAAATGATTACGGTGTGTACAGTGTTTAGGTACCTTGTAATTTGATTTACCTTCCTCCCTTTAACTGTGTTTATGTTGCCGCTGAAGTACCGGTTACATTTATCATCACTTGTTATGTCAAGCTAGTAGTAAGCTCAACCTATAGTATTGTAAGCCGTAGTATTATGCACTGGAAATACTTAAGTTGTGTGTGAAATTGTATATGATGATGCTGGATTTGGAATGTTGAACTAGTAGTATTTACTGTATTTTTTCCATGGAATTGCTTGTTACACTCTTGTTGTTGTAGCTGTTGTTGTTGTTGTTGTTGTTATTTTTGTTGGGTAATTATGTTTTAGCCTTACTTTATTATAACTTGTAATGTTAATCTAGTAGTAATCTCAACCTATAGTATTGTAAGCAGTAGTGATAAGTACTGGAAATATTTAACTTGTGTATGAAATTGTATATGATGATGCTGGATTTGGAATGTTGAACTAGTAGTATTTACTGTATTTCTTTCCATGGAATTGCTTTTCGTTCTCTTGTTGCAGTTGTTGGTTAGTTATGTTTTAACTTTATTATCACATGTAGTAGATCAGCTAGTAGTAACTTCAACTTAAGCCGTAGTGTTATGTACTGGAAATACTTAAGATGTGTATGTATTTGTATATTATAATTGATTTAGAAAGTTTAGAAATTTAAACTAGTAGTATTTCTTGTAATATTTTATTTCCATAGAACTGCTTGTGTACTCTTGTTGTTGTTTGTTGTTGTTGTTGGGTAATTATGTTAACTTTATTATTACACTACTCTAAGTGACCATTGCCACCGGGAAATTTCCCGTTTGCGATGTATTTGTTGTTGATAATAATAATAATAATAATAATAATAATAATAATAATAATAATAATAATAATAATAATAATTGTACCGGGCGGTACACCTCCACGCCGCTAATTTAAAATGTGCGCCAGTTGAAACTCCTCTGCTGGAGGAAGTCTGAACTTTATTGACGGTATTAATTTTCAAGTTTCTCAGAAGATGTCACTACGTGGAAAGTTTGGAGTTTTTGAACTGTGCCACTTTTGATGTATTTTTGTTTTACCGGTAGTAAGAAGTGTCAACTTTCTCTTCTAGAGGACACTACTGAAAAACTACAATGGTGCACCCTAGTGCGATGTGAAAGAACTATTTTTCGGAGAAAATTTTATTTCAAAAGTTTGTTTCTTGTTAAATTTTTTTCTGTTATTGTTTAAGTTGGCTGTATACCCCTCTCTTTCCCCTTGTTTTGTATTTAGCCAATCCCGAATTTCTTTAATTAATTTCTGACCAATCTGATGTATCTTCCCCCAACTTGAATATGCTGCTTATCCCTAACCAATAAAGTGATTGTGGGCGGGTGTTTTCTTCCCTGAAACGCCTCGAACTTTCCGCGAGAGTATATAAACTGCTGATTTTTGGGTCTCTGCGCCACTTCTGTACCATCTTTCAGTGTGTAAAGTACATAGCAGGGGGCGGGAAGCGCCTCTTTCTTCGGCAGCGGTCAACAACAAGGTAATGGCCGATTAATAACTTCTTTCTTTGCTAGCTCAGCAGTTTAACTCTCGGGGCGGGTCCGAAGTTTTTCCATAATGTAACCTTCCTTAAAATGTAAAGACCCTTGGTATCTATTCTATCTTTAAACTGCATATCGGGGTAGAGAGTGCTTAACCCTCTCGAGCTCCCACTCATATTGTTTTGAGGTGAACTTATTTTTTCTCAACCTATTCTTCTTTAACGTAATGTAAATTGTTTCTTTCTTAAGTCACCTCTGTAGTATGGGATTAGCCCTTGTATTAACGGCCTAGTGCCAAGTAGGTTTTAAACAAAGTGTATTAGGAGCGCAAGTTCGCCTCCTCTCAAATTGTTATTTTAGAGGTCATGTAATTAATCTTTTTCTCACTTAATAGACCTCAGTAGGTTGGGTATTTTACCCCTGTGTCTATGTCCTGACAGGACAACTTGAAGGTGGAGTTTGGTGTGGCCTTTGAGAGGCTTAAAGTTTGAGAGCGAGTGGCTCTTTCTTGAAAATTGAGTGTTGTATGCCTCGAGGAGGCTTTTCTGTGTAATTTGGAGCAAGTGCTCCTGAGCATGAATGGGGTTTTCTGCCCCTCTGTTAAAACTTATTTTGGAGTAAGGTTGGGCTGATTGCCCAAGAATTGTGAAGCCGGGGCGCGAAGCCCAAATCCGGTAAATATTGTAACTACATTTTGTTGACTTGCTACTCTGTACCTGCCATGCTTGTTATTTCTTTATTTTGAAAAGAAAATATAACCTTGTTAATTTTACATGAACTCTAATTTCGTAGCTTGAGACCCGTTCACACCCGCACCTTCTTTCACCTCTAACTACCGCAAAAACTCGGTAACAATAATAATAATAATAATAATAATAATAATAATAATAATAATAATAATAATAATAATAATAATAATAATAATAATAATAATAATAATAAAATCCTACCTTTCTTAGGCAATAGAAATATTCAGGTAGATCCTTATAAGTAAAAGTTATACGCATCAGAATACTGTTTTTCATTCCACCTTGTGACATTTGTTAGATAAAATTAATGTTGCAGTGGTGTTTAATGAGTTGTCTGTGCTCTTCGAGTTTGTATAAAGAATTACATGGAATAGAATAACTTTTTTGGAGTATATAGGAATAACTAAGACAAATGATCAAATAAATAAGTGCCAGTGATTTAATTGGGGTCGTTGTTTTACAGTGAGAAGAGACCATCGTGAAGGATTTGTGTTAGGCAGTATTCGAAACTCCACTGTTACGAAAATATGTCAAAGGAATTGTTACTCCCAGTTATAAACGTTTATGCTAGTTTTTGAAGTTTGCCAGTTATAAAGACATCTACACAGTTAATGTATTATCTCCAAGGATTGTTGAAAGTGTTGTCAGTTCTACTCGTGATGTATATTAGCATGCTCTAACACACGCGTATGGGGTGGAATCCACCCCAGGTCATTTTATTTCCTAGTGAAATGTACAAATAACTCTCCTGTGCTCTCCCCGCTTTTATATCTTTCTGGCTGGATCCCCGCAGACAGAGTCATTCTTGTATAATCTATCTTAAAATCTCCAAATAATACAGTAATTCATATTTTACAATACAATCATATGTGGGGTGGAAAGCACCCCCACGCGTGTGTCTGCGTCCTAAAATTTGGCGCGTGTGCTTGAGGGTTAATACTAATTTAAGTAACGTTTTGTTATCGATTTCTGTGATAGGCTAATTATACACATTATACTGAACCCATGATTCTTCGACGAGAAACATATATTTATTTCAGCTACAAACAATTTTTGAGAGTAGCAATGTTTTTATTTCAAGAGCCTCTCTCTCTCTCGTGGGAACGAACTCTCCGTGACAAGCGAGCGGCGAGCTCGTGAAATGCCGGGATAATTCGGTGGACCTCGAGTGTTGAATAATTTGTCAATTTCGAGAAATCCTTCATAACGAGAGATTTTGGCGACATGGTAAATCAAGGAATAAAGGATCTAAATTATTTATAAACCGTGTGTGAAGTTAAAATCCCCAGGGTAAATATAAATGCAGTTAAGCCCGGAGGAAAGTTTGCCTCTTGCTCGCGGATCGGCGACACGTGGCAAGGTCAATTTCCTGAAGAAAATGCCGTGAAACTCCAGGGCAGAAATAATTCATTTCGCCCGTTGCAAGTATGGGAAAAATTTGAAATTCACACCATGGTGAATTATAAATCTGTCCAAAGTTATGGAATAAATTTCAAGAAAATTGGTCCAGTGGATGTAGAATTAGCAGATTGCATAAGCGAGCCTCGTGGAGAGGGTGGCGTCCCTCCCAGAGGGTATAAAAGAAACCTCTTTCCGCATATTTCACACACTCCGTCTGATGGTCTGAACGGCGAAGCTCACGTCACTCGTCTGCAAGAAAGTGCGGGGTTTTGTTCTCAAAGTAACTTGATACATATTCATGTCAATGGTTCAAGCAGAATATTAAAGTGGAAGGTGATATAAATTTTCCTGAACTGCCGCCGATTAAAACTTTGAAGATTTAGGTATCTGGTTAAAATACGTAGCTGAGTTTCTCTCTCCGTATTACAATTATGTGCGTTCAATGTTTGTCAAAAGGGAAGTCTGCAGGCTGGCCACGAGGTCTAATTTTCTTATCTGTTTGGAACACCTGGCTAGCAGTAGTGTGAACGACAGCAGGGTCTTGGAAAAACTGTGGCAGTGGCCATTTGAGAAGCGTGCTCGTCGCATGTTAAGCGCGAAGAAAGTGCGGTATTTGCGGTGTTAAACGACACCGAGTGTAAAATCTGTTTAGCTTAAGTAATATATATAAGAATATGGTGTCAAATGTAGCCATGGAAAGCTAAGCACAAGGCCAGCTGGCTAAATACAGCCAGAATCTCTAAGGTGGCTATGATTACAGGTCTGTGACTATATTTTTATCAATGTTGTAGTTAGAATTTGTTCGTCCCAAGAAATTTTCAGTGCGTGTGTCGAATTGATATTTAATAATGATCAGGCGAATGTATTATATTTCTGGTCGTCGTGAGAAACTCTTCAGGACTGTAAAATTCACGTCGAGAAACTATAAAATGCGAAGTTTAAATAATGTGTTAATATTTTTTGAGAATTTGTTCAAATTGAGTAAAATTAGGAAGGTGACAACGATAATGTAGTCGTGGTGAATGTCTTAATTTCGAATATCGTATGAGTTCAGAAAATTTTGTCCGAATAATAATAATAATATTAATAATAATAACAATAATAATAATATTTACAGCGGTATAAAGTTTTCTATGTTAAAAATGTATTTAGCAGATATGTTCAATAAGGTGTGCGTTTGTCTCGAAATCCAGTGAAGTCTGATAAAGTCATGTTTTTATTCGTGGGAAGTTAAATTTTTTGACATCGTGTATGTCGGTGATTTGGGAAATCACGGCGTGTTGTCGTATTCCTGAGGTCCGAAAGTAAAAATAAATTAAAAAGTACTTTTATAAATGTTGTTTGTCACGAGAGGATTGAGGTTTGAAAAGTTTTGAAAAAATGGATTGTGCCGAAATTATATGTTGAGATAAGAGTTGTATAGATGTTGAAGGCAGAGGAAGCCTGTATTTCATGTGTAAAACCGCCGTGAGAGGCGATGAGGATGCATTTTTGTGACAGGCTATATTTGCTGATGGCGAAGAATTTTTGAGACAGGCTGTATATTAAATGTGATATTTCTGAGGTAGGCTGTAGTATGTAACGCTTACAATCCGGAACAGCTGACCTAATAGAAGGTTGGTTCGAAATGAGTGCACTCTGACGCACATTATGATTTCAGGTTAAGATCCCCAGTGAAAAACAATTTCTGTTGGAGATTGTAGCTCTTTACAATTAAGTCCACTTAGAAAATTTCATAAATTACGAGACGATAATTTATCATGAAATCGGAAACATTGTGGGATGAGATATTGGACGTTATTAAAGCGATAGTTTGGCTGTGAAGATTCATTGAATTTTGCTTCACTGGACAGTTTATGGATATGGATATTTGGAATAGTGAGATGGTAGGCGATATGTGGGTCTCACCCTAGAGTTACGTCGTGGATTTTTGCGGTGGTGATTATTACTGTTTTGGTGATATTCACGTAATGTTAGACGTGTGTTGAAAGTCATTATTATTTTTCCAAACTACATTGCGTAGGTCAAGATCGTGTTTGAATTGTGGATTGCTTGCCACGCGTTATTCATTTTCAATTTCAAGTTTATTAACGAGATAGGGACTTAGTTGCATTTCCCGACTTGCGTTCATATTGTGGCAAGATTTGTTTCATTGTGTGCTATTAGTTTCGACAAGGTTTCCAACTAAAATATCTAAGAGTGTGTTCGAAGTTACGATTTCGCCTGACATTATGCAGGAAGCGTAGACAACCCAATTTCCGCTCGACAATAGATTTAGGACGTCACATGTTATCCTAGAAGTATACTGATGATGAGACGTCCCAGTTTACGTTCAACGATAGGTTTAGGAAGTTGTGTGTATGTACGTAGAGGTTAGTGTTAGGGTGTGTATACATTAGGTAGGCCCGACGATAGGTTTAGGGTGTCTGATGTACATACTCAAATCTTAGATTAGGTGTTTTTGCGAAGTGACTTGAGCGATGGTAGTGTCTGCAGTAGTGTATGTAATGCGAAGAGTGTTAGCTAATTAATATTGAGGCCATATTTTGCGCACAGCCCTTCCCAGCTGGAAGATGTTTACCTAAGATTATGGAACCACTAATGGCATGAACGTGAGGGTTTTCTAATATTGGGTACCGAGCTAACGGTGATTGAATATTTATTGCAGGGTGCCACGCGCATTTGAGTTCATTGAACTTCAGTATTTTATTTTTTTACGGACTTATTTGTTTTGTCGTTCTGACGTCCGTTTTTGTTTTGGTAGTGTGCGTGCTGACACTCAGCGTATTTATGTGAGTCTTGAGTTACGAATGCGGGTTCCATTCGTCACCCCGGAATTTATTTCATTTTCAACTTTTGTCGTCCCTTCATTTATATACGTAGTTGATGGTGGTCAATCAATAACTTTGTAGGTAGTTTATTGGGACAAACAATAAGTAGATGGATCTGTAATGGTAGTCATCGTTGTTGCACAGGAAGGAATTCCTAAACTTTTGATTTCATTTTACCATGCGGACTTGCAATTTTATTAAGCGTAACGTAACCGTTTATAACCTGAAAGTTGGTTTTGTAATAATATTTTTCAAGTGATTTACCACTTTTTATTTAACTCCAGTGTTTGGCATTTCTTCTAAATGCGTGATGAATAAGTTTTTCCTGCATTTCGCAGTTTTGTTCCTTCAGAACGACGTAACGTAAGATCATCTCGGATCGTGTTGTTGTTGGTTCCTTCTGAACAGCTGTTTGGGTGATGCACGTTTCAGCATCGGGATTATTTTATAACTTAAGCGTGTCACGAGATGACAATACATGGTGGAATTTTATTTTCAATTGTGAATGCTGCTGTTAACTTGTAGTGAACACCATGCTTTCCAGTAGTATTTCGCAACCTATCCAAAGCAACTGATAGTCAATTTGGTTCGATTAAAGGTCCATTCGGTGGGTGTTTCCATATCCGACAGGGTATTTGACTGGTGGATAACCCTAATTAAGAGTAAATTTGAAACTCTATTTGTTGAAGGTCAGATTTTCAACTGATCGTGTGGATTAATTCTCAGTTATCGTTTGGGTAAAAAGGTACCCGATTTTCAGGTTTTCCTTTCACTTTTTCAGTTTCGCCGTCCACTAATCTGTGATATTTCTATTTTTCTCCGAAGAAAATTCTTCGATAATGTAATCAAAAAACTAACGCCCTGCAATGTGACTGCGTTTGAAACATTAAATAATTACATTTTTTGATCAATGATTGTATACATACATTATCATTATACACTGTTATGCCTTTCAGGGTTCAGTCTGCAAGCCTCTGAGAATTTACTAAACGTCACCACAATCCTCGATTTGCAACTAGTGTTGTGGCCTCCTTTAGTTCTATACCTCTTATCTTTAAATCGTTAAAAACCGAGTCTAACCATCGTCGTCTTGGTCTACCTCTACTTCTCTTACCCTCCATAGCAGAGTCCATAATTCTCCTAGGTAACCTATCCTCCTCCATTCGCCTCACATGACCCCACCACCTAAGCCTGTTTATGCGTACAGCTTCATCCATTGAGTTCATTCCTAAATGAGCTTTTATCTCCTCATTCCGAGCACCCTCCTGCCATTGTTCCCACCTGTTTGTACCAGCAATCATTCTTGCTACTTTCATGTCTGTTACTTCTAACTTATTAACAGGATATCCTGAGTCCACCCAGTTTTCGCTCCCGTAAAGCAGAGTTGGTCTAAAAACAGACCAATGTAAAGATAGTTTCGTCTGGGAGCTGACTTCCTTCTTACAGAATACTGCTGATCGCAGCTCACTGAATTAGCTTTACTACACCTTGATTCAATCTCACCTACTATATTACCATCCTGGGAGAACACACAACCTAAATACTTGAAATTATCGACCGGTTCTAGCTTTGTATCACCAATCTGACATTCAGTTCTGTTGAATTTCTTACCTACTGACATCAATTTAGTCTTCGAGAGGCTAATTTTCATACCATACTCATTGCACCTATTTTCAAGTTCCAGGATATTAGACTGCAGGCTTTCGGCACAGTCTGCCATTAAGACCAATTCGTCAGCATAGGCCAAACTGCTCACTACATTTCCACCTAACTGAAACCCTCCCTACCATTTTATACCTTTCAGCAGATGATCCATGTAAATTACGAACAGCAAAGGTGAAAGATTACAGCCTTGTCTAACCCGTGTAAGTACCCTGAACCGAGAAATCATTCTACCATCAATTCTCACTGAAGCCCAATTGTCAACATAAATGCCTTTGATTGATTTTAACAATCTACCTTTAATCCATAGCCCCCCAGTATAGTGAACATCTTTTCCCTTGGTATCCTGTCATATGCTTTCTCTAGATCTACGAAACATAAACACAACTGCCTAGTCCTGTCGTAGCACTGTTCAATTACCTGGCGCATACTGAAAATCTGATCGTGACAGCCTCTCTGTGGTCTGAAACCACACTGGTTTTCATCCAACCTCCCCTCAACGGCTGATCGCACTCTCCCTTCCAAGATGCCAGTGAATACTTTGCCTGATATATTAATCAATGAGATACCTCGATAATTGTTGCAATCCTTCCTGTTCCCTTGCTGATAGATAGGTGCAATTACTGCTTTTGTCCAATCTGAAGGTACCTTACCAACACTCCAAGCTAATTTTACTACTCTATGAAGCCATTTCATCCCTGCCTTCCCACTACACTTCACCATTTCAGGTCTAATTTCATCTATTCCTGCTGCCTTATCACAATGGAGTTTTCTTACCATCTTTTCCATTTCCTTAAGCATAATTTCACCAACATCATTTTCCTCCTCCCCATGAGCTTGGCTGTTTGCAACACCACCAGGATGATTTCCTTTTACATTGAGAAGATGTTCAAGGTATTCCCTCCACCTCTCCAGTGATTCCCTGGGATCTATTATGAGTTCACCTGAATTACTCAAAACACTGTTCATTTCCTTTCTCCCTCCCTTCCTAAGATTCTTTATTACTGCCCAGAAAGGTTTCCCTGCTGCTTGACCTAGCCTTTCCAGGTTATTACCAAAATCTTCCCATGACTTCTTTTTGGATTCAACAACTATTTGTTTCGCTGTTTCTTTCAACTACGTACAAATCTCTGTCTGCCTCGGCCCTTGTTTGGAGCCATTTCTGATAAGCCTTCTTTTTACGTTTACAGGCTGCTCTCACTTCATCATTCCACCAAGATGTTCGCCTTTTCCCATCTTTACAACAATTGTTCCTATGCATTACCTTGCTGTTTCTACTACAGCATCCCTGTATGCCACCCATTCACTTTCTATATTCTGAACCTGCTTACTGTCTATTGTTCGAAACTTCATACTAATCATACCCATGTACTTCTCTCTAATTTCCTCGTCCTGGAGATTTTCTACCCGTATTCGTTTGCAGACTAATTTCACTTTCTCTACCCTAGGCCTAGAGATACTTAGTTCACTACAGATCAGATAGTGGTCTGTATCATCGAAAAATCCGCGAAAAACTCGTACATTCCTAACAGATTTCCTGAATTCAAAGTCTGTTAAGATATAGTCTGTAATGGATCTGGTACCCCTAGCCTCCCGTGTGTAGCGGTGAATAGCCTTATGCTTGAAGAATGTATTCGTAACAGCTAAACCCATACTAGGACAGAAGTCCAGCAAACGCTTCCAATTCCCATTAGCTTCCATATCTTCTCCACATTTTGATTTTATATTAAATCATTTTTTGTGCAATTAATTAATTCAATAAAAGTTAGTAAGCACATATTTGCTCCCCATTTCAAGTAGTTAGGCTCTCTTCTGAACCCCATCGTTTGGTTAAGATCGTGACCGAATTATTCCCGCTACGACCCCACGATTTAAGAGTTCGATATTGCTCTACTGCAGCAGCTGTGGCCGACCAACGATGGAATGGGAAGTCAAGGGTTCAATATGTTTCGCATGCACAAAATTATACATGCCGACATTCATACTCGTATATTCCTACCGTGGAGTATTGATAGGAGATTTTTTTTTGGTAGTGGTCTATTGATTGATTGATAGATAGATAGATAGATTGATTGATTGATTGATTGATTGATTGATTGATTGATTGATTGATTGATTGATTGATTGATTGATTGATTGATTGATTGATTGATTGATTGAAGTAAAGAGGAAGAACAAAAATAATGTAATACATTCAATGTCACATTAACAATCGTAATGTCCTAAAAGTATTCTGATTATTTGAATTTAATTGGAGACTCTGAAATTTTAACCCCTTTAAATAATCGTCGACTGCTGCCCTGCCAGATGGCTGCAGGTACTTACTAGCATGCCACTTGGTCAGTGTGACACCTTCCTCAACCTATTGATTGGCTCTCTTGATCAATTCGACTGCCTCCCGCATCAGAAAGCACCTCATTTAGACCTACGAGGTAGAATGAAGAGTGTTCCTGCCCTCAGTCCATAATCAAAATACCTGGACTGTCCTGTCCTGAAATCGAACTTCGGCCTCTAGGTAAGAGACAGTTATGTTACTCCTACAGTTCGAGATGGCCTTAAATGAACGAACGGCACATGGTGTGTCCAAGCAGTCACTTGTCCAAGTATTGACCGCAATCTAATGTTGCTTAATTGCGGTGATCGAAAAAAGCCCACATATACAACAAGGTAGAACAGTTTGCTGTAGTTTGTATGTAGCCCAACATATCAACCCAGATTCGTCTCTGTTGAGGGACAGTGTTTGCAGGGCACTACTGCAATAGCATATTCTGGATTGCTGAGAAAATCAACAGGAAACTTCCTCACTTCTCCTGCCCCTACCACGTCTCATCAGTGGTGTTTGGCAGTTGAGGTTGGTGGGATTCAACTAGCTTTGGGATTAATAATTCAACATACCTAGTTAATGTATGATGCATTGGATTATCTTGATGGTAGAGAGATATGCCCAGTAGCTGCTTACGAAGGGAAATATGAACCACAGGCCACACATCAGATTATCGCAATTGTATGCACTTTGTGAAGGCTTCTATCAGTTCAACCAGTTTCTTACACTTTACATATCATTTAATCTTTATCGTAACTCACATCTGTTTCATAGAATTTACCGTTATTCCTACAATATGTTAATGCACTCAAGAAACTTCACTGTTCAAATAAAGGTACTGTGGCAGTTCCGTCTATTTTCATTGACCGTGATGAAGTCTAGAAAGATGTTCTCAGAAGAATTAGTTTTTGTCTCCTTTCAAAGCTTTGTTTGGACGTCATCAGGATATGGCGATAACTTCGACGGCACTCAAGTGGGTTCAGAGATTGTCTGCGAGCTTGAATCTCTGCCCTGTCATTTCAAGTTATTACCCACTAAATTTGACCTAATCACAAATCTTGGTATGTGTTCGTTCCTTCATTACTCTACTTTTTGAGAGGAATATGTTATCTGCACTTCGGTATCACCGAGCCTTAGTGGGCTGCAGGGTAATTTAACTAGGCTCTCCCCCCTGATAAGATGAACTGGCTCACCGCTCTGTATACACAGGGCTAGGTATTTGGAGTCATTACAATCGGAATTAGCCTTCACAAACAGGGCCGTCAATCTAAGGGACGATCGAGCAGGGCATTACACTATCTCTTTAAGTAGACTATCTTTACGGTCTCGAAAGGTCTCGTTTTGAAATAATACAAAAAATATCACATATTCTTGACAACATTCTCAAAGAAATTTCGGAGATTACGTTTTGGATATATTAACCGGTGAAATTTGAAACTATACTTTTTATTATTATACGTTTTATTATTAAAAATACATCGCGATTGGGAAATATCCCGGTGGCAACGGTCATTTACAATACGGTGATAGTAAAGTAAAAACATAATTATCCAACAACAACAACAGCAAAATTACAACGAGCAATTACATGGAAAGAAAACATTACATTAAATACTACTAGATTAACATTCCAAATTCTATATCATCATATACAAATTCGCACACAACTTAAGTAGTTCGAGTGCTTAACCCGCGGTTACCCGCATGGTGAGCGCGGCCCTCACCTTCGCCGTATATTGCTTCTTGTTGGAATGTTACAAGACCTTTGTAACATATTGTTATGAAGGGGATGTGTCAGTCACTTTCATTATCTTTGAAAATAAACACCCTCAATTCATTATTAGGCACGGCAGTGTATGTTTGGTGAGCGGTGCGCTCAGTAGCGAGGAACTGTGCTACTTATATTTCGCTCATTGTAATAAGTCAGGGTTTGTTTTATGCTTATGTTTAATGTGAAATGTTGATACTGTGGCTGTTGTTAGACAATATTTACAAGTTATTGTGGCATCCAGTGATCAGATACTTTCGTGGTTGTGTGAAATGTAGGAGGAAAGGTCTTGAGCATCGAGACTGATGGTAATGAAACAGAGAGGTTTACGGAAGTGATCATAACACAAGTTCTGAGGAAGGAGAGGAACTTTCGTTTATAGCAATCTGTGATATCAGTGTACATAGCTTGTTTTACGGCCGGATGCCCTTCCTGACGCCAACCTCAGTTGAAGATCTAATAAAGATGAAATAAATGATGGTGAATGAATTTGGCTAAATAGGTGGAAGGAATCGGCTGTAGTCTAGGAATAGAAACTGCCCCTGTATTTGTCTGGAAGCGTAAACAGAAAACCATTCTCAGGACAGCTAACGATGGTGATCGAACTCACGCGTCTCCCGAATGTGGTGCTTGCCTCCATAGCCACTCCACTCGGCCGTGTTCCTAAATAAATAACTATCTCAAATTGACATATTAAAAATACCTTCATCTTTATATGGACCTTTAAACATATACTATAGGTTGAGCGTACTACTAGCTTAGCATTACAAGTGATAATAAAGTAAAGTTAAAACCTAACTACCCAACAACACCACCACAGCAAGAGTACAACAAGCAATTCCATGGAAAGAAAATACGACAAGAAATACTATTAGTTTAACATTCTAAATCCAGCACCGTATACATTTTCACACACAACTTAAGTCTTACAATACTATTGGTTGGGCTTACTACTAGCTTAGCATTACAAGTGATAATAAAGTTAAAACATAATTACACAACAACAACAAGAGTACAAGAGGCAATTCAATGGAAAGAAAATATTACAAGAAATACTATTAGTTTAACATTTTTAATCCTGCATCATCATATACCATTTCACATACAACTTACGTATTTCCAGTGCTTTACACTACGGCTTACAGTACTATAGATTAATCATACTACTAGTTTAGCATTACAAATGAAGTGAAAACATATCTACCGTCTTGGCATGGTTGTTTGTTTAGATGCAATCACTTTCAGTGTCGTCTAGTGATAGTGATGATGTTTCAAATTGATTTTCATGACTTTGTCGTTAGATAGCAATAAAACACTAAGTAATTGGCAATCAGACAACAGTGGAAATTGCTCGTAGAATGAGTTCTTGGTTCAATGTAGTTAAAGGAGTTAGAAAGAGCTGTAATCATTCCTCATAGTTGTTCATCGTTTACATGAATCAATTACTAAAGAATTTATAAATAAGTTGAGTGAATGTATAGTAAACAATTTGGCCTGCTCCGGAGACTTGAACTTGATGGCAGACTGTGCTCAAGTTCGCAACCTACAAGCAATGTCCCGGAAATTTCAAAGGAAATGCAACAAACATAATATGAAAATTAGCATTTCAACATTGCAGTGACGTCCATTGAGATGAATACCAGATAGGTAATGCATTATTAGAACAGATGGAACATTTTAACTACTTAGGATGAATGCTCTCCAACGACAGTTGCATGGTAAGTGAAATCTGATATATGTGTAGCAGATAGTGGACATTATTTCAGAAAGAAGTAAATTTACAGACTTCATTATACTCATATCCCTCTGTCCCCAGCTATTTTTCTGTACGGTGGTGAAAGCTGGGTGGACTCAGAACATCTTATTCATAACCTTGAAATAACAGCCATGAAAGTAGCTAAAATTATTCCTGGTGCGTGAGGGTGGGAACGTTAAAATAAGGATCCTGGCAATAAGAAGATAAAGGCCTACCGAGCGACTGGTTACGCGGTTTGAGTCAGGTAGCTGTGAATTTGGGTTGGGGAGATGGTGAGCTCAAACCCCTCTGTTGGCAGTTCCCACCTTATCAACAGGCGAATAATGGGGCTGTACTTTAATTAAGGAGACGGTCGCTTCTTTCCCAATCCTAATCCTTCAATTCTGTATCCCATTGTCGTCATAAAAATGTCCGAGACGACATGACCCAAAAACCCATGATAAAAGACGAAGGCTTTCGGGCCTTTCTTGGTTTAACCTACAGTAATTAATTCTTGTTGGAAGCTGTCACAATGAAGTTCGTAAACATATTTAATTCCTGAAGGCATGTTATTTTGATTAGGAGTTGCTGTGGTTTTTAAGCATAATTTTGATTATATAAACGTATAAATTCTTAACGGTGGTAATGATACGATGTACGGATTTCATACAGAAGATATGTCAAAATTTATTTCTAGTCTCTATAACTATATACTCGTAAATCAATAACAGTCACGTTCAGTTTACATTTTGCACATTAAATACCTTGGAAATGTTCCAGTATGAAGTAGAAGTAATAACAGAGCACTTGACTGGATAATATCACTCAGTTCAAGCTGGATTAAGTCGGGTAGCATACATCATAGTCTAGCCAGTCTCGTTTGACTGGACAAAATAACATACTCTATGTGAGCACGAAATCATTTCAGTAATTGGAATATGCTTTCTGCATGTAGTCAATTAAGAAACAGGTTACAGGAAGAGATGAACAGGTTGCAGTACTGAGTTTAGACCTCGAGCAGCTCACCAGACAGCCTCCTGCAAGGTCAGCCAGCTCCTAACAATAAGATCTACGAAGCGCTCACCTTTCAAAGGAACCGAACCGTTATTTTCCCTGCAATCTATTATATAGCCTTTCCCTCTCATTGTAGTACATCATCCACTCAATTACTCGTAAATGAGTTGTAGAGCTCAGTTCCACCACACCAATGAATGGATTGGTGAGAAGCGGCGTGCCATTTATTTGTGACGTGACGAGCAGGAATTCGAAGTCCTTTACACACTTTATTGTTGTCTGTCTAATAAATTGTTCAATGATTCTTAACACTCGGATTCCAGGTCTATGTATAAAGGACAAATTACACCTGGTAAATTTCAAGTATTATAGCAATTAAGTTTCGGATGTTAAGGAAAATACATATTTCTTTCCTGAGGTCATTTTACCCGAAATCTGAAAAAGAAACGTTGAATGATGGGTTCCTGACCCCGTTTTAAGCAATTTTATGTTGCATACAAATGCATAATTCGGCCATGTTTGTTGCTTTGGTCGCATTTTTCTCATTTTACACTGACTGACAGAGCAAATGCAACACCAAGAAGGAGTGGTCAGAACTTTATGCCAATTGCAGGGTAGACTGACGTCACTGAGGTATGCTCATGATGTGAAATGCGCCGCTGTGCTGCGCACGTAGCGAACGATAAATGGGACACGGCGTTGGCGAATGGCCCACTTCGTACCGTGATTTCTCAGCCGACAGTCATTGTAGAACGTGTTGTCGTGTACCACAGGACACGTGTATAGCTAAGAATGCCAGGCCGCCGTCAACGGAGGCATTTCCAGCAGACAGACGACTTTACGAGGGGTATGGTGATCGGGCTGAGAAGGGCAGGTTGGTCGCTTCGTCAAATCGCAGCCGATACCCATAGGGATGTGTCCACGGTGCAGCGCCTGTGGCGAAGATGGTTGGCGCAGGGACATGTGGCACGTGCGAGGGGTCCAGGCGCAGCCCGAGTGACGTCAGCACGCGAGGATCGGCGCATCCGCCGCCAAGCGGTGGCAGCCCCGCACGCCACGTCAACCACCATTCTTCAGCATGTGCAAGACACCCTGGCTGTTCCAATATCGACCAGAACAATTTCCCGTCGATTGGTTGAAGGAGGCCTGCACTCCCGGCGTCCGCTCATAAGACTACCATTGACTCCACAGCATAGACGTGCACGCCTGGCATGGTGCCGGGCTAGAGCGACTTGTATGAGGGAATGGCGGAACGTCGTGTTCTCCGATGAGTCACGCTTCTGTTCTGTCAGTGATAGTCACCGCAGACGAGTGTGGCGTCGGCGTGGAGAAAGGTCAACTCCGGCAGTAACTGTGGAGCGCCCTACCGCTAGACAACGCGGCATCATGGTTTGGGGCGCTATTGCGTATGATTCCACGTCACCTCTAGTGCGTATTCAAGGCACGTTAAATGCCCACCGCTACGTGCAGCATGTGCTGCGGCCGGTGGCACTCCCGCACCTTCAGGGGCTGCCCAATGCTCTGTTTCAGCAGGATAATGCCCGCCCACACACTGCTCGCATCTCCCAACAGGCTCTACGAGGTGTACAGATGCTTCCGTGGCCAGCGTACTCTCCGGATCTCTCACCAATCGAACACGTGTGGGATCTCATTGGACGCCGTTTGCAAACACTGCCCCAGCCTCGTACGGACGACCAACTGTGGCAAATGGTTGACAGAGAATGGAGAACCATCCCTCAGGACACCATCAGCACTCTTATTGACTCTGTACCTCGACGTGTTTCTGCGTGCATCGCCGCTCGCGGTGGTCCTACATCCTACTGAGTCGATGCCGTGCGAATTGTGTAACCTGCATGTTGGTTTGAAATAAACATCAATTATTCTTCCGTGCCGACTCTGTTTTTTCCCCAACTTTCATCCCTTTCGAACCACTCCTCCTTGGTGTTGCATTTGCTCTGTCAGTCAGTGTAGTTCAGTAAGGTCATATTTGGTTATTTTGAACATTTTTGTTTAACTTGAAGAGTTGTTTTTATAAGGCAGGCCTACATGCTACCTGCATCGATTTTCAAATACAGGTTTTCGAAATACTGTAATAAATGTATTTTGTTTCTTTTGTAGAAAAAGATACATAGCAGGTTTAGAACACATAATTCGGGGAAAAAGATGCTCTACGAACGTACGCCTACAGATAACAAAACGCATGGTTATATTTAATATTTTATTAATTTTTAGGAAAACAGAGTGAAAACTGCGCCCCGGGTTGTGGTACTGAATAAATGTATAAGTTTAAAATTTACCTACTCTAGCTCTGCCAGTCTGCATGATTAAATCCGTCTTCTGGATCATCACTTATCACTTTTTGGCACGTGTAATGTTTGTAGTACACTTGCTACATGTCCCTTACTTAACTCAGACTTCACCTTTCTTAAGCTCATATTTACCTAGTTTTAGACCATATTTGCTTGCATATTTTGTGCATCTTTAGATCATCAACTTCCAAAACCTAGTAATAATTAGTATACTCTCGGAGTATGAAATGAACTAACTTGTTTTCGAAAGAAAATATGACTTTGACTATTGGTGATCAAGACGGAGATTAAAATGAATATCGTCGAGAGGGAACTATTTCTATTTTGATTTTTTTCTGGTTTACCACAAAAAATGAAGGAATTAGTGTTGAGCAAATAATAGAGGACAAAACATTTACAGGCCAATCTACAGTACCTACCATAACTTGCTTACTTGTTAATTTCATAGATTGAAAACACATACCGTGACTGTTGATTTCTTAATAAACGCAAGGTGATCTTTACATAGGAGCATAGCGCATTCTACATCTGTAAGGCACTACTGATAACAGAGGAATATGCACCTTAAATTTCACAAGCGATAGTATTGACGCCACGCGCATCATTTAAATGAGTATTTACAATTCGGAGAAGGTTGGTATTTTAATGACATGAGAAAATATGTTTGTTCTTTGTACGAGGTGCTTTGAATGTTCAATCATGTAGAAATAAATCGAAGTAAATATCTTATTTGAGTAGAGATTATTTATCACCAATTCACAACCCATATAATATGTTATCCTTTCACTGGAAAATTATCCGGTTCCGTGGCTAAATGGTTAGTGTGCTGGCCTTTAATCACTGGGGTTCGGGATTCGATTCCTGGCAGGGTCGGGAATTTTAACCATAATTGGTTAATTCCCCTGACACGGGGACTGGGTGTATGTGTCCTCTTCATTATCATTTCATCCTTATCACCACGCGAAGGACGCCTACGGAGTGAAATAAAAAGACCTGCACTTGGCGAGCCGAAGTCCTTGGGCATCTCCCGGCACTAAAAGCCATACGCCATTTCATTCTATTGGAGAATTAGAGATTTGGCATCAAAAACTGAGAAATTTAGTCATCATGATCCATTTGTGTTTGAAAATAGTCTTCCTACTTTAAAAAATCATCTATTGTTAGCAACTGAAACAATAGTTTCTTTTTTGATTTTTTACAACTACAACATAATGTTATGCGCCAGCCCTCAGTCTGTAGCCTCCTTTGGTATTTCCTGGAAGGAACTAGTGAGTCAACAGGGAGCTCCCAGCCGGATGGCATAGTGTTTGCCTCCCCTCTGCACGGTTCTCTTCGTCTTGCTTCACTTGGATCATCCGCAAGGCACAAGGAGAATGTTCTCTTCCTGCCGCACCCCGAAAAGTCTAGAACTTCATCAACTGGGATATAAAAAGGAGGCTAACCACGTTTTACATGCAGGCATCTTTCTATTTCTGCCTATGCGGTTTTTTCCTGACCCTTACTACCCGATTACACCGCCGTTGATACCCACCACCACACCTGGCCTGGTAACATGCTGAGCATGGGGACAGGAAGATAAACCTGTAGTATCACTTCCCACTCTTCCCTGCTATCTCGTTTCTTCTTAGAAATTAATAGCTTATCGGAGGCAATGTAGATTGAGTCGACTGCCACGCGGGGGGAGCGAGCTTCGCCCCCCCCCCCCGCCGGGAAAAATAAATGAACATGGAAGTTGAAATTGGCCAGTATTAGTGCTGACTGTCGTCGAAGTTGTGTGGCGGCTCTTCAGTGGTCAGTGTTAATGGTGTTGCGTGCAGTGAGTGTTGTTATGTTGGAGAACAGTGGTGCTTAGCACTGTTGACGTTATTTAATGATACGTGTTGAGTAGTTCAGTATGTCGAGCAGTCCCGTTGATTATACGTTAATTGGAGTCGAACCAGATGAACAGCAGTCGTGTGTTGTGATGATCAACAGCCATATGTTCGAACCTGTCTGCGTGCAGCAGCTGAGTGAAAAGGCTGAGCGTGTGGAGCTAAGTGAAAGATGAGCTGTCAGTCAGGATTATCGCCGTCCCAGGGATTACAAGCGAACCGAGCTAAATGCTGTAGGGAGGATAGATGCTTAGTAAATAGCCACTAATTAGGGAAGGGTTGTCGTAGATTCTCAAATACAATTGATTGTTTGTATTGCACCCATAAGCGAATTTACGTAATTAATTTATGAATTAAGAGTTGAATATTTCGGATATGGGATACTACAGTAGGCTGTGAGAGCTAGCAGTCACAAAGGAACATTCTGGCGCCAGTCAGTCGGCAAGGAAATCCTCGAAACTCTTCTTAGAGCACGAACAACTTGTAGACCGACCTGAGTACTGCATCCAATAAATTTTATGGTACCGCCTAGGAGTGGCAACTTTCTACTTAGTTCTCACGAGAAAATCACGCGTTGAGGCTTGACCTAGTTAGCAGGACAAGGGAGACAAGGATAGCATCCACCAACCCTTGGGAGAAAATGGAAGCGTCCATGCTGCGAAGAGCGCGAAAGTCTCAGCCAATCACAAAATTCCAAATTTGAATGAACTGTCATAGCGGGAATTTGCAGTCAGTAATTCGCTATTTGAAGCCCGGTGTAGTGGTGAAAAACAGTGTCCTGACTTCCTAATAATATTTGAAAATTTATCGGTGCGAAGGTGTGGTTAATTATTGGCTAATTAATAAAATTAATAAAATTTTAACTCTACACGGAAGAGTAGTATCGCCCAGGAATTGAACTGTCATGGCGGGAAGAAGCCATTCGCTGGAAGAAAATAACGCCGGTGACGCGCGCCGCCGTGTGGATTATCCTGTGATCGTTTCCCACGGCGCAATATAACAAGTAAGTCAGACCGAAATTAGGAAGATTTTGTACATAATTTTTGAAGCTTTAACCTACGGATGTATGATAAAGCGCTCCCAAGTGTTAGATTACTACGCCACATCCCTTCCACAGAACTATTTTCGAGGTGGGGGAGAACTCATTACAAAACCAGCGAGCAGGGTGGTGAATCTTCAGTGACTGTGTGTTCAGTGTGTGTTAGTGTGTTCACTGTGTTTAGAGTGTGTCAGCTAATTCAGTTAGTCAGCTTTAAACTTTACTTTTGTCTGGTAAGAAAGCGATCAGAGACACTTGTTGGCATCCGAGTGAGCCATGTATTTTACTTGGGAGAGTAATATTTCAGGAGAAATGAACACTTTAACAAACTTTTACTTTACTTTGAATTTATGCAGAGATAACAGGCAATAGCTACACTTTCAACACTTGGCTTAAATGAACTCACATTACTAATCGAGAGGGACAAGTCCATGTTTCAGCGTAGCTGCATAAAACCTTTCTAATCCACGTGTAGTTTGACATTTGTTGGAAAGCTATTTTATTCATTTTTGGAGGACGATCAGCATAAATTTCTCCATATCATTGGAAACTGTACTTTAGCTTGCTTTTACCACTTACAATAAGCTGTTATGGCAAGCGAGATGTTTTCGGGGAGGAACCAGTTAAAGCAGACAGGGAGCAGAATGTCTTTTCATTAATGGAAGGCCGCAATGTTAAAGACCTTGAGCAAACTGTTATGTTCCGAAGAGGTGAACAACCGGTAAGCTGTAAGTAAACAAAGCTGAGAGAGCGGTGTGCAGACCAGCAGGTGTCTTGAGGCAGGTAGCGGAGAGGAAACTTCCGACTTCACGTCAGGAGTCTATGCAGTGCTATTGTATAATCTTCACTGGAGTGCGAGGAAATGCGAGTGTTTATGTTAATGTAAGCGTGTGTAACGCCATGATAAAAATGTATCAAGTTTGCGTGTGTGAAAATTCGGAATACCACATCAGCTTCAAGATGGAATTCTAATTCATCATGACGGAGCCCGGAGGGTGATCCAACATGCCTCCAGCACCCAGGTATGAGCATCAACAAAATAATATGTAAATAAATATGTAAGACTGTGAACTAATCAATGATCAAATGTAGCTTAGACTGTTAGATAGGATTGTAATAATTCACACTTAATAATAATAATAATAATAATAATAATAATAATAATAATAATTTTTGCACTTTTAGCTAGGGTTATTTGCGCACTTCCTTTATGTAGATGTGTTGTGCATAATTATTATGGATCATTTGTAGTAAGTCACTTTGACAGTTTAGGATGCTATGTTATTAGATCTCAATGAGGGTGATGCCGATTTTTATGATTATCATCATGTTATTATAACGTTGGTTTTGAGCGATTTTTCTGTTGGAGTTGTGATTTTGTAGACGCCGCCTTGTTGATTTTAATGCTTATTTTGCTATTTTGCGCATTCAGTTTGTTTTATGTTGTGGAATCATCATTCAGATGACCGTTTCCGGTAGTTCTTATACCGTGTATTTTTGCGACGATTTGGTGGACGCGAGTATTTATTTCTATATGTAGTTGCGGTTACACATTTTTCAATAGCCGTGTTTTTGAGAGGCAATCTCGTCATTTTTAAGAAACAGTTAGTGCTAGGAAGCCATTGATGAGTCAGCTCCGATATTTTGTGATATGTGAAGCAGAGAATGATCTAGAGATCGAGCTAAGTGAATAATATCCCTGATGATCTACGTTGATAATGGAAATGTGATATTTGGACCATGTCATGAACTGTCGTAAGAAATAGAGATGTGCACGACAGATATTTCGCCCGCCGGATACGAGCGAGGCCGTATTATGAGGTACTACGTCGAGATTAATGATGAGTAAATAGAATTGAGAGATGAATAATTTAACCAAGAGTGTTAAATACGTTACGACATGGGTTATGATTGTAGGCAGGAGCCTGTATTTTGTTTCAAATAGTTCCAGGGAAAGTAGATGCTCGGCAAATAGGCCAGTTTATGCTAGTTCGTAGTACATGTGAGCAGAGCGACGAATCAATGTGTATTTTTGATAGTCATGTAGAGTCATGGATGACATGGAATAGCAGTAATTATTGATCATAAAGGTTAATAGTGTCATGGCCGGACATTTGTCGTCTGAGGTTAGAGATTGCCGTCAAATTCACAATAATTTTGCTACTCGTAGCGGGGAAATTTTCTTTAGACTCCGATATTTTGCACATTTCATCCTTATTAATTTTCAGTAGGCAGCGATGTTGGGATCTAGATTTGTCTGTTTATTATTCATTCTTCGTGTATCTCTTAGTACCGTTTATTTGTAGGATGTGATCGTATGTGAATTATTTGTATTGGATTTGATGTAAATAGATAGGTGTTGTTAGGCTAGTTTTGATTTCTGTATTTTCTTTTGTTGGAGCAGTGTTTCTCCATTAACAGATTTAATTATGTAAATAAGATTTCATGTGTTAGGATAAGAGATCATCGATTAGTTCATAGTAGTAGTGGTATGATCATACCAGGCATTCAGTAATTACCAAACCTTTAAAATCCACTACATTTTAATTAGGAAATGAAGCGATCTTTAATAAACCAGTTGTATAAAAATTGCCGCAATGAATGAGGTAAGTAAGATGGGGTCTGCCTCCATCTAGTGGTGGTACCACAAATTATGAGTTCGTAATGAAATGCAGTCAGCGGCAAATTAAGTAAAATTTTGAATGTACAAGGATCGCTTTCATTGAAATGTAAACATGGGGCACTTGGCCTAATTATTTATATTTTAAAGAGGTCCAGGCTATCACAGTCAACCAAGTGAAGTTTAAATAATTAAATGAGTGATTGTAACACTCAGGTTCATGTTTTCAATAATTTCTTGTTTTGCAACTACGAGCAGGTGTTTGAATGTGACAGTGGTTATGTGGTAAATGATGTACGATGTTCATGGCTGTTTTCTTTGAATTTTTCCTTATGTGTTACACATGGTTAGCGCAGTCCACGATTATTTTTAAAGTTGGGTGTTCCCAGCTGAGCCACATGTTTTAAAGATTTGATAAACACCTCTGAGTCAGTGTTGATTTGATGACCTAATTAATTAATTAATTATTCAACAAGATTAATTTATTTTGAGAGACATTTTCTACGTAATACAATTCAGTATTTCAAATGCGGTGGTATTTTCTGACCAGAGTTTTGTATTTATTCACGTCATCGTCTTGAAGACAGTGTCAACGTAATCTGGAACATAACCTGAATATTATTAATTTGATTGACCTTCAGTCAGTTTTATTAGGCAGAGAATTAAGTTATTGTAAGGCAGATCCTCAATCTTTAATTTTCTTAGTCTCATTTCATTTCACTTTGTTTACATTTTCACCAGTTTATTTTTCATAAACTTTTGACACTTTGCACTTTATTCAATAAATCAGTTTGTTATTTAAATTTTAATTCAGTCCTTGGGTACCGTCATTTATAGTTAGTTTACCCCAACTTTTCATTTCCTCACTCCCTGATCGACGTGTGGCCTATCTTCGGGGGTGTCATCGGACGGTCCGCGACTGAGGAAGAAGAGTCTACATGCAGCGGTGAGTATCATTTAAATGTCATTTATTACAGGAGCAGTCGGCGCACAGAAGAAGGAAGAAGTTCACCGCAGTTGTTGCCTTGAAAAGGGCACAGAATACTAATTGGGTCATCCTAAATTATATTAAATCAATAAAACAGACGGTGTATCTTTCGTACTATTATAATAAAAATAATAGTAATAATAATAATACAATGAAAAAATCTTGTTCCTATGGTTTAAATTCCACGTAAAACTAGAGGTCGCGTGGTTATGATCACGATATGAACTGTCAGGTAAAACTACAAGTTGCTTGCTTGCTTGTTTGATAATACAATGTTCACTTAGTAGTGATGAATGCTTCCTGCCACATGCCCGTAAATCTATGAAAGTACTAAAAGTATTTTGAAGACACCTGTTCCGAATCCGCAAAATTTGGTAAAATATCAACTCACCAACGTGTAATTCAGGACTCCTCGCGAATCAAGATTCTAAGTACGTGCCTCGTCATGTGGTGAAAATATCTGTATCATCTAGTTTAACTTGAACTTGCATTTAAATTAACACACAAATAACTTCCAAGTTATGTTAGAAACAACTAAACCAATAAGCACGGGTATCCCAAAATTAATTTTATTGCTCCACTGAGTAATAATTAAACTAATTTAACCCGAGCGTTTATGAACGGTACCAACAAAGAAAACTGATAAGTGTAACGTCAGTGGACGGTGTCATAATAAACAGCAATATCAACTAACGCGAACTTATATTAAACAAATGATCTTCATCAATATGTGGAAAACAAAGATAATTTCAATAATCATGACCACTACTGTGGTAGGAAACAAGGTGAAACATTTCACTCGTATGAAAGGAACTATGACTTTGAATATTGCTATTGTTGATCAAGACGGAGATTAAAATGAATATCGACGAGAGGGAACTAGTTATATTTTGATTGAACTTTGCATGCTGAGGCAACATACTACGTGACCGTGACGTCACGGAAACGTGCTCTTGTTTGGTAAACACAGCCACGTGCTTTTTTCTGACAGCTGTCTTCTTGACGAACCCTAACCTCACTTTGGAGGACAATAGAGCGTCGCTAACCTCACTGCTGCCATCTTTACGGCGGTAAACCTCAAGGCTGCCACCTTATGCATGTTAGAGCGGAGGAATTTAAAATCCAACAACGGAACATTGCTAACCTCACTCTTACCATCTTTACGGCGGTAAACCTCAAGGCTGCCACCTTATGCATGTTATAGCGTAGAATTTAAAATCCAACAACAGAACATTGCTAACCTCACTCTTGCCATCTTGAAAAGTTCAGTGTTCCAAACACTAGTTCGAAAAACGTAACTCATCGCACCTCAGGGATTTTATTAGGTAAGACGTAACCCCTAGGTTCCATTCCTTGTTCTGAACATAAAACCATTTACCAATAAAGATTAATTTTCTACACTTAACAAAGTACAAGCGTTCTTGCTGATAGCGATCGATGAGGTTGTGGTACCCCCTAACATGTTCTAAACACATGTTGTATTGAGTACAGTGTTCGATTCTAGTCTTGATCACTTATTTTGTGTTCTGAACACATCGATCAATGTTCTGATCACATGTTGTATCGAGTACAGTGTTCAATTCTAGTCATGATCACTTATTTTGTGTTCTGAACACATCAATCAATGTTCTGATCACATGTTGAAGTTAACAACATCGATTACAGTGTTCTATTCTAGTCTTGTTATGTTTCAATCTGATCTTCTTAGAACAAGCGTATCCCCTGACATATTCTAAACACATGATGTATTGAGTACATTGTTCGATTCTAGTCTTGATCACTTATTTTGTTTTTCTGAACGCATCAATCAATGTTCTGATCACATGTCGTATCGAGTACAGCGTTTGATTCTACTCTTCTTATGTTTCGAAAGTCTAAACATGCACAATAATGTTATCGCTGCACACGCTTGCCTTCGCGATGCAGGTTTAAACTTGTTCGATATAAAGCTATGCCTTGACATAAGAGGCGGAGGAGGAGGTAGAGAAGGAGGAGGGGGAGGAGGAGGAGGAGGAGGAGGAGCATGATAAGGCCTTAACAGCCTATGTATAGTCGCCATTGTTTTTAAAGATGATAGCTGTCAAAAGAATTTTTCAAATTATCCACCACCACATTTCAGCTAAAGAGGGCAGCAGGGTGCTCTGTTGATTAAGCACATAGAATTTCAAATTGCCCTCCACCGCATGCATAACAGCAGCTGTTAAATCATTGGTCAGAAAAATTTTGTCCGTTTTGCTCTACGATGCACTGCTTTCGAGATATTTAACATTTTGCATTTAAGCCCCAAATTTAATGAATCGAACTAGCACGACACGTTAGCCTCCAAGCTAAGAGCAGCAGCCATCTTGCGCAAGCACCCTTAAAGCGTCTCATAAGGAGTTGTGTATAGCCGCCATCTTGTGTCCGCCATCTTGCGCAAGCATCCTTAGGGCGTCTCTAGTCATCTTGTGCAAGGACCCTTAAGCCACCTCATAAGAGCAACCGCCATCTTGCGCAAGCATCTCTAGGGCGTCTCATAAGGAGCCATGTATAACCGCCATCTTGCGCAAGCATCCCAAGGGAGTCTATGTATAGCGGTTATCTCGCATAAGCACCTTTAAGGAGTCATGTATAGCCACCATCTTGTGCAATTAGCGTCGAGAGATAGCTGATGTAGAATTTTTCTTTTTAAATTATCCGCCACCATATTTCAAAAGGAGCCATGTATAACCGCCATCTTGCGCAAGCATCCCAAGGGAGTCTATGTATAGCGGCCATCTTGCATAAGCACCTTTAAGGAGTCATGTATAGCCACCATCTTGTGCAATTAGCGCCGAGAGATGGCTGCTGTAGAATTTTTCTTTTTAAATTATCCGCCACCATATTTCAACTAAAGAGTGTAGCACTGAGGTTTGCGATGTAAGATGGCGGATGACAACTGACAAAAAAGCGCGTGAGTTTGTTTACTAAACAAGAGCACGTGGAATTTGCCGCCACCACATAGATGGCAGCACGGTGCTCTCTTGATTAAAGATGGCGGATGACAGCTAACAGAACTTTTCAAATTGCCCGCTACTACAGAGAGCAGCACGGTGCTCTGTAGATTAAAGATGGCGGATGACAGGTGATGAAATTACCCGCATGATAGCAGCACAGTGCTCTATTGATTAAAGATGGTGGATGACAGCTGTCAAAAAAAGCACGTGGCTTTGTTTACTAAACAAGAGCACATAGATTTTTTTCAAATTGCCGCCACCACATTTCAAAGGTATCTAGCTAAAGAGCGCAGCACAGAGGTTTGTGATGCAAGATGGCGGATGACAGCTGTCAGAAAAAAGCACGTGAGTTTGTTTCCAAACAAGAGCATGTAGAATTTTTCAAATTGCCGCCACCACGTAGAGGGCAGCACGGTGCTCTCATGATTAAAGATGGCTGCTGTCACGTGGAATTGCCTGCCACCACAGGTATCTAGCTAAAGAGGGCAGCATGGTGCTCAAAGATGGCTGCTATCAAAAAGCATTTTTCAAATTATCCGCCACCACATTTCAAAGGTAAGTAGCTAAAGAGGGCAGCACAGTGCTCTATAGATTAAAGATGGTGGATGACAGCTGTCAAAAAAAGCATGTGGATTTGTTTATCTCACGCTAGTGAGGTTAAGTTGGTAGCACTAAGGTTTAGGCCCGTTAAGATGGCAGCACTGCGGATGACAGCTGTGACGAATTTACATCTACTACGATAAAGAGGGCAGCACTGTGCTCTATAGATTAAAGATGGCGGATGTCAGCTGTCAAGAAAGCACATGGCTTTGTTTCCAAACAAGAGCACGTGGAATTTGCCGCCACCACATTTCAAAGGTAAGTAGCTAAAGAGGGCAGCACGGTGCTCTCTGGATTAAAGATGGCGGATGACAGCTGTCAAAAAAAGCGCATGGGTTTGTTTCCAAACAAGAGAATGTAGAATTTTTCAAATTGCCGCCACCACATAGAGGGCAGCACGGTGCTCTCTTGATTAAAGATGGCTGCTGTCACGTGAAATTGTCTGCCACCACAGGTATCTAGCTAAAGAGGGCAGCACGGTGTACAAAGATGGCTGTTGTCAAAAAGCATTTTTCAAATTATCCGCCACCACATTTCAAAGGTAAGTAGCTAAAGAGGGCAGCACTGTGCTCTATAGATTAAAGATGGCGGATGACAGCTGTCAAAAAACACGTGGCTTTGTTTACCTCACGCTAGTTAGGTTAAGTTGGTAGCACTAAGGTTTAGACCCGTCAAGATGGCAGCACTGCGGATGACAGGTGACGAATTTTGCAGCTACTGCGATAAAGAGGGCAGCACAGTGCTTTGTGGTTTAAAGATGGCGGATGACAGCTGTCAAAAAGCACGTGGCTTTGTTTACCTCATGCTAGTTAGGTTAAGTTGGTACCACTAAGGTTTAGACCCGTCAAGATGGCAGTACTGAGGTTAGCGATGCGTTGTTGTCTGTCAAAAAGCACGTGGCTTTGTTTACAAATCTGTCAAAAAGCACGTGGCTGTCAAAAAACACGTGGCTTTGTTTATCTCGAGCTAGTTGGGTTAAGTTGGCACTACTGAGGTTTAGGCCCGTCAAGATGGCAGTACTGAGGTTAGCGATGCGTTGTTGTCTGTCAAAAAGCACGTGGCTTTGTTTACAAATTCAAATTTCCCGCGGGAGGTGGAGGAGGCATCTGGGAGGCCTCTGGCTGAGGTGGAGGTGGAGGAGGCCACTGGGAGGCCTCTGGCTGAGGTGGAGGTGGAGGTGGCCACTGGGAGCCTGAGGTGGAGGTGGCCGCCGAACCATCCAATTATACTACTTAAATGGTTAGTATTTTGAAGACACCTGTTCCGAATCCGCAAAATTTGGTAAAATATCAACTCACCAACGTGTAATTCAGGATTCCTCGCGAATCAAGATTCTAAGTACGTGCCTCGTCATGTGGTGAAAATATCTGTATCATCTAGTTTAACTTGAACTTGCATTTAAATTAACACACAAATAACTTCCAAGTTATGTTAGAAGAAACTAAACCAATAAGCACGGGTATCCCAAAATTAATTTTATTGCTCCACTGAATAATAATTAAACTAATTTAACCCGACCGTTTATGAACGGTACCAACAAAGAAAACTGATAAGTGTAACGTCAGTGGACGGTGTCATAATAAACATCACCAGGTTATCAATATCAACTAACGCGAACTTATATTAAACAAATGGTCTTCATCAATATGTGGAAAACAAAGGTAATTTCAATAATCATGACCACTACTGTGGTAGGAAACAAGGTGAAATATTTCACTCGTATGAAAGGAAGATGGGTTGTTCAGTTGAGTAATCACAACCATCATCATGACCATTGGAGATATGTGCTACTCATAAACTATGATCAGTACTGTCATAAACAGAATAATATTTTATCTTAAACATTTATCTTCGGTGATCAACACCAATAAAAATTAGCTAACGCACTATCATTGCAGACTAAACCGATCGTGTAATGGTTATCCACAAAACGTTAACTCTCACTGGAATAAACTAATCACTGGTCCTTGCAGACTGAGCTAACCATCTAATTGAACTCATGAATGTCACTAAAACAACTAAGCACTGATCATCGCAGACTGAACCGGATGTCTTATTTGAATGACATTCAACAAACTAACTACTGATCATTGCAGACTAAACTGGATATCTGACTTGGATAATGATTAACACTGAAAGTAATTCGAACACGGATCATTGCAGGCTAAGCTGATCGTCTTATATGGTAACAACTATCACAAAAAATAAACTAATTGTGTATACTTGTGACCTGTCCAGTGCTGGATATTAATTTATTGCTATTTATAAAACATGGAATAATGTCATGATAAATCATTCTTGCATGGTTATGTCTCTTAACCCTACATTATTCCAAACATTATTTACATCAAATAATCCCGTGTGGTCGGCTATCACCTGAACACCTTCAATAAACACATGTGAGGTAAAGCCACACTCACTGTCACACGTAATGACACGAAAACTAACAAAATTGTACAAAATTAAATCTCACAACGAATATAACGAATCCACGACACTAAATGAGATTCGGACCGATTCGATAAATAACGAAATGCAAATATTTATTCCAATATCAACAAATAAGTATTTCTTCTTCAAAGACTAAGCTATTGTCCTCAATAATGCTGCAGCTCGAACATCCTTCAACATTTAAATCACAAAATGGCAGTGCTACATTTACAGAATGCTAAAATGTAGTATTAAACTTTCGTGTCTGTCTCAAACAAGCTTACGGAATAACATTTTATGTGGGAATCCCAAATTGATGGCTTTCCGCTTCCCTTGCTAAGTGAACCATTTACCTGAACACCTGTTCTTGGTGGCCTTTCTGAGGTGATATTAATAGACTAGTTTCCGAAAATCATAATCACTAAACGAGGCCCTACCGCCTGATAGGAATGTCAGACAGATTGCTGAACAAACGGAAGCTGGATCACACACCATATGTCACACAACTTGTCCAAAAAATCAGTGTCAGAAAGGTTCCGATAGCTAAGGTACACCTTTGACAACAGCTAACAAAACTTGGCAATGTTTTCCACAACACAATATGCTGTTAATAGGATGTATGGTTAGCCCTAACGGGCACACATGCTTCGCAGCGACGTGGCATACACTTTACCAGATGGTCCGAGAGCTCTTTGGCAGTCGATTCCATTCCTCCGAAGGGCAATGCGAAGGTCTTGAAGGGTCTTTGGTGGAGGCTGACGGGATGAAATTCGCCTCCCCAATGCATCTCAGGCATGTTCTTTAGGATTCAGATCCGCAGACCTCGCTGGCCAGTCCATGCGATGAATGTCTTCCCCAGCCAGAAATTCATCCACCAGAACAGCGTGGTGCGGTCGGGCATTATCTTCCATTAAGGGGAAGTCTGGACCAACCGCACCTCTGAAGAGTCGAACATGTGGTCTCAGTACCTCATCGCAGTATCTCCGAGCGTTGGCAGTGTTCCTCGTACCACCCATGAAGATGTGCAGGTCCGTACGGGCATTCAACATGTTGCCGCTCCACACCATGACGCCACCACCACCATACTGGTCCCGTTCCACGATGTTCCTGTGGTTGTATCGGCTATCCGGTTCTCTCCAGATTAATGCACGACGAGAATCGTTATCTAGACTGAAGCGGGATTCATCTGTGAAAAGCACATGCCTCCATTGATTCATTCATGGTCCAGTTCCGATGTTGACGGCTCTACAGTAAACGGGCCCGTCTCTGTGCTGGGATGAGCGGGACGCACACCGCTGGACGTCGGGCAAGCAGCCCTGATGTTCTGAGCCTCCGGTAAACAGTTTGCCGGGAAACGGCAACCCCTGAGACGGCTGCAAGCTCCGCCGACAATTGTCTTTCAGGTGCACTCCGATTTCGTCGGGCGGTTAAGGCCAGATATCGGTTCTGCTGTGGGGTGGTTACCCTTGGTCGATCTGGTACTGGCCTATGACTAACATCTCATGTGTCTCGAAATCATCTCCAAAGCCTGAAAATGACACTTTGTGGCACATTCAAGGATACAGCGACTTCGGTCAGTGTCTGACCTGCTTCCAGGCGGCCGAGTATTCTGCCCTGCAAAACGGGGTCCAAATGGCGTCGTTGTGCCATTATGTTGTCACGTTCAACACAAGGCTACAACCCGCACACTATAACGGGGCAAACACGACTGAGGGAATATGGGGCGCAGGCACCGGCTGTGTTTACCTTGCGGTTACGCCGGTAGTCATAGATGGGAACACTCCATTCCTATACAGAGCGAACACGTAAGGTTGGCAGGTGCATAGTCTTGCGATTTGCGGTCTATTTCCTGTTGCCCTGCTTACTCGTAACTTATGATTAACTTTTTGGATGCTAGTGTACAATAAGAATCACCTTGAAACAGGCCATATTTCTCTCGTCCACCTGATGGTGGAATCATTCTCCCAATAAATTTCATACATACATACATACATACATACATTATCACTATAGACTGTTATGCCTTTCAGCGTTCAGTCTGCAAGCATCTGAGAATTTCTAAACGTCGCCACAATCCTCGATCTGCAACTAGTGTTGTGGCCACATTTAGTTCTATACCTCTTATCTTTAAATCGTTAGAAACCGAGTCTAACCATCGTCGTCTTGGTCTCTCTCTACTTCTCTTACCCTCCATAGCAGAGTCCATTATTCTCCTAGGTAACCTATTCTCCTCCATTCGCCTCACATGACGCCACCACCGAAGCCGGTTTATGAGTACAGATTCATCCATCAAGTTCATTCCTAAATTAGCCTTTATCTCCTCATTCCGAGTACCCTCCTGCCATTGTTCCCACCTGTTTGCACCGGCAATCATTCTTGCTACTTTCATGTCTGTTACTTATAACTTATGAATAAGATATCCTGAGTCCACCCAGCTTTCGCTCCCGTAAAGCAAAGTTGGTCTGAAAACAGACCGATGTAAAGATAGTTTCGTCTGGGAGGTGACTTCCTTCTTACAGAATACTGCTGATCGCAACTGCGAGCTCAGTGCATTAGCTTTACTACACCTTGATTCAATCTTACTTACTATATCCTGGGAGAACTCACAACACAAATACTTGAAATTATCGACCTGTTCTAGCTTTTTATCACCAATCTGACATTCAATTCTGTTGAATTTTTTACCTACTGACACCAATTTAGTCTTCGAGAGGTTAATTTTCATACCATACTCATTGCACCTATTTTAAAGTTCCAAGATATTAGACTGCAGGCTTTCGGCACAGTCTGCCATTAAGACCAAGTCGTCAGCATAGGCCAAACTGCTCACTACATTTCCACCTAACTGAAACCCTCCCTACCATTTTATACCTTTCAGCAGATGATACATGTAAACTACGAACAGCAAAGGTGAAAGATTACAGCCTTGTCTAACCCTTGTAAGTACCCTGAACCAAGAACTCATTCTACCATCAATTCTCACTGAAGCCCAATTGTCAACATAAATGCCTTTGATTGATTTTAATAATCTACCTTTAATTCCATAGTCCCCCAGTATAGTGAACATCTTTTCCCTCGGTACCCTGTCATATGCTTTCTCTAGATCTACGAAACATAAACACAACTGCCTATTCATCTCGTAGCATTTTTCAATTACCTGGCGCATACTGAAAATCTGACCCTGACAGCCTCTCTGTGGTCTGAAACCACACTGGTTTTCATCCAACCTCCCCTCAACGACTGATCGCACCCTCCCTTCCAAGATGCCAGTGAATACTTTGCCTGGTATACTAATCAATGAGATGCCTCGATAGTTGTTGCAATCCTTCCTCTTCCCTTCCTTATAGATAGGTGCGATTACTGCTCTTGTCCAATCTGAAGGTACCTTACCAACACTCCACGCTACTTTTACTACTCTATGAAGCCATTTCATCCCTACCTTCCTACTATACTTCACCACTTCAGGTCTAAATTCATCTATTCCTGCTGCCTTATGACAATGGAGTTCCTTTCCTCTTCCTCAAGCATGTATTGTATTGTATGAGTTCACCTGAATTACTCAAAACACTGTTCATTTCCTTTTTCCCTCCCTTCCTAAGATTCTTTATTACTGTCTAGAAATGTTTTCCTGCCGCTTGACTTAGCCTTTCCAGGTTATTACCAAAATCTTCCCATGACTTCCTTTTGGATTCAACAACTATTTGTTTCGCTCTGTTTCTCTGTCTGCCTCGGCCCTTATTTGGAGCCATTTCTGATAAGCGTTATTTTTACGTTTACAGGCCGCTCTCACTTCATCATTCCACCAAGATGTTCGCCTTTTCCCATCTTTACACACAGTTGTTCCTAGGCATTCCCTTGCTGTTTCTACTACAGCATCCCTGTATGCTACCCATTCACTTTCTATATCCTGAACCTGCTTACTGTCTACTGTTCGAAACTTCTCACTGATCATATCCATGTACTTCTGTCTAATTTCCTCATCCTGGAGATTTTCTACCCTTATTCGTTTGCAGAAAGATTTCACTTTCTCTACCCTAGGCTTAGAGATACTTAGTTCACTACAGATCAGATAGTGGTCTGTATAATCGAAAAATCCCCGGAAAACTCCTACATTCCTAACAGATTTCTTGAATTCGAAGTCTGTTAACATATAGTCTATTATGGATCTGGTACCCCTAGCCTCCCATGTATAGCGGTGAATAGCCTTATGCTTGAAGAATGTATTCATAACAGCTAAACCCATACTAGCACAGAAGTCCAGCAAACGCTTCCCATTCCCATTAGCTTCCATATCTTCCCCACATTTACCAATCACCCTTTCGTATCCTTCAGTTCTATTCCCAACTCTCGCATTGAAATCGCTCAATAGCATTATTCTATCCTTGCTATTGACCCTGACCAAGATGTCACTCAATGCTTCATAAAACTTGTCAACTTCATCCTCATCTGCACCCTCATAGGGTGAATACACGGACACAATTCTTGTCCTAATTCCTGCAACTGACAAATCTACCCATATCATTCGCTCATTTACGTGCCTAACAGAAACTATGTTGCGTGCAATGGTATTCCTGATAAAGAGCCCTACCCCAGACTCTGCCCTTCCCTTTCTAACACCCGTCAAGTACACTTCATAATCTCCTATCTCTTCCTCATTATCTCCCCTTACCCGAATATCACTTACTACTAGCACATCCAGATGCATCCCCTTTGCTAACTCAGCCAGTTCCACTTTCTTTCTTCCATAAGCCCCATTAGTATTGATAGCTCCCCATCGAATTCCATTTCGTTCGCCAAGTTGTTTCCAGGGAGTCCCGAACTAGGACGTGACTACAGTAACCCACTAACATGAACCATCCAATAAATTTCCTGATATCTAAATATCTTAGGTCGCCTAGTGTTGGTTACAATACTTCCTCTAACTACAAAACATTTTCGCTCGGAATCCGAACCACAGGTATCATAAATACTGCGTCTGGCATTCCACTACATATTTCCATGGGGTATTACTTCTCGGACTTCAAAATCATATCAGCGGATCATTCTTATCCACGCTGTCTGAATAATTAACACATGAATTCCACTCTACCTATTTTCTCATATATATTCCAGCAATTCGCTTTCGCATTCGACTCCATTGGCTTTAACATAATTAATCGACCTCAGACAATTTCCCGAAAGGCCTCATATGACCTTTGTTAACTGTGTGAACTTCATTACATTTAACTTCATGGTTTATTTTAAGTTCCTCGAACTTGTCACTGTCCCATAGAAAATACAGCACGACGCTAATCCCTACTACAGTTTTACGGGGTAAAATATTAAACTGATATTGATAAAAAGATAAAATTTCCCAACACACGAAGTACTTTTATATTATTTATCATACCCATAAAATGTCAATATATAAATTCTTTTACGACAAAACTACGGACTATAGCCGATCTTTAACCGATACCTTAAAGAGTAAATTTTATAACCCTTAACTTAAAATCTGAGAATTGGACATCGGACGTCGCACACAATAGTTCTACTAATAACTACACGAGCACCATCATGCCTCACAAAGTGCTCAATTATTTACGCAGCAAAATAAATATACAAAGAACCAACAAGATATCGGCCTGAAACTTTGATCATTCTTTTATGAAACATAACGACGCAGGATACACTTAAATAACACAATTCATGTCACTAACCTTGTTTGTGGAATGGTGGATGCCATCAGACGAGGCAGTTCGCCTGTACTTATGATGCTTACCCCGTCATTTCACTGCACATGGACGCACATAACACAAATTATCCTCTCACTTTATATCACGCTAATAATTCACACTTGTATTTTACAACTTACTACTGTAATATATAATTTTTATTACAATAGAAACAAAATATTTTATATGTCTCTCACTTTTCTTACTTTTACTTGGCACTTCGCAACATACCAGCTTTACACTTTTTAATATTATTCTCTGTTACTTGGAAACAGACTGGGCTCTTAGTCTGCACCCAGGATTAATATCATATTTTTGACATGGAATGACTTAGAATTATCGTAAAAAAACAGACAGATAAGTTAGCACTTTTAATATTCTTCTCTGTTACTTAAAAAAAGACTAGGCGAACGCAGATCCTAACTCGTAAACCGCCGGCAGTAGAATGAATGGCTACTGTTCTAAGGTCCCTTTATACACCCAATTTTTGGCACGAGCAGTGACGAAATGTATTGCGTAATATTTGACAATTTTGTCATCCTATGGGTCTCATTTCTGGTAAATGTATCCATGATGATGATGGGAAAAATTCAAGAATTACGGATTTTCTGATTTCATAATTTTAATTTGCCTCTAAAAGTTCAAAAATGCTAAGGGTAGGTCGGATATATAATAACCTCCCACTATGACGACATACGCGTGTGGCTTCGAATCTTCCCACGGCCTAACACAATCTTTTCATCTTTGGCCAGAAGAGAATTTATAACATATTTCCTTCCAATTTATTGGGCGTTCCACTGTACCAATCCAAGTCTTAATTTACATCTGGATAATCATTGTATTTTAGAAATTAGCCAGGGTATGCTCGAATACATCCGAACTTCTCCCCTAGGATCATATAAATCTGGATTCCTTTCCTGAACAAAGATATTAAAATCCAACCTCATAGCTCTTGTCTCGTGGATACTAACAATATGAAGAAGACGCAGGGTGCTCAAATAATAACGCAAAAATGGATGCTCCTTTCCCAACAAAGTATCTCGCGGCTATGGTGGCTAGTAAGTTTAAGAGGCCCTCTTGTTTACTGTGAATGATGGGTTCATAGTACTCTTGCAACATAAAGGATGTTCATGGCAGTGAAAATACTTAACCAAAATTCTCAATTTCAGAACATGTAACCATCATTTCGCATTTTCCTCTCCATCTCCCGCTTTCCCTTCCACAGTTGTCTGCGTTCATCTCTGAGCATTCCATTCTCCTTATGAATACTTATTTTTCTCTATTATGGGTTTAATCAACCGGCGTACTTCCTCAACAGTGCCCTTGCACACTCCACAAGGTTCTGGATTTTCTTGATCCTCCTCCTCTCTGACTTCTGCTTCCAAGAGAACATAGTCTACTGATGCGATAGTGTTAACTTTCTCTGGGATGCCATTCTCGTATTTATGATAAACCTTTCTCTTCCTTCTCATTGGTTGACATCTAGTTGCACGACTCCTCAGATATCGAAGTCGTCCTCTCTTTGGTCGTAGAACGGTAAAAGTAACATTAGTTTTTTGGAATTATTCCTCTCCTTTCCCTTCCTCCGATCTCTGGACTCGAATTCATCTTTCTCTTATACCGCATGCTGTCCTTAGCCTTTTCTCAGGGTTTGGTATATCGTCTCGTAGAGTCCTCCAAGAATGACTCGCGACTACCGTCTTAGTTCCTTCGCCAACGTTCACTCTCCTTTGAACTTCCGTTCTGTAGGCATATTGGAGACCCTTAGAAGTGTTACTGCTCGTAACCATGTGTACGTCGTCATGACACTTCTCATGTACAGAAATATAGGTAACGACTCTTTTCAACCGTGTTTTCATCTCTATAAAACTGGATACCCAAGGGTTGAATTCCCATTTGTTATCTTCAATCTCAATCTTGATGAAGCGGACCTTTTTGTCTATCTCATCATGCATACCATTTACCCCATCTAGCTTGTCTTCTATAGCTTGTCCTGACACTTTCTGCCAAGTATCCCCCAAATCATTCCTCAATTCTATCATCTCCTCCTGCATTTCCTTAACTTTCTTGCCTATGTCGTCCTGAGATATTTTCAAACTATTCAAGGAATCCTCATTACTTTTCTCAATAGTTTCCATTTTCTGAGCCACTGAACTTTCAAGGTGCCCGCACATACTCTCCATCTTAGAATCTAAGGCTTTAATGTAAATTGACAGACATTCCCTCTGCTCATCAATGATTACTATGGTTTTCCCCGTCTATTAGACATCGACATATGTATCTCCTCTAGTTGTTTACTTAAATCGGTTTTAGTCTCTACATGGTTATTGCTTAATAGTCTATGTGCCTTCTGACTAGGTATCAAATGCTGGTCTAACTCCTTTTTCATTTCATCCTGATTGCTACACAACTGTTAATGCATCTTTCGGTTCCCGCCTAGTCGTTGACCAGTGTCTACATGTAACTTAGTGTGAACCTCATCAAACTGTTCATCAGAACCCCCTTACTCTTTATTTGATTTTTATACCTCAGCCCTAACATCTGTCTTATTTTCTTGTAATCGTTTATTTAAGACAAGTTTAAGATTCTCACTAGATTTGTTCATGTCGACCCGGATACTCTCTATTGATTTATTAAAATAGTCACCAAAATTTGCCTGGTTTTCCATTAACTTTACATTTGCATCCCTGCAATCATTCTGTCCTTGCTGAAATTCAGCTTTCAAGTCTTTAATCCTAAAATCCGTGGTGTCATTAGACCTATTTATGTCAGCACTTAAATTAACATTCAACTGAGTCATTTCTTCACTCCTAACATATACTTCACTTCTCGTAACATTTGACTGAGTCACCTCCTCTTTCATATCAACTATCGCTTGGAACAACTGTTCTAGAATCATCCCCTCCTTCTTACCTTCCATTTCTATGATGAAAACTTGAGCGCATCGGTGAACTGCTTACCTCAAAAAATACCATTTTGGAGAGATCACCAGTTCATAACAAGTTTCTAAATCCTAACCAACTATATTTATCATAATTTACTATATGACGTTACTGAAAAGTGCTTACTGGCGATATGGTAAATTTAAAAAATGCCTGAAGTCCTCATACTAAATTTTTGACAATTTAAATTCATCTTTCGATTATCATTAATTCATTAATCTATCACAATAATAAATTCTAGACCGGGCGAGTTGGCCGTGCGCGTAGAGGCGCGCGGCTGTGAAGCTTGCATCCGGGAGATAGTAGGTTCGAATCCCACTATCGGCAGCCCTGAAAATGGTTTTCCGTGGTTTCCCATTTTCACACCAGGCAAATGCTGGGGCTGTACCTTAATTAAGGCCACGGCCGCTTCCTTCCAACTCCTAGGCCTTTCCTATCCCATCGTCGCCATAAGACCTATCTGTGTCGGTGCGACGTAAAGCCCATAGCAAAAAAAAAAAAAATCTAGATATAATTCGCGAAGTACTATTTTCAAAAGACATCATTTAATCATGTCTTTCATATCAGCTCTCTCAAATCTTAAACAAAACGCTGTGAAACAATTCTAATCAGATTTCGTTTCACTCAGTCATGTAGTGTTTCCTTTTATTTATTTTGCTGCGACTTAACCTTTCACATCACCGGGCGAGTTGGCCGTGCGGTTAGGAGCGCGCAGCTGTGAGCTTGCGTCCGGGAGATAATGGGTTCGAATCCCATGCCGGTAGCCCTGAAGATGGTTTTCCGTGGTTTCCTATTTTCACACCAGGAAAATGCTGGGGCTGTACCTTAATTAAGGCCACGGCCGTTTCCCTCCCATTCCTAGGCTTTTCCTATCCCATCGTCGTCATAAGACCTATCTGTGTCGGTACGACGTAAAGGAAAATAGCAAAAAACTATAACCTTTCACATCTACATACCTTCGTTCAACATCACCTGCCTCTTCCTCTCGGCTTTCTAAATTTGAGTTAAGTCCTCACATTGCTAAACCTCATTCGTTATGACGTCCAATGTGAGTTATACTCCCGGAATCCCTGAGCACAAAATAATCTATATTTACAAGAGCTAGATGTTGAAAATCGGTAAGCAAAGGTGCGTAGCCGTGCACCGGATTTCGTTCAAACTACTTCCTAAACCCTCCCAGGAGTAATAAGAAGATATTGTGAAGTTTTCAGCGAAATCGGTCCAGTAGTTTTTTGACTCCAGTCGAGACATTGCACTCACAAGGCGACCAGGAAAATGGTACAATCCATACATACAAATATTCATCTATATATATAAAGTAGCTTGTCCTGACTGACTGACTGATTCATCATCGCCGAGCCAAAACTACTGGACAAAAAGAAATGAAATTTTGGAGATATATTCATATTAAGATGTAGGTGCTCGCTAAGAGAGGATTTTTGGATATTCCGTCGCTAAGGGGGTGAAAAGGGGGGTGAAATTTTAAAATGAGTGTGTCTATATCTCAAAACTTTAAAAGTTTACAGATGTGAAAATTGGTATTGTGACCGTTCATCACATCATCAAGACTATATTGTGGCATTCCGCCGCTCAAATATGCCGTTTTCTGCGCTTTCATACGTCAATTAGCGCCCAAGTCAGCGCACGTCCACCCTCCACGGGGTGCGAGTGGCGAGCTGTCAGCCCCACACACCAAACTCTCTTTGCGCGTAAGTACTGTACCGAGACATATTTTCGCCTCCGGCCAGAAGCGCTCTCACTCAGGCGCGACAGAGAAAGAAACACTCCCACAGCAAGTAGGTCACGGAGGTCGTGCCCAGCGTTGGCAAATATCACTTTTCCGCTCCTTTTCCCGCGAAAACACCGCTGCCAGAAACCTGTCTTCAATTGTTTTCAGGAGAGAAATTAACATAACTTGCATACTACAAGGCAGATTTTCATGACTCAAGGTTCATTAAAAGCGGCGAATTTTATAGAAAATTTTGACACCAAGAGGTCCTTTACATGATTCTAATGGGATAATCTACGCAATTCACGGACATCCCACAGGTGTTCACCATCTGGAGTAAGCTGTTAGGGTGACCGAAGCCACGGAACCGCCAAATTGCAAGCCCCTCCCTCACTGGGATATCAAAGGACGCTTTCGAGATTAAAGCAAAACGCGTGAAGTGATCAAAATGATAAGTGATCAGTAGAAACTCGCGCAATTGAGCTTTAATTTGATGCATTGATCGATCCTGGAAACCACGTGCCACCGGACCGCTTTCTGCAGGTAGGAGGAGTCTTACCCTCTCTTTCGAGTCCGACACGTTTCATGATAAAAGAGGGTGCGAACTGAGGCAAGCATCTTGTTCTATTCTGCCAGTGGCATAGTGAGGTGATACCTAATGTGAGTGATTCTTCAGTATTCGTTGCTTCAGTGCTACAAAGTGTGACCAGTCAATAATCATTTGAATAGTGTTTATGTAGCTGAAGTTCTATCAGTGATATGAATATGTAACAGTGAAGTGAAGATTTATTGATACTAACAGAGTGCGGTATTTAACCCTAACCATGACGGTCATATGATATGCAGAGTGCTTATGTGTACGAATATATGAGTAAAGAGAACGCAAATCAAACGCTAGTAGGCTGTGAAATCGTGTAAGTAAATTCACGAGTGTATTAACTGCCGAAGAAATAACATGGGAGATCCAGTAACCACATAATGATGAATGATCAGGTGTAGGAGAAAGTGCGGCTCAGTGGCGACGCGTAAACTCAGGGCGATATCGGTAAAGAAAAAAATCCCAGACATAGTTGCTAATCTGTACTCCCATATAAACTAGTGCTGAATTAGGCAAGGTCAAACCACGTTCGTAAGGGTAGCTTTGGGACTTCTACTAACAGTGAAAGTGCGAACGTGATAATTAGGGCCTAAACTGCCGACAGTGGGATAGACAACCAATAGGGAAAGCAACGGGCTACAAACATTACCGGTGCTTGGTTAGAGGACTCGAGCCTATGAGTCTCTCTGATCATAGAAATTATAATGTGTTGCCAGTTATCACGATTATAATTAAGTCAGATCCCCTCATTGTGTTGTGTGCCAGTGACGTCAGTCTCCGAGGAAGGAGAGAATCAACGGGAGGCCCGTACTTAATCAAGACGCCGTGGAACCTCAAGGACTGCCTACGGTGTACGGGGAATCAAGACATCATGCCATCCACCCAGCGGCAGCCGAACACCGGACTCCAGGTTGCTGATGCAGTCGTAATGGACGACTAAACGACTAGATGTGCCTTCTTGGGTGAGCTGTGGGGTGATCCAGGCAGATGAGTATTGTGAAAATATTTGAAAGTCTATTTCCTGTAAAAATGTAAATATTTAATGCATGCAGATTCTTTAGAAATGTAGGGTAGGATTTCGTTGTTTTCAAAGGGATGGCAGTAGTTATTGATAGGGCTAGTGTTTATGTTTCTTCACGGTCGGGGACCGTATTTCTTTATTCAATATGGGAATTCATGCATGATAATTTAAGACCTTAGATTTGATTTACCGTGGAGCACTATGGGAATTAAAAGGGATTATTTAATATTCTTGAAAATCATTCCATGTACCATCGATAAAAAGATACGAGTAATATGAGTCATCTAGAAATTTCAAGGTTTTCTGTAGTAGATGCTTCACGTAATGTGTTAGGTCACCCCCTTGTATAAATTAAGTATGGTGAAGAAGAAACCTCGATATGACAAGTGAAGTGTGATAATGTGTGAATTTATTTAGAACGCGAGTGTTAGCATACTTTGTCCCGAATGCTAGGGCCTTTCTTTCTTCCAAAATATGCGTGTGTTGGTTATGCCGAGAAATGAGATCGAGCTACTCTAGCCGATAAGGAATAGATCGAATGCGGTGTTGATGAAATATAAGCAAAGTATGCGCAAGGTTGTTTATCCCGTGCTAATGGTATAAAGTAGGCTAGATGCAAGCCAATGTGTTTAATTGATGCGTGTGGCATCCAAGGAATAATGATATTTTGAAGCGAAATGCCGAGGTGGCTAGATAACGGGACTGAGTTCCCTTGTGTTGAAAGTGAAAGCGCAGGGTGAGGACAGTGTAAACAGCTGGCCGGTGAGATTTAAAGTCCGGCCAGGTAAGGAGGGATGTGAAATACTATCGCCGCTGTGAGAGGAACTTAGTGTTAGAGGGCTCGTTCCGCTTCTCTCCGGCATCGATATTACATGCAACCAGTCAGAAATAAACACCGTTGGTTAGACCTACAATTCCAATAAATGAGAGAATTCCCCCATTTCTTTATGCTAATTAAAACGACTAGGGATTTTTCAGGGTGGAAGTCACACTTCACAATTGTCATGGGACATGAGTTCATGTCTCATCAGCACCAGAGGCAGTTATGCTGATGCCACCAGATACGGGCGGATGCCCCGGTCCGTGATTTATATTGTAAATGTCGAGTGTATTTATTGTCTTCTATCCACAGGTGTGATATGTATTTGAACACTGTATTGTTTTCTGTTTCGCTAAATATAATTCATTTAAGGATCATCGTTGTACAAGTGTCGAATTCGTGTATATATTTAAGTGACATCCCATTGGAACATACGATGTGTATTATTTGTTTATCTCATGAGATAGCGAGATAGGTGTTTTTCTTTCTAATAAGCGAGACGACTTTCAGGTATTTTAGACAAGCTCGTATATCAAATACGCCTCACCTGGTTCATTCGATAGCTAAGGTTAATTCTCGCCAATAGGACTACGACTTGGTATTTGAATATATAGTGTAATAATGTAAATAGGGCGAGTAATACAAGATACGCCATCATCCAATTATTTCTGTGTACAACGGTACTAGTGCATAATGTGTTTGAATATCTTCAGAGTGAATTGCAACTCTAGGGAAAGGACTAGAGAGGACAGTTACACACTCAAGAAAATTTACGGTGTCTAATTTATATGTTTAATATGGTGGCATATCCATGTATAAATTATCTACGTGTTTTCTCAGGCATTAAATTTTTGTTAAAAAAAAAGAAACTTAATTCATTCTTCTCATTTCATAGGTAAATAGTATTCCTCTCATTATTATGATTCCCCTACTGTAAATTATTAGATTACTGCCCAGTAAGGACAGACTGCGACCCGTATGTCTCTACCGGCTCAGCTAGTGCCTTGTAACGCTAGTAGGGGAGAAGGGGTCTTCGGCGCCGCGCCCGGTCGAAGGCCTCATCCAAGGTGTTCCATTTTTAACGTCATGTTGCGGGTATATTATGGTCTATTGATGTACTGATACCACGAAAGGTTACATCAAGTGTGGCGCCCGACACGTGGTGCAGTGTTATTTATGGGCAGATTTACACCTAGGTTGCGATATCGAGTTTGACACCTCGCACGTGTTGTATTTTTTTTGTTTTTGTTTTTCTTGGCAAATCCTGTAATGCCCTTATGGCGATAGAAAATATGACATAGCCAAATATTAGGCACAAGTTCGAATACCGCTACTATTGAAGGAGAACCTAGTCAAGTAGTATTGCCAAACTGGCACGGTCAGAACTGAACGAATGGAACACTGAATTTATTCCGTATATTCGATTTTGTTAGGACGGAGGAATACATGTTATTTAAATGAGTGATAAGGTAAATTAAATTTAAATAATAACTGTAGGGAGAAGAATGAAATATCGCGCGTCCAGGTTAAGTGGAAATATGCGCGGGAATCACTCAGATTATAGCAGACCCAATAATATTATGGAGTTGTGAAACTTCATGGAAACAGTGAAATGATTTTCCCAACAGTGAGGATAAAATGATTAGACGGAATTCTTCAAATTCCACTGGTCATGGGTCTAGGCTAAAGGTACTGCATGTGCAGCAGGCCTTGGTAGTTTAGGGGATATATCCCACGTAAAGTGATTATATATCGCGTATGAGAGGGGATGCCTCATCCCACGACTCTTGTTTTCTAAATGAACAGTGCGATGTTGTCAGTTTAAGACGGGGAATTGTCTGCAAACGCATCTTGCCTGTCTTGAAGCTGAGAGCATTCAATGTTTATCGATCGTACCATGTTTCAGGTACAGGTAAATTCTCGAGCCCCTGTAGTCGCGAATCTTATTATTATTATCATTTCATGAAGGGCTAACATAGATTGTATTTATTATATATCGGGATGATATCCATGAATTACGTATAGTATACTGAGAAAGCACGGTAATTATTATGAGGTGTTACGCAGCTGTTATGAAGCTAGTTTCGGCATAAATTATCCTGTATTTTCAAAAGACACACCTTCTTTCGTTAGGGAATAAGTCGAATGAACCAAGGTTTCACGAAGCAGCTCAATCTCAAGGGGGCACTAATTCTCAAGAATACAGTTTAACATGGATTTAGAGGCAGTGAAGGCAATGTTCGCCCAATTGTTGGCCGAACAGAACGAGAAATTGGAGCAGGCAAATACACGGCTTAATGAACGTTTTGATAAACTGGAAGAGATAAACGCGGAAAACCAGGAACGTTTCAGTAGGATAAACGCGGAAAACCAGGAACGTTTCAGTAAGATGAACGCGGAAAACCAGGAACAATTCAGCAAAATAAATGCAATTTTAGATCAGCACACTAGTAATATGGGACAGATTAATGCACGATTAGAGGGGTATGAAGCATCAGGCAGAGCCCAGGCCGCGGAACTTAAGGACCTTTTTACCTCTAGTATTAGCGATGTCACACATCGTATAGACTCTCTTACATTAAAATTGGATCAGACAAACGTCCGTTTAGACGAAAGAATAAGCGAAGCTAATAATAAATTAATCGCTCAGCAGACTAAGGTGGAAGAGTTAGAGGTCAAATTAAATACTGAAGCGGAGGAAATGATTCATCTACGAACTAAGTTCGAAGACTTATCTCTGAGGTCCCAAGAGATCGAAGAAAATTTGACACAGGTGGCGGAACAAACGGAAACTAAATGCAAGGAATACATCGACCAACAAATGGGTCAGGCAAGGGTCGAACTTAACACTTCCGCCGAGGGAAGACAACGGGAAACTCAAGGCAAAATAAAAGTCCCGGAGAAGCCAGAGAAGGGTGGCCAAGGAATACTAGGAGGTTGCATAGTACAAAGGACGATGAGAGATTTTCCCCATATGAATGAAGGGACTCCAGCTCCTCTTTCACAGGATGTTAATTCGACTTCCACCTACAGTCTAACACGTATGATTCGGAGAGGCAAGACAAGACAAAAGAAGAGCAGGAAGAAGACGGATAGGAGGAAATACCAGAGGAAGATGAAGAAAACAAGAGAGCTACCCGTCATCCGGAAGGCACCAGTCAAGATTAATATTCACGGAGGATCAAGCAAAGAGATCCGGAAATTTCTTGTATGGACCCGCGGAATGGAACATATTACCCAGCATCGGAAGTTATTGACGATTATGAAGAGATGCATTACGGAATCAAACCGACAGCAGGACGATATCCAGTTAATTAGAGATAGATTGGAGAGACTAAGTGACAGTGGAACTATCCATAAGAACTTCTTCATAAAACGCCGATGTAAAGGGAGACTTCGACCCAGACCAGCACTCCCGTCAAGCTACGGACTGAAGAGGACTATTATTACAATGGGAACGAGAAGATGGCGCAGGGAAGAGAAAGCTGTTGTGCAGCGTGACTATGACAAAGGACGACAAGGGTTCAGCCTAAATCCTCTTACTCTTAGGTGTGCCGGAAGGGGCTAGTGAGAGGCTGACACAATGACAAATTCTAGTCAGAACAGATATGTATATAATGTATATATAGAATAATATAAAGTAATCGACATAAGGCATTAATGATAAGAAATACTATTAAGTAATGACCATTAGGATAACAAGCTAAGAAGCATCATGAACTATGCGGCACGAAAAACCTAAAAATATCCAAACAATCAAGAGGACAGAGAACTGCCTGAGGAACGAGATGATGAACAAATGCCCGATGATGAAGAAAAAGACGACGACGGATCCAACGCCGCAGGAGAGCCTGAACGAGAAGAAGACGAGATGAACTGCCTGATAGTTGACGGAGACCGCCGCGACGCGGATGATGGCGACAAGGAATCAAACCGAGATGATTACCGTGAATGCACGGAGGGAAGAAACATGATGACTGAGGAATACTTGCGTATACTCATGTCCAGATATGAGTTGAGGCACGAAAATAACAGTCTACGTAACTGTCAAGTGTGACGTGGCAGAAACCATGAACTGGAAAGAAAAATCCCTACTCGTGATTTTTCTTTGTCAAAGTGGGGAGAGGATGTGACCGTTCATCACATCATCAAGACTATATTGTGGCATTCCGCCGCTCAAATATGCCGTTTTCTGCGCTTTCATACGTCAATTAGCGCCCAAGTCAGCGCACGTCCACCCTCCACGGGGTGCGAGTGGCGAGCTGTCAGCCCCACACACCAAACTCTCTTTGCGCGTAAGTACTGTACCGAGACATATTTTCGCCTCCGGCCAGAAGCGCTCTCACTCAGGCGCGACAGAGAAAGAAACACTCCCACAGCAAGTAGGTCACGGAGGTCGTGCCCAGCGTTGGCAAATATCACTTTTCCGCTCCTTTTCCCGCGAAAACACCGCTGCCAGAAACCTGTCTTCAATTGTTTTCAGGAGAGAAATTAACATAACTTGCATACTACAAGGCAGATTTTCATGACTCAAGGTTCATTAAAAGCGGCGAATTTTATAGAAAATTTTGACACCAAGAGGTCCTTTACATGATTCTAATGGGATAATCTACGCAATTCACGGACATCCCACAGGTGTTCACCATCTGGAGTAAGCTGTTAGGGTGACCGAAGCCACGGAACCGCCAAATTGCAAGCCCCTCCCTCACTGGGATATCAAAGGACGCTTTCGAGATTAAAGCAAAACGCGTGAAGTGATCAAAATGATAAGTGATCAGTAGAAACTCGCGCAATTGAGCTTTAATTTGATGCATTGATCGATCCTGGAAACCACGTGCCACCGGACCGCTTTCTGCAGGTAGGAGGAGTCTTACCCTCTCTTTCGAGTCCGACACGTTTCATGATAAAAGAGGGTGCGAACTGAGGCAAGCATCTTGTTCTATTCTGCCAGTGGCATAGTGAGGTGATACCTAATGTGAGTGATTCTTCAGTATTCGTTGCTTCAGTGCTACAAAGTGTGACCAGTCAATAATCATTTGAATAGTGTTTATGTAGCTGAAGTTCTATCAGTGATATGAATATGTAACAGTGAAGTGAAGATTTATTGATACTAACAGAGTGCGGTATTTAACCCTAACCATGACGGTCATATGATATGCAGAGTGCTTATGTGTACGAATATATGAGTAAAGAGAACGCAAATCAAACGCTAGTAGGCTGTGAAATCGTGTAAGTAAATTCACGAGTGTATTAACTGCCGAAGAAATAACATGGGAGATCCAGTAACCACATAATGATGAATGATCAGGTGTAGGAGAAAGTGCGGCTCAGTGGCGACGCGTAAACTCAGGGCGATATCGGTAAAGAAAAAAATCCCAGACATAGTTGCTAATCTGTACTCCCATATAAACTAGTGCTGAATTAGGCAAGGTCAAACCACGTTCGTAAGGGTAGCTTTGGGACTTCTACTAACAGTGAAAGTGCGAACGTGATAATTAGGGCCTAAACTGCCGACAGTGGGATAGACAACCAATAGGGAAAGCAACGGGCTACAAACATTACCGGTGCTTGGTTAGAGGACTCGAGCCTATGAGTCTCTCTGATCATAGAAATTATAATGTGTTGCCAGTTATCACGATTATAATTAAGTCAGATCCCCTCATTGTGTTGTGTGCCAGTGACGTCAGTCTCCGAGGAAGGAGAGAATCAACGGGAGGCCCGTACTTAATCAAGACGCCGTGGAACCTCAAGGACTGCCTACGGTGTACGGGGAATCAAGACATCATGCCATCCACCCAGCGGCAGCCGAACACCGGACTCCAGGTTGCTGATGCAGTCGTAATGGACGACTAAACGACTAGATGTGCCTTCTTGGGTGAGCTGTGGGGTGATCCAGGCAGATGAGTATTGTGAAAATATTTGAAAGTCTATTTCCTGTAAAAATGTAAATATTTAATGCATGCAGATTCTTTAGAAATGTAGGGTAGGATTTCGTTGTTTTCAAAGGGATGGCAGTAGTTATTGATAGGGCTAGTGTTTATGTTTCTTCACGGTCGGGGACCGTATTTCTTTATTCAATATGGGAATTCATGCATGATAATTTAAGACCTTAGATTTGATTTACCGTGGAGCACTATGGGAATTAAAAGGGATTTTTTAATATTCTTGAAAATCATTCCATGTACCATCGATAAAAAGATACGAGTAATATGAGTCATCTAGAAATTTCAAGGTTTTCTGTAGTAGATGCTTCACGTAATGTGTTAGGTCACCCCCTTGTATAAATTAAGTATGGTGAAGAAGAAACCTCGATATGACAAGTGAAGTGTGATAATGTGTGAATTTATTTAGAACGCGAGTGTTAGCATACTTTGTCCCGAATGCTAGGGCCTTTCTTTCTTCCAAAATATGCGTGTGTTGGTTATGCCGAGAAATGAGATCGAGCTACTCTAGCCGATAAGGAATAGATCGAATGCGGTGTTGATGAAATATAAGCAAAGTATGCGCAAGGTTGTTTATCCCGTGCTAATGGTATAAAGTAGGCTAGATGCAAGCCGATGTGTTTAATTGATGCGTGTGGCATCCAAGGAATAATGATATTTTGAAGCGAAATGCCGAGGTGGCTAGATAACGGGACTGAGTTCCCTTGTGTTGAAAGTGAAAGCGCAGGGTGAGGACAGTGTAAACAGCTGGCCGGTGAGATTTAAAGTCCGGCCAGGTAAGGAGGGATGTGAAATACTATCGCCGCTGTGAGAGGAACTTAGTGTTAGAGGGCTCGTTCCGCTTCTCTCCGGCATCGATATTACATGCAACCAGTCAGAAATAAACACCGTTGGTTAGACCTACAATTCCAATAAATGAGAGAATTCCCCCATTTCTTTATGCTAATTAAAACGACTAGGGATTTTTCAGGGTGGAAGTCACACTTCACAATTGTCATGGGACATGAGTTCATGTCTCATCAGCACCAGAGGCAGTTATGCTGATGCCACCAGATACGGGCGGATGCCCCGGTCCGTGATTTATATTGTAAATGTCGAGTGTATTTATTGTCTTCTATCCACAGGTGTGATATGTATTTGAACACTGTATTGTTTTCTGTTTCGCTAAATATAATTCATTTAAGGATCATCGTTGTACAAGTGTCGAATTCGTGTATATATTTAAGTGACATCCCATTGGAACATACGATGTGTATTATTTGTTTATCTCATGAGATAGCGAGATAGGTGTTTTTCTTTCTAATAAGCGAGACGACTTTCAGGTATTTTAGACAAGCTCGTATATCAAATACGCCTCACCTGGTTCATTCGATAGCTAAGGTTAATTCTCGCCAATAGGACTACGACTTGGTATTTGAATATATAGTGTAATAATGTAAATAGGGCGAGTAATACAAGATACGCCATCATCCAATTATTTCTGTGTACAACGGTACTAGTGCATAATGTGTTTGAATATCTTCAGAGTGAATTGCAACTCTAGGGAAAGGACTAGAGAGGACAGTTACACACTCACGAAAATTTACGGTGTCTAATTTATATGTTTAATATGGTGGCATATCCATGTATAAATTATCTACGTGTTTTCTCAGGCATTAAATTTTTGTTAAAAAAAAAGAAACTTAATTCATTCTTCTCATTTCATAGGTAAATAGTATTCCTCTCATTATTATGATTCCCCTACTGTAAATTATTAGATTACTGCCCAGTAAGGACAGACTGCGACCCGTATGTCTCTACCGGCTCAGCTAGTGCCTTGTAACGCTAGTAGGGGAGAAGGGGTCTTCGGCGCCGCGCCCGGTCGAAGGCCTCATCCAAGGTGTTCCATTTTTAACGTCATGTTGCGGGTATATTATGGTCTATTGATGTACTGATACCACGAAAGGTTACAGTATTTAGAATCTTCTTTAAAAATAAGGAAACACGTATTTTTTTGTTTTGAGACAATCCCAATAGGAGGGGCACAAAAGGGTGAAAAAGGGGTTGAATGCCTTTAATCGGGATACCGGTACTTATATCTCAGAAACTGAAGATATTACAGACATGAAAATTGGTACTTTTGATCTCTTTTAAAAATAAAGAAACACGTATTTTTTTGTTTGGGGGAAATCCAATTAATGGGAGGGTGAAAAGGGGGTGAATTTTTAAAATGGGTGCATCTATATCTCAAAACTCTTAAAGTTTACAGATGTAAAAATTGGTACTTAGAATCTTCATTAAAAACAAAGAAACACGTATTTTTGTGTTTTCGGAAAATCCCAATAGGAGGGGTGAAAAGGGGTGAAAACGTGGTTGAATGACTTTCATGAGGATACTTATATCTCAGAAACTGAAGATATTACAGACCTGAAAATTGGTGTTTAGGATCTCCTTTAAAAATAAAGAAATACATATTTTTTGTCTTTGGAAAATCCAATTAATGGGGGGTGTGAAAAGGGGGTGAATTTTTAAAATGAGTCTATCTATATCTCAAAACTTTCAAAGTTTAAAGATGTAAAAATTGGCATTTAGAATCTCCTTTAAAAATAAAGAAACACGTATTTATTTCTTTTCGGAAAATCCCAATTGGAAGGGTGGAAAAGGGTCAAAAAGCGGTTGAATGCCTTTAATGAGGCTACTTATATTTCAGAACCTGAAGATATTACAGACCTGAAAATTGGTATTTGGGATTTACTTTAAAAATAAAGAAACAGGTATTTTTTTTATTTTGGAAAATCCAAATAATGGAGGGTGAAAAGGGGGGTGAATTTTTAAAATGAGGGTGTCTACATCTTAAAACTTTAAAAGTTTACAGATGTAAAAAAATGGTATTTAGAATCTTCTTTAAAAATACAAGAACACGTATTTTTTTGCTTTCTTTAAATCCCAATAGGAGGGGTGTAAATGGGTGAATAATGGGATGAATGCCTTTAATGAGGATACATATATCTCAGAAACTGAAAATATTACGGAACTGAAAATTTGTATATGGGAGCTCCTTTAAAAATAAGGAAACACGTATTTTTTTGTTTTTGGAAAATCCAATTAATGGGGGTTAAACAGGAGTGACAAACTGGGGTGAATTTTTTGAAAGACTATATCTACAGAATATCTGAGAAACGTAAAATGTTATAGACGTAAAAAGTGGGTATTTGGAATCTCCTGTAAATGTAAAGAAAGATAGGTGATTTGTTTTCGAAAACTCCACGTAAGGGGAAATAAAAAGGGGTGAAATTTTAAAAAGCGAATTTCTACAGTATATCTCAAAAACTTAACATGTTACAGAAGTGAAAAATGGTATTTTTATCTCTATTAAAAATAAAGAAACGTGTATTTTCAGCTTTCGGAAATACCACTTGGGTGGAAAGGGGGGGGGGGTAAAAGTGACTGAAAATGGTGTTGAATTCTTTTAATTAGGCTACTGATATCTCAAACATGAAGATATTACAGACGTGAAATCTGCTTTGGAATCTGCTTTAAAAGTAAAGAAACACGTATTCTCGGAAAATCCAATGAAGGGGGGTGGGGGGGGTGAAAGAATTGAAAAATTAATTGAACTAATTGTATTAGAATACATACATCTAATAGAAACTAAAGTTGTTACGGACGTGAAAATTGGTATTTGAATCTCCTTAAACAAAGAAAAACGCGTTTGGGGGGCGGGAGTGAAAAGGAGTTGAATTCCTTTCATGAAGACACATAAATCAAAAACTGAAGAAGTTAGAGTCGTGATAATTACTATTTAGAAGATCCTTTACTATTAAGGAAACAAGTATATTTTGCCGGAAAATTCACTTACGGGGTGGGGGGGGGGGAGGGAAGTGTGAAAGGAAGTGAAAATAAAGTGAATTATTTTTATGGGGATACTTATATCTCAAAACTGAATGTAACAGATGTGAACATTGGTGTTTGGAATATCTTTTAAACATAAAGAAACACGTCTTCTATTTTTTTTTGGGGGGGGGGTGTAAATAAACTTAACGGCGGTGGGGTGTAAAAGGAGGTGAGATCAATTGATTTTACTGTTCATAATGTACTTAAGGAGCCTCCGTTGCTCAGGCGGCAGCGCGCCGGCCTCTCGCAGCTGGGTTCCGTGGTTCAAATCCCGCTCACTCCATGTGACATTCGTGCTGGACAAAACGGAGGCGGGACAGGTTTTTCTCCGGATACTTCGATTTTCTCTCTCATCATTCATTCCAGCAACACTGTCCAATATTTCATTTCATTTGTCATTCAACGATCATTGCCCCAGAGGTGTGCTTCGGCAGCCGGCACAATTCCTATTGTCGCTGCTAGATGGGGCTTTATTCATTCCATTCCTGACCCTGTCGAATGACTGGAAACAGGCTATATAGTTTCGATGTACTTATTCTGATCATAAACCGATCATTTTTAATCTTTCCTGGGCTGGTTTTCAACAGCCATCTTTTCCTTCGGAGAACGTTCTTAGATTACAGTAGATCCTCCTGGCATGTAAATAAAAATTTAAACACATTTGAAATAAACGATAGGAATGAGATGGACCGTCAAATTGTTCACCTCTATAATAAGGTCAACAATGCACGGAAGTATGTCATTGGAATCGCCAGAAATCCCGCACACTTGCCTACGCGCGACGATGGTGCTGGTCACATTGTAACAATGACACTGGCAGCAGATGTAATTTACCGCCATGTAGCGATCTTGCAGCTTGCTGTGGGGTTCAGAACATCTTTTAATAATAATAATAATAATAATAATAATAATAATAATAATAATAATAATAATGTTCTGGACCGTTGTCAAATGTGCGGACCCCCCTGGAAAATGGTCCTGGACGGGTAATGACTAAGAATGCAGTCCGACCGCTGGTTCAGTACCGCCAAGGCACCTAAGACGACACCACGCCGGATCTCCTGAAGGATTTGATCCATATTAAAAACGCTTATAGGAAAAGATGGCAAAGATTTAGGGACCCAACTGACGGGGTGGAATATCTGGACCTAGCCCGGGAAGTACGAAATCGATTGCTGGAAAGAAAGATTGAAAAATGTGAGGAAACATACCGTAATCTATTAGAAAACGAGTCAGATCGCGAATTTTGGCGGATTCTCGCAGAAAACGAGTCAGATCGCGAATTTCGGCGGATTATATATCTAAAACAATTAGCATTCAATTATAAATTTCAGTATAATACCGTAGCGAAGCACGGGTATCTTGCTAGTCTATATATATAAAATAGCTTGTCCTGACTGACTGACTGACTGACTGATTCATCATCGCCGAGCCAAAACTACTGGACATAAAGAAATGAAAGTTTGGGGATATATTCATATTATGATGTAGGTGCTCGCTAAGAGAGGATTTTTGGATATTCCTTCGCTAAGGGGGTGAAAATGGGGGTGAAATTTTAAAATGAGTGTATCTATATCTCAAAACTCTAAAAGTTTACAGATGTAAAAATTGGTATTTAGAATCTTCTTTAAAAATAAGGAAACACGTATTTTTTTGTTTTCAGAAAATCCCAATATGAGGTATGAAAAAGGGTGAAAATGGGGGAAAATGGATTGAATGCCTTTAATCAGGATACCGGTACTTATATCTCAGAAACTGAAGATATTACAGACCTGAAAATTGGTACTTTTGATCTCTTTTAAAAATAAAGAAGCACGTATTTTTTTTGTTTCTGTAAAATCCAATTAATGGGAGGGTGAAAAGGGGGTGAATTTTTAAAATGAGTGAATCTATATCTCCAAACTTTTAAAGTTTGCAGATGTAAAAATTGGTATTTAGAATTTTCATTAAAAATAAAGAAACACGTATTTCTTTGTTTTCGGAAAATCGCAATAGGATGAGTGAAAAGGGGTGAAAAATGAGTTGAATGCCTTTAATGAGGCTACTTATATCTCAGAAACTGAAGATATTATAGACCTGAAAATTGGTGTTTGGGATCTCTTTTAAAAATAAAGAAACGCGTATTTTTTGTTTTTCTGGAAAACCCAATTAAGGGGGGTGAAAAGGGGGTAATATTTTAAAATGACTGTATCTATATCTCAAAACTTTTAAAGGTTATAGATGTAAAAATTAGTATTTAGAATCTCCATTAAAAATAAAGAAACACGTATATTTTGTTTTCGGAAAATCATAATAGGAAGGGTGGTAAAGGTTGAAAAAGGGGTCGAATGCATTTCATGTGTCTACTTATATTTCAGAACCTGAAGATATTACAGACCTGAAAATTGGTGTTTGGGATCTCCTTTAAAAATAAAGAAACACGTATTTTTCTTTTTGTGGAAAATCCAATTAATGGGGGGGGGGTGAAAAGGGGGTGATTTTTTAAAATGAGTGTATCTATATCTCAAAACTTTTTAAGTTTATAGATGTAAAAATTGGTATTTAGAATCTCCTTTAAAAATAAAGAAACACGTATTCTTTTGTTTTCGGAAAATCCCAATAGGAAGGGTGTAAAAGGGTGAATAATGGGTTGAATGCCTTTCATGAGGCTACTTATATTTCAGAACCTGAAGATATTACAGACCTAAAAATTGCTATTTTGGATCTACTTTAAAAGTTAAGAAACACGTATTTTTTTTGTTTTTGGAAAATCCAAATATTGGGGGGTGAAAAGGGGGGGGGGGAATTTTTTAAAATGAGTGTGTCTACATCTTAAAACTTTAAAATTTACAGATGTAAAAATTGGTAGTTAGAATCTCCTCTAAAAATAAAGGAACATGTATTTTTTTGTTTTCTGTAAATCCTAATAGGAGGGGTGTAAAGGGGTGAATAATTGGTTGAATGCCTTTAATGAGGATACATATATCTCAGAAACTGAAGATATTACAGAACTGAAAATTTGTATATGGGAGCTCCTTTAAAAATAACGAAACACTTTTTTTTGTTTTTGTTTTTGGAAAATCCATTTAATGGCGGTTAAACAGGAGTGACATGCTGGGGTGAATTTTTGAAACGTAAAATGTTACAGACGTAAAAACTGGGTATTTGGAATCTCTGTAAATGTAAAGAAAGATAGGTGATTTGTTTTTGGAAACTCCACTTAAGGGGAACTAAAAAGGGGTGAAATTTTAAAAAGAATTTCTACAGTATATCTCAAAAACTTAACATGTTATAAAAGTGCAAAATTGTATTTTTTAACTCTATTAAAAATAAAGAAACGTGTATTTTTAGCTTTCGGAAATACCACTTGGTTGGAAGGGGGGGGGGGTAAAAGTGACTGAAAATGGTGTTGAATTCTTTTAATTAGGCTACTGATATCTCAAAAATGCAGATATTACAGACGTGAAATTAGACATTTGGAATCTGCTTTAAAAGTATAGAAACACGTATTATCGGAAAATACAATGAAGGTGGGGGGGGGGGGGATGAAAGAATTGAAAAATTAATTGACTTTATTGTATGAGAATACATGCATCTAATAAAAACTAAAGTTGTTACGGACGTGAAAATTGGTGTTTTGAATCTCCTTAAACAAAGAAAAACGCGTTTGGGGGGGACCATCTTGGGGAGCGAGAGTGAAAAGGAGTTGAATTCCTTTCATGAATACATGTAAATCAAAAACTGAAGAAGATAGAGTCGGGATAATTCCTATTTAGAAGATCCTTTACTATTAAAGAAACAAGTTTTTTTTGCCGGAAAATTCACTTACGGGTGGGGGGGGGGGGGGAGTGTGAAAAGAAGTGAAAGAATGTGAATTATTTTTATGGGAATACTTACATCTCAAAACTGAAGGTAACAGACGTGAACAATGGTGTTTGGAATCTCCTTTCAACATAAAGAAACACGCCTTCTATTATTTATTTTTTGGTGGGGGGTAAATTAAGTTAACGGCGGTGGGGTGTAAAAGGAGGTGAGACCAATTGATTTTACTGTTCATAATGTACTTATAAGGAGCCTCCGTTGCTCAGTCGGCAGCACGCCGGCCTCTCGCAGCTGGGTTCCGTGGTTCAAATCCCGGTCACTCCATGTGATATTCGTGCTGGACAAAACGGAGGCGGGACAGGTTTTTCTCCGGATACTCCGATTTTCCCTGTCATCATTCATTCCAGCAACAGTGTCCAGATTTCATTTCATTTGTCATTCATCGATCATTGCCCCAGAGGTGTGCTTCGGCAGCCGGCACAATTCCTATTGTCGCCGTTAGATGGGGCTTTATTCATTCCATTTATTACCCTGTCGAATGACTGGAAACAGGCTATGTAGTTTCGATGTACTTATTCTGATCATAAACCGATCATTTTTTAATCTTTCCTGGGTTCGTTTTCAACAGCCATCTTTTCATTCGGAGAACGTTCTTAGATTACAGTAGATTCTCCTGGCATATAAATAAAAATTTAAACACATTTGAAATAAACGATAGGAATGAGATGGACCGTCAAATTGTTCACCTCTATAATAAGGTCAATAATGCACGGAAGTATGTCATTGGTGTAGGCAGAAATCCCGCACACTTGCCTACGCGCGACAATGGTGCTGGTCACATTGTAACAATGACACTGGCAGCAGATGTAATTTACCGCCACGTAGCGGTCTTGCATCATGCTCTGGGGTCGAGAACATATTTTAATAATAATAATAATGATAATAATAATAATAATAATAATAATAATAATAATAATAATAAAAATAATAATAATAGTAATGTTCTGGACCGCTGTCAAATGTGCGGACCACCCTGGAAACGGGTCCTGGACGTGTAATGACTAAGAATGCAGTCCGGCCGCGGGTTCTGTACCGCGAAGGCACCCAAGACGACACCAAGCCGGATCTCCTGAAGGATTTGATTCATATAAAAAACGCTTATAGGAAGAGATGGCAAAGATTTAGGGACCCAACTGACCGGGTGGAATATCTGGACCTAGCCCGGGAAGTACGAAATCGATTGCTGGAAGGAAAGATTGAAAAATGGGAGGAAACATACCGTAATCTATTAAAAAACGAGTCAGATCGCGAATTTTGGCGGATTCTCGCAGAAAACGAGTCAGATCGCGAACTTCGGCGGATTATATATCTAAAACAATAAACATTAAATTGTAAATTTCAGTATAATACCGTAGCGAAGCACGGGTATCTTGCTAGTTTTTATATAATTGTATAGAAGATAGAATGTGATAGATGATGATGTTCAAAATTCCCTCTGTTACCGTTCGTACATGCATCAACCCGCTGTCGCATGGCATCCCCGATTCGGTGATGTATCCGTATGCATGTATCAGTACTAACTGAGGGCATTTTGAACATTTCCTGTAACAAATAGTTTCGTATGGTATGCTGCTACGTTATGTTTCTGTGTGTTCCCATGTTTAATGTACCAAGTAGAGTTGTAGAAAATGAGTTCTAATATGGAAATATAGCGTTTTCGGGCTCATCTCCAGATACGGTAACAACTTATCATCTATGTGCGGTGAATGTGTCCCGAATATTTGGTCGTTCCTTGTTGTTTCAAGCTGTATATAGTCAATACCAATAGATTGTTTTTTGTTTCAGTCTTTGCTGCTCACAGAACATGTTTATTGAAAAATCCTGAAATACTTCATGAAAATAACGTAAAATGTAGGCGAGTATGTTGGTGAATATAATTTTAAAAAATATTTGAACGAGCAATTTGAGCAAAATACCGTTATCTTATATTATTTGCATCTGCTCTGGAGAACAGCCAAGATGTATGGCAGGAATACCAAACAGAAACGACATAGCCTATCAATATGGTGGGTTACAACTCCACGGAAAGCAAAGAAGTTGTCACTGACAAGTGACGGTAGAACAAATGTCAGGCATTGTCTCGAAGATCGAATGGCACCCATGACAGTCCTCAGCGGGCGGTCACAGTTTCCATCCTAAGGGAACTTGAAATTCCAAATTCAAACCCACCGACATTGGGGAGTAATTCATGCAGTAGGACAGCTAATATGACATGGTTGACCTGTAAGCAATACTAAAGATTCTGGGGATCGATTAGATTTCTTCAAAGTGCTTTAGGAAAACGGTTTTCTTTGAAGTGCTTTAGGAAACGGACACGACGCGGGTGGCAATTCTATGTACTTGAATCAATGCAAATAAATATTGCCTGCTGATGATGCTTGAAATGTACTAGTTTTTATCTCAGTGACATGAGAGCAAATAATATGATTTGATGCCTTATAAAATGTTGATATCACAATCGACAGAATTAACTATTTTAAATTTGCTTTATGTCACACCGACACAAATGGGTTTTATGGCAACGGTGTGAGAGGAAAGAGCGAGGAGTGGGAAGGAAGCGGTCGTGGCCTTAGCTAAGGTATAGCCCCAGCATTTCCCCGGTGTGAAAATGGGAAACCACGGTAAACCATCTTCAGGGCTGTCGACAGTGGGGTTCTCTCGAAAGCAAGCTGGCAGCTACGACAACCAAACCGCGCAGCTACTCCTTCGGTACAACATAATTAACTAAGTTTAAAAATTGATTAATTGAAAATGAAGGATTTTTATTGAAATTGGACATTCGAACCATGGCCACCTTGATGATAAGTCACTGACACTGCCACTCAGCTACCACGCTCTCTGAGAAAATATGAAATATTTAAGGGAGTAGATGGATATTGTTATATAGGGAGCTACCATTGTTCAGAATTCCGGCTCCATGGCTAAATGGTAAGCGTGCTGGCCTTTGGTCAAAGGGGTCCCGGGTTCGATTCCCGGCAGGGTCGGGAATTTTAACCATCATTGGTTAATTTCGCCGGCACGGGGGCTGGGTGTATGTACCTGCACCTAGCGAGCCAAACCCGTTCTGGGATTTCCCGGCACTAAAAGCCATACGCCATTTCATTTTCATTGTCCAGAAAAAGACGCAAACGCGAATATTTCAGGTGCACGATGTGAAACAACAAACTCAGTACCCTGCAGTTTGTATTACAGGAAACGGAGAAAGGTCAACGCAGACCCAGCCGAAGAAAAAATTCTCGAGTCTGTAGAACATGAGTGTCATTTCGTACTTCAGAGTAATAACTACTAATGTGACAATCAGTCTTCAATGAAGATGGGCTTGAAGATGAAGAAAGGGAAGAAAGGAGTAGGAAAGTAAATGGTGGCAGAAGTAAGGAAGATATAGAATGTAGAGAATTCCAAATGAAAGTCTTCCTCATCTCAAAGATATGATAATTACTGTACAATGCTTCTTAAGACATGGGAAGAGCGTTGCGTTGGAATGAAGTGAAATATGGATAATTACTGTTGAATATAAAATAAGGATAAAAGCTTTTGAACTTCAGGACTAGGGACAAAATTTTGATGAAGGAATGGACAGGTCGGATTATGAAGTATGGTACAGAACTGAATCAAGTTAGTGAAAGGAGAAGTACTGGCGATCTTCATCCAGGAGAACTAACATATTGATGGAGAATATTACAACAGACTTGCCATAGAAGGTAAACTTCTAAGGCATGACTTAATGAAATTAATAAATTGGTAAGTTGTTTGGTACGCGCGCGCGGAAAAAATCACAAATTTCTCCGTGATTATTTTCAAAAAATTTCGACTCCCTACTAATGTTCTGCAGGGAATGACAACTGCGATGTTTAGAGATTCACTCCAAATAGTAAAAATCATCTGTATAACTTGAAAGTTATTTGAATAACTAGAATCCATCTCGGGGTAGCTCCCCGAAAAATTATAAATGTTACAACATTTAAAAAAATTCCAATAAAATTTAATGAAATGTACTTTTCTTAGTGTCCTTATGGATTAATCAGTAGGCTGAACCTTTGTGGTTTCCGTAGTACACTCATGTTCATAAAAACCAGAACACCTTGAAAGACTTCTCTAGTCTTGCGCCAGAGCCTAGGAGGACGCAATTCTATCCTGCAATCCCATTGGCATGAGGTGTCGATCTTCTCGGGGTGGTGCGAACAGACCCATCTCGTCGTATTCTATGGCCTTCTGTGAACCATTGTGTACACACCCGTTGCACTACCGAAGCACTTCGTCACACACGAGCAGAAAATTCTCAGATGGATGCATCACGTTTCCTCATGCCAATAATGCGCCCTCTTTCAAACTCACTCCTTTGACGGTACGGTTCTCGCATACGTCTGCGAGGCATCCTGCACGTCTGCTCAAGTCACACTGATCCATTACTTTCAATTTATAGCGACAACGAGAGCCGCAGGCACATTTTACAGAGTTGGTGGTGGTGCGCTGAGATATCGATGTGGACCTTGAACCTGAGGGCCGACATGATTCAAATGCTGAACATTTCTTCAGAACATACTGTGAATATGAACTTCCTATCTCTAGTTTGTCAAGGTGTTCTGTTTTTATGAACATGGGTATATTAGGGCAGTTATCCTAAGAGGATTTTCTTTCTCTAGAGGCCAAACGCGGACATGGGCAGAGAAAATAATCCTGAGCATGGAAACTCGGACAGTAATTCAACATCCACGATTCGGTAATGATGACACGAAAGTTAGGGATTGGAATAACTTACCAAGGGAGATGTCCAATAAATTTCCAATTTCTTTGAAATCATTTAGGAAAAGGCTAGGAAAACAACAGATAGGGAATCTGCCACCTGGGCGACTGCCCTAAATGCAGATCAGTATTGATTGATTGATTGATTGATTGATTGATTGATTGATTGATTGATTGATTGATTGATTGATTGATTGATTGATTGATTGATTGATTGATTGATTGATTGATTGATTGATTGATTGATTGATTGATTGATTGATTGATTGATTGATTGATTGATTGATTGATTGATTGATTGATTGATTGATTGATTGATTGATTGAATATGGATAGCCATTGTACAGTAGATGCCTATTTTCTGTGAACACACATCACCAGAAAAGAAGACTAGAAGGCCAGGATTAACTACTACATCAAAAGAACCTTTGGGGGTGATGACGAAATCAACAAAAATATGTTTTACAACTTTGCGAATCATGTTTCCTTCAAAACTCCAACGAGAATTGTGTTTAATGTTACGACATTCCTCCCCTACTAGTTATTGGAATATCAAAAAGTTTGTTTGTACGACATTCCTAAGCAAAATTCTGTGTATCATATGAGACTCTTCCAACGCATGTATACAAATCACTTAGATACATTCAATCGCTGATATAATTAAGGTAGGTTCCTTTTATAATTAATACTCACGGAGCTGTAGGCTCCTTTAGCAAATTATTTCATATAAGAGTTAACTTGCACATCACGGTCCATAACAATTAAGGGCCTTATTTTTTGGTGAAATAAAACTGTTGATTTCGGTGTTAAAACTAACGCTATTTCGGTAGGTATTTCGTGAAATAAATTGTTATACCGATCGATGTTTCTTGTGAAATCCTCCTTATCTTATGGGCTGAATCTAATTTTGTGATAAGGGTTTTTAAAGAGAACTCTTATAATATAAGCTTGTTATTAAATCTTAGAACAACTAAATATACAAAATGTTATAGAAACAAATATATAAATCACTGATACCTCGAAATAAAGTTAGGTTATCTGCCCTGTAATATGAATTTATACATGGTTACATTTTTTTACATGTTCAATTACTTATCTCCAAAGTATAAACTAAGCATTGTTTCAACATTATCAGCATGCAGAGTTGTACGACAGTCAGAAAGTATCTTTGTGTAAGCAGAGAAGCCCCTCTCGCTGTCCACATTAGACGTCGGAAACCATAATGCTTGCAAACACTTGGATGCAAATTCACTGTGGTCTTCTATCAAGCCTCCTAAAATTTCACTAACAAGGTCTTCCTTCTTCTCCTCTCCCAGATGTGCTTTCGCTGCATTTTGTAAAGCCATATAGCCCTGGAAGAAACTGTTCGTGGATATGCTAGCAAGAATAGGAATGCTCTTCACACTGTCCATGAGAGTAGAGTTCACTTCATTGCTGAGCAAATTCGGAAGATAAAATAGTGCCGCAGTGGCTTGAAATATTCTTCTAGCTGGATCTTGTTCGATCATTTTTTTCAGCTTTTCTGTGCATTTCTTCGCCAGATTCTTGATTTTTCTCTCTTCTCTATCTTTTCTTTCTCCTGAAAGCTGGTTCAGGGCAACAGTAGTCTCTTTATCTAAAACTAACTTTCTGACTAAATCAAATCCTCCAATTATAAGGTCTAGTTTAGGGGTGAGTTTGTGGGCAGTTGGATAGTGTGATCCTTCTAGCACTGTTACAAACTGAGATACAGAGGTCCAATGTTCCTTAGCACAAGTAGCTTCAGACAATACAGCCTTCTGCTCATTGCTGGTTAGATCCTTGAAATATTTTACAGCGTCACTGACATCATCTGACTCTTTAAAGTACTCAACCAGATCACAGAGATATTCTTGTAAATAGACAGCTGAATCGAGCCAGGATCCCCAGCGGGTTAATACGGGCATCGGGAAAAGTTTGACCGTCTTCTCACCGCGACTGTATTTCTCCCGAAGGAATTTCAAATACCTATGCTTGCGCTTCCGGGTATTTTTGAATGCTTTCTTAGTCATACTTACGCACTTATTCAGATTGGTGAAGTAGCTGGGCACAAGCTTGGTTATGATATCTAGTTTGTGGGCCCAACACTGCACGTGAACTAAGTCATCTGAAATTAAACCTTTAAGAGTACGCACACACTTTGTCATATATGGGGCACTGTCAGAGGATATGCCGACAACATCATTGTAGTCTACAGAGTATTTCACAATTGCATTGTTTATAGATTGACAACACTCTTGCGAATCAACATTCTGCAAAATTTTCACTGAAGCAACGTACAACTTTGAAGGTAGGGCATCTACAGGAAGTATACGGAACAAAATTATGAAAACTGCTTCCCCTTTCCGATTGGTAGTTTCATCGCAGTGAATTATCAGTTTTCTATTTCTCACAGCTTCTTTCACTTCCTCTTCATATTCTGCTTTAACAAGTGGAATGTAATTTTGGCGGCAAGTATTTGCCTGTGGAAGATCACCAGCACCTGTAGAAAAAAAGCATAGAAATGAATACAGGAATACTATTAATACTATAATACCAGTAACTTGCTAATGTTTTGGTTTTACGTCCACTGACAACTTTTACGGTTTTCAGAGTTACCGAGTTGCCAAAATTTTGTCCCGCGGAAGTTCTCTTACATGCCGGTAAACATATCTACATGGGTCCGTCGTAATTGAGCACCTTCAAATACCCCGGCCGGGTTTGAGTAGCTCAGATGCTTAAGGCACTGGCTTTCTGAAACCAAGTTGGCAGGTTCGATCCTGGCTCAGTCCGGTGTTATTTGAAAATGCTCATATACGTCAGCCCCATGTCAGTAGATTTACTGATACGTAAAAGAACTCCTGCAGGACAACATTCCGACATCTCCGTGTCTCCAAAAACCGTAAAAGTAGTCAGTGGGACGTAAAAACATTATTACTACTCAACCCGGTGATTTATTTACAACAGGCCTACAAATACGGTCATATTTTACAATAAAGACAGAATTATTTATCTTACCTTTTATATACTTGTTCATCCACTCCCTCATGCCAGGGTTATCCAATTTCTCAAGAGGAATGTTAGCTTGCATGAATGCTTTGGTTGTGTCTATCACAAATTGTTCTCTATCACTTTTCAACTTCTTTGCGATGTGTAGAGTATCGCCGATTGTTATTTGCCGCTTAGAATTATGTTCACTTGCTTCATTCTTCTTCTTTTTATGCGTTTCTGATTCCCTGCAGTGTTTATCGCACGTGTCCTTTCGTTCCCACTTAATACGAACATTACAGTATTTACACATTAGTATTCCTTTTGCAGCATCAAACACGTAGAACCCCTCACTCTTGTATTCCTCGGCCCTCGAAAAAACTGTAGTAACTTTAGTTTTCGGCATTTTAATAATTAAATGCTGGGCATTTGCCGGTTAAGTTTCATCAGTAGCGAACTCACACTGCCAAAGAGAAAGAATATAACGCGCAATGTTTTATCGAAGACAGGTCTTGCTACATGATCGTTGTTGCTGTAATCGATAACAGATATCGATTTTTATCGATTGTCTTACAGATCGCGGAACTGAATACACGTACTTCCGATACACAGTGCGCATCGATTTGCGGGTAGAGAATATACAGCGCTATCATCCAACTGAAATTGAAAGCATTTAAACGTTCCTGGCGATCTTTTTCGATAATATTTCGCATTTTTCGTACCAAATGGGATATATTTCGTGATTATTCGCGCAATAAATCACATTTCGTGATATTTCGCGAACTCATTTTACTAAAATACGGTATTTCAAGTATCTAGAAGGTCATATATAGGTAAGAAAGAGGATATGAAAAAATTTCGCGCGTATCGCTATTACCAAAAAATACGGCCCCTAATAACAATTATGTAGTCTAATGCAGCAGCTCCGTTAGCATAATATTAAAATACATCTCAACAACAAACTTATAATTGTACCATCGTACATTCCCTCCCTCATCATGACAGCAATTAAGTGATACAAAATCAGCGTTGAGACGTAACCAGTGTGTAATAACCTGGATTAAATTCAACGTAAAATGCTGATTTCGGATGTAAACTAGGATTTGCTTCAGATTCGTAAGTGCTGATATTTAAATGCTGCCCTCTGATACCGAATATGGATTAGTATGACCTAATGGTCCGTGTTCGATTCTATAATGTTTGATACTAGGTTGAAGTTTTGGCTAAGCTTCGGGAAACATTATTGAGAAGTCTGTGTAGTTAAAGTGCTATCGGACACGCTTGAAGGGCTTTTAAGATAATTTGTTATATTTGTCAAATGACCATCAAAATAGTCGGAAACATCTGACGATTGCAAATGTCGAATGGACATTTAGGTTAAACGTTGGAATTTAAACCCCATTGAATTTCTATTCAGACATTCAGAAAGTGTTTTTTCACGTTTCCCTGCATACATTATATTAGTATCTTCTTAAATATTGAAGAAATGCAATGACTCTGGGAAAGGAGATAATTTTTAAAAGTAAGGAAAATGATTGCTGTACTGTACGTTCGAGGAAAGGAGTTTTTACCGGAAGACGAGTTTTAATTCGAGATGGACGAAGATATTCTTTCCTTATTGATATGGGTATTGAAGAAATTGAAATAGCATATGGTTTTTAGTAGCGGGCCTCCGTGGCTCAGACGGCAGCGCGTTGGCCTCTCACCTCTGGATACCGTGGTTCAAATCCCGGTCACTCCATGTGAGATTTGTGCTGGACAAAGCGGAGGCGGGACAGGTTTTTCTCCGGGTACTCCAGTTTTCCCTGTCATCTTCCATTTCCAGCAATACTCTCCATTATCATTTCATAGCATTTATCACTCATTAATAAATCACCTTGAGAGTGGCGACCCCTTTGTAATAACAGTCTATATATCTTTCATTCATTACATTCCTGACCCGGTCAAATGACTGGAAACAGGTTGTAGGTTTTCATGGTTTTTAGTGCCGGGAGTGTCCGAGGACAAGTTCGGCTCGCCAGATGCAGGTCTTTTCATTTGTCTTCCGTAGGCGACCTGCGAGGTGTGATGAGGCTGAAATAATGATGAAGACACATACATCCATATCCCGTACCAGCGGAATTAACCAATTATGGTTTAAAATTCCCGACCATGCCGGGAATGAAATCCGAGACCCCTGTACCAAAGGCTAGCATGCTAACCATTTAGTCTTGGAACCTGACGTATGAGTATTGAGAATATCAAATATGATATCAAATTATGGAAATCTATTTCATCAAATACATTTGTCTTCATTGCCATATGAAGGGGAAGGAACTCTCCAGAAAAGGGGGGAGGGCAGGGACGAGTTAGGTTTGCTAATCGTCACACTTTTTTAACGTTCATATACTAGTCTACAAGAAAGAAAATAAAATGAAGGAAGAATTTTAAAAGGAATAACAGTTCAAGGAGAAAAAATTTAAAACAGAGATTTTTCAATGATATGATTAATTTTCATCCGATTCTGGAGAAACTGCTGAATGGTACAGACATGGTCATTGGTATGACGTGCAAGATAAAAATAAATAAACGTAAAACAAAGGTAATAAAATGTAGTCATATTAAGTCAGCTGATAAAGGATATAAAAAATAAGGAACTAAACCATCCATAAGAATAAAAATTTGGTACTTCGAATATAAATGTATAGGCTATCAGGAAGATTGTTCTGAAGAATGTTTTCTAGATTGTGGCATTGTATGCAAGTGAAACATAGGTAATACGCAACATAGAAATAAATGTAAAAGCAGGGAGAGTTGTAATGTTTGAAGATGTGGAGTTGAAGAAGAATGCAGAAGGTGAGATGGCAGTTCGAATTACGAAATAACAGATAGTGAATCAAGCTGGTGAAAGGAAAACGATTTTGTAAAATTTGAGCAGAAGAGAATCTTCCAACCTATTAGGTCGTGTTCCGTACATATAGTACGTGTTGAAGCGATGTTCAGTACAGAACCAAAATGGCCATTCGGACACCAGTGGGATCTGAACCCACAACCTCTGGATTTCGCAATTCGTATGATCGGCCATTTTCGTTATTTAACATCTTTTCAACAGAAGAGATAATTATATTAATTAGACATTCTTTGAGATAATTGATAAAGTTATTGGCTTTACATCCCTCTAATTATTTTTACAGTTTTCGGAGATATCTAGGGGTTACTCACTTACTTTTGAAGGGGAGTGTACGGATTAAGAACAGTAAAAGGAGGCCCAGACACGAATATGACAAACATATGACAGCAGATGTAGTTTGGTGGACTTAATTATACGGAAACACCAAAATGCGATAGGGCGTTATGGAGACCTGTATTAAATCAGACTATCGACCAATGACCCAGATAACGACAATATTTTCACTTCTATTGGAATAGTATTGTGACATGGTTTAGAAATTGACGAATTTCCAATTACGAACCTCATTAAAATGCCGGAGGTATTTGAGGGTAGGGTGATGGGTGCATCAGTGGCGCCCTTTTCACGGGGTTACTACGGATGAAATAATTCGGCAGTCGGGTGGCCAATATCATTAGATCAAGACTGAGATTATTCCGTAAAGGATTCGATCGTAGATGCTCCATGCTGGTAATTCTCTAGTCTCGAGTGTCTTACGGATATTTGCCAGATGGTTATGGAACTTCCCGCTCTAGTTTCCCTTCTCTTCAGTTATTATTAAAATAAAGCATGCCACTTGTTCTTTTCTTTCAGTGTCGTAGTACTTCATTTATTGAAATGTGCACTGCAATGGAAACACTGTTGGTTAATCTGTTTTCATATGGGTTGAAGATTACGTTCGCTAGAAATCACGCCTCCCCCTCTCCCCACAAAGGGCTCGTGATCGAGTTAATCTCTGCCTCCTGGCTCGGGGTATCCCTCATTCATGATGCCGTCGGTATCTTCCCTTTCTGCTTGTTCGGCGACTTGGGTGCGCTGTCTAGAGCTCCACGCTTCGACTTCCCACGAACTTGCTCACAGACAATGAGATCGTTGGTTCATACCCCTGCCGGGTACAATACCCGGACAGGGTATGATGGGCCTCCTAGACGGTGATGCCGTCTCTCAAGCCAGGGAGATTTGTTTTGGGTGATGCTTTTTAATTTTTAATTTTTTGCTAGTTGCTTTACGTCGCACCGACACAGATAGGTCTTATGGCGACGATGGGACAGGAAAGGGCTAGAGTGGGAAGGAAACGGCCGTGGCCTTAATTAAGGTACAGCCCCAGTATTTGCCTGGTGTGAAAATGGGAAACCACGGAAAACCATTTTCAGGGCTGCCGACAGTGGGGTTCGAACCTACTATCTCCCGAATACTGGATACTGGCCGCAATTAAGCGACTGCAGCTATCGAGCTCGGTTAGGTGATGCGATTTGCGTAGAAGGTAAGGTAAGGTAGGTTCGGTCATAGCCCCAAGTAGGAAATATTCTGGCATACTCCTTAGTGCAGCAGAATGGAAAACCACGGAGAACGAGTCCCTCCACCTCCCGAATGCAGAGCTGCAAGGCCACCCAAAACTAGCCACTGTTAAGTCGAAGCCTACTATGCTCGGTGTCCACGGAGTGTTAGCGGGTCGCATTATATTTCGATCCCTAAATAAAAGTGGAGGTTAGTTGCTTATCCTTCTTTGAGTGACTAGAGGTGCACTTGTCTTATAGTCTCCATCCTCTCAAGGTTCGTTTTCTTGCATGGCTTCGGCTCCATGGCTAAATGGTTTTGCGTGCTGGCCTTCGGTCACAGAGGTCGCGGATTCGATTCCCAGCAGGGTCGGGAATTTTAACCAAAATTGGTTCATTTCGCTGACAAGGGGGCTAGGTGTATGTGTCGTCTTCACCATCATTTCATCCTCATCACGACGCGCAGGTCGCCTACGGGAGTCGAATCGAAAGACCTGCATCTGGCGAGCCGAACTTGCCCTCGGACACTCACGGCACTGAAAGCCATACGTCATTTCATTTCATTTTTTATTGCATGGTGACATTTCCCAGAACTGGGAAGTCGTATCAGCAGTCGGGCAGTTACCTACTTAAACAATCATCAATCCCAAATTTCTAGGTCTGGGTGAAGGAAGGCCTGCCAGCGTAATTAAATTCCCAATATCTCGGACACGGCCTGGAATTTCATAAACTCATTTTTGACTGGTATATTTCATTGTACTTATCTTTATGTCCATCTTCCTTCCGCCCAACATGTTTATTTTGAACGGGCACAACGTCGTCATACCGTTACGTGTTTCTTTATAATATTATGAAGAACTTAAAAATTCTTCTAATAGCTGTTTTTCGAATCCCATGTTACACAGAAGTTATTCAACAAGATATTTAAAGGCGTGAGTAACAGGTGGCTAGTGTTGTATGAGGAAGTAATTCTAAATCGTAGCGGGTGTAGAAGGTAAAATAAGGTGCTTAGTTTCAAACTACTACGTGTCCTACTAACTGCATGTAGAAATTTCATTTCATTGTTTTGGACAACGAGATCTCCGGGTTGAGGAACAGCAGCAGTGCAGCAGTGTGTCAAGCTCCAGTTTAGTTGGCTGTCATTATAACGTAGTTCTGGAAGTAAATGCATATGAATTTATTTAAACCTCAAAGCTAACTTTCTTCTAATTATTTGATGTTGATAGATTATATGATGTTTTCGTGTTTTTGTAAATGGTATATTACATCTGTCAGTGTCTCGATTTACGTAGTTACCACTTAACCAATCATCAATCCCAAATTTCTAGGTCTGGGTGAAGAAAGGCCTGCCAGCGTACTTAAATTCCCAAAATCTCGGACAAGGCCTGGAATTTCATAAAATCATTTTTGACTGGTGTATTTTATTTGCATTTATTTCTATCTTAAAGTCCATCTTCCCAACATAAATTTTATGTCTTATGTTTATTTCGAACGGTCACAACGTCGTCATACTGTTACGTGTTTCCTTATAATATTATGAAGATCTTCCAAAAAATTTCTTATAGCTGCTGTTCGAATCCCATGTTCCACAGAAATAGACCAAATCATACTCACGAGAAATCGAAAAGAGACGTACGAAGTCCATGTTGCACATGTACCCGAGCTATGACGTATGGCTCGAACGATACTGTATCTAACTAGTGCAAACCGGGATTAATCTTTCGTTTATAGACCTACGTACATATGTTTTCCAGGTTCTACTTATCCTTCACTCCTGTACAGCGTAGTTGGCCTGAAAACAGAGCAACGTAAGAATAATTTGTTCTGTTAATTTACATCCTGTAAAACACTATTCATCGCAACCGCAAACTTAGAGAGCCATTTTTTTCTTTCCTAATGTTCCGTTTCTCACATTACACCGTCTTTTCAGGAGAGTATGCAAAATGAGTACTCCTTAGCGCGCAATATTCAGAGCATTACTACCGTTCGACAAACACTCATTTGTAAAATAATAATAATAATAATAATAATAATAATAATAATAATAATAATAATAATAATAATAATAATAATAATAATAATATGCGTTTAACGATATTCAGGTCCCAGTAATTCGGATTACAATGTCGAAAATTTACCTTTATACTAGCAAAGGTATTTTGTACTTAAGCACTCCTTGACGCCAACTGACTGTGTTGGGTTTCGATCCCACACCCTTGAGTATAGGACTTAATTTAATGAACAGCGTTACACAGATAACAGCGGAAATTGTGAAGCACTTCTGTTTATTTACCAATGTTATCTTTTCAATTCTGTAGTATTTAGCCGAAACACGTAGGTAGTCACTAGCAGAAATGTAGTTTTATAAGGTATACTTAATCGCATCTCCGAATGTTCTTCGAATCGTAGGAAATGCCCAGTTTCTTTTTTCTTTACCATGCAGAATCTCTTATCAGTGATAGCAAGTTGCAACTCGCCAATAATCCAGAAGGTTAAGGCCCTAATCATTGCACTTCCTATTATAGAGTTTTATTTAATTGTCTCGTACTGGTCAGGAAGTTCAAAGCAAAGACCGAACTAATGATTGCGAAGATATCATCAGAGAATGATAAACAGGTTTAATATTATTATCTCACATAATAACACGTTAGTGGTAAAATATAGCTTTACTAAACACATCTAAAATTTGACCAAATTAGACCACCTCAAACAAACTCTTAAGTGAAACTCGTATTTCTCTCTCTTTCCATTGGTTAATGAGCATTGATAGAAACCTATGTAGGGGTAATGGCGTGGAACGAATAGCCTGGACGGGCGACCTAGCAGCTCGGAAATGTGCTCTCTTCCTGTAATCTTTGCTTTCCGTCCTGCTGAAGAGCAGTTAACTGCTTAATCTCTCAAGTACTTCCCCATAATTCTTCTACCATTTTGTCATTTCAAGCCTTCCTGCTCATTCGCGGAATGCTCAGCAGGTTCTATTACCAGTCGGGGTTTTGGTGTTTGCTTATGGTTTTCTGGCACAGGGACTGGATGTTTATTTAAATACACGCATTTTCATTTGCTTACAATACATCAGCACGACGATTCCTTTTGGCCGTTATTCTTGGCTTTCTAGACCGGGGACGCTATCTCACCGTCATATAGCTCCTCAATTCTAATCACGTAGGCTGAGTGGACCTCGAACCAGCTCTCAGGTCCAGAAAAAATCCCTGTACTGGCCGGAAATCGAACCCGGGGCCTCCGGGTAAGAGACAGGCACGCTACCCCTACACCACGGGGCTGGTATCACTTCTATCAGCACCCTTTAAGCTCGAGATAACGGTATCACAACGATTGTCCTTAGGGAGAGGTTATACTGGGTCAAATATGTGAGAATTTCTTAATTTCCTTTAGCGACTTTTGAGTGTAAATTACGACCCATGATGTATCATTCAATAGAGGATCTTACGCCCGGCATACTGACAGCATTGCGAAAGAAACACAATATGCTTCGGCTACGAAAAACGACTAGAAGTAGACCTCGACAATGTTGTGATATGGACGGCAAATAATGGTCCAACTGTAAGTCAGGTTGTAAGTTTCACCAAGGGTAAAAGTCCTCTCAGTTTTAATTGCTGTACTAATGAGATGATTGTACCTCGCAGGGATCACTGTAAGTACCTTCGTGTTAATATAAGAAGTGATCTTCAGTGGAGGATTCACTTAAACGAGGTTGTGGAAAAGGCTACAAATCTTTTCATGTGATTATGTGGGTATTGCAGGATAGTAGTAAGGATGTAAAGGAGAGGGCGTGTAAGCCTCTGGTAAGACAGTTCATAGGAGAACTGGAAGAGATCCAAAGGAAATCAGCACAATTCGTTCTTGATGATTTCCGAAAAAAATAATAGTGTTACGAAAATGTTGCATACATTAGGCTGGGAAGACTTGGGTGTGAGGAGACGAGCTGGTATACTTAGCAGTATGTTCCGGGCTGTAAGTGGAGAGAGAGAGTGTGGAATGACGTTAGTAGACGAATAAACTTGAGTGAAATTTGTAGGAAAGATCATAATATGAAATTGGAAATGAAGAGGACGAATTGGGACAAATATTCATTTATAGGAAGAGGAAATGCCTTTGATGGTGATATCTAATGTCTTCTAGTACTGGCTAGAGCAATTTTGTTACTTACAATGATCTCTCTCAGTCAGTGACTGAGGTATGAGCGATGCTAGCAATGCCATTTCTTATGCAGCCAGTCCGCAGTCCCTGCTTTGAATGGTGTGAAAGTGTTGCTCACAGGGTCGGTTGGTGCCTGCATTTAAGTGGACTCGGCAGACTGATATGTAATACCAAATTCTAGCTCGGCGAGGAAAGCAACGGGAAACTACTTAACTCCTCATTTCCCTAGTACGCCTCTTCAGTGATGACAGCTAATCGTGGACTGTTGAGGATCCAACCGGCCTTCGGGCTGAGGACTGAACATACATACATACATACATACATACATACATACATACATACATACAGGAAGAGGAATTAGGGAGTTATTCGATGACTTTTTTTTGAAGTCGTTTATGAAAAGAAAACTGATAGGGAATCTGCCATGTGGGTGACAGTTCTAAATGCGGATGATTGATTGATTGATTGATTGATTGATTGATTGATTGATTGATTGATTGATTGATTGATTGATTGATTGATTGATATTTTTTATGACATCCGTTGTCTGTGTCTTCGTAGATAACGCAGGTTCGCCCTGACTCCATGAATATCTACACCTCTTATGACCTGCTCATCACCTGCACTGTGGTCGAACATGAATCGTCTGAAGACATACCAGTGCGCAAGTTATAGGAAGTAAGATGGGAAACGAAACGAGGCTGAAGTTAAATCATTCGCAGTTGACTGAAGCTCCTTTGTTTGAATTCTTTCCATTCACACAACATATTGGTATTTAAAAATAGGCATCCCAATGAAAGAACATGACAAAGTACAGTATATGAGGGGGCATTTTGGCCAAAGGGCGTCATATGCCGGCCCTTTCGAGATCCTTTGAGGTACAAGAATAGATCATAAGATGGAACTGGATCAAGTGAAAGTTCTCAACTGGAACGTAGAAGGACTAGAAGGCGTATTAAGACAGATGGCGAGAGACATTTTCAGTGAGTTTGACATCTGTATACTGACAGAGACATTTATTACCACAGAATCAAAGTGTGAAGTGAAAGGATTCTACAACATTCACGCATTTGCGAGGAAAGGTGATAGAGGAAGGCCATCAGGTGGAATAACATGCCTAATCAATTCGAAAATTTACCCCCTTTGAAACAATTCTCAAGGAGGAGAATCAATTGGTGATTAATACAATAGGAACATTAGTAGGCGTATACTACAGACCAGAGTACAGCGCAGTAGACATAGTAGACGGTATACAGAGAGCATTAGACACTATACAGGCGAATGAAAGAGTGATTATTGCAGGCGACCTGAACTGCCCAATAAATAAAGCAAATAAGAAAGCGGAAATAGTATTGGACTACCTGCTAGGGGAAGGGATCACATTAGTGAACGACATAAAGGCACTCACATACATATGCCACAACGGAGGAAGCGCCATAGACCTCACACTCATTAGAGGTTTTGATGCATTGGAACATAATAAATGAGGCAGCGTTAATCAGGAAACATATACCAGTAAGAACGACACTCAAGACAAACACACACATGAATAAACTAATAAAAACAGAAAAGATACAGAGAAGGTTGGACCCACATATGCTCCAGAACACTGGTAAGATACCACGCATACTACAAGATATCAGCGAGGGAAATCTGGACGAGGCCATAGCAGGAATAACGAAATTCATCGAAGAAGGAAATGCAGCAAGGGAGGACACCAGGAAAGCGCAAAATGGTTCGACAAGGAGTATTACATTGAAAGGCGAATTACACTAGAAAAATTGCACATAGCTATAAGAACGAAAGACAAAAGAGACCTGGAATGCTACCAGACAGCGAGGAAGATATTCAAAGCGCTACTAAAGCTGAAAAAGCGGGAATTTAGGGCAAAGGAAGACGAAAAGCTTGTAAAGGATGCTGAGAAGAACCCTTATAAGGCACTTAGACCACGGCAACCGCGATTTCCAGCAGACATACACATGGAGACCTGGAAGAATCATATGAGAGGCGTGTTAGCCCTTAAGGAAACCAGACCGAAGTTAGAGGAGAGGAAAGTGATAGAAAGAAATACAATCTTCACAAGTGAGGAAGTGAGAAAGGCCATCTCAACAAGCAAGGTAAGCAAGGAACCGGGAATAGACGGTTTTTGCGCAGAACATCTAAAAGTTACATCACCCTACCTAGAACCAGTATGGAAAATGCTAATGTACAAGTGCGTGGAATCCGGTAACACACCTAATGCATGGCGGAAGGCAGTCTATATAAAGGACAAGGGGGTACGAGCAAACCAGAATCTTACAGAGGTATAGTCCTGGAGTCGGTGGCATTTAAAATACTCACCACATTATTAGCAGAGAAAATAAGTAACCTGATGGAACCACTGTTAAATGATGAAAAATTTGGATTCCGGAAAGCGAGATACACCCTGATAGCGGCGAGCGGTCTGCTAAAGGACATACAAGAAAGAACACAAGCCCACGGGAAGAAGTATGTAATCTTCATTGATTACACCAAAGCCTTTGACACTGTCAATAGAAGGAAATTAATCGAGAAACTGGAAAGCCTCGACGGACGAATTTAATAGCTAACATACTAGCGTCAAACCAAGTGCAAATCAGTGACGGGGTATCCCAATCAGACTGGATAGATCAAACTGTCGGAGTGCTACAAGGGGACCCCTTGAGCCCTTTATTGTTCAATGGGCTGACCCAGGATCTCCCTACAAAAATCAAAGAGGGAGCACAAAATGTAAGCATATACATATATGCGGATGATATGGCACTAGCCGCTTATAACATAAAAGATTTGAAAAACGGAATGGAGCTTATCACAAAATGGGCGAATGACAACGAGCTAAGGATGAATCTAAAGAAGACAGAATTAATGGTATTCAGGAGAGGAGGACGCTTATCGAAAGGGGACTACATTGTATGTGGGGGACATACATAAACACCGAAAAACCAGTTCACATATCGAGGGATCACACTACAAGTCTCCGGGACGACCTTCTCAGTACACACAAAGAAGAGATTAGCCGCTGCACTTGGAAGGATAAGTGAACTCAAACATCTGCAAAGAATGTCACTGGAGACGGCCATGAAACTTTTCCAAGTCAAAGTGATACGAGGAACTGTTACGAGAACTACGAGCGAAAAGGGACTCGATCCAGGAAAGCTTTTACAGTACAGACGCTCTGATAAATAAGGATGGAATGAAAGAGGAATATGAATTGAGACATTTGGTGACACGCTTTGCAATACACGGCTTTCATCACCGTATCTGTGCCAAGGAATTCTACCACCGAGCCAGCCAGGAGTGTGTACCGATATGTGTATTGTGCAATGAACAGTGTGATACATATCACGTAATGAAGTGCAAGAAGGGAACAGTCTCTCTGAATCAATTTTGCTCTGAATAAAGTTCTCCTTGAGTGAACTGTAATTTACTTGATGTAATATGCAAATTTTGCACATTTTGCGCAATAAAATTTATTATTTAACAACTTGCATCATGTCCTCACACAGCCTACACCTTTTATCCAGCAATTTCTGGGCCAATATGACATTAGAGTTCCCCTTAACATTATCCTTTATGTTAAAAAGCACTTCTTTCGTCTCTGCAGATGGTACATATTTCCCTATATTACTTTCTACAATCTACGTGACCTAAACTCACGCCAAGTGCCACCAAATTCTGTTAAAGTGAGTAACACTGGTACATAACCTAAGTTATTCATGGGTTATGACCTTCATTTCTTTAAGTAGGCACTGGTGTTTGTTTATCTTATAAAATTTAGCTAGTGGCCGTGGCATCTCTCCAAAGGAATTCACGAAGATAGAATGTGACATAAGCAAAACAAGTGAAGAATAGTTTAACACCAGGAAGGGTTAAGTGGCAGAACGGTAAGAAGTTTTCAGAGCATCCGAAATAATAGGACTTGGAAAAAGATAATAAGGGATTAGATGGTTGGCGATAAGAGACTGAGAGAGACAGGGCGAAAAGGAAACAGAGAGAAGCAGAGCAGGTGGAAGAGGTACGAGATGGGCAGGTAGATACTGCTGAAAGAGTGCCACCACCAGTAATAATCGTAACAGAGGTTGAAGACCTCTTTCTCGCACCAAATGCCTACAAAGGAACTGTCTGTAATAGAACATTCGAATCGGTGTGAAACTGTTGCAGTGCACTGATGATGTGTTAGAGTAAACATGAGCGTATCACAACGTTTCAGGACTGTACGAAGCTTGACTTGGGAGAGAAAGAACTTTGAGAAAATATAATCTTAAGCAGAAAGCGGAAACTCACCGGTAATAGATATTAAGGTATTAGATTCTAATCAAAATTCTAACCTCATCCAGGAAACGTAAAGCTTGGTACCAGAGAAACTGCCCGTGGGAGTAAAACTGGGGCGAAATTAGAGGTAAGAAGCAAAAGAGTATAAGTAAGCAAGTGTAAGCATTTTTCCTCCAGTGCCAAACTTGTTTCCTAAAGTGATGTCCTATTAATATCCTGAGCTTAAAATGTTCTAAGAAGTGCAAATTAATTTTTTACTTCAAACTCTGAGAACCTGTTGAGATAAAGATTAGAGATGTTGAGGAAGCAATGTACAGAAATAAATAAAAATACAAATTCACCGGTCTATAAAGGTAGGTATCAAAATGAAAACAGACGTCAATTATTGAAGCATTTTCAGACACGCTGCAAACTCGAAACTTGGTACCAGAGAATCTCAAACCATAATCTGTAAAAATAATGATTAAAATTCCGAGAACTACCTGAAGGAATTTAACTGAGGATCTAGAAATTGGCATTTAGAAACAAAACACATAAATACGCTAGCATACGCACATTCGAAAGGTATAGGGTATATGTACATAGAGGAACATACGCGTGTACTGTCAGAATAAACCAAACAGAAATAACGTATAGACTATAGGTATCATACAGAATGTATTTTGACCCTTAATTTGAAGAAGGTGATGGAGCTGGTTCAGCTTATTAACAGGGTAAAATTGATTCACTGTTTAACCTTTCTCTTAAAATTCATTGCAATATGTACGTTGATCCAGGCACGTGAAAACCGTTAGTAATAAAATCCTACTGCTACAATAATTTCTTTTCCGAAGTGAGTAGCTCAGAAGGTACCTGTTGTTGTTGGTGAACTACTTGCCTTGTGACCTTTTGGGTCATCGAACCTCTCCCTTCAATGTAGTCCACTTTTCTGTCAAAAGTCCATAGACTGATTTGATGAAGCTGTAAACGTCACCGGATCCTGCAATAATCTCTTCTTCTTTAATTCACTACTTAACGAATTTGAACTTGTTTCCCATAACATTAATAAAATAGGCTGATCTTAACTAATCTGCATGCGCTGAACACGAAAATGGCAGTGAAACGTTCGTAACACGTCATGTCAGAATTTACTTGATATATTGAATAAATCAGGATTTTTCATCTATTGAAAATTACTTTGTTCTCATTTTTGTATGAAAATGTTCAAGGGTAGCTGATATATGGTAAACTGGTATATTAATAACTGACCAGCTATTAAGACTTATAAAAACTACACTTCATGCAATAAAATAAAAAATACCTTATTTTTCCTCTGACGTGAACTGGAAACCAGCAATAATCGCCGATCATGGGACGATCCCATCTTCCTAGATACCGTATTGTAGCAATGTCTTGGTGAAATCGCTCTCCCTGTTCATCACTTCCATCCCCCAAGTTCTCGGTGAAGAAGTCCAAATGTGAATGTAAGAAGTGGATCTTCAGTGACATAGGGCAGCCCATTTCTTTGTAGTTCTTTAGTAAAGTCTCCATTAACTGGAGATAATTTTCTTCCTTGTGATTCCCTAAGCATCCTTTGACAACAGATGCAAAGTATTTCCATACCCGTATTTCCTCAAGGTTACGTTTAATTCTCAATAATGCTCTCCTTCAAATGTTTCCTAATTTGTGGACCGACAAATATGCCTCCTTTTAATTTATCATCACTGATTTTAGGGAACAGAGTCTTTAAGTATTGAAAGGCTTCTTCACGCTTACCTAGAGCTTTCACATTTTTTAAAAAAACTAGCCCCAGTTTTATATGCAGAGGTGGAAGAAGTACGTTTTCACGTTTCACTAGTGGCGGGGGGGTATTTAATATTATGTCTACTAGGAATATAACCTTTTCCGATAGACCAGTGGTTCACTAGATAATGCTGCGCTGTTACTCGACTTTCCCTCAAACATAAACAAACTTAGTAAACCCTCCTTGTAATTCAAGCAAAAAAGCGACAAATTGCCCAGCGATGTTCGTTATAATTTACTGCATTCGAAATTAGTGGCATGTTTTCATTTCTTTCATAGCCTCTTTAGTCCTGAACCTGTTTTCGCATTCAATATGTTATATTTTGCTAAAATAGCTTTAAAATGTTCAAGAAAAGAAAATGAAATTTTGCTATTTCAGGACTCAAGAGTTCATTTTTCTACCATTATTAATCTCTTCCTTGTATTTTATTGTATTACTAGCTGATGTACCCGTGCTTCGCTACGGAATTCTACATTGTATACAGTATTCTAGGTTAGATAGTGTACACGTTGTGAGCAAGATTGTATTAAATTGCGTAGCACTTAACGTTACCCTAGAAACACGACGGGGAAGTCACCAAACGTTTTTTCTCATATGAAGACTGGGTTAGGGAATTTTCATTGTAAGGGTAGGCCACCTTGCCTACCATCAGTCACAATCAGGTTGGGGAGTTTTCATTTTAATGACAGACACTCTCCATCTGCCTTTTTACATCCTCAGAAGGACTATCTTAGTAGTTTCCCCAATTGAAATGAACCTAGGTCATTACAATGACGTCAGTGTGAATGGCGCGATTAAAAGCAATGTTTTTATATGAAATACTCGATCAAATGAAAAACACATTTTCTCTGCCAATCTAACAGCCCAAAGTTCCAGAGCTGGAATGACCAAGCCGCAGAGAGCCGTGATCCGTGAACACACTTCGTCTTATCTTCGGCCGGGTGGGGGTGTCGAATAGTGGAGATTCCCAGGGCAAAAACGATGCCCTCTTATTAACCTGTTTAATAGGCGTACCCGTTGAGTCGGAAAATCTCAATTCACTACGCCGGCGGCAGACAAATTTTTCCTCCAAGCCAGAGGAGAAACCCCACCTCACTGCTAATTTGGAATAAAATGCACGTAGAATTTAATAAAAGTGAAGAGGAAGAAGCTTTCCTTAAGAAACGGCTCTTTTCAGGGTTGAATTTTGAGTTATTTCGTGAATTGTGGTGCTATAATTTGAATTAGTTCTAAATTGTAAACCTAGACCAGGCCATACTAATACTAATACTACTAAGTGAGCGTTTGCCTTAAGCGTGCACACTGCTCATTCAAAACAGTGCGTCAGAGTAGGGATCGAATAGCTGGAATACTTTGATGAACCAGTCTGTAACGTACCGGCAGTATAAGAAAATATATGAACCAGAGGAATGGCATGCTAGAGAAGAAAGTTTTCTAACTCCCTAGCTATTTTCCGCCAATATTCAGTCAGGCTGTTATACTCGTTACGCAGCATTAATTCCATCTATTTGAGTTGAGCAGCAGGATAAGAGACAAAGAACATCACAACAAACAATGGTCAATGTAATGTTATTGTTGATCATTGTTATGCACTTTCAATATTGTAGGCCTCCACATTTAGCTTTCTTCCGGCTCTGAAATACCACTCTTATCATAGTCGGTACGGTAAAACTGAATAAAACTAAATGATCGGAAATTGTATTCTCTATAACTTATGTTATGTAGTACTTTTCGGTAGGACCAATAACATAGGTATTTAAAAATTAAATTTTAAGCGCCTTCCCCTAAACTACAATTTCATCCAGGGTGAATAAAATTGTTTACAACTTAGACTTGTTTCTTATTCCCCGACTCCATATACCGATTTTCATTAAATTCTGTTAACCCATTTTCTCGTGGCTCGGCGTTGATGTGGACTTGGCAACAAAAATACAAATTGATGAATATCTGTATTATCGAAGCCGGTACGGTAACAATGTATGACATAAATGATCGGAAATTTAATTATATATAACTTTCGTTATGTAGTATTTATCGATAAGATCACTAATAAAATAAATATTTGAGAATTAAATTTTAGGCCTTCCCCTAAACTACCATTTCACTCAGCGTGAGTAAAATGATTTATAGCCTAGATTGTAGCGGCTCATCCCCTGACCTTACATACCAATTTTCATTAAATTCTCTTCAGCCGTTTTCTAGTGATGTGTGTACATACAGACAGACAGACAGACAGACAGACAGACAGACAGACAGACAGACAGACAGACAGACAGACAGACAGACAGACAGACAGACAGACAGACATTACGGAAAATTAAAAAGTGCATTTCCTTGTTACTATGGACATGGCCGATATAGAAATACCATTTTTTTCAAATTCTGAGCAATGTACAGACAAAACTCTTATTTTATATATATAGATTCCAAGTAATTAAAATGACATGTAGCGTATATGCTACATATGGACTGAGGAGGATAGCGACTCAATGATCCATTTAAATGGAAGGTTTTGTATTGTCATTGTGTAATAAAACTGCCTTTAAGCTTAGTTTCGATGAATGGATGAACAGTTTCCATCCTTCTGGATTGTATTCAATATCTAATTCATCCATAAGCCCGATGACATTTTTGCAAACAAACAGAATTTTTTATTGCAAAATAAGTTGTCAGCTTATCATTTATTTTTGTGAACACGGAAATATTGGTATCTCTTGCTAATAAGTATAATTTTTGTAATCTAGAACCTAATAGTTGCAGACATAATCCTAAATACGCACTCTCTCCATATTGTAGCTAATAACTAAAAGAGGCTTAGCTCGTACTGTACATCCCTCCGTTAGTTCTTTGGGAACACCCCGCATGTCTTTTCTTGATTAAGTTTAGCTAAATCGTTCTCGATTGCCTCCGGATGGAATACATCAGCTTCTTTCTCTCCTCCTCTTCTTTATGGCCTTTTCACAGTCAGCTGGAGTAGGCACTTTGAATGGACTTATTCTAGTTTTACGGCCGGATGTCTTTCCTTACACCAACTATATGTGGAGAGATGTATTTACTACTGCATGTGTCTGTGATGGTTTATCGTGTGATGTGTTGCATGTATTTGAAGGCGTGTTTTAAGACTAACACCCAGCCCCCGAGCAACGGGAACTAACAGACGGGATTAAAACCCCCAGCTCAGCCGGGAATCGTAGACGGGGTTCAATGAACCGAAGGCCAGAACCCTGACAATTTACCCGAAGCACTAGACATATTTTATTAAGGTTTCAGAAAAGAGAAGCTGTTAAATTTAGGAATAGGAGTTTTGGCCCATTATTTTGTTCACTTCTTCTCTCTCAGGAGTTTTGGTCCGTTATTTTGTTCACTTCTTCCTCAGGAGTTTTGGACCATTATTTTATTTTCTTCACTTCTCTTCCGTCATGTTGGCTGAATGGTCAGCGTTGAGGCCATCAGTTCAGAGGGTTCCGGGTTCGATTCCTGGTCGGGCCGGGAATTTTAATCTGATTAATTCTTCTGGCCCGGGCATTGGGTGTTTGTCCTAACACTTTCCTCTTCATAGTCAGACTACCAACCAACACAGAAATACGCAATAGTGATAACATCCCTCCTCAGAGGGTTGGCGTCAGGAAGTGCATCCGGCCATAAAACAAGGCCAAATCCACATGTGCGAAACAGTTCGCACCCGCGACCCCACCGATGTGGGAAGAAGCGGTAGAAGATGAAGAAGATTTTGTTCACTTCTTCTTCCTCGTTTATCCTTCGGTACTGCCAATCTCCGGGGACTCTACACGGAAACTCACTCCCTTTTTGCTATGTCGCTTTCGCTGTAGTTTGAATTTTCTGTATAACCTCTGACGACAGAAATGCGTAATATATATTGCAGGGTGAGAATATTGGAATCAAATGAACAACAAGGTTTATGACAAGGAAGAAGTGTTACAGACATCTTAAGGTCCCTTTCACAACTTTTTCACACGTATTCAATTTGTTAAATCGATGCATTGTTAATTTGGTGTTCAGTCCTATGCCATTAACACCTTGACATTATTTTCCTTACATTAAAATGAACTGGAGCCTACTGCATGGGAACCTCACATCTTTCTACTTCAAGGCGATCGCTATAACTATCACGCTACGAGCTAGCAAACTGTAAAGGGAGATATTTCTAGTACTTAACACTACAGACCCCTCACGTTTGGTCCATTTAGAGTTCAACATATTTTAATCCATATATTAAACGGAAGAGGGGTAGCAGCCTTTCGGTAGTTGCAAGGGCGGCAGTCTAGATTATTGACTAATACGGCCTTGTAATAATACTCAACATGGCTTACCTGTGTTGATACTGCTACACGGCTGAAAGCAACGGGAAACTACAGCCGTAACTAACTCCCGAGGACATGCAGCTCTCTCTGTATGAATGATGTACTGATGATGGCTTGCTCCCGGGTAAAATATTCTGGAGGTAAACTAGTCCCCCATTCGGATCTCCGGGTGGGGACTACACGAGAGGGGGCGATCATCAGGAAGATGGATACTGACATTCTGCGAGTCGGAGCGTGGAATGTTAGAAGTTTGAATCGTTGTGGTAGGTTAGAGAATCTGAAAAGGAAGGTGGATAGGCTAAAGTTAGATGTAGTTGGTATAAGTGAAGTACGTTGGCAGGAAGAACAAGATTTTTGGCCAGGCGACTACCGAATTATCAACACAAAATCAAACAGGGGAAATGTAGGAGTTGGTTTAATAATGAATAAGAAAATAGGGCAGCGTGTAGGCTACTACGACCAGCATAGTGAAAGAATTATTGTCGTCAAGATAGACACCAAACCAATGCCCACCACAATAGTGCAGGTCTATATGCCCACTAGTTCAGCGGATGATGAAGAAATCGAAAGAATATATGAGGAGATAGAAGATTTAATACAATATGTAAAAGGTGACGAGAATCTAATTGTGATGGGAGACTGGAATGCAGTGGTAGGCCAAGGAAGAGAAGGTAGTTCAGTAGGAGAATTTGGATTGGGACAAAGGAACGAAAGAGGAAGTCGGCTGGTTGAATTCTGCACTGATCATAATTTAGTCCTTGCCAATACTTGGTTCCAACACCACAAACGACGGCTGTATACGTGAACGAGACCTGGAGACACTGGAAGGTATCAAATAGACTTCATTATGATTAGGCAGAGATTCAGAAACCAGGTGTTGGATTGCAAAACTTTCCCAGGAGCAGACGTGGACTCTGACCACAACTTGTTGGTCATGAAATGCCATCTGAAGCTGAAGAAATTGAAGAAAGGAAAGAATGCAAAAAGATGGGATCTAGACAAGTTGAAAGAAAAGAGTGTGAGGGATTGTTTCAAGGAACATGTTGCACAAGGACTAAATGAAAAGGCTGAAGGAAAGACTATAGAGGAAGAGTGGAGAGTCATGAAAAATGAAGTCAGTAGGGCTGCTGAAAAAATGTTAGGAAGGAAGAAAAAATCAACTAAAGATCAGTGGATAACTCAGGAGATACTAGACATGATTGATGAACGACGAAAATACAAGAATGCTAGAAATGAAGAGAGCAGAAAAGAATACAGGCGATTAAAGAATGAAGTGGATAGAAAGTGCAAGGCAGCTAAGGAAAAATGGCTGAAGGAGAAGTGCAAGGATGTCGAAGGCTGTATGGTCCTGGGAAAGGTAGATGCTGCATACAGGAAAATCAAGGAAACCTTTGGAGAAAGGAAATCTAGGTGTATGAATATTAAGAGCTTAGATGGAAAGCCACTTCTAGGGATAGAAGACAAAGCAGAAATATGGCAGGAGCATATCCAACAGTTGTATGAAGGTAAAGATGTAGATAATTTGGTTCTGGAACATGAAGAGGCTGTTGATGCTGATGAAATGGGAGACCCAATTTTGAGGTCAGAGTTTGACAGAGCTGTGAGTGACCTCAATAGGAACAAGGCACCTGGAATTGATGACATTCCCTTTGAATTACTGACTGCCTTAGGAGAAACCAGCATGGCAAGGTTATTTCATTTAGTGTGCAAGATGTATGAGACAGGAGAAGTCCCATCCGATTTTCGGAAGAATGTTGTTATACCTATTCCCAAGAAAGCCGGTGCTGACAGGTGTGAAAACTACCGCACTATTAGTTTAGTATCTCATGCCTGCAAAATTTTAACACGTATTATTTACAGAAGAATGGAAAAACAAGTTGAAGCTGAGTTGGGGGAAGATCAATTTGGCTTCAGAAGAAATGTAGGAACACGTGAAGCAATCCTGACTTTACGTCTGATCTTAGAGGATCGAATCAAGAAGGACAAGCCCACGTACATGGCATTCGTAGATCTAGAAAAGGCATTCGATAATGTTGATTGGACCAGGCTATTTATGATTCTGAAGATGATAGGGATCAGATACCGAGAACGAAGAATTATCTACAATCTGTATAAAAATCAGTCTGCAGTGATAAGAATCGAGGGCTTTGAAAAAGAAGCAGCAATCCAGAAAGGAGTGAGGCAAGGCTGCAGTTTGTCCCCTCTCCTTTTCAATGTTTACATAGAACAGGCAGTAAAGGAAATCAAAGAGAAATTTGGAAAGGGAATCACAGTCCAAGCAGAGGAAATCAAAACCTTGAGATTTGCCGATGATATTGTTATTTTATTTGAGACTGCAGAAGATCTCGAGAAGTTGCTGAATGGTATGGATGAAGTTTTAGGTAAGGAGTACAAGATGAAAATAAATAAGTCCAAAACAAAAGTAATGGAGTGCAGTCGAACGAAGGCAGGTGATGCAGGAAATATTAGATTAGGAAATGAAGTCTTAAAGGAAGTAGATGAATATTGTTACTTGGGTAGTAAAATAACTAACGATGGCAGAAGTAAGGAGGACATAAAATGCAGACTAGCACAAGCAAGGAAGAGCTTTCTTAAGAAAAGAAATTTGCTCACTTCAAACATTGATATCGGTTAGAAAGATGTTTTTAAAGACTTTCGTGTGGAGCGTGGCATTGTATGGAAGTGAAATATGGACGATAACTAGCTCAGAAAGAAAGAGAATAGAAGCTTTTGAAATGTGGTGTTACAGAAGAATGCTGAAGGTGAGATGGATAGATCGAATCACGAATGAAGGGATACTGAATCGAATTGGTGAGAGGAGATCGATTTGGCTAAATTTGACGAGAAGAAGATATAGCATGATAGGACACATCTTAAGACACCGAGGACTTGTTCAGTTGGTTTTTGAAGGAAGTGTAGGTGGTAAGAACGTAGGGGTATACCAAGGTATGAATATGACAAGCAGATTAGAGCAGATGTAGGATGCAATAGTTACGTAGAAATGAAAAGATTAGCACAGGATAGGTTGGCATGGAGGGCTGCATCAAACCAGTCTATGGACTGATGACTCAAACAACAACAACATTAAAAAAATTATGAAAACTGAAGTCAGTCAATCCGGCCATTCTATTCGGTCAAATTGCTTCATTCCATTTTTAACTGAAAGGTATTCATGCACAGATTTGTCATCAGGTACTATAAACGCTTAACTTCCGCCTTCCTCAAATTATTTGACTTTTTCAATGTTTTGTCTCTTTGAAGCAGTCATATCTTTGGTTCTAACTAAGGTACACTGTTCGTTTTGACCTAAGAACACTCAGTGGATCAAGCTCTTTAATTTCAGCTCTTAACTATTCAAATTGGTTGATTCTGAGGAATGTTATGAGTGAGCATTCAATTTCACGTTTCATTTCTTCAACATTTTTTCTCATTGTAGCAATCATATCCTTCGTTCTAATTGAGATATGCAGTTCGTTTTGGTCTAAAAACACTCAGCGGATCATGCTCTATCTTTTGAGGTAGTAACTACATAAATTGGTAGATTCTCCGAAAGGTTATGAGTACAATTGTCTCCATGAGGAAGATCTTTGAAGGACTTTTTAACAGTTCGGCGCGTAGTGTTGTTTCAAGGAACGTTTAATTCAATTTCTTTGTATGATGTATTTTTAAGTGTTTTGTTGACATAATATTACATTCTATTACCACAGCAGATCATGTTCTTCATTTCATTAACTCGAAACTTTGCAATACATCCGTGAGGATAGTAACGAACAACACCATATTTTATATATTGCGGGCGGAGCCAGCGGGAAACTGCTAGTATTATTGGTTTCAAATCCCACTAACAGCTCAATACGTGCTTGCCTTCTTATTGTAACGGGCACAGATAATGAGAAGTTAACCTCAACACAGCTGTGAGGTGACGATTTGTAATAATTACGGTCCTCAGTTCCCATATTTCCTCGCTGACAAATATTTTCAGCGCATAGCATTTTCCTAGGATTATCACTGCAATGTAAGTGAGACCATATATTTTGTATTTAATCCATTTACCTTCCAGGGTTGATTTCTCCCCCAGACTCAGCGAGGGATCGTACCTCAACCGCCTCAAGGACAGTTTCCTGGAGTGTGGTTGGGTATAAAACTGGGAAGGAGGACCAGTACCTCGCCCAGGTGGTCTCACCTGCTATTTTGAACAGGGGCCTTGTGGGGGGGGGAGGGGAAATGAGATCGTAAGTGACAGGCAAGAAAGAGGGAAGGAAGCGGCCTTAGAATTAGGTTAGGTACGATCTCGGCATTAGTCTGGAGAAGAGGTGGGGAAACCACGGAAAACCACTTCGAGGATCGCTGAGGTGGGAATCGAACCCCCGTCTACTTAGTTGACCCCGTTCCACTCCTCGTACCACTTTTCAAATTTCGTGGACCAGGCGACTTGGCCGTACGGTTAGGAGCGCACAGCTCTGAGCTCGCATCCGGGAGATAATGGGTTCGAACCCCCTATCGGCAACCCTGAAGATGATTTTCGGTGGTTTTCCATTTTCACACCAGGCAAATGCTGGGGCTGTACCTTAATTAAGGCCACGGCCGCTTCCTTCCCATTCCTATGCCTTTCCTCTCCCATCGTCGCCATAAGACCTGTCTGTGTCGGCGCGACGTAAAGCAACTAGCTAGCAAATTTCGTGGCAGAGCCGTGAGTAGAATCCAGTCCTCCGGGGGATGGCAGCTAATCTATTTAGTGACACACGCTCATAAAGTATACGCATCGCAGGAGCTCTGATTGCATAAATGAATTCGGTATAATTTGCTATAAAATGGAACATTTCGCACCCCGTCGAGAATAGTGCCACAACCCAAAAAAAAGTCATTTTTTAGTTATGACATGTACCACATCCAAATATAATCACTCTTTCAATCTAGAAATCTGTCGTAAGTGAAAATCCTTTATTTCTCGCAAAAAATCAGAAATGACATTATACATTTTCAGCGTACCGGTACTGAACATCGTCAGTCAAGAATATTAACACCTTTTAGTGGTTATTTATTTCATTGAAACTATGCGATGGTGGTGGGGGTGGTGGTGGTGGTTATTGTTTTAAGGGGGGTACAACTATGCAACCATCCTCTAAATAACACTAATCAGAGGGGCAAAAATGGAAGGGATCGGACACTTCGAAAAATGAAGGTATCTACCAAAGAAAGACAAGGGCCACGAACGGCGTGAAAATGAAAAATACCCGAGGCCTCGAATAATCTAATACCGTCGGGGTCGGAAAATAACAAGAGTTAACCAAGGGAGACCGGATAGGATAGATGAAAATGAGGAGCCTGGCACAAGTAAGTGGAAGCAATGTCAGGACTCAGCAAATAACCCCGTGGTTGCCAACCCACGCTCCAAGTTAAGAGCCCCTGGGATAGCTTTCAGTTGCCTCCTACGACAGGCAGGTGTTACCATGGGTGTTATTCTCCCACACACATGGTGAAGAAACTCTGTGGAAATGTGATGTAATATATCCTAAATGTTATCAGGGAGAAACATTCTGATAAAATATTGTCCTTAATTTGAAGAAGTGTTCAAAATTTTTAAACCTGTTTTCTCGGAAACGTTCTTTTTTAAATTGTCACTATTCGTGCAGGCGTGTATCTTATACCATGACGAATATAAGAACAAGTGTGAGGACTCGTCGAGTTCAAGCGCGCCCCGCCAGGCAGTGCTAGAGTGGGCAAGCTCCACAGTACCGAACAGCTGGTCTTAGGGGTGATGCCAGAGGAAACGTATTACTCCGTAACTGATCAATACGATACACTGTCTTTTTAAAAAAACAATGGAAGATTAAAATTAAAATACCACGGCAGGGTACAATGGAAAATCGCACATGGAAATAAGAGCTATGGCCTTCATCACATGTTGCGGAAAGCACAAGTTACTGGAGTGTACATACACAGATAAATAGCACGTAACTCCCAGCATATTAAAACAAACACACATGAACTACTTACCAAGTCAATTTCTCGGTTACTGGACTTTCGAAAATGTGCGTGAAGATTTGGCGGCAATTTAGGGAAGATATGAGGCACTGCTCCTGGACGTAATGTACATCTCACACGAGAAATATCCACTTTTTTCACATTTCACTATAAAATTATCTTATTATTCTATCAAATCACCAGAGAAATGACCATGACAAATTTTGCTGTTACGCGTTAACTCAGTATCCTTTGGTAGAATAGTTCTGTCCCATTTAAAAAATTGATTTCTATCCTTCGGTGGTGAAAAAATCACGCATCATCGACTACTCTACCATACCCTGTCTTACAGCGAGGCACAAACAGTGCGGCATGCTCAACTATGAAATTAATCAAGCCACATAAGATACATGCTTGAAGTACTCAACACAGTGTGAACGGAGTTTAGAAACTGAAAGTAAAGAAAATACAACGTATTCGCTAAAATAGCTCGCAGAGTAACATCTCCCGAACTTTTCTATTCGCAGCTTGCTTCAAAACTACTGGAGCACGTGTTGGATATAATCACTTGCAGTGCTTGCAGTGGTGGGACCAGAAACTACCATGCTATAATAGCTGAGTCCTCACACTTGGTTTTATATTTGTCATGCTTATACTCTATTTTATCAGAGACTTTCAGTTTTTCGGCAAAGATTTTATTATATGACTCTAAAAGTGGAAGTAGTTAACGGCAAGTGCTTCCACCTCTTACATCAGTTTTTAACCTTTTTTAAATTTGGGACTTTTGGAAACAAGATTCTCCAATGGGCAGTGAGAAACTGCGTGTATATTTATTTATTTATTTATTTATTTATTTATTTATTTATTTATTTATTTATTTATTTATTTATTTATTTACTAGCTGCCATACCCGTCGTGGACGGTTTAGTTTTATAAGTTACAGCGATACTGTCATCTAGCGGAGATGAGTGACAGTAGTGTAGACAGAGCTTACTACCAAATGCTTCACTAGTATGGAAATATTGGGCCGATGACCTAGATGTTAGGCTCCTTCAAACAAAAACCACAACAACAACACTATGGCAACACCTGACAGTTTGAGCTTTTCAGCGAGACAGTCGATAGTGCTGTTACCTACATGGCACGGTGTGACGAACACTGTGATAACATATTACCACTTGTATGATTCTAGACGCACAGGCGTATTGTTTATATATATTGCAATTTGCTTTACGTTGCACCGACACAGAGAGGTATTACCCAAAGATGGGACAGAAAAGAACTAGGAGAGAGATGGAGGCTTCTTTTTTTTTACAAATGGCTTCACGTCGCACTAACACAGATAGGTGTTATGAGGACGATGTAATAGGAGTGGAGAGGAAGGGCCTGTGGCCTTAATTAAGGCACAGCCCCAACATTTGCCTGATGTGAAAATGGAACAGCACAGCAAACCATCGTCAGGGCTGTCGAGAGTTGGGTTCGAACCACTGATCTCTATACCTGGATGGCTGGTAGCTTGGGTAGCAGTAAGCCGAATAGAAGATGACTGGCGTAGTAAGATGGCAGCGAGAGCACGGTGCAATAGACCACGAGGAGCGCGCTTGCTTTGTTTATGCTTAGTTCAGTGACGCCAGGCCTCTTGATTGTAGTTCCACGAGTGTTCTGTGCTGTTATTGCAAAGTAAATAGTAGTGTATTTTACGAATTTAGGTTCGTTGCCTTGTAGTCTTGTGGATTACAAGATTCAATTTAAATATGTATGTGTTTATATGAAATATGAATGAAGAACATTCTACGGGGTATTAACATACCGCAGTGTTCAGCTTATGGATGTACAAACATAACCGATCAGCAGAAGGAGAAATCATTTCATCGGGGAGTTTTATACTGTACATAAGAATCTTCCTAGGGTAGTATTTTGAGTTTTAGGTTTATTGTATCTTATTTCGCATATTCTGGGAGCAAAATGGCAATTAATTTTTGTAGGTTTCCTTTCTCGAGACCCGAACATCTAAGATCGATTAGGAGTATCAGGCGGGAGAATTGGGAGCCTTCTAAAACAGCTGTTCTCTGCTCGGATCACTTAGAGGAAGACTGTTTTGATAGAAATGGACAAAATGTACACTTTAGAAGTGATGTACAGCCAACTGTTTTCAATTTTACTGAACATTAACTGCAAGTAAAGATTTACTTATATTTTTTTTAATTTCTCATAATTAAACTGACGGTTTCGATGAAATAATTGACGTGACCTTATAACAATCTTAGAAAATGAAGTCTGGAGGAATTCTAGACCTTATTTACATCAGTAATAATTATGGGTTTCAGACACTGAAGTGGTGGGAGAAGGGAAAGTGTGGTGGGTGTTTGGGGCTATCCCATTATACTATTCGTGGTATTTGGGACTCTTTTAACTGGTGTTACATATTTCTGATGATGACTATCAATATCGCTTTGCTAGCTGAATTTAATTAAAGAGGTCTGTAATAGTAAATTAAGCTGCAGGTAATGTGATATATTGACAATTTTTGAATATTTGCTGGTTTTATAAATGTGTACATTTGCTTCAATGGTATTTTAATTTGATAATATGCGCGTTATTTCATGGAAACAGGAAACAGAAATTCATTATCAAGCACCGATTACGATATGTCGAATCTAGGCCTGTATAGTGAGCTACGTTTATAGGTACATCATTTTAAGAATGCATAATTTCGTGGCATACATGTATACAATTTACAGCAATGTTTCCAGAAACTGATTTTCACTCGTATTGTGTTACCGATCGCTAATTGCATGTATTCAGCACCTAAGTTAATATTTGTCGGCCGTTACTATACACTCATGTTTATTGCTATCCCGGAGATTTACTGACCATGGAATGACGTGTCAGTGATCCCAATGTCCTTATGCTTTGAGTGAACATGCCTCTATATTTTTAATTATTCCAATGCGCCATTAATTGCGACTTAAAATTGACTATATTATCATTGCTTCCCCATAAGGAGAGCTCTAGGTTGGGTACGCCAACATGGCGAACCGCGCGCTCGACTTAGCGTACTTTCTCCTGCAGCGGAGACCTGCCATCAGCGATCCATGTATAGAGATCAGTGGTTCGAACCTACTATCTCACGAATGCAAACTCACAGCTGCGTGCCCATAACCGCACAGCCAAATCGCTCGTTGTTTTTTACAATCTACTTCGCGTCGCACCGACACAGATAGGCTTTATGGCGACGATGGGGTAGGAAAGGGCTAGGAGTGCGAAGGAAGCGGCCGTGGCCTTAATTAAGGTGCAGGCCCAGCATTTGCCTGGTGTGAAAATGTAAAACCACTGGAAACGAACTTCAGGGCTACCAACAGAATGGCTCGAACCCAGTATCTGAAACCCCGTAGCGACTTGCTCGTTTGCTGCTGCTTTGTGACATATACGTGATTTATGACATCTTAAACAACATGGTAACTTAACAAAATTAATACTTAAACTTGTTGAATTGTATCTCCGCCTGATTGCAGCACTCTGGAGCCATACCTATCTGCAACAAAAATGTTGCCTATGCATGTAATCTGTCGCCATCATCTTGTTGAATAATGTATAGGTTAATCCATTTCCGACTGATGAATATCGCATATACACAGTGTATCATATTACCTTCATTAATCCAGTACCAAAAGACTCTGCTTTTGACTCTGGCAGATTACTGGAATGTTCACTGCTTCAAATAACATTAATGTTGATGTTTTATTACCACATAACTCCATTTAGACACCTTTCATAACTTTCAAGTCAACACATACACATACACACAATAAAACAAAATAGTTACTGCATGAGTCAAACATGGATGACTTGCTTCGCGACGTGCCAAAATTATTTAAAACTAGCAAATGTGCCCGTGCTTCGCTACGGTATTCTACCACGTATGCGGATTTATACGTAAATTACTGTACGCGCAGTGAGTGAGATATATTAAATTGCATGTCTCTTAGGGCTACCTGAGAAACAAAACAGGGAGAACGCCATACGTTGTTTCCGATGTAAGGTAGGTATTGGGGAAGTTTTGATGATAATGGCAGGCCACATTTCCTACTGCCATTCAGAATCGAGTTCGGGAGTTCCTACTCTAACGGCAGGCCCCCTTGCCAACCGTCATTCACTATAGAGATAGGGTTTTTTATTATAAATAAATACCTTTTCCTAATGACAATCATAATCGAGTTTGACAGATTTGATTATAATCGGTAAATGCAGCCCTATCTAACACACAAGTGATCGACATACGACAAATCATCAAATGCCCAAAGTTTAAGATCTCTGCAAATTGAACCACGACTGTGATATGTGTTTTGTGAGACGACTTACCGTTTAACCACCGATTACCCCGAAACGAAGGTCTGCACCGTCATTAAAATTGCATCCGTATTTCGATATGTTCCGTGGCCAAAAATTTATAGCTTACATTTGAACAGCTTGTAATTTTTCCTCAAAGGAAAGAGTGTCAAGATTTCGCGATTATCACTCCCATACATACGGAGTAATTAACGAAGAAAGTAATAAGCAGTTAAGAAAGTTGAAAAAAATAGAAGATCGGATTATAACTGAGGACAGCCAGATAGGATAAATAAACAAATAAATACCAGTTCGCCTCTGTGGTGTAGTGGTTAGTGTGATTAGCTGCCATCCCCGGAGGCCCGGGTTCGATACCCGGCTCTGCCACGAAATTTGAAAAGTGGTACGAGGGCTGGAACGGGATCCACTCAGCCTCGGGAGGTCAACTGAGTAGAGGTGGGTTCGATTCCCACCTCAGCCATCCTCGAAGTGGTTTTCCGTGGTTTCCCACTTCTCCTTCAGGCAAATCCCGGGATGGTAGCTAATTCAAGGCCACGGCCGCTTCATTCCCTCTTCCTTGTCTATCCCTTCCAATCTTCCCATCCCCCCAAAAGGCCCTTGTTCATCATAGCAGGTGAGGCCGCCTGGGCGAGGTACTGGTCATCTTCCCCAGTTGTATCCCCCGACCCAGAGTCTGAAGCTCCAGGACACTGCCCTTGAGGCGGTAGAGGTAGGATCCCTCGCCGAGTCCGAGGGAAAAGCCGACCCTGGAGGATAACCAGATTAAGAAGAAATAAATACCAAGTGGAAGTATTGGAAAATGAAATGTCCCTCATTAAATTGTGAAGATATGAGTTACGGATATAAGAAGGCGGTAACAGAGGAGAAATTTAAGCGCAGGGATTCTTAGGTAAACAAATAAGAAGATGACCCTGGAGGGTAAGCAGATTAAGAAAGAAGGAAAGATTATTTAATTTGAAATAAGTAAATTCACCATAATATGAAATAAACTATTGCACTCAACAATAATTTAAGTAATAAGTTTATGTTACACATTTCGAAATCTCACTCGCAACGAAAAACAACACTGTCCATGGCAGTTGCGTTGATAATTTTCACATTAATATGAGCTAAACTCAGAAATATGGAAATAAATTCATATGTGTTAAAAATAAAATTATTGATAATGGTAAGTTTAACAACTACGACTATATTTGTAATAAAGAAGCATATATATTCATATCGACGGTGCGCGAGCAGTATCTCGTAAACCACAGTGCTCTTCCTCCCCGTTATTTTCATGAAGACTGGTCACGCCTCCCAGCCACACATGGATATGCAGTCCATCAGAACAATGTTCGTTACGTTCATTTTTCTATGACAATACGTGAAGGAAAATGAATCTTATTGTACAGTAATGTATATTTTCATGAAGTATTTATGCATTCCTGCAGCAGGCCTATAAGGCATTTAGTCATTTCATTCAATCTTCTTTATCAGTTTACCCTCCAGGGTTGGTTTTTCCCTCGGACTCAGCGAGGGATCTCACCTCTACCGCCTCCAGGGCTGTGTCCTGGAGCGTCAGACTCTGGGTTGGGGGATACAACTGGGGAGAATGACCAGTAACTCGCCCAGGCGGCCTCACCTGCTATGCTGAACAGGGGCCTTGCGGTGGGATGGGAAGATTAGAAGGGATAGGCAAGGAAGAGGGAAGGAAGCATCCGTGACCTTAAGTTAGGTACCATCCCGGCATTTGCCTGGAGGAGAAGTGGGAAACCACGGAAAACCACTTCCAGTATGGTTGAGGTGGGAATCGAACTCACCTCTCCTCAGTTGACCTCCCGGGGCAGAGTGGGCCCCGTTGCAGCCCTCGTACCACTTTTCAAAAATTTCGTGGCAGCGCCAGGAATCGAACTCGGGTCTCCAGGAGTGGCAGCTAGTCACACTAATCACTATACCACAGAGGTGGACTCATTCAATCTTAAGGAAGATAATAGATTGGAATAGCATTGTGGGATACAAGGTGTGACTCGAACTCCGTCGATACGAGTTGTCGTCGTTTTTTTATTATGTTTCAGTCTTTTTACAATTTGCTTTACGTCTCGCCGACACAGATGTGTCTTATAGCGATGATGGGTTAGGAAAGGTCTTGAGTAGGAAGGAAGCGGCCGTGGCTTTAATTCAAGTACAGCCCCAGCATTTTCCTGGTGTAAAAATAGGAAACCACTGAAAACCACCTTCAAGCCTGCCGAAAGTGCGGTTCGAACCCACTATCTCTCGGATGCAACCTGACAGCTGCGCGCCGCTAACCGCACGGCCATCTCACTCGGCGATATAAGTCGTAGTCCTGGTTATAAGTCTTATAAATCTCTGGGAGAATTGAACATTTTCTACCATTAACTCTCCTAGCAAATACATGCTGAAGAGGTCCGTTAGAGGCAATTTCTCATTGACTTCCTCACCGAGAAGGCCCTATTTTATATCAGTCTGCCAAGGTTACTAAACGTATACACCAAGCGACACTTTAGGCCTACACCCATACTTCTACACCATTCGCCAGAGAGATTGGCTGCCTGAGGAACGATGCAATAAGAATTACATGTACGTTCTTCAGACACGTTTATGCTCTCGAAACGAGAGACATAGATAGGTTGATGGCAGGCAGATATAGTAGACAATGAGCAGCATGACTCACAAGATATGGCACGTTTTGTTATCACAGGTGAATGCTATTAGCTTTTACGTCCCACTAACTGCTTTTACGATTTTCGGATACGCCGTTGTGCCGGATTTAGTCCCTCAGGGAATTTTTTTACGAGCCAATAAATCTACCGACACGAGGCTGGCGCATTTGAGCACCTTCAAATACCACCGGCCTGAGCTAGAATCGAACCTGCCAAATTAGGATGAGAAGGCCAGCGCGTCAATAGTCTGAGCAACTCAGTCTGACGTTATTACAGGTGAAGATGTATTATGTTTCACTGAACAAGTGACTGCGTGGTTTGTGCCACTTAGCTATCAGCTTGCATTCGGAAGACAGTGGGTTCGAACCCGACTGTCAAGCCCTGAAGATGGTTTTCTGTGGTTTCTCATTTTCACACCAGGTATATGCCGGAGCTGTACCTTAATTAAGACCAGGTCGCTTTCTTCCTACTTCTAGCCCTTTCTTGTCCCATCGTTCCCATAAAGACCTATCTGTGTCGGTGCGACGTAAAGCAAATTGTGAGACCGAGCAAGGTAGCCGTGCGACTGTTGGCAGCCCTGAAAAGAGTTTTCCGTGGTTTCCCATTTTCACACCAGACAAGTGCTGGTACTGTATATTAATTATAGTCACGGCGCTTCCTTCCCACTCCCAGCTCTTTCCTGCGCCATCGTCATCATAAGACTTATCTGTGTCGGTGCGACGTAAAACAAATTTAAAAAAAAGTGGGGCAGAAGAAAAAGTTTCTCAAGTTCCTTACTCCTGTTGCATCCTAGTCGTGCTTGTGAAGTGTTTCTATTTTAGACATCTCCATTAATTGTTAAACACAACTAGCATAAGTTTTCAGGTTAAGAATGCAACAGTTACAATCCACTGGATCGTTAGTGAGTAATTGATGTGAGGAACACCGTGCGTTCTAATCCTAGCATAGAAAAATAGCCACTGCTTTTTGATGAAAGCATGTACCTCGTTCACCTTGGGTTTTGTTGCACTGGAATAACGTATAGCTTGTCAGGTATAACATCCTGCATGTTTCTATGCCATTACGAGCGTAAATTGCAATGATTTAAGCTGTTAAGTTTGTTGGTGTTTCGTGAAGTGAAGTCGTATTCTTAAAGATGAAGTATCTACAGCAGCTAATTGTGTTAAAACTTCTAAGATTTCAAGAAGGAAAACTTATACGTCATGTAATGATGAGATCCAGACACATATGTTAAATTTTCTATTACCGAACCCCATGGTACTACGGCTCTCATGAGCCTTGGCTGACTAAGCGACCGCTACTCAACCTGAAGGTCTGAAAATTACGAAGTGACATGGACCGTACGACGAGCGCTTTCGGCCGTTATTCTTGGCTCTCTAGACTGGAATCGCCATCTCACTGCCAGATAGCTCCTCAATTGTAATCACGTAGGCTGAGTGGACCTCGAGCTAGCCCTATCTGACCTCCCTTAGTCAACTCTTGTTCTTTTCCGACCCCGACGGTATTAGAGCACTCGAGGCCTAGGGAGCCTTTATTTTCACGCACTTCTTGGCCCTTATCTTCCTTTAGCCGATACCTTCATTTATCGAAGTGTCGGATCCCTTCCAATTTTTCTCTCTGGTTAGTGTTATATAGAGGATGGTTGCCTAGTTGTACTTCCTCTTAAAACAATAATCACCACCACTACCTGCAGCCCTCAGATGGAGGTTAAAGTTCCCTACCTGGCAGGGAATCGAACCCGGAGCCTCCGGGTGAGAGGCAAGCTCGCTGCACCCCGACCACGGTGTAGGTAAAATATATTATTACACGTAGAGTAAATTAATAACTGGAACACTTTCACCCACGATTTTACACAAGATTGACAGAAAGCCTTAAATCAACTTCACTGTCTATGTACAAAGAAGAAAGTACTCGCTTGCTACACAGTTCATTCTCCTCTGTGAGCTTGCATTCGAGAGATAGTGGATTCGAATCCCACTGGTGGCAGCCCTGAAAATGGTTTTCCGTGGTTTCCCGTTTTCACACCAGGCAATTGATGGAGCTGTCCCTTAATTAAGGCCACGGTCACTTCCTTCCAATCCTCACGTCACCGAAAAAAAAACCAATGTGTTAGCGCGTCGTTAAAACAATAGCAAAAAATCTCCTAGACAAATGAGTACCGGTACTGTTATTTCTATTTAACAAGAATACTAAAGCGTGTGTTTACTTCTGTTTTTTTTTTTTCTTACAATTGTCTCTTTGTCGCACCGCCACACATAGGTCTTATGGCGACGATGGGACAGGAAAGGGTTAGGAGTGGGAAGCAAGCGTCCGTGGCCTTAAATGAAGGTACAGCCCCAGCATTTGCCTGGTGTGAAAATGGGAAACCACGTAAAACCATCTTCAGGGCTGCCGACAGTGCGGTTTGAACCCACTATCACCGAGCTCGATAGCTGCAGTCGCTTAAGTGCGGCCAGTATCCAGTATTCGGGAGATAGTAGGTTCGAACCCCACTGTCGGCAGCCCTGAAAATGGTTTTCCGTGGTTTCCCATTTTCACACCAGGCAAATGCTGGGGCTGTACCTTAATTAAGGCCACGGCCGCTTCCTTCCCACTCCCAGCCCTTCCCTGTCCCATCGTCGCCATAAGACCTATCTGTGTCGGCGCGACGTAAATCAACTAGAAAAAGAACCCACTATCACCGGATGCAAGGTCAGAACCGCGCGAGTAGTCTCTTTGGCAAATTGCACATCTTTTAATGTATGCAAAACATTCAGATTGACTATAGATTGAATCTGAATTCACAAATATTTTTAAAATATTTTTCTCTTGATTATTAATTACATATAGTATGAAAATAAAAATATTTAGGAGAAATGATAAGTGACTCCTTTAAAAGTTAAAAATATTCCATTACAAGTAGGGTACCATAATAATAACAACACAATTGCATGGAGATCTACATATAAATTGGTTTAATACGAGCTTAACATCGGATGTAAATCATTACATTGAAATGTACACAAAATTATGCGGATAGTGTACTCTCTTCTTGAAACATCTAATAGTTGGGGGAAAAGGCTGCTTATAATGCATTCTAATTATCAACTCCCGATTTACAAAGCGAGTATTTTTTCTGGCATTTTCCTTTTAAATTCCTATACCTTACTTATGCCTTTGCTGGCGAGATGCAATGTTTACAATACACTATATCTTCTGGCATGGGCTAGAATAGATTTGTTACTTCCATTCATCTGCCACAGGCTCATCCTCGGCTTTGACAATATGAAAGTGACCGAGGTACACGCGATGCTAATAATACCATTCTTTATGCAGCCAGTACCTGTTATGAATGGTATGAAAATATCGCTCTTAGGGTCGGTTGGTGCATGCACTTCAGTGGGGTTGGCAGACTGATATGTATTAGTAACATCTGGCTCGGTAAGGAAAGCAACGGGAAGCTACCTCACTCCTCATTTCCTTAGTATGCCTCTTCAGTGATGTCTAGGCATCTATGAAAGTTGCTGTTGGCGGAGCTGTGAAGGATCAAATCAGCCTTCGGGCTGACTACCCAGCGTAGACCTTCATACAAATACGATACTTTACATTTCGGAGAAGTTGGAACCTAAAGTCGTAACGTCACTGTCTCTGGGTGCCATGTTGGATTCCAGTCGTCAGGTGTCAGTTCTTGCTACAGAAGAAGAACCACGAAGCAATCATCTGCTTCATTGAAGAGATGCGCGGGAAATCATCATTCCAGGGAATTACAGTGAACAATCCTAGAACAGAAATACTGGCTAATTGGCACAAGTACCGAGCTCGATAGCTGCAGTCGCTTAATTGCGGCCAGTGTCCAGTATTCGGGAGATAGTAGGTTCGAACCCCACTGTCGGCAGCCCTGAAAATGGTTTTCCGTGGTTTCCCATTTTCACACCAGGCAAATGCTGGGGCTGTACCTTAATTAAGGCCACGGCCGATTCCTTCCCACTCCTAGCCATTTCCTGTCCCATCGTCGCCATAAGACCTATCTGAGTCGGTGCGACGTTAAGCAACTAGCAAAAAAAAAAAAAAAAATGGCACAAGTAGCACACGTGCAAGACGCTAAGTAATTTCCGCGGACACACCGATCAATTATGTGTGTTTTGCAAGACATGTAACTAGCAAGCTGTACATCAAGCAAAGATGGCATCATGAATTCCTGTCGTGAATTTCACTACAGTACCATGTTATATGGTTCTTACTCATTATTTCTTCATGCAGCTGCTTTGATTGATCAGTTATGGGGTGTAAGACACATGATCTCAAATTTTCGGATTCAATTTTGGACGAGGTAGTGGGTTGTAAAGGCTGGGAGAACATTTTTCTCTTCATGGTATTTCTGCACGATGTTCCTGTACTGTGGTAGTTGATATGTTAAAGATTTCTGGAGACGTACACAATATAACCCGGCTAAATTAGTCACAGAAAATATCCAAAAGAGTTTCCTTTTCATTGTTAAAGAACAGCGCAGTCGGAAATTTCAAATAGGTAAACCGATCGCCTAGGCCTAAATGCCATCACTTCAGAAGTCTGCAATTCGGTAGCTAATTTTTTCTTCGTACAGAGTTTCTGTATATTCTCTTTCAATCCCTTTTACTCATAATGAGAATTATTCCTAATACGAATACATGAGGACGAAAACAGGAAGACAGAAGAGTTGATCCGGGGAATTAGTAGGCCCTACAGTGGATTAAGATATACGCATTAACAAGCTTCGGTAGGATGCCCAAACGGATGAATGTGGTTGATCAAGGCGAATGAAAATGATCATTTGTCTTTGATATGTATGCCGAGTGCAATTCAACCCTGAGCTTACAACGTTGGCCATGCGTGCCACCGTACTCTGTAATAATATTGAGCTTGGGGAGAGTTGATTGTAAAAGTCGTCTTACGGACGGAGGGCTGATTACTCATGTAAAATAAAATTAAAAGTTCCATGGTACTAATCCTGATGGGGAACGTGTCGCGCCGCGGTCATGTAGGCCTACTACACAGAATATTTCGTAAGTTTTAAATTGGTTGTAAATGTATTGGGCGAAGAAGATGCTTCATTAATAATCTCTTAATGGGCAGCACTTTAAGAAATGAATTGTCGTATATTTCTGCAAACGTGAGTTTCTCGTGCGTCTCTGTAAAAAGAACTAGAAGCAATACATTTTGATGGACACTCTTGAAGTACCTGACAATACTTACAGAAAATCATTCCGTTCACAGGATCAAAAATGGAAACTTCAAAATAGGAAATCAAATTCGTTTGTGAAAAAAAAAATGCGCGCGACTTACAGTAAAATAATGCATCATGTTTCCACAGTTTTAGAAGGTGCACTGGTAGATGCTGAGAATGTGAGTGTTATTGATATAAACACCTGTAGGGTACACCAGAATGATTTCCTGTGACATGGAATGGTCACATTATCCAGTTCTATTTCGGGACAATCGGTGATTTCATATGAAGTTGAAGATGGCGTTCATTGTAAACTGCAACCCACAGAAACTTTCAACGAGATAAAAGGCGTGATTCACTTAGTACTTGACATTGATTTGCCTCTTAGAACACGACTGGTCTAACGGTATTTACGAATATTTTTCAATTTCATAACAAATAATTAAATAATTTTCAATATTTATGACCCTAAATTGGTTTCCCTAGTTCAGGCATTGAATGTATTTCAATTATCCGTGAATTTCTATGCGGTTGCGTTGTAATTATCATATTTTGAGTTATATATTTTTTAATGTGCATGTCTGGGTGAATGGGTTGTAATTACGTTACGTTACCTGTAAGGGAATATTAAATATTCTGTAAATTTGGTGTAAATTCTTATGCGATTAGGGCCACTTCTATTTTCTGTCTATATCAATGATATTACGTCGTCGATAAACAGCTGCAGACATCACATGTACGATGACGATATACAATTATACTTGCACTCTGAACCGGAAAGACTAACCTATGAAATTAAAAATTTCAATAGAGACTTACAAGAAATCTGTAACTGGACTGACATGCATCGACTTAGATGAAATAACGTAAAATCTCAAGCTATAATAATTTCACATCCTCGGCTTAATTCAAAAACCATAAGCAACTTCACTTTACCAAAACTCTACCTACAAAATTCACCCATCGATTTCAGTGAATCTGTCAAAGATCTCGACGTTATGATAGACGAACATCTTTCTTGGAAGCAACAGGTTACCAGCATCTCCAGGAAAGTATTTGCGGCACTTAACTCACTTAGAAGATTCCGCAACATATTTTCTCGAGTATTAAAAGAACGCCTCATTAGCGTTCTGGTATTACCTCATTTCGACTACTGTGACGCCGTGTACAGCGACCTAACTGCTACTCTTAACGACAAACTACAACGCGCGCAAAACGGCTGTGTTCGCTACATATGTGACCTACGTTGCTTTGACCATGTTACACCTGCCTACGATGAACTCGGTTGGCTAAAACTCAAACAGCGCCGTAATCGTCATACTTTATGCCTTCTTCATCGAATACTCTCCTCATACTCACCTCCCTACTTGTACAGTCAATTTCACCACCTCTCATCCAATCACAGTTTCGGAACACGGTCAAAATCTGATACATTCCTATCTATTCCACCTCAGCTCACCACACTATACACAAACTCATTTGTTATTTCTTCGGCACGACAATGGAATACACTACCCGTCTCTGTCAGAGGAGCACCTGCTAGTTTTAGGCAACTTTGTCACCGCTACCTACTAAGTAATGCTATGGAATTATTGCAGATTTAGCCTTCCTCAAACTATAGACTTTATATAATCCCACTGTTATTACCATGGTTAATAGAAATTAGCTAATCATGTCATAACTGTGTAAATAATCATCTTCATCATCATCATCATTCTCCTATTTTTATTTTGTTTATTTTTATCATAATATTGTTTAGGAGTTGCAGGATATTTCAATTATTATAGGTGTATTTATTTCAATTTTGCACATGTGGATACTGTATTTTCTGGTTAGATGGAAGAGAGGGTCTAATGGCCTTAATCTTGCCAGACAAAATAAATCCACTGTACTGTATTGTTATTGTTAATTTACACCACTCGTAAGAAAATTTTAAGTTTCATGCAATTTTTGTTTCAAATTCTTGTGCGTGTTTCCTCTTTATTCCTCTTCTTTCTTTATCATGGCAGTTCTTGTTTTGTTAAAATGGAAACGTCAAAATAATAATAATAATAATAATAATAATAATAATAATAATAATAATAATAATAATAATGTTATTTGCTTTACGTCCCACTAACGACTTTTACGGTTTTCGGAGACGCCAAGGTGCCGGAATTTAGTCCCGCAGGAGTTCTTATACGTGCCAGTAAATCTACTGACACGAGGATGACGTATTTGAGCACCTTCAAATACCACCGGACTGAGCCAGGATCGAACCTGTCAAGTTGGAGTCAGAAGGCCAGCGCCTCAACCATCTGAGCCACTCAGCCCGGCGAAACCTCAAAATAAGCATTCAAATTCGTTTGAGAAAAATAAACGCGGGACTTATTATTTTTATTGTTATTTACAATTGGCTTTACGTCGCACCGACACAGGTAAGTCCTATGACGATGACAGGAGAGGAAAGAGCTAGGAGCGGAGCGGGAAGGAAACGACCCCGGCCTTAATTAAGGTAGAGTACCAGCATTTTCCCATTTGCTTGGTGTGAAAATGGGAAACCAAGGAAAACCTTCTTCAGGGCAGTCGACAGCGGGTTTCCAACCCACTATCTCCCGAATACAAGTTGATAGCTACATGACACAAACAACGCAGCCACTCGCTTTGTTGCAAGACTTAAAATAATGGGTCAAGTTGCCACAGTTTTAGACGGTGCTCTGGTAGACAATGATACAGTGAGTGTTACTGATATAACACTTTAAAAGTATGGCAAAATGACTTTGCTGTGAGGTAGAATGTTCATTATCTCAATATCGCGCTCTATTCCCGGACAATAGGTGGAGAATTAATATCTAATACAGTACTTAGTGTTTGTATAATCCTCTGTATATTTTTTGGATTTAAATAATTTATGTTTGCATTTAATTCGCTAAAGAATGCCGTTATTAGCGTACATTGCCACCAGGGTATCTCTCGATTGCAATGTATTTAATAATAATAATAATAATAATAATAATAATAATAATAATAATAATAATAGCGTGTGGCCTCCGGAGAGGGCTGGTGCATGTTTGTCGAGATGACGCATTTTAGGCGACCTGCGTGTCAGTGAGAACCGGGCCCTTCTAATAATGTATTCCAGTGCTGAAGGCACTCAGCCCCGAGTAATCAGAATTAACCAATGAAGGTTAAATTCCCCGAACTGCCCGGGAATTGAACTCGGGTCCCCTTGGGCCAAAGGCTAGCACGCTAAACATTTACCCATGGAGCCGAGCATTCGGCAGATGATGATGAATATGATAATAATAATAATAATAATAATAATAATAATAATAATAATAATAATAATAATAATAATAATAATAATAATAATAATAATAACAACACGAATAAGAATAATAGTCGGGCTGAGTGGCTCGGACGGTTGAGGTGCTGGTCTTCTGATCTCAAATTATTATTCTCTTCATAAAATCATTCTCTTATGGTCTGAGCTACTCGATACGTATTCCATGTGCGAAACATGTGAGGTGGACAGTATTAGGGTAAAACACAGACGACACCGCAGTTTTTAGCATATAGGATGCAGCATCTGAGCAGAGCACCAACACTTTTTCTTCGTTAATCCCTAACTCCTTAAGTCCGTTGTTGATGAATTGGATCAATCGGAATCCAATCTTTTAACGTTGATGCTAGTTTGGATGCGACTGCTGCGATAGCGATTCGATAACTCTGACTCCTAATATGGTTCGAACAAGTGTTTTCTTTCAAATACGCAATATGCTTCAAAATATTTAAAATATGTAATATTTATTAAACATTTTTATTGTGCATCGAAATATGTAGCATGATTTGTCTGTTCCAGTGGTTGCAGTGGGGATGGCCCTGAGGTACACTCAGACTACACCAGAAATGAGTACCAGTTTAATTCCTGGGGGCAAAGGCGACCGGACGTAGAGCTAACTACTCTACCCCATCAAATGCCGAGGTTACCTTCCACCCCTCCAAGGCCCTTCATGGCCTGTACGGAGATGACTGCTTGTTTTTTTTGTGTGTTTTTTTTTTACTTTCAGTGGTTGCAGTAAATTAAATAAGACTTACACGGAGCCTCTGGTTCCACGTTACTTGACAGGAGATTTGCAGTGAAACGACCCAAGGCATCGAGCGACTCGTCAACGGCAATGCGTGTGTATGGATCGCCAAGTTCAGCCCTGATCGTTCCCATCGTGTCAATGTAGTAGGAGTTCAAATAGTTTTTCCGAAACGTTGATTCATACGTAAAATGGAAGTTGCAATATTTGCATAGGAATCTTTGAAATTTCGGCATTTCAAGTTTATGACATAGTGGGTTTTCAGCCAACATTGCCATGCACAAATCTTTATTAAATTCACTGGTAGAGAACGAAGTAGGTTCTTGCGCCCCTTGCGTAATAAGACCTTTTTTCATCGACGGAGTACACTTTTTTTCACATGAAGATCAATTTTTATATGATGTTCTAATTGTGACTTCATAGAGCACCACCTAATACGTTTGTCACACATTCTGCATAGCATGATTTCACCGTCACTTTTAAAGGCTTCATCAATTGAAAACAAATCTTTTAACGTTGATGCTAGTTTGGATGCGACTGGTGCAATAGCGATTCACTAACTCTGACATAATATAGTTCGAGCAAGTGGTTTTTTTTAAATACGCAATATCCTTCAAAATATTTAAAATATGTAATATTTATCAAAATATTTATTATGCAACAAAATATGTAAAAATATGTCACTTTAAACTCCTGGAATAATGGTCCTTTTTGTGTGATTCGCCAATATTTAAGCTTTTCTTGGAGTTATATAATTGAGAACAGGATATGTGTTATCTGCGCACTTTTTATCGATAGATTTGTGTACGGGTTTGAGGAGTAAGGAGGGAGCAATTCCGGCTCCAGTAGTACTGTCAACTGAATGGAAATGAAATCAGAATTGAATCGATAATATGATCGATCGATATGAATTTTGCTAAACCTTTGTTATCTTAAGCCAACAACTGTGTCACACACACATTATATAACATTTCTCGGTGCGAATTTTATTCCTAGAGTGAATTCTATAGTTTGGCTTTGCTGCGTAAATAACAACAGTACTAGTACGTAAAGGGTAACCAGATGTCGCACAGCGGTGCATAAGCGATTCATAGTTTGTGTCTCAAAGGTTGCCAGTACCAATCTCGAAGATTGCCGAGGTCGACCAATTCAGCAATTCAGAAAAGGTGCCCAGATAATAGTTGCATATAATCCGGGCTCTACATATAACCAATACCTCATTAGTTTCAACAATACAGCGGACTTAGAAGTTTAATGAGAAGAAACCCTAAGTTATTATCCTACATATTGAAGAGTATAATTGCTCCTAACAGGCACAATATTATAGAGTCTGAGCTCTTATGACATAGAGGCTGGCCTAAATAAAGCGATATGTCGCTTGTTACCTTTTCAATTACGCTAGTAACCAATTTGGTGACAACATTTCGTACTGTTCATAAAACAGTTACCCCGTGGTGGGCTTATCATTTACAAAATTTCATAAACAGCTGGAGTACTATTCCACCAAGGAACCTACATGTAGACGCGGTTACCCGTGAAACCATAATGCATATACAGGGGCATATTATCAATCCTACTAAGCCTTAAGAAGGAAAAGAGGAAGTTAATGACAAATACTGGCCGTTAACCAAAAGGCAAGGAGGCTAAACACCAGTACTCATTATACGAATATTCTGGAGAAGACAAGAACCTAAGTGGGCAGAGGCTAGTCCCATGCTGAAAGGTTGACTAAAAGGGGAACATTGAACGCCAAGATTAATTTCTAAATTTAGAGGCCGAAAACTTGAGTCGTCCAGATCAAAATACAGGGGGAGGGGCAGGGGGCAGGGGGGAGGGATTCCGAGGTTAACCACTCGTGCTCCCGTATATTGAATTATTTTCCCAGTAGGAAATATAAATTAAGTCCGGGGATTGCGCAGAAAGTCCTACATTACAGCGAAAAATGAAAAGATTACATATTGCACCCGTCCCTACACATAATGGCTCCGGCATGATATCTACAGGGCGTTAACGGGTTGGAATAAAACAAAATAGGCGCTTAACTAGACTTAGCTTAAAGGCATACAGGGTAGGAGACGGATCATACCTAATTACAATGAGAACACATTCGGGTTAAAGTTTAGATTAATACAAGTGGTTTATTAGGCCTTAATGATGATGATGGTAATGACGCATTTATATACAAATGAATTACATGGATTATTATCAATTGTTGTTGTTTGTTATCGACTTTTAGTCGTATGTGATGGATCCGAGTATTATCTATCGCAGAGCGATCCATTATGACGAGATTCGAACGGAAAAACACTTATCATAGACACTGAGGCTATGTGATATCATTGACCAATAGGATTAACATGCATGCAACGAGTCTGAGCAATCCCTATACTAAACACACAACTATTCCCCAACGAAGTACCAAGAAGGAACTCATAAAAATGTGGAACAAACGCCCGGGTTTGAACCGACCCTCACTTGTATACAATTCACCACCCCGATGGTCAGCACCATCGGCAACTCAATTATAATCACAACAAGATACATAAACACTTAGAGAACACAAATTATATACAGTTAACACGTGAGACATCCAGCCTTCGGTTGAGCATTGGGGTACCAATGCCGCTGTCGGGAACTGAACTGACACCCCTTTGGATGGAAGTGGGACTCTGAAAACCCTAAGCTACATTATCCTCAAATGAGTAATGACAGTAAACTAACAAGTACTGGTAACAATCGCCGTGTCATTTATTAGCGACTACATCATTCTGGCGTGTTGAATATTTCCATTATTAGGCGACTCTTCCGGGCCTCGTTCTCTTTAACTCAAGGCTCCCCCTTATACGAGCGGACGAGCATACACAAAAAAAACCGAACACTTCTCCTCACTAGGTCAACTGCCCCAACCCCTGCACGGCGGGTGGTCAATGGCCTCGGCCTTCACAGGCATAACGCCCTTTCTTAACAAAACACCCCATCTCGGGGATCGTTCACTAATAAACTGAGCTTCATTGTTCATTAAGCAAAATTACATCGGCTCTCAATACCTCACTTCAATTCAACACACACATTCGTTTACAATATCATGATCCCGCGACGCGACACCGGTTTCTCTGATACCAATACTTGCATGATTACCTTAATTACAATTTATTATTATTATTGTTATTATTATTATTATTATTATTATTATTATTATTATTATTATTATTATTATTATTATTATTATTATTATTGGGTTCATCATTACACTATCTCCCTACACGACTTACCTGGAAATTAGACCATACTGCGTGCGTCATAATTAACTTCCTCGTAATAACGGTGTAATTAATCCATATCTAAATTGTGATTTCTGATAAAATCGTCACACGGTAATACAATTATGAATTAAATATTCCTCAATTTGCACTTAAATTGTGATAAGCCTGCCAATTAAAATTGTACAATTCCTATCTAAATATATGTCAGTGGAGGCCTGTGGTGTCAGTTCCGAAGTCATATCTCGTAGTTCTGGGTGCTCACGGAATAAAATTACACTATTTACCAGCCATGCATTATCAACGCTGGACTAACTACAGCCTAACTTGAATTACTCTGAACTACTAAAAATTGGTTTCCTGACGCATCAATAATCACAAGTTTCCCCAAATAAAATGATTAAGTCAATCTACTACTGCATGCAAACTTATCGTATTACACCTTTATTTACAATTGATTGCTCAGACGTGTTACTAATTAAATAAAGTAAATAGAAGCTACGTGTATCATGGTAGCACATCTACATTACTGAGGTTACAATCTCTAACATTATAGCGTCAGGTAATGATAACTGTTCCCCGCCCAATCTGATCACGTCATATTAATTATGATTAATACTCATCTCCATCACTTGATGACCCGTTGTCAGCTCAGGAAGTCCATTGCTGGTTTAGTGCTGACCCATAGGCACCAAAGCAGTTACTGGAGGCACCATTCTTCTTTCCAACCGGGAGTCCATTGTTCTAGGTTGACGAAACCGCTGGCAGTATTCCTGAGGCACACAATACGTCACTATTTATTCCAAGATTTGTTTAGTTACATTCAGTGTGAACGTCCAGCTACGATATCGGACCTCACTCCGCAATCCGCGGTTCAGTATCGGATTCCGCGTACCTTTGTTACTACTCGACACAGTAGCGCCGTAGTAATAATAATAATATTATTACAAATTATATTAAATGTTCGCGACACGTCCCTGATCTTTAAAGTTTAGACACTAGCATCGCGTCTATCCAATCTCTGCAATATTTACGCACAGTACGCGATTTCACCTGTAAATTAAATTTAAATTCACTCAAACAAAAGATCGCTGGAAGCTCGACTGCACATAGCTTCGCCGTCGTTAAGCCACGAGTCCCGACTGACTCTTGTCCCTTCCTGCAGTAGTTTTTACTAGGGAGCGATACCCCTTCCACTAATTTGCGTAGCGCCTATTCCCGGCGTACTCGAGGTATAATAGTACGGGTAGTCGGTGACCAGTATCTAGTTGGTGCGATTGAGACATAACCACTCAATTATCCTTCGGTGAATCTCTTTAAATTAATTAAAATATGTTCTGCTTCCCCTACCACACGGGGTGAAGTCCCTCCGTCGAGGACGTGTCATGAGACTAACCAAATGGCCCCAGTACTTTTCCACGCAGAAACAACACAGTATTCTTTCTTCGGCTGAAAGTTATCACGGAAGAGGACATTAAACACTCTAAATAAATGTCCCAGTAACATTTATCCCTTTTAAATCGGGAGATGAGCCCCTAATTCGAGTTTTATTAGTTTTCTATCTCGTAGGTAATTCCGTTGGCCAGTCCGATTCCAAGATGGCTCCTATATTCCGTTTCAAAAAAATTAGTTTCCCCTCATTCTGTGAGCCTTGAGGAGGGATGTCTTCTCTCGAGTGATGTCATAGGGAATCCCCATTCATAACCCCTCCCGGGTCTAAGTTAGCTTGGCTTCATCAGCGGGGCCCCCGCTACACAAAGGATAATACTGCGCAATAAGTCGCAGACAAAGAAATCTCGTAGAATAATTTTAAAATACACAATTTATCTATCTCAATGGTATGAATATTAATTAGTTTCGGTATGACCTCTATTAATGATATGAATATTAATAATTTTCAGCGTTCTTTCCTTTTAATAGCATTGCGTGCGTAATTACGGAGATCGATATCAACCCAAGGTCCTTGGATCATGCCCCTGTCGGGTTCAGTATTAAATTTTAAAGAAAAACCGCTGAAAACTTCCCCTGAAACCACACGCTGGCACAATCACATATTACGCTTATCCTGCCATTACCTGTTAGTTCTAGATCTTCTTCAAGCCGGCCGCCCCATGCCTACTGCCCACTCTAACCTCAGCCAAGTCGCACACATTATCACCGGAGCAATATCAGACAAGGCAGCCCAAAATGCGCTCAGCTGAAAAAGATCCCCAGGGAAAGTTCTAGACTATATTAGTATCCAGTGCGCTGATGGACTAAATTTTCATTCGCTAAACAGAGGTCTGATTGGTTAGAAAATGTCACTACTGGCATGTGATAGCCAGATAACATTAGAGGAGGAACTAGGTGTAGAGTTGAAATCTTCGGCACATTAAAGTAAAAACAATAACATGTAAAAGGGTTTTCCAAGTACAATAAATTAAATTTCTCCGCAAGTTAAATGGGGCTTAGCCCACCAGAGATCGCTTGAAAACAGATGGCAGAAAAATAGATTACTGTTGGGGAAACTGATGACCGAGTTTAAATTACTTTTGTTGAGTAAAAACCAATTATATCACCAGAGATCATTTATATACAGACTTGTCACGACGTGAAGTACCGAATGGACTTCTTCTTCCCATTCAGAAACTCTTTCTCCTGGGTTTGAACTCACGGTTTCAGGATTCGGAGGCGGACAACCTACCACTAGTCAACAGCGGCATCCACGGATTTATTGTGATTCCCATTTGGACAGATTTCGTTCTGGATATTCCCTTTTGTATCGCGAAGTTGCACTGTTCCTTACCGATTGTAAATTGAAAGGAAGAACGCTTCAGAAAAGTATTAGAAGTAACCAAACGAAGGTAGTGAATTTATAATGAGGTCTATGGGCCAAAAGGAATTTTGTCGTCAACCTGGAGTAAAATATTTTATCTAAACAACGCGTTATTATCGTTCTTTCTGACGCCGTATTGTCCTTAGATGTTATCACTTGTACCGTAGAAACTTCGTCAAAACAGCACTGAGTTAATCCTATCGAGGGACGAAGGGGGATAATCACACAGTACTTCGCCCTGTCAGACCATGTTTACAAATACTCGTCATGTTATTTGAGATGCGAGTGGATCGTGACAGTTGTAAAATTAGGTAAGGTACAAGCCCGAGACAGCAGGTGCTCTGCTTTGACGACCTCCGATAGCCTTACAGTGTTAACAAGCTGTTTACGATGTCAAGACTAATGTTCTTATAACCACCCCTTTCTGTCCCGTCCTCAGGTATCGTTCAAAGCCTTTAAGCTCTTCATGGGTGAAATACTTTATTTTTTCAGTTAACTTGTTAGCAATTAACTCGTACGTCAGCCATCTACTATGTGTTGACGCAGCGGATAAACTTACGAGATAGTGATGATCAGAAGCCTCGTATGTAAGCAGTGTCTTGAATAGGAGGAAACCGAAAAAGTAGTTAGTGGGACGTAAATCCTATAACATCATTATTATCGTGGATACGATGCAATAATAGCCCGCTATTGTGTGAAAGGTACAAATGTACAAATATTGAGAAAATTACAATCGGTATTTCATGAAACTACACGTACTTATCGAACATGTGTGGCGTTCTTAAACATAAAAAAGTGGATACAGCAGCAAGTGTGAAATAATAATAATAATAATAATAATAATAATAATAATAATAATAATAATAATAATAATAATAATAATAATTTCGTGTGGAAATTTCTAGCCGAGTGCAGCCCTTGTAAGGCAGACCCTCCGATGAGGGTGGGCGGCATCTGCCACATGTAGGTAACTACGTGTTATTGTGGTGGAGGATAGTGTTATGTGTGGTGTGTGAGTTGCAGGGATGTTGGGGACAGCACAAACACTCAGCCCCCGAGCAATTGGAATTAACCAATGAAGCTTAAAATCCCCGACCCGGCTGGGAATCAAACCCGGGTCCCTCTGAACCGAACGCCAGTACGCTGACGATTCAACCAACGAGTCTGACTGTGAAATATATATATAGTAATTATTAGTGCTCGCGTATATAAAACCTAAAAATCGCGAAAATACCCAAGCAAATATGCCCTTAAATATTACAAAATGTCTCAAAAATATTGAAATATAATCCAAAAACTGACTGTGTATGGTTCTTCTTAAATCAAATATCACAACAGGAAAACTCGTTAAGTTAAATTCTTCCGTAATTAATTATCATTTTCATATCAGGTTCATAAATATACGCGTTTAAATATAGCCAGTTTCCACTGACAAATCTATCAAATTATTATCGGACTCTGTGTATGGTTAGGGGCTGCCTGGCCGAGGCGGTAAAGGCGTTCTCGGTTCGCACGGAAGGACGTGGGTTCGAATCCCCGTCAGGAAGTCGTAAAAATTTAAGAAACGAATTTCCACTTCCGGAGGTGCATATGGCCCTGTGGTTCACTCAGCCTACACCAAAAATGTTAATTCCTGGGGGCAAAGGCGGCCGGGCGTAGAGCTAACCACTCTACCCCATCACGTGCCGAGGTTAACAATGGTGGAAGCCTTTACCTTCCACTCCTCCAAGGGCCTTCATGGCCTGTACGGAGGTGACTTTGCTTTTTCTTTGCTCTGTGTATGGTTGGCCTATCTTTAAAGGACGTTCTGTACGAAAACGATGTTACATTTTTTAAAGTCGGAATATATTTACCTGCACTGAACTTTTCTACTGCTGAGGAAAATAGGATTTAAGAGAACCATAAATGAATTTTAGAACGACAATGGGATAATATAATGTTTAATTATAAATCCAAAGAGGAACATCAAATTTCTAACAACATACATGCCTTTCAGCGTTCAGTCTGCAAGCCTCTGTGAATGTACTAATCGCCACCAACATTCTCTATTTGTAACTAGTTTTGAGGCCTCGTTTAATCCTACATCACTTAAATCATTGGAAACTGAGCCTGACCATCGTCGTCCTGGTCTCCCTCTACCCCTTTTACTCTTCATAACAGAGTCCATTATTCTCCTACGTAACCTATCCTCCTCCATTCGCCTAAGATGACCCCACCACCGAAGCAGGTTTATGCGTACAGCTTTATCCATCGAGTTCAATCTTTACTTGGCCGTTATTTCCTCATTCCAGTTACGCTCCTGGCATTGTTCCCAACGGTTTGTACCAGCAATCATTCTCGCCACTTTCATGTCTGTTACTTCTACCTTATGAATGAGACATTCTGAGTCCACCCAGCTTTCACTCCCATAAAGCAATGTTGGTCTGAAAACGGACTGATGTAAGGGTAGTGTAGTACGGGAGCTGACTTCCTTCTTTCAGAATACTGTTGATCGCAACTGCGAGCTCACTGCATTAGCTTTACTGCACCTTGAATCCATCTCACTTACTATATTACCATCCCGAGAGAATACGCATCCTGAATTCTTGAAATTATCTATCTGTTTCAGCTTTATGTCACCAATCTGGCATTCAATTATCTTGGACTTCTTACCTACTGACATCAATGTAGTCTTGCACCTATATTCAAGTTATAAGATATTGGACTGCAGGGTTTTGGCACAGTATGCCATTAAGACCAAATCGTCTGTATAAGCTAGATTGCTTACTACATTTCCACCTAACTGAATACGTCCCTGCTACTTTATACCTTTCAGCAGATGATCCATGTAAACTACGAACAGCTAAGGTGAATGATTACAAACCTTGTCTAACCCCTGTAAGTACCCTGAACCAGGAACTCATTCTACCAGCAATTCCCATTGCAGCCCAATTGTCAACATAAATGCCTTTGATGGATTTTAATAATCTACCCTTAATGCCATAGTCCCCCAGTATAGCGAACATCATTTCCGTCGGTCTGTCTCTAAATCTACGAAACATAAACATAACTGTCTATTCCTGTCGCAGCATTTTTCATTTACCTGGCGCAAACCGAAAATCTGATCAAGACGACCCCTCTGTGGTCAGAAACCACACTCGTTTTCATCCAACTTCCTCTTAACCACTGATCGCACCATCCCTTCCAAGATACCAGTGAATACTTTGCCTGGTTTACAAATCAACGAGATACCTAGATAGTTGTTCCTTAGCTTATAGATAGGTGCAATTACTGATTTTTCTTCAATCTGACGGTACCTTACGAACACTCCATGGTATTCTTATTACTCTGTGAAGCCCTTTCATCCCTGCCTTCCTACTATACTTCACCATTTCAGGTGTAATTTCATCTATTCCTGCTGCTTTATTACAATGGAGTTTATTTACCATCCTGTCAACTTCCTCAAGCGTAATTTCACCAATATAATTTTCCCCTTCCCCAAGAGCTCGGTTGTTCGCCACGTCACCAGGAAGATTTCCTTTTACGTGGAGAATACTTTTAAAATATTCCCTCCACCTCTCCAGTGACTCCCTGGCATCTATTATGATTTCACTTAAATTAGCCAAAACATTCATTTCTTTCTCCCTCCCTTCCTGAAATTCTTTATTACTGTCCGGAAATGTTTTCCTGCTGCTTGCCCTATCCTTTCCAGGTTATTACCAAAATCTTCCCAAAACTTCTTTTTGGATTCAACAACTATTTGTTTCGCTCTGTTTCCTTCATCTGCGTACAATTCCCTGTCTGCATCAGCCCTTGTTTGAGTCATTTCTGGGCCGATGACCTTAGATGTTAGGCCCCTTTAAACAACAAGACTTAAGCAAGAAGACGGAGCCCTTTCTGATACGCCTTCTTTTTACGTTTGCAAGCTGCTCTTACTTCATCATTCCACCATGAGATTCACCTTTTCCCGTCTTTACACACAGTTGTTCCTAGGCATTCCCTTGCTTTTTCTACTACAGCATCTCTGTATGCGGCCCATTCTTTTCCTATATCCTGACTTGCTTACTGTCACTGTTCGGAACTTCTGAATAATCGTACCCATGTATTTCTGTCTAAGTTCCTCGTCCAGGAGATTTTCTATGCTTATTCGTTTGCAGACGTATTTCACTTTCTCTATCCTAGCTCTAGAGATACTTAGTTAACTACAGATAAGATAATGGTATGTATCGTCGAAAAATCCACGAAAAAACCTTATATTCCTAACAGATTTCCTGAATTGGAAGTTGGTTATGATATAGTCTATTATAGATCTGGTACCCCTACCTTCTCATGTTTAGCTGTGAATAGCCTTATACTTGAAGAGTGTATTCGTAACTGTTAAACCCATATTATCACAGAAGTTCAGCAAAAAAGCTTCCCATTCCTATTATCTTCCATATCTCTCCCACATTTACCAATCACCCTTTCCTATCCTTCAGTTCTGTTTCCAACTGTCGCATTGAAATCTTCCATTAGCATTATCCTACCCTTGCTGTTGACCCTGACTACGATGTCACTCAATCCTTCATACAACTTGTCAACATCCTCACATGGTGAATAAACTGAGATAATTCTCGTTCTAATTCCACCAACCGCCAAATATAGGCGTACCTACATCATTCGCTCGTTTACGTGCCTAACAGAAACTATGTTGCGTGCGATAGTAGTCCTCATGAACAGCCCTACACCACACTTGGCCATTCCCTTTTTAACAGCCGTCAAGTGCACTTTATAATCTCCTCTCACTTCCTCTTTATCTCCCCTTACTCGAATATCATTTACTCCTAGCACATCTAGAGGGGGTTCAGCCAGTTTTAAAGGAATTAAAATTCTTTCAGTGCACTATGATGAAGTTCAAATACATGTAGGCCTACCTTCTTCATTATCCTCAACGGTTAACACTGAACTAGAATACATGGCAATGATAATCACGTCCTAAATTAGAGGAATTAATTTTTCTTGCTTGGACATATAAAATAATTTTAAATGACACATGTTTACATGAAAGCAAACGACTCTACGAGCGGTGTTTCCTCTACTTACCATACAAATGTACTGCCGATACACCGCCAAAATATGACTATATCATGAAGCTTTTACCAATAAATACTCAAAATATGACCCCGCGTCAAAAAAGTTCGAAATAAGCATTTATGTTACAAACTCTACTCATTCGTATCGAGAACCATCGATTTGCGTTAAAAACCAGACAGAAATACAAATAAAGGCGTGAAACAATATATAGCTTCTATAAAAATCCGAGCGCTAGTAATTAGCAATGATAAAGGAGCTGAAATTTGTACATCATTTTATTTATTTTTCATTTGAAAAAAATAAGCAAGTGTCAAAATATTATCGAACAATAATGTGATAAGTAAAATATGTGTGTTTAACAATGTCGTTTGATGTGTCACTGTTTTAAGGCTCCATGGCTTAATGGTTAGCGTGCAGGCCTTTGATACAACAGGTCCCAAGTTCGATTACCTGCTGGGCCAGGGATTTAAACTTTAACTAGTCAGTTGCGATGGTTTCGTGGGCTGGGGGTGTGTGCCATTTTCATTATTAGACTAGAAATCATTTTAGGTAGGGTCCCATCCTCACCGACATGCAGGTCGCTTATAGGCCGTCTATTAGAAAGAGACTTGCACGAGGCCTATCCGGAGGTCATACGCCATTATTATACTATAGCAGAGCAGGCTCAAGTTTGCGACACCCCCGTAGACGTCAACTTCGTTCCACTGGTGTGCTTTTGATTTTATTCGATATCTTATTGAATAAAGATATCCTCTCGCATGCGTTTTATAATCTGCATATCATTTAGATATTTGGACAATATTTTTAAGTATACCAAAATTCGTCAATTTTCAGTCGCGAAACCTTAAATATATATTTGCGACCACACATTAATTTTTGTGGTGTTTTCTGATGGATCTCTTTGAGGAAAATCAAAGGACATCTCATTAGCCTCTATCGAGCATCTTCACGTCAAGCTACAGTGCCTGGTATGTGACATTCGACTGCTAAAACTTACCTTAATTTGGCGGCTGTCTTGTGATGGCATCACGTGGTCACGTTTGCTGCGGTCATCTTCCCTCTTTATATGAACCATTCTAGTACATGTAACGCTCTTTGAGGTATAATATTTTGATTCATCCTAACCCCAGTATAAAAGACTACTCAAAATATATGACTTTTCACTAGTCTACTTGGAAAAGATGTTGGAAGAGAGATAATTAATCGGTACTTTATAAAGTGCTGTTCTTGAGAACGCCCGTCCCCAATCACGTCATCATTATGATTAAGGGAGCAACCTGAAGAACTTTGTCGTTTCCTCTATCTCTTCTTGTGGTGCCCATCTGATATCCGTTTCGGATATCGGTGATCAGGATAGCAACACATCCTGTATCAGTAACTGATCTCAAAATTCCTTACGTAATTTTACTGAATTTCTTTAGTCAAAAATTCTTCTTTTTTCCAGGTCTTCTATTTCTTCCTGAAGAATCAACTGTAGTAAAGCATATCTTTGCCTGTTCCTCCTTACATGTCCTAAGCACTCCAGTTTACGAGATTTTACAATCAAAAGAACCTCTCTCTGCTTTCCGAGTCTTTCCAAGTGAAATTGCTGATTGGTCTGTCCAAGAAATCATGAGTATCCAACAATACATCTACATTCCATAGGCCTTCATCTTACAACTATACGTTTGCGTCAGGGTCAAGGACTCAACTCTATACAACAGTACTGGGAAGATGTAAAACCTCAGGGAGCAGTCTTATTTTACATCGGATGGATACATCATGGCACCTAAATAACTTCAACATCAGCAGAAATGCCACCCTGGACACATCTATTCGGCACTTAATCTCTGATGACTGATCCCAATATCGGTTAGTTGATGTCCACAGGTATGTACATTTTAATACGTTTTTATTCGGTGACTATTAACCCCCAGTTGCGCAGGATAACGATATTTATTCTTGAAAACTGTACTCTACACGGATGCTTAATTACCTGATTGGAGTACAGTCATGAAAATGATCCCCCTCTGGGAGAGGGTGGTAGAATAACACGTACAGTATCACCTGCCTGTCGTAAAAGGTGAATAAAAGGCGCCGCAAGGACACTCAGCTTGGGAGTATGAGTTGGCGACCACGGGGACCTTAGCTGAGTCTTGGCACTGCTTTCACTTACTTGTGCCAGTTTCCTCATTTTTAACTACCCTAACGACCTCCTTTTGTCAACTCTTGTTATTTTCCGACTAGCAAATGTACCCGTGCTTCGCTACGGTATTCTACATTGTATACGGATATCGACGTAAATACTGTGCGTGCAGCAAATGAGATTGTTTTAAAATTGCATGTCTTTTAGCCTTATCCGAGAAATAGCATGGGGAGGTCCACATACGTTGTTTCCAATGTAAAGTGAGGGTTGCGGAGTTGTGATGATAACGCCAGGCTCACTTGCCTACTGCCATTCACAATCGAGTTGGCAAGTTTACATTATAATTGCAGGCCCCAATGCCTACTGCGCGGTCACAATCGATTTGGGGAGTTTTAGTTACAATGGCAGACCCATTTCCTACTTTCAGACAGGTTACAGTTGAAGAGTTTTTATTATAATACCAGGCAACTTCCCTACCACCAGTCAAAATTGAGTTGTGCAGTTATCATTATAATGACAGTCCCTTTTTACTGCTGCTAGCCAGCTTAGTGCCAGTCACACAGAATTAGTGTGTTTCCATGAAAATAGCAGGCCACTATGCCTAATGCTAGTCAAATTTTAGATTGGAACATTTGTTTATAATGGCGGGCACCCTGGCATAGAGCCAAACACAATAGAGTAGGGGACTTTCGAACAAAACTGCATGATCCCTTGCCTTCTGCAAGACAAATCGAAAAGTGAATTATTCATTAAAATGGTAGGCCCTCCTTACTAATGCCAGTTACACAGGAGTTGGAGAAGGACCCCATTCCTACTGCCAGCAGTCAAAGTCTGTGTAGGGAGTACTGATTACAATAGCAGACACATCCTTTCTCGATCGCTACAAATCGACATCAATGAATATATATACAGATGGACATACGAAAGTATATGAATGTTTACAATATTGCAGACCTTCATTTACAGATTAACTGCTGCTAAACGGTACGTCATATCGACAAAGGATTGTACCGTAAGGCGCAGTATTTAGCGATCTAAATGGCTGGTCCTATGATATTTTCTCGCATCTAATCTATTCATGGGTCAGATTGAATCAGAAACGTTGAATAGGTTGAAATTTGTGTAAGAATATCTTACATTGCATTACTTTTCGGATAATTATGTGACATAGCATTTGGCTCACATATGGGTACTGGGTGGGCCAATGTTCGTGTAGAGTTTGATCATTCTATCTTTCCTGTAAGTGATTGAAATGATGCACATGAGAAGAAAAGGTTTAGAAATTAATTTCCATTAAGGCAGGTAGATTTCCATAAAGTTTGGTTGTGTGTATTTTGAGGGAGTGCAAAATCACGGTTTCGGTTTCGTATAAACCCTCAATTAGTTCAGGGATTTAGAAACAATATTTGCCCTGAAACCTCCCCAAAGGACAGGTGGATTCTAAATATGAAGTTTGGTGGAAATATATCCAGTAGTTTTCAAGTTAGAGAAAGACAAACAGACCAACAAACAAACAAACAAACAAACAAACAAACAAACAAACAAACAAACAAACTAACTAACTAACTAACTAACTAACTAACTAACTAACTAACTAACTAACTAACTAACTAACTAACTAACTAACTAACTAACAGACACCAAGGAAACCTACCCTTGGACAGATGGATGCTATATATAAAATTTGGTTCAAATATCTTGTTAGTTTTCAAGTTGTAAGAAGTACGCTTTACACGCACCCGCTCTTGCGTTAAGTCCACTGGGATTTGTACCGAAAAACGGTCCGTTAATGATATCTCCCTTACTAAATCCTGTTATCGAAATGATGCACATGAGAAAAAAAGGTTTAGAAATTCATTTTCATTAAGGCAGGTTGATTTCCATTAAGTTCGGTTGTGTATACTTTGAGGGAGTGCAAAATCACGGTTTCGGGTTCGCAAAAATCACCACTCAGTTCGGGGATTTAGAAACGATATTTGCGCTAAAACCTACCCAAGGAGAGGTGGATTCTAAATATGAAGTTCGGTGGAAATATATCCAGTAGTTTTCAAGTTATAGAAGGACAGACAAACAGACAAACAGACAAACAAACAGACAAACAGACACCAAAGATAAAAATGATGCCAAAATAATCAATGTACAGACACACCGTCGTTACGATTTTATTTATATAGATGACGGATAAGCATGAGCACTTTGAAAAGTGCAGACTTCCACTTCGAGATTCATATCTCCTAAACGGTTTATGATATTAAGAAACGGTTTGCGCCATCAGACGCCTCATTTATCGCTCTACATGTTTGTTTCTAAACCATTTCCTCGTATCTCCCATATTAAGGGGGTAAATTGAGATCAAATTTTGAATAGGGTGAAATTTGGGTGCATTTTTAACAATTTACATTACTATTTGCCTACTTATGTATAAGCTAGAATCATGAAATTTGGTACACATATGTCACTTAATCGTGCCAATGTGCGCACACAACGTGATGATCCTATCATTCTTATAAGTGTGTCAAACAATGAAATATACTTGTAAAAATCACCAAATTTACGAACAATCCAGAAATACGGCCAAATTTAACGTATAAGGGAGAGAGATACGACAAAATGTCACAGGACCAAAGTTGTAGATCACTCCGAATTGAAGGGACATTGTGCCATCCGTTTTGTGATACGACTTACCGTTTAGCCAAAAAATTGCTCAAAAGGAATGTCTGCACAGTCATTAAAATTGCCTCCATATTTCGATATCTTTGGGGGGTAAAAAGTGAAAAATTTGAACATCTTGGAATTTTCCCGTCGGTTAGGGACCAAAAGCTATAATTTCACCAAATTTCAATTGTCTACTTCGTCTGGCAGGTTGTGCCGCCATTTTGATTTGGGGGGATAGGGGATAAAAATGAGGAAATTCTCGAAAATTTTTAAGCCCACGAAACCTATAGGTTATCGTTTTGGATATACTATACGACTGTGTTCTTATGCTGAGCCCAAAATTTGAGCCCCCCCAGCGTGCCCCCTTCAGGGAATTTTGAGAATTTCCGATTTTTCTAGGGATCCTGGGGTCATCAGTTTCCGCCGTACCAAGTTTCTAATTTCTGAGATTTCTGGAAGTGCCTCATTAATTCACGTCTTTTTTCATTTTTAAATATTTATATATACATCGCTACAGCCCGACTTGCTTTTATATATATAGATGACGGATAAGCATGAGCACTTTGAAAAGTGCAGACTTCCACTTCGAGATTCATATCTCCTAAACGGTTTATGATATTAAGAAACGGTTTGCGCCATCAGACGCCTCATTTATCGCTCTACATGTTTGTTTCTAAACCATTTCCTCGTATCTCCCATATTAAGGGGGTAAATTGAGATCAAATTTTGAATAGGGTGAAATTTGGGTGCATTTTTAACAATTTACATTACTATTTGCCTACTTATGTATAAGCTAGAATCATGAAATTTGGTACACATATGTCACTTAATCGTGCCAATGTGCGCACACAACGTGATGATCCTATCATTCTTATAAGTGTGTCAAACAATGAAATATACTTGTAAAAATCACCAAATTTACGAACAATCCAGAAATACGGCCAAATTTAACGTATAAGGGAGAGAGATACGACAAAATGTCACAGGACCAAAGTTGTAGATCACTCCGAATTGAAGGGACATTGTGCCATCCGTTTTGTGATACGACTTACCGTTTAGCCAAAAAATTGCTCAAAAGGAATGTCTGCACAGTCATTAAAATTGCCTCCATATTTCGATATCTTTGGGGGGTAAAAAGTGAAAAATTTGAACATCTTGGAATTTTCCCGTCGGTTAGGGACCAAAAGCTATAATTTCACCAAATTTCAATCGTCTACTTCGTCTGGCAGGTTGTGCCGCCATTTTGATTTGGGGGGATAGGGGATAAAAATGAGGAAATTCTCGAAAATTTTTAAGCCCACGAAACCTATAGGTTATCGTTTTGGATATACTATACGACTGTGTTCTTATGCTGAGCCCAAAATTTGAGCCCCCCCCCCCAGCGTGCCCCCTTCAGGGAATTTTGAGAATTTCCGATTTTTCTAGGGATCCTGGGGTCATCAGTTTCCTCCGTACCAAGTTTCTAATTTCTGAGATTTCTGGAAGTGCCTCATTAATTCACGTCTTTTTTTCATTTTTAAATATTTATATATACATCGCTACAGCCCGACTTGCTTTTATATATATAGATTTTGACCTTATTAGAGCATTCGAGGGCGTGGAAGTTTAATTTTCATGCCGTTCGTGGCCCTCGTCTTTCTTTGGCCGATATCTTCATTTTTCGAAGTATGGGATCCTCTCAAATTTTCTCTCCGATTAGAGGATAGTTTCCTAGTTTTCCTTCCTCTTAAAACAATAATCACTGTCACTACTTCTGAAACAATATACATCTACAGCTCACCATGAGGAGGATAAAGGACGGCTAAATTCCCTGGGCACATCCTACGACGGAACAGCTTCCTAACTAACGTTATTGAAGGGGAATGTTCTAGGAAAGAGATGATGAGGAAGGCCAAGGGCAAAGTATCATTAAAGATCTAATATTAAATCTTTGGTGTGCTTCAAACCATGAGATGAAGCACGAAGCTGAAGACAAGGGATTGTGGTTTCATTGACAAAGCATCGCCTTCAGTAAGTAACAATATCATGAAAAAGTCTAAGCGAGGGTCACTAAGATTTTCTGTAGTGATAACGACCAGTCTTGTGCTTGTTAAAATTACGCAGGTTTTAAATTAAAGTTTTAAATAGTTAGAACTTGTTAAGTCCTATTTTCAATGGGCAAGGTTTCGTCAATTTACTTGTTGTAGAAATTCAATGATTACCAACGTTGGTCGTGACATTCATCGCCTCCAAAACAACGGAATCCTCAAATGGAATAAGAACGGCAACCAAGCGGTAAGTGAAATTACTGTTCTACCGGAACTTTTTTACAATTACATTTTGTTACGACGTACCGACACAGATACGTATTACGGAGACGATCTGATAGGAAAGGCTTAGGAGTGGGATGGAAGCGGCCGTGGCCTTATTTAGGTGCTGGTAAATACTATGATGGTGTCATTCTCATATACGATCATTCCTTTCCTAAACGGAATCGCTAATAAATAAGTCCGTACGAAAATAATCGGTACCGAACACCGCCACCCACGCAGCCGTTCTCTACTGCTTGTTCTGCTCTTTGCCTGGTGTGAAAATGGGAAACCACGGAAAACCATCTTCAGGGCTGCCGACAGTGGGGCTCGAACCCAATATCTCCAGGATGAAAGCTCACAGCTGAGCTCCCCTAACCAAACGGCCAACTCGCCAGTTGGAACGTTTTAGAATTATCAAAAATTCAACAAAGTAATCATACTTAAGCGACATATGGCATAATTAGTTTCAATTGTGACTAAATTAATTTTGAATTTATATTTAATTATATGTTAACTTTCCTAGAGTCTAATATTTATTTATATTTTGTCTGGTCACAATTTTAAACAGTAGGGGCAGTAGATTCTTGTAGCGGCAGGAACTTAAGAACTGTCAAGAAATTCTGAAGCTTTGCATCCCAAATCAACAAAAAGGCTATTTACTTACGTTCTTCGGGCGTGTTCAATGTGTTTGGAATTTATTTTCTCATTTCTTCTGCTGGTAAGTACTATGATGGTGTCATTCTCATATACGATCATTCCTTTCCTAAACGGAATCGCTAATAAATAAGTCCGTACGAAAATAATCGGTACCGAACACCGCCACCCACGCAGCCATTCTCTACTCTTTGTTCTGCTCTTCCATCACGTATTAGCAAATCATCTGAAGCGATTCAGTCACACACAGGAACATTTGAAACGTCATGGCTATGAAGTGGAATTTAACGCACGATGTTCGATTGCCATTGCCTGTTTTGTTCAAGTTGGCCCGTAAAGAACACTAAAATGTATTCGCACCTGTACATAAGGTACACAAAATAACAACACGTTTCAACTTGAACAAAGAACGTAATGGTAGTTTAACATGCCGTGAAAGCTTCAACTCTGAGGCATGATGCTTGGTTTACTGCCGAACTCTGGTTTCGAAAGACTCGTAATAGGTCGTATGAAGGAAGTGGAAAATCAGAAAAATCAAAAAAAGGTTTACGAAAACGTCTTTCTTTATTATCGTGCATTTATATTATTGAGGAACATAAAGGAGGTTGACATTAAAAAAACTCTTACCATTATTATCAGCACCACCACGGACATAAAGGTGCAAGCCATAGATTTGCTCTTATTCCTTAAATGTTCTAATCTCCTGTCTTAAAAGAACTAGATCTGTTTTCGGAGTGTCTTACTCTTGAGGGCTGCCGGGCAAATCTATGTATTTTACACATCCCCCTTTCATGTTTCTTTTTTTCCCCGCGATTTCTCTCTCTCCTAGTACATTTATTAGCCTGATTACCATTTCACAGATTCAGCCTATTTATTGTATTGTCCTCAAAGTGCTCTTACTGGTGATCCATCAGATTCACGGTTAGCAACTGAAATATCCGTACAATGTAGTTGCAATTCAGATCTTTACTTGTGACTTCCGTTTTCTTTACATTAGTTCGAATTATAATTAGTTTAATTCAATCCAATTTGACTGTAATTTTACTTCAAGCTTAAATTTCTATTGTAATGCCCGACTCGTTGGCTGAACGGTCCGCGTACTGACCTTCGGTTCCGAGGGTCCCGGGTTCGATTCCCGGCCGGGTCGGGGATTTTAACCTTAATTGGTTAATTCCAATGGCACGGGGACTGGGTGTACGTGTTGTCTTCATCATCATTTCATCCTCATCACGACGCGCAGGTCACCTACGACTGTCAAATAGAAAGACCTGCACCTGGAGAGCCGAACCCGTCCTGGGATATCCCGGCACTGAAAGCCATACGACACTTTTTTCTATTGTAATTTCGGTTTTGGAGCATAAAATTAGTTATTTTATTTGAAAATAATGCACTTTTGTATTCTGTGGTACTGTGACAACCTCCAGAGACCTGGGGCACCGAATTTAACAATGGAATCACTCAAAACAAAACTAATATTAACTAGGTCCTATACGTAGTCAATTTTTGGGAAATGGGTTGACCTTGGTGTTGTCTGAATGTCACTTCGCTGTTTCCCGGGAGATTCTCAAAGAATATGGACCCGCAGAGTTTACATAGTCCAATGTCAAGCGTTCAGATGAGTTTATTTTTCTGCTAATCACATTTTTTCTTTCTTTCTTTCTTTCTTTCTTTCTTTCTTTCTTTCTTTCTTTCTTAATCTGCTTACCCTCCAGGGCTGGCTTTTCCCTCGGACTCAGCGAGGAATCCCACCTCTACCGCCTCGGGGTCGGGGGATGAACTGGGGAGGAGGACCAGTACCTCTCCCAGGCGGCCTCACCTGCTATGTTGAACAGGGGCCTTGTGGAGAGATGGGAAGATTGGAAGGGATAGACAAGGAATAGGGAAGGAAGCTGATGATGATGATGATGATGCTTGTTGTTTTAAGGGGCCTAACATCTAGGTCATCGGCCCCTGGAAGGGAAGGAAGCGGCCGTGGCCTTATGTACCATCCCGGCATTTGCCTGGAGGAGAAGTGGAAAACCACGGAAAACTACTTCCAGGATGGCTGAGGTTGGAATCGAACCCACCTCTACTCAGTTGACCTCCCGAGGCTGAGTGGACCCCGTTCCAGCCCTCGTACCACTTATCAAATTTCGTGGCAGAGCTGGGAAACGAACCCGGGCCTCCGGGGGTGGCAGCTAATCACATTAACCACTACACCACAGAGACGGACCACAATTATTTTAATGACAATAATTGATGTTCATTTGAGGCTGTCGCCTTGGAGGCGGATTCCCTATATTTTTATTAAATGATTTCAAAAAAGTTGAAAATTCATCGAAAATTATTCCAATCCCTAATTCTTCTTCCTATAAATTAATATATTTGCCCCAATTTGTCCTCTTGAATTCCAACTTTACCTAAATATCGCGTTCTTTTCTATTCTAAAAAATCCATTCAAGCTTCTTCTTCTCCTTCTTCTACCGCTTTTCTCATATCTGTGAGGTCGCGGATGCGAACTGTGTCGCACATGTGCATTTGGCCCTGTTTTATGGCCGGATGCCCTTCCTGACACCTGGACATCACTATTGCGTGTGTCCGTGGTGTTTGGTAGTGTAGTGCGTTGTCTGAATATGAAGATGAAAGTGTTAGGACAAACATAAACACCCAGTCCCCGATCCAGAAGAATTAATCACACGCGGGAATCGAACCCGTGACCCTCTGAACCGAAGGCCTCAATTCTGATCATTCAGCCAGTGAGTCGGACCCATTCAAGCTTATTATCTACTTATGTTATTCTAAGCCATCTATCCACTGACAGCTCGGAACATGCCACTTAGACGAAGAAAATGGACTCCGAAGGTTTCCCAGCCCACTAAAACAATCTTAGTCTCGAGATGAGAACCACTCAACCGAGCCACACAACCTACCAAAAAGTAACTGAAAAGTAAAACAATACATGTTGAGATGGAAAGCTTTGGACAGCAATCGTTTACTGATATTGTATATTACATTTTCACGACAGTATTTTTACAGTTATAATATATAGCAGCAATATGATGTACTAGTAACACTAAAGACAAAAAAAAGGGATTTTGGAACCGACTGTTGTAATTTGAACTGCTAAAACACTTGACATTATACCAATCAAACACGAAATAAATTTTGAGTTAATGCCTACCCAATGTATATGTTATGTTATGTGAACAAGACGAAAGGATGGAAAGTCCCAGTTTTATATTAAGTGAGTATTGAGATGGTGAAGGCTGCAGGAGAGAATATAACGTGTTTTGAAAGTAGTATGGAAGGAGAGGAAGACCCCTGAAGACTGGAAGAAGTTGTTAATCATACCCATCTTCAAGAAGGGGAGTAGGAAATATTTCAGGAACTACAGGGGAGTCACACTGATATGTCACTGATCGAAGGTGTTTGAGAAGGTTCTGGAGAACAGAATCAGAAAGAGGGTGGAAGAGAAGTTAAGAGAAGAGCAGTATGGCTTCAGATCAGGAAGGTCCACAGTATAACATATTCGCAGTAATACAGTGACAAGAGCATTATTATAGAGTGAGGTAATGTACCGTACCACATCTGCGTGGTATTGTCATTTATTGAATACCTCATGCATATAATAAAACCAGCGCGGGGATGTGAACGAAGGAAAGCGCGCCAGAAGTAGGCTACCACCCATGTCGGGGACGGGTAGATTAGCGAAGGGAGAACACGAGCGGGTCTCACTGATTGACCTCCAACTCTGTTAACCGAGCCACATAAATGCCAACTGCAAGTATAAAAAATCGAGAAGAAACAGTAGTGGAATGCTTGCGTGACTGACGGGTAACTCCGCCTAGGAGTCTCATGACGGAGAAATGGAACAACAGATTGGATTTATCTAGTGTCTCGAATTGATTATATCTATTAAGATATGTCCAATATTAAAATTTCTCTATTGTATAACATACCTTTGGAACCGAAGCCCATTCAACACTAAGAGTTAGCGCGGTTCTGTCAGTGATTCCCCTAGTTAAGAGTCGTCCCACGGATATGATAAAAGAGAGCAGAACGGGGAGACATGCATGCTATGCTGATCCAGAGTTCAACGAAGAAGGTTGTGCTCGTGACTTAATACAAATCTATGGAATAGAAGCGGAGCCGTACTACAGCAGTGTACAAGTACTGGCAATTAACCAATGCAGTCTCTGAACAAACTAGGAGAGAAGCGTATTTAATTGAGGTCAAAATTGAAACTACGAAGCTGAATGCTGGGATAGGGCGTGTGAGGACGCTATTGGACGATAAGCAAATAAAGCGCCAAGGGAAAACTGGTTAAAGGTAGAAGTAATGAACATATTTTAATCTTTAACTGTATTTAATACTAAGCTCGAAATCATCCAACTGTAATCCAGAAGGACCTGGGTAAGAGAGACCGCAGATCAAGTAGATGAAGCGAGCCTTCCAACTGTAAACCAGAAGGACCTTGGTAAGAGAGACCGCAGATCAAGTAGATGAAGCGAGCCTTCCAACTGTAAACCAGAAGGACCTGGATACGAGAGACCTCAGATAAAGTAGATGAAGCGAGACCTTCCAAGTGTAATCCACGAGGACCCGATGAACGAGACTACCATTGAGCGTTGTGAGCTGCCAAATCAAAAGGATACATCTCAGTAGCAGCAGGGAGATATGCGGCGTTAAATCAACCTGTGATCCTTTTTAAGGTGGAGCCGAGCGACAACACCTGAATAAGATAAGTCAGAACAGATATAAGCATGGGATAGAACAGCGAGGTTCACGAATTTCTAATGTAAATAAATAATTAATATTCCTAGGGCAAAGAGCAAAGGTTAAAGAGCGTTGCATGTGCAATTTTAGTGTATATAGCTTTCCTTGGATTGTAGTTGGTTATATGAGGGATAGGCGTTAGAGAGGTTTGATTTACTGCAATATTATATAATATTATTCTTGTCTTGTCTGGAGTTACGGTAGTTTGAGAGCTAACATCATCCAGAGGATAAAGACGAAAGGGCCTTATAGTAATTGAACTGGGAGAAGATCTTTGAGAGGACTAGCCAACCTAAAGAGTAGGATGTGCATGATAGACTAATGATAAGCATGATATTGTAAGAGTTATTTGATAGGCTATGACTGCCTCGTTTGTGGAAGTTTGCCCCAGTGAAGAGATGGAATGGTTCGCCCAGAGATGAGTGCTCTTGTTTTCACGAGCAAAGAAGGGAACCATAGCCGTGTTGACACACGAGAGTCAGCTGTGTACAAACCTCGCCGTTATAGGAGTCTGGAATTCCTTTTTGTATTTACAGCCAGTTAAAGGCTCGTGTTTTGAATAATGACCGTCACCTGACGGCCTTGCATATATGTTGGTTCATTGAGGTCTATGACCTTTCTCGGAGGGTTAATTAGCTGCCCCAGATGTTACCAACCCGTCAAGACAAGTGCGTTTTCCTTTATGTGTATTTACAAGTGTAGTGTTTATCGTGTATATTTTTGGTGTGTTTTGTTTTGATAATTGCTGCCGTAGTAGTGTTTATGTTACAAGGGAAATAAGACCGTATACTTACAGAAGGGATGCGAGTTTCTGAACTCATTCATTTGCGTATTGGAAATCGTGCCAATAGTAGAGTCAGTGAATATTTTGGGGGATAAATTTACGGTCCTCGACGAGATTTTATGCACGTGTATCCCGTATTCTAAGGGAAGTTTGTAGCGCGAACTTTACTAATCTTTGCCAGTGTTTAATGTACGTCTGGAAACGAAAGTTTTCATATTTGTTCAGACTAGGAAGTTCACAATTCCACAAGAGAAATTAGGTATCTCACGTCACCGGAAAACTTGCATTGAACCATATTTGTATGGTGAACAGACCCATCATTTGATAAATTTTTCAATGATTATTTCTGTATCATGTTTATGATTCTTAAAAAGGGGAATTTCTATGTTCTCCTTAATAAATTTTGTCCAACTGTAACATGTTGATTTAACATTCACAAGTTGGTATCTTAGTTCCTGTCCTGGTTTTATGTCATTACTATAGTTATTGAGTTTTTATTTGACCCACTGAACACCCAATACGAATCTCTACCGATGGGCACCCGGATGAAGAAAGCAGGATGGTAGTAAGGTGCAGTAAGGATCTACTGATAGCTTTCTTGGACTTTGAGAAAGCATATGATCATGTGTGGAGATAAATGGTATGGGAAGCCTTACAGATAAAAGGTGCCGAGAAGCAGACAATAGACAGAGTGAGGGAGATGCACCACAAGAGTATCAGTTATGTGAACGTAGGAGGAGAGAGAACACACTGGTTTGAATAAAAAAGTGGATTAAGACAAGGAAGAGTACTATCACACTTGCTCTTCATTGCAGTAATGAACGAGCTGATGACAAAAGTGGCAAGAATAATTGGGGAAGGAAAATGAAAGTGATGATGTTGGTCTGGGGAGAAAAGGAAAACGATATCCAGGGACAGTTAGACACATGGGTAGAGGAGGCGAAACAATATGGGATGAATTTTAATGCAAAAAAGAGCGAGATAGTGATCACAACTAGAAAGAAGGAGAGACCTACGAGAGGAATAATGCTCGAAAAGGAACAGCTTAGGAAGGTAGAGAGTTTCAAGTACCTGGGAAGTATCATAGAAGAAGGTGGAAGAAAGGATAAGGAAATAATCGAGCATGGAAGACAAGCAGGAGCATTCCTGAAAAGTGTGGGAAGCCTGGTTTGGAGCAAGGATGTCCCTCAGAGAAACAAAAGAGTGATATAGTGAAAAACGAGGAAAACGAAAGAATGTATGTACCTAACCTGACGTATGCAGCAGAAACTTGGGCAATGAGGCAGAGAGCCGTAACTAGGACACAGGCGAGTGAAATGAAATTTTTGAGAAGCAGGATAGAAGTGACAAGAATGGATAAAATGAGAAACGAGAAGGTTAGATATATATTAAAAGAAAGGCCACTACAGAACAGGATAGAGGTATTTAGATGGTATGGACGCATGAAGAGAATGACAGTAGACAGGGAAGAGGATACGTAGGAGGATATATGTAATAGAGATAACGGGAAAACGACCAAGAGGAAGACCAAGAGACAGGCGAATAAAATGAGTGGAAGAGTGTGTACAGGGAAGAGGAGAGGACTGGGAAAGCGTGATGAGGGAGAAGTTGTGGGGAGAGGTTTATGTTCCAAGCAGACCTGGCCAACAGCTGTAAACTGCATTTGATGATGATAATTACGTGAACTTCCAAATCTCTCTCTCCCGAAAAACGACTTTCTTAATGTGTCAGAAAAGAATAAGTGAAGAGGTCGAGGCAGAATTAGAACTTTGGAGAAAAACATAGGAGACAAATGGACTCAGGATAACCCTTAAAAAGACGGATTATATGTTCTTTAACTGGCATGACCTAGTGTTTACAGTGCACTATGTCTTCTGGTATGGGCTAGAGCAATTTTGTTACTTTCATTGACCTGTCATAGTCTTATCCTTGGCTCTGACAATATGAAAGTGACTGAGGTACGAGTGATGCTAGTAATGCCATTCCTTATGCAGCCAGTCCCTGCTATGAATGGTGTGAAAATGTTGCTCATAGGGTCGGTTTATGCATGCATTTCAGTGGGCTTGGCAGACTGATATGTAATAGCAACTTCTGGCTTGGTGAGGAAAGCAACGGGAAACTACCTCACTCCTCATTTCTCTAGCACGCCTCTTCAGTGATGCCTAGGCCATCTATGACAGCTGAAGGCGGAGCTGTTGATGATCCAACCAGCCTTAGGGCTGACGACTGAACATACATACACATACAACTTCGCCAAGCCAGAAGTTCAAGGTCTGAACAATACAATTTTCTTAGCAGGTGAACCACTGGGAATGACGAATACATTCAAGTACCTGGGCTCATTTATTATCATCGATACGACGACTGATGACGCCGTAAAGCATCGCATCAACGTTGGATGGACCAAATAGAGTTTGCTGACAGGCGTCTTAGGTGACAGGCCCATAAACCTCAAAGGCAAGATATACAAGACGGCTGATAGCTCTTCCCTCACTTACGGCTCTGAATGTTGGACAAGGCAAATGAAGCATGATCGGCAAATGCATGCAACGGAAATGCGGATGCTGCGATGGTCAGCGGGTGTAACCTTCTTGGACTAAATGCACAATGAGCATATACGAGGATCATTTAATATGGCCTGTATCAATGAGAAATTGGAAGAGCGGAAGTTGCGCTGGTACGGACAAGCACTACGTCGAGATGAAGAGAGGTCTTGCAATCGAGGATACCAGGAGAGGACGTGAACGTCCGAGAGCAACACGGTGACGTACAGCCGAAAAGGCCTTGAATAGAAACGGCAAAGACGTCCAACCGCAGGGAGTACTCTCTCGAAGGCTCAGAAGAGCCGACCCTGAGTGAAACTTGGGAGTGTCCATTGCGGTCACATATACGGCCAGGAAAGAAGTAAAATATGAAGAAGAAGAAGAAGAAGAAGAAGAAGAAGAAGAAGAAGAAGAAGAAGAAAGAAAAGAAGTAAGCAGCTGATAGGGAATCCGCCATCTGGGAGACAGTCCTAAATGCAGATCAATATTCTCCAGAAATTCTAAGATATTCCTTCAGCAAATAGTTATTTCTTAATTTGATTCTTATCATCAGAAAGCTGCAAAGTGCCTAATTAATTAAATATATATATATTTCGCTAGAAAGGTGAAAAGTGCAAAGGAGCATCACATAGCATTGAGGCTCCGTCCAGACAAGATGGTGCTAAGTCCCCAGGCTCTCACACATGAAAGGTCCAAAAACTCTGAATATTTCCAAAGCTGCCAGTACAGTATCATCTATTACCCATTATGATTAGCACGTGTGTATGTGAAATAATCATACATCGAGACTTAGACTGGTATTAAGATATAAGTTCTGAAAACAATGGGAAACACTTAAAAAACCTACGATCAGCCGTATTCGAAGTTAGTTCCTCTATAGGGTCAATATCACTCGAAAATGAAAAGGATCTGAAGGCTATGATTACTGATTTCACTAAGGAATAACATAAATAAGAAATTATTTGCTGATGTTAATATTAAATATTACACAGTATATTATGGAATGTCGCGAGTCTTTATCTCTCAGTATGGTAATTTTAACTCTATGATCAATCAATCGTTAAACATCCATCAAAAGTTGTGATATGTTCCTTTCATTTATATGTAAAATACATTGAACTATTTGTCAGCCGGGGCAGCTTTTATTAATAAGCTAGAACCACGCCAAATAAATTCATCTCGCCCCGACTCTGTATAAAGAAATGGGACTAAGGGGTAGACATCGAATTGTCACAGAAATAATTTCATCAGTAACTTGTTGTTAAGTCATCAACCCAGAGACTGGTCGGATCCTCAAATAGCACAACCAAAGGTAATGCGGTTATATGTAAACCTCAAAAATAGATGGTGGGACCAGAATGAGGCTTACTAGGCAAAATGAAGAACGAGGTAGTTTGCCATTGCTTTCCTCGTTGGGCCAGAAAGTGCTATTGCAGCACGACTGACACCAAAAGCAACACATTTCATAATACTCAGACGTATTAGACGAGTACCACTCATACCCATACCCCAGTAGCAGCTATGAATGAGAATGAGACTTCGGTAGAAGCTGCATTTTGCTCTGACCAGTGCCAAAAAGCAAATGCAAAATTACTGCAACAATGAAGAAATGGCAACAGGTAGAATAAATTACTTATTATTGTTATAAATTTGACACATTCCGCCTTTCTGTTGATAAGTATCAAATTGTTTCCTATGAACATTTCTAACTTTTGTACTGATCATTATTTTTAAAGTTAATTTATATGCACCAATATTGGAAATGTTGATTTTAAACAGAAAATACTCTACAATGCAAATATCATCATTCTTTTTAATGATAATGAAAACCATGCATAAAAATTAAATTTATGGAAAATAAGCAGCAATCACATGACAGTGTGGGACATAACAGGTGACATACACGGACATAAATACAAACATACCTGCTGAAGTAAAAGGGATGACCATTTCTTCTCCAAATTGAAATGGGATATATGTTCTATAAGGAAAAATATAACACTGAATAGAAGTTTTGAAACGGACCGGCGAGTAGAAACACAACGATTCATATTTTATCTCTGCCCCAATTCCTACCGCCAAAGTAAATTCTCAAGCTTGTCTTTAGTTCATTTTTCTCACCTGCTCTATACTCCACTCACTTCATACGAGGTCCTCAGACATCTCATCCTGCCAGTCGGTTAAATGAAACCGCATGCGTTCTTCCTGTGGACTGTCAGGAGCTCTCGTGACTGACGAGATCTATTAATGTATTGGTCCATTGGAGTACCTAACGCAAAAGAGTTTGGAGAGAGGTGATTATGTTTTTAAATCACTTCTCTACTCTGAATAATTGCTCCACATCATTTGGAGGGCAGGAAAGGGGGGAGACCGGATGGTCAGAAGTCCTCTTGGTGGGTTCTCTATTGGAATGCACGGCCTATTTGAATAAAAGACTTGTGTTCTAAAAAGCTTGCGTTAGCCCCCCGCCGCCATTCTGCTGAACGAACGACTCAAGTGCACTCTGGTGCAGAGCAGATGGAAGACAATAGAACGTCGCTGTGCGTGAGTCCATGGCCACCCCCCGGGCTAGTTTGTAGTGGACTGCCCAAGGTATAAAGAGTTCAGTTCATATGTCAGAGAGAATTCATATTCAACAGGAGCAATGAACCTTTTTTATGTTTTTGTCTTTCAAATTCCCCACCAAGTACATTAATATTTTTATTGCACGTGTTGTTAGTAAGGTTAATGGGCTGAGAACGGCCCCTGCATTTCATCGCATTCATTATTTGGGACAAGTTTCCGTGCTGCGGATGTATGACAGACATGCATGCAACTCGTACAGTCTGAGGTAGCTTTATGTAGATGCCCAATGCTTGCTGTTCGACTCTATAAAACGAGTCGTGGTTTAGACATTCCTCTGGTCCACTGTATGCATAAAGAATAGCTACAAATTCCACAGTAATACCCGCGTTTCTTGAGTTTTATGACAGTGTATGGTGAAGAAATTGAATATAAAAATGAGAAAGTAACTAATTAACTAAAATAATCAAAGTTAAAAAACAAAATTGGTTACGCTAAGAAACCTAAGATAGCATTTGGTAACTCACTGGCTGAATAATACCGTAATGTAAATTTTATATTTTCAGTTACATGAATGATATTGATTAGTACTTCAGGCAGTTGTAAGAATGAGATCAGACGGAAAAATAATCAAGAATAAGCTTTTTAGTATTCGGAAAACTAGTGCTATCTCAGAAAACACAAAATATCATTTCGTAGAAGCACTTGCTTTCCCTGTTTTCATGTGTAGACGTAAGATTTTGGCTATCAAAATAATCGATCAAAAGTGTATCGACCCCTTTGAAATCTAAGGCAGGAAAACATAAAAATATTTGAATTTTAGAACTAAAACCTCCCTACTTGGGTTTCTTTGGCCATGTCATGAAACGAGATGGCTTAGTACGTTCATTTGTCACGACACTTGGGAAAGAGTGAACGGAATACGCCACTTAGAAGATAATAAACATGGTGTAGTTTCTCGACTGTAGTCTACTGCAGCTCAGTCGATTTCAACTCACTCTTTTGTTCAAGTGTAGTTTCGGGTTCGAACAACCGGTTGTGGGGAAATGTTGGTCAGCTGACCCTGGGATTCAATCAGTTTACACCACAAATTAATACCAGGTTAATTCCTGGGGGCAAAGACGACCTAGAATAGAGCTAAGCAGTTTATTCATCAACGTCGTTCATCACTGATCTGCATTTAGTGTTGTTGCCCAGGTGAGAGATTCTGTATTAACTGTTTAACTATATTTCTTAAGTCATTTCAGAGAAATTAACAATTTATCGACCATTTTCCTCTGCTAAGTTATTGCAATCCCTAATTCCTCTTCCCAAAAATATAATAATAATAATAATAATAATAATAATAATAATAATAATAATATAATATAATGTAATATAATATAATAATAATATAATAATAATATATAACAATATTATTATTATTATTATTATTATTATTATTATTATTATTATTATTATTATTATTATTATTATTATTATTATTATTATTATTATTATTATTATTATTATTATTATTATTATTATTATTATGTAGCTTTTTCATACCCGTGAGGTCGCGGGTGCGAACGTAGTCGCACATGTGGATTTGGCCATGTTTTACGTCCAGATGCCCTTCCTGATGCCAACCCTATATGGAGGGATGTAATCACTACTGCATGTTTCTGTGGTGGTTGGTAGTGTGGTGCGTTGTCTGAATATGAAGAGAAGAGTGTTGGGACAAACACAAACAACCAATTCCCGAAACAGGAGAATGAATCAGACGAGATTACGATCCCCGAACCAGTCGGGAATGAAATTTGGTACCCTCTGAACAGAAGGCTTAAACGCTGACCATTCAGCCAAGAAGTCGGACCTTCCTATAAACGAATATATGTCTCAATTTGTCCTCTCGAACTCCACAATTACATTTGGCGATCTTTTCTACTTTTTAAAACTCCATTCAAGTTTATTCGTCAACTAATGTCATCCCACACCATCACTCCACCGTCGTCCGACTCGTTGGCTGAATGGTCAGCGTACTGGCCTTCGGGTTCAGAGGGTCCCGGGTTCGATTCCCGGCCGGGTCGGGGATTTTAACCTTAATTGGTCAATTCCAATGGCACGGGGGCTGGGTGTATGTGTTGTCTTCATCATCGTTTCATCCTCATCACGACGCGCAGATCACCTACGAGTGTCAAATAGAAAGACCTGCACCTGGCGAGCCGAACCCGTCCTGGGATATCCCGGCACTAAAAGCCATACGACATTTCATTTCACTCCACCGTCCGGCTCCATGGCTACATGGTTAACGTGCTGGCCTTTGGTCACAGGGGTCCCTGGTTCGATTCCCGGCAGGGTCGGGTATCTTAACCATCATTGATTAATTTCTCTGGGATGGAGGCTGGGTGCAAATGTTGTCTTCATTATCATTTCATCCTCATCACGACGCGCAGGTCGCCTACGGGAGTCAAATATAAAGACCTGCGTCTGGCGAGGCGAACCCGTCCTGGGATATCCCGGCACCACTAAAAGCCATATGTCATTTCATTTCATCTCTCCATTGACAGCTCAAAACACGCCCCTTAGTCTAACAGCTTGACTTCTTATTCCCAAGTCTTCCTAGTGCAAAGTTGGCAAAATCTTCATAACACTACTCTTTAGTCGAAAATCATCCAGAAAAAATTGTGTTGCTTTCTTTTACTCCAATTTGTGCTGAGGTTCCGAAAATTACAATAGGTTTTCCGTAGAACATGTATTCTATAAGGAACCGTTTACAAACATTGCCACAATCCGTGTGGCGAGCTGATTGATTATTCCCACCAAAATATTTGGAATTTTCTCCTCCAAATTGAGAGGAACGAGATGGTTGTTGCTGTCTGGACGTAAACGTCGTATGCTGTATTGAAAATATCAGGCACTATCTATATTAATGGTTCAAAGTTATTTTTATAACTATCGTGCCCAAAATATAAGGCTCGGAGTAATTACAGTACATAATTACCTTTCACAACCGAATCATGTGTCTGTAGTTTAAAGTAGGAGCAGGAATATTTTTTCAGCTCGCCATGTAAATGATAGCCCACAGCCTGTTTCCAGTCATACGACTGGGTCAGGAATGTCATCCTGAAATATCACACTCTTGAACGGTATCTGTCAGCAGCAGAGGTGCTCAGCTGGGTGCCCGTTGAGGCTACCCCAGTGCGGCCGGGCAGGTCTGACGCAACACACTTTGCAGGGTGGTGGAGTGGTGACGTTCGACTGTGACTACGGTGTTCTCCTTCACTACTCGGTGATATGCTGATTGGTGAAAAGTATTAACAGAAATACTATAATTGCAAGAACCCGAACTTTTCAAAATATTCCTGTTTGATTTATATTTATTTATTTAATTATTTATTTATTTATTTATTTATTTATTTATTTATTTATTTATTTATTTATTTATTTATTTATTTATTTATTTATTTATTTATTTATTTATTTATTTATTTATTTATTTATTTATTTATTTATTTCCAAAGAGTCTATACTGAGCTCTCCTCCAGCTTATATCCTGTGTTGTTAGTAGTAAACAAATTAAATCTAATCTACAGTGATAAGTAATAAACAAGCTATGATAGGTATAGTGGGCCCTCCACGCAGTGATCACTGCCCGGTGGAGCCTGATGTATTCGGTGATTGCCAGGAATCGCGAGGCTACTCACGATATTATAAGAATTTTGAATATCCTGTTTGATGTATACTGCGCTCGATATGAACAGTTTTATTTTCTTATATTTATACCTTAAAAGAAAACTGGTACGTTATAATTTTTGTGTTAAAATTTACAAAATTGCAGGGTACACGCTACGATTTACAGTTCTTTGGATGGGAATGTCAGTATTTCCATTTAGAAAATGTAAAGTTTCTGTTATCCATTCAGCAAAACGTAATATATTTACATAATTCAACAAGTTTACTGCTGGAATTTGTACATTAGTGTTATGTGTTATGTGTTATGTGACTTTCCCTGTTCACAGAATTTCTGAAAATAGTTATAACTTATCAGGTGTCCGATGATAAGTTAATAGCTATAGCCTCTGAATGGCGAGAGAGTTTCATCTCGAGTGGGAATATAGATACATACTACTCAAGATTAAAATACAACAATAATGTATATACACATACCAAACAGGTATATTTTACAGTATGCCTTCAAATAAATAACTTTACTGATTGTATTCCCGGAAAGCATGATTAGTTTGTTGGTGAGTTTATCAGATAATGTAAACAAAAACATCCATGTGCCACAGCTCATACACCTTAACTCCTAATTATACCTGCCGGAAAAAGAATAGCACATCCTCTTAGAGTTTTTCAATTCACTCAAGATTTATTGTTGAAAAGTGAATATGGAGGGCATGAAACGATAATATTTACAGACCTATAGCTCAAGCGGTACTGAGATACCAGGTGTCGATCCATGCTAGTGTTAGTACTGTACGTAGTGTATTCTCCACGGGAGGCAATGCAGGCGCTGATTCTGGCATCCATTCGATCATGCAGATGGCGAATACAGTCTTGGGATACATAATTCCAATCCTGTTCGACCTGTTCAAGTAGTTTTGCAAGAGTTGTGTGTTGATGAGTCGCGCGTGTCAGTTGCCGTCCCATCATATCCCACACGAGCTCGATGGGAGACAAGTCTGGAGATCGTGCTGTCCAGGGAAGTTGCTGCACGTCTTGCTGAGCACGTTGAGTATCTCGCACAGTGTGTGGGGGAGCATTATCCTCTTGGAACAACACATCACCTTCCTGCTGCAGGAATGGCAAAAGAACGGGTCTTACAACGTTCTGCACGTACTGAGCGCTGGTCACTGTTCCGTCAACAAACTCCAAAGGTGAACATGAGTTGTAGTTTATCGCACCCCAGAGCATAAGGCCTGGGGTGGGGCCGGCGTGTCTTGGACGAATGCACTCTACGAGACAGCGCTCGACAGGTCTACGTCGTACGCGCAAACTACCGTCACTTGAGTGCAGACAGAATCTGCTTTCATCGCTGAAGACCACGGCCCACCATTCCATCTCCCAAGTGATCCTCTGACGGCACCAGTCGAGCCGAGCACGTCGATGCTGTGGCATGAGTGGAAGACGGGCTAGATGTGTGCGTTCCCGTAGTCCCACTGCTAGTAACCCGTTGGTGACAGTTCGTATTGACACTTCCGGGATCACAAACCCTCTTATCTGTGCTGTGGTAGCTGTACAATCGGCCACTGCTGCCCTTACGATATGACGATCTTCGCGGACGTCTGTGCTGCGTGGACGGCCAGAACCTCGTCTACGGGTGTGAGAATATTTCCATGACCAATGCAACTAGCACCATTGCACATCTGAGGCAGCACGTCGAACTTGTGTGGCAATTCTCCGAAAGGACCATACCGCCACTCGTAAGGCCACTATTTGACTCGTGTTCAACTCGCTGTTGGCTGTAGAAAGCACGAGTGCGTCTCCGAGGTATGACACCTTTTTGCTTCACACGTTTACCTCACACTGAGCCCTACAGCAGTAAACATTCTCTATTGAAGGGTACACGCAGATGGCGCTCTGGCAGCTATGTCACTACGCTATCTGTTGGCGGACGGCGTTGAAACCATTATCAGAAAATCTCCCAGGTGGCATCTGCCGTCATCGGATCAAATCGATGTCGTCTTTCCAGGTGTACTATGTACAGTATTCCTAAAGCAACTCTTAAAATATAATAGTGAAAACTACAATTCATTTCGAACAGTATGAACATATTTGAGGTTGTATCCGGTCAAAATACATAAACTACACTAGACAGAAATAACTTATTTCTTACAAACGTAAATTGAAAATGACGTGGATTTCTACCACTATTTCAAGATCGGGTATAGCCGCAGTATTGAGGGTGACTGGGAGAACTTCGCCCAACCTTCACGTCCTGTGACGTAACCGCAACGTCACTATGGCTGAATAGCATATTCATCGCCTGTCAGCCCGCTCATAGCGATGTGTGCCCGCGGGGCGAAACGCCCAGCGTGAGCACCTCTGGTCTACAGCATAGCTGACTGCAAAATTATCTTGGCAGGACACTTTGACGTATTATGAAAGAAGTGTAGTGTTGTTGTTATTTTTGTTGCTTGGGTCATCCATGTGTCCTATCATTAGACTGGTTTGATGCTTCTCTCTATCCCACCCTACGGTATACTGTCCTAACATTTCTACGTAACCACCACATCCTAAGTCTTCTCTAACCTGTTTTTGATATTCATAACTTGATTTACCCCTGCCATTCCTACCACCTACACTTTCCTCCAAAACCAACTGAACAAGTCCTGGGTGTCTTAAGATGTATGGTTAAATTTCGCCCATCGTTCTCATTTCCATTCAGCATCCCTACTTTCGTGATTAGATCTACCCATCTCACCTTCAGCATGTTTCTGTAACACCACATTGTAAAAGCTTCTACAGCATTCATTTTATATCTGAGCTAGTTATCATCCATGTTTCACTTCCATACAGTGCCACGCTCCACACAAAAGGATGGAAAATCAACAGTTATTGGACGATTACGAAACGTTGCTCTTGATACTAAGAAGGTGTTATCAATTTGAAGAAACTTTGCCGAGAAAAAGAAATTCGGTTCTAAGGTGGAAACTGTACTTTAATTAAATTTTATCCGGCTCCATGGCTGAGTGGTCAGCGTCTTAGCCTTCCATCCTCCAGGCTCCGAGTTCGATCACCGCCAGGTCTACGAATTTAATCTGAAACGGCTAACTCAATTGGCGCGGGGACTGAGTTTTTGTGTGGTCCCTAACATTCCTACAACTCATACGCCATCACTTCTTGCTATTTGCTTTACGTCGCACCGACACAGATAGGTTTTATGACGACGATGGGGTAGGGAAGGCCTAGGAGTGGGAAGAAGCGGCCGTGGCCTTAATGAAGGTACAGCCCCAGCATTTTCCTGTTGTGAAAATGAGAAACCACGGAAAACCATCTTCAGGGCTGCCGACAGTGGGATTCGAACTCACTATCCCCCGGATGCAAGCTCACAGCTGCGCGACTCTAACCGTACGGCCAACTCGCCCGGTAAGCCATCACTATTCTCCACCACACTAATACCCAGTATCCCACACACGGAAGATGCCACCCACACTTATGGGAGGGTCTGTTTTATAAGGGCTGTGCAAGGCTGGCAATAGGCACACGAAATTGTTATAATGAACTAATTCCAAACAATCAATATATTTTATTTTTTTTGGAATATGAAAGGGCTAGGGGTGGGAAGGAAGCGGTCATGGCCTTACTTAAACTACAGTCTCGGCATTTGCCTGGTGGGAAAATGGGAAAACTCGGAAAACCATCTTCAGAGCAGCCGACAGTGGGAGTCGAATGCACTATCTCCCGAATGCAAACTACTCGTAATAGCTACTTGAGCCAAACCGCTTGGTTACGTGCTCGGTTACTATGATAAATTTGAATCATGAAGTATGCAACCTTACAGCTAGGGGGCAACATGCTTTCAAAATGCCTTCGAGATTTTTTGTTATTTTTTTCTCAATCCTCCCCCACCCCTTCCATTCCACCTTCCTAGTGAATTCTTGAAATGTGTTTACTTGAAAGGAATCAACGCTTATAGCTATTAAACTCTTTACGATGATGCAAAGGTCTCCTTTCAGGTATTTTGTTTTGTTGTGGAAAATCTCTTTTTGGAAACCCCGCAGGAATTTTAGGTCACAAAGTATGCATGCGACTTTGCGAGTTGATTATCTGCCTAAAAACTGACTGCTTCCTAGGCCTTCTCGTCTTTCAGATATTTTTGCCCGGACAGAAATCCGATCCCCGCTCCACATTGGCACTACAGCCCTAAAGGGCTTTGGCTTACCAAGCGACCGCTGCTCAGTCGGAAGACCTGCAGATTACGAGGTAACTCCTGGTCAGTGCGACGATCCTCTCGGTCGTTATTATTAGTTTTCTAGAACGAAGTCGACTTTTCACCGTCATGTAGCTCCTCAACTGTAATTACGTAGGCTAGCCCTCAAAACCAGTTTTAAAATCCCTGACCTGGCCGGGAATCAAACCCGGAGCCTTCGGTTGAGAGGCAAGCTGCCTCTAGACCGCAGGACCGTCTACAGAAAACAGAAGAAAAGTGCATAAAATAGGGCGAGTTCCTCCACTACGGTAGAAGGCAGTAAGGTGGCTTGGGCGGTGATAAGGAGGATAGTAAGCCAAGAAGTATGGTCCAATTACAGTTTATCAAAGTTGGAGGAGAAAGTGCATCGTTTTTCGTAGCTTCTGGTATGTCAACGGAAGTCACTTCGAGCACCTGCAGTGACGTTGATTCTCACCAGGCCCAGCGCAGACCATATTACACGAGGCGCACTCATCAACAGATTACGCGCAGATTGCCGCATGAAAATGTCTCGTACACACTCATTATTCACACGTACGCTTTCGTGCTGTTTCCTGACTGATTGGTCTGCGGACTGGCCTTCGATTCCCGACTAGACAAGGATTTTAATTGTGAATGGTTACTTTCTCTGACACGGGAACTGAATGTTTATGTTCCTTTCATGTGTTTAATTTCATATCATCACGTCGTTTCACAATTAATAAATACACGTACAGAGCTGGCTGCATGTTCTAACAGATCAAATGCATTTTTAACCGCTAAATTTGCTTATTTCATGGAACTGAGTAGAGTTGCCTCGCGTGTTAACACGGATCCAAGCTCTGCATTCGGTAGACGAGTGAATTCTGTGGTTTCCCCTTTTACTTCCAGGTAAATGCCGGGGCAGTTCCTATCTATAGACCACAACCGATTTCTTCAGTCTCCTTACCCAATTTCAATCACCATCCTTCACTTCATCTTCGTTTGCTCTTCCACTGAGGATGACATCGAAAAGAGTCTCCTCATCCTCGACCACGTATCAGGAAATGGGATTATGGGATAGACATACATGTTAAAGAGACGGAGACGTATGAGGTACCGTAACTGGTAGCAGTGGCGGCGCGTGGAAAAAGCGTCCGGGGGTTCACTGCTTTGGAAAATAATGTGTCCAAAGTTATTGTTACTTGATGTTTACATCGATGTAAAATAGTGCCATTGCTTGATTAGTAACGGGACTTTCCTTATTTTGTGCAAGTGTCTTTACGTTGCACCGACTTTCTTTTTTAAGGCATACGGCTGTAGCTCGAAGAAGTTATTAAAACAATGAGGACTGACAGAGATTATATAAGTTGTAATTACTTTCAGCTGATCCACTTTCTTCTGATTTTAAAGGCGTTACTTGCATAGGAATAATTGCTTCAAGAACGTATTAGATAGACTGCTGTGATTTATGTCTTGACATATCTTGCCCTTTTCATAAAACATGTATAACTAATTAAAAGTTTCATTTAATCACGTAAACTTAGGCTACGTTCGCCTATTGATGCTATGAAAATTTAAGTTACCAAAAGATTCTGATTCATTGCGATTAATTACATCTAAACCACAAACTCGTGAAATTAAAATTCTTTCAAAACATCTGGCAAATTTTAACCGTGCGCTTTGACAGTGCTTCGACTAATTTCGGGACTACCGGACGAGTTGGCCGTGCGCGTAGAGGCGCGCGGCTGTGAGCTTGCATCCGGGAGATAGTAGGTTCGAATCCCACTATCGGCAGCCCTGAAGATGGTTTTCCGTGGTTTCCCATTTTCACACCAGGCAAATTCTTGGGCTGTACCTTAATTAAGGCCACGGCCGCTTCCTTCCAACTCCCAAGCCTTTCCTATCCCATCGTCGCCATAAGACCTATCTGTGTCGGTGCGACGTAAAGCCCCTAGCAAAAAAAAAAAAAAATTCGGGACTGCTGGATGTAACTCGTGTTACTGGTCCAATTACCAGCGATTCCTGGGCTGTTTTCCCTGCTCCGCATAGCCCTCGCCTATCGCACCCTCCTTACGTCCCATAGCCCCGCGCCGTCAGTCCAGAAATTGCTACGTACGTGAATATACAGAGCTTGCAGGTTCTACATGGGGTGCATCAGCATCCACTCTTAGGTCGTCAGCACTGGGACTGGTATACTCTACAGCCGAGTATTGTTCTTCTGTTTGGTTGAATTTTTTTTTTTTTTTTTTGCTAGTTGTTTTACGTCGCACCGACACAGACAGGTCTTACGGCGACGATGGGACAGGAAAGGGCTAGGAGTGGGAAGGGAGCGGCCGTGGCCTTAATTAAGGTACAGCCCCAGCATTTTCCTGGTGTGAAAATGGGAAACCAAGGAAAACCATTTTAGAGCTGCCGACGGTGGTGTTCGAACCTACTATCTCCCGAATACTGGATACTGGCCGCACTTAAGCGACTGCAGCCATCGAGCTCGGTGTTTGGTTGAATAGCCCTTATGTTAAGAATATTGATGTTGTTCTGAATCAGACGATGCGCATTGTCAGCGGCGCAGTCAGATCTACTCCTCTTTTCTGGTTTCCAGTCTTGAGTCACATAACACCTCCAAGGATTCGCAGACAAAATAACCTAATTCGCGAGTTCAGGAAGATAACAATGAACCCAAGTCTTCCCATTCATGAAGACATGGTTGTTAGGTATGGACGTCTGAAGTCAAGATCTCCACCCATTCAGACAGCAAGGGAACTCATCAATACGAACTTTAACGGTTCTGATGAATGGCAATTGGAGTGGTCGAACTCAGCTCCAGATGAATGGCAGACCCTCTTTCGTCGTCAACACCCACCACCTGGTTTTAATCTCCCCAGAAGAACTTCGGTTCTTCTCAACAGAGTCCGTACCAATCATGGACGATGTGGGTCATTGTTGCATATGTGGGGTATGCGCTCCTCCCCTGAGTGCGACTGCGGTGAGAAGAAACAGACCATCCGTCAGATTGTCACTGAATGTCCTAGGACAGGGATGGCGAACCTATGCCACGCGTGTCACTAGGTGACACGCGAACAGGATTTCGGTGGCACGCCACATGAACATATTAAGTTTTTATACACGTCTTTTGCTACAGACTATACAGTATCACGTGGTTCGTATAGTCATAGTGTTTCACGTCTGAGAAATAAATATCGAAAACCTGGCCGTTAGTCAGTCGGTGAGTGAAGTTTGACGTGTGTGCGGTAGCCAGTAGCGCGTAATTATTCGTTGTGTGTTACTGTTTATCGAATGTCGTTTATATACGGACCTCACAAACATGTTTTCGGTGCCGAAAAAAACAGAAACTTAACAAAAGTAGTAACCGGATTCTTCAAGAACAGTGGACAACGGAATTCAGAGTAATAGAAATAAGCAATAACGCTTTGTTTTGCCTTTGACTGAAAACCGTCGTGTCCCGCACATTTAATGTAGGCCAAAAGCACCATTTCCGGACGAATCATTTAAATGTTCGTTCCATGTCAAATGAAGAAAGAAGAGAGCTCATTTCATAGAAAATCGAAGAACACACAAAACAAACTATTTGTTTTGTATCATCTTTCAGGCCAAGGAATAATATCAGTGCGGATGTATCCATCTGTCTCACTGCATATTGGAGCATGGGAAGCCGATTTTTGACGGTGAGTTCTTGAAAGAGACTTTCTTATCGACGTCCGATACATTAACTGAAGACTTTCCTAACAAAAAGCAAATAATTAACAGAATTAAAGAAATGCCAGCCAGCCGAAAAACTGTCAAGGGTAGAATAATAAGAATGAGTGAAGATGTTTCGGAGCATTTGAAAGCTGATTCGGATAACTCCCAGATGTATTCAGTATGTCTTGATGAAAACACGTATGTGAACTTACAAGAAAGGATTGCTGTTTTGTCTGATTTTCTTGTGAAAATATGATGAGGGCAGGGAGGAATTAGTAAAATTGTTGAGTTTACTAAATACGACAATAGGTAAGGATATAATGAAGGATGTGAACCAAGAACTTGTATTAAAAATGGGCTTTGACTTACAGAATAGCCTCAAGTACGGTGCATATTCATAATGGGTTTGTGCAATTTCTTAAAAAAAACGTTAAACACCCTACAATGAACGTTGTGAAGTCAACAGTTGGAATCCGTCTTGGTTCAGACCTATGTGCTTCTTGAGTGTTACTGAAGACAAGAAGTTATGAACCTAATATAAATGACATGGGTACTAAATGTGAGAACGATATTTCACTCGAAGTTCATTAGCAATATTAGTATTTTAATTGTTATATCTAATAATATTTCATGACGAGGAATGTTACAATGGGAGCTTATTATATATTTTTACAAGTAATGTTAGGTATTCTCGAAATATTTAAAAATGTATTTTTGATGTTTTTGCAAAATACAACCACGAAACATGCAGTCAAATGTATTTACAAGATATATATTAAATAAGTAAATAAATCACTAAAAGAATAACTAACATATTATGAAACATAATTAGAAATTAAGAAAGGAAGTCGTACGGGGGGGGGGGGGGTATAGCCATTCTTTAAAAGAAAATAACAAGTGGCACAGTAAACAGTTGAGAATAATAAAACAGACTTAAAATGGCACACTAGCTGGAAAAGGTTCGCCATCCCTGTCCTAGGAGGTCATTCTCCGGTCAGCTAAAGGAGTTTGTGTGTGCTTCTGATGGGGTTGTACAATGGTTGGACAGCTTGGATTTAAGTTTATGGACTGTTTTAGAGATTGGTTGATTGTTTAAGGTTTGTTATATTTTTGAATATTTGTATGTAGAGTTATGTACTAGCCATAAGCTAAATAAATAAATAATAATTAAAGGCATAGGCTCTTGATAAACCATTTTACCAGTGGCGTATGCTGGGATGAAGACGTGGGCTACCACTAGACTTAGGTTACCTCTTTACGATGGTTGGTTTGGTGAACGTCAAGCCTTCAGTGTTTTGAGCTGCAGCCAGTAGCCAACGGAGAAGCCTGCTGTGTTGTTAAGGCTGCTTTACAGGCTACTGCCTCGGCCTCTGCTACTGCCAATGCTCAACCCCTGATCAGTGGATGTGGTAGCCTAAGGTTTAGCAAATAAAAGTCCGGCTTTGTGGTTAAATGGATAGAACGTTTGTCTTTGGTCCGATGGCCCTGGTTCAGTTTCCAGAATCAAACCCCTCATATTCTTAATTCCCATGGCTTGGGGACTGGGTGTTTATTACGTCTTCGCCATTCATTTTATCCCCATTAGGTCAACACCAAGCCTATAAAGATGCCATGCCCCATTATTATTATTATTATTATTATTATTATTATTATTATTATTATTATTATTATTATTATTATTATTATTATTATTATTATTATTTTACAGCGCTCGTATCCATCGTTCACTGGTTAATTAGCTTCCTCGGGTGTTCAGTGGTGGTGTCCGACCCATGATCACGGGTTCGATTTCAACCAACAAAAGAAAACACTAACCCTGAAAGATGGCATTTCATTTTAGCAGATCTACCAATACAAGTAAAACTATATTGCTCCTCTAACAGCAGCCCTGCAGTTTCTTCCTACAAGGATGTAGAAGTAAACGGGAGTGAGGAATTCCCACACTCTCTTATCTATATCATTAAGTCAGAAGTATGAGGTGAGGAAGTATATACGATGAGTAACGCATGGTTGATGGTTAGCAGTGGCGATCTGACGGACCGAAGCCTAGCACACCTATCCTCCGCAGTCCCCGCTTCTATCCGATATCCAGCAGGAAGCCGCGTGTGGAGAGTCGAAGAGAGAGGGGCGAGAGTCTGGGCTGCAATATCAGTCTCCGATGCCTTGCTCTCAGAAATACAGTATGTGCGACGTTTTTTTCTAATTGTTTTCACGTTTTGTAAATGGAACAATGTTTCAGATGCTTACGTTACAATGTGCTTTAGACTTCCATCATTTTCAATTGAGATTTAGGGCTTCAGTGATAGCCTTGGTAGCCCTCAGTATATGCCACTGCATTTTGCTAAGACTTCCCTATTTCTGGGGGGTTTACTGAACCACTGAACATATAGAACGCGCCGCCACTGACTGGTAGACAATATATCCTGTTCAGATTCGATTAGATTACATACATACCAAGGACTGGCAGTAGCTCTAGCGTCGTATGCAGGCCATCGTGAGCAAGTGCCGTCTTACCAGGCATAAATCGGAGTACAAAAATAGTAGTGAGCTTGATTAATCTTATCACTTTCCCAATCGCCCAATTCCCTCTTGCCAAATAAGGGAGATGCGAGCTGAATGTACGTGACGACTGATATGAACTGTAATAACTGGAAGATGTTTTGAAAGTGTATTTGTAATACCTGCAGAGGTAAGAGTGTAAATGATGTCCAAGCTAAGGCAGCGTTTGGAAACTACTGCACACTGATACTATAATCGTACAGTGTTTCTCTCCCTTAGAACCGTTACAACATCGAAGGTACCGAGCTCGATAGCTGCAGTTGCTTAAGTGCGGCCAATATCCAGTGATCGGGAGATAGTGGGTTCGAGCCCCACTGTCGGCAGCCCTGAAGATGTTTTTCCGTGGTTTCACATTTTTACACCAGGCAAATGTCGGGGCTGTACGTTTATGTTTTTTTTTTTTTTGCTACGGGCTTTACGTTGCACCGGCACAGATAGGTCTTATGGCGACGATGGGATAGGAAAAACCTAGGAGTTGGAAGGAAGCGGCCGTGGCCTTAATTAAGGTACAGCCCCAGCATTTGCCTGGTGTGAGAATGGGAAACCATGGAAAACCATCTTCAGGGCTGCCGAAAGTGGGATTCGAACCCACGATCTCCCGGATGCAAGCTCACAGCCGCGTGCCTCTACGCGCACGGCCAACTCGCCCGGTGTATATCTTAAATAAGTCCACGGCGGCTTCCTTCCAATTCCTAGGCCTTTCCAATCCCATCTTAGCCATAAGACATATCTGTGTCAGTGCGACGTAAAGCAAATAGCAAAAAAAGAGAAAAGAATCAAAGGTATAAAATAGTGTAAGAGAACACTCGGGGGTGAGGTTTTGTAATCGAATAGGATATATTGTCAACCCGTGACCATATCTCGGACGTCTTCCTCTATTCAACAAACGGCATTGAGTCGTAATATTTATTGCACAGGATAAAACATAAAACACTGACAGTCTGTGAGGGATGGCGAAGGGTTGCCAGAGGTTAGTTTTCATAGAAGACACCCTTCTCCGAAGAGAGCAAGTTAAGGCGGTGAATTACAATGTGAAAAGGTGTTCAAGAGACACATGATAGGTATCATGTTATTATTAGCGTACGGATTGACGTTAACTTTGACGGATTGAGTGGCTCAGGCGGTTGAGGCGCTGGACTTCTGACCCCAACTTGGCAGGTTCGATCCTGGCTCAGTCAGGTGGTATTTGAAGGTGCTCAAATATACAATACAATCAATACTGATCTGCATTTAGGGCAGTCGCACAGGTGGCAGATTCCCTATCTGTTGCTTTCCTAGCCTTTTCCTAAATGATTTCAAAGAAATTGGAAATTTATTGAACATCTCCCTTGGTAAGTTATTCCAGTCCCTAACTCCCCTTCCTATAAATGAATATTTGCCCCAGTTTGTCCTCTTGAATTCCAACTTTATCTTCATATTGTGATCTTTCCTACTTTTATAAACGCCATTCAAACTTATTCGCCTACTAATGTCATTCCACGCCATCTCTCCGCTGACAGCTCGGAACATACCACTGAGTCGAGCAGCTCTCCTTCTTTCTCTCAATTCTTCCCAACCCAAACATTGCAAAATTTTTGTAACGCTACTCTTTTGTCGGAAATCACCCAGAACAAATCGAGCTGCTATTCTTTGGATTTTTTCCAGTTCTTGAATCAGGTAATCCTGGTGAGGGTCCCATCCACTGGAACGATACTCTAGTTGGGGTCTTACCAGAGACTTATATGCCCTCTCCTTTACATCCTTACTACAACCCCTAAACACCCTCATAACCATGTGCAGAGATCTGTACCCTTTATTTACAATCCCATTTATGTGATTACCCCAATGAAGATCTTTCCTTATATTAACACCTAGATGCTTACAATGATCCCCAAAAGGAACTTTCACGTCAACCAGTGTCGGTAGATTTACTGGCACGTAAATGAACGCCTACGGGAAAAATTCTAGCATCTCGTCGTCCCCGAAAACCGTAAAATTAGTTAGTGGGACGTAAAACCAATATTATTATTATTATGATTAATTTTATTATAACTCGTGTCGTAGTATCTATTCATCTAAGTGCCTCTCGAAGAACCTCAAAATCAGACACTACAACTCGGTAGTCAAACCATCTGTTCTGTATGCTTCTGAGTGCCTTGTAATGGCTAGGAAGGGCCCACTCAGAAAGCTGGAGTTAAAAAAGAGGAAGATCCTGAGGAGGATATTAGGACCAATCAGAGAGGATGGAGGCACTTACAGAATCCGCCATAATGATGAACTGTATTGTACCGTACCCAGGGGTAAATACCCTCTAGGACGATGCCTCCATTCCTGTAAGAACATCCGACTAACTCAGGGTTGGGCAGAGTGTGGGTTGGTTGTCGATTGGGTCAGGATAAAAGTCGAAGTTCTACACTAAAATAGCAATCAATGACAGAAAATGGAGGTATAACACGAATGAGAAACAATCATAGGGGGTAAGATGGATTTATTAATAAATATCCCCGATCAAATCACATAAAAAATAATTAAATCAAGAAAAAAAAAATGAACACGAAGTATCGAAATAAGTCGAAATTAAAAACATTAATTGAATGATTATACAAATTTGACATTAAAGAAACAATTTAAACAAAGAACATTTATATAAATCAAGACTGAATTTCTTCTTGTAGTCCAATGTTTATGTTGTATGGCAACAAGTGTACGCAAAACACTGCCATGTGGTATTTCCGTATGGAGTTTCACACTATCGCATCCCAACGATACGGTTTCAAAGTTAAGTTAATCCCGAGAGTCGCCGAAATTACAATTAAATAAAAGTTACATTATATAAAAAAAATTACGACGAAAAGAAAAATAATTAAGACGCAATGGACGCTATGTAATTTATGCAAAATACTAGGGGCAAATCCTACACTATATTTACAGCAATTCAAATAATTAAACTAAACATATATATACATCGGATATCGAGTAAAATCTTAAATGCTACACTGATTCTGATGTGAATCCCGGTTCACAGCAAAAAATCTAGACAGAACTAGATAAACCAACAATACTTCAGCACTCGGGCTGTTCCCTTTAAAAACAACGAGACAAGGTATACAATCACAAAATAATAATGTAAAAACCATCCTGAAAGGAAAAACATAAATAATCCTTGATATCATGAAGAAAGCAATGGGCAACATTGCCTCCTTCTGCTGCGTTTGAGCGCTCAACAGCGCGGTCATCCGTCATGTACTTCCGGGTAGATTACGAGCTGTAAAGAAATGTTGAACTCCACTATGCTAAAGATTGGATTTTGTCTCCCGAGGCCGCCACAAGGAAATACTGTCTCTTTCACACATACAGATAAACACAGGCCAGGAATCAGCTTGCCATGAGATAACGCCTTTCATCAACTACACGGAAACTCACGTATATTCATTCCTTCTTAGCATGCTTGGGCCATTTAACAACATCAGACTCAATAGTCTGGAATTAACACTGTCCATTCTGATCACAATATACACTCAGAAGACACTAGGCAGGCACACACATCTGCACAATACTCTTTATCTTGTCAGGCATACAATCAGCCTGCACCAATACATTATAATTCAGCATGCAATTACTATCTCATTATTTCTCATGAATCCCACTGGCCTTTCCACATAATGAGACACCGTTCGAGTCCTTGGCAGACCATCAGGCAAACAGAATCCAACTTAACTTCAAAGATCTTATTTTAACAACGACGATCTGCAGCTCCTTCTGGCAGCTTCTGTAAAACCATGCATCATGCAAAATAGCTATACCTGTCTCTCTGAATAACCGAAATAAAATGAATGGATACGTGTTTAACGTAATATAAAAATGAACCTGTCGATCTAGCCCTTCTAGCATATATATATATAAGGAAAACTCGGAATATCCTACGCTAAGTAATATACACAAATAAACAACAACAGATCCTATCAATCCCTCACTTTCCCAAACATCTACTCATAAAGCAAAATGAAAAAATAAACATGCATTATTCTCGTATCCGAATCTATCATAATAACAAAATTAAACAAAGACATGCCGTCAGGCTTACTTTACATGAAATGAAATTCTATCTACACTGCCCTAGTACCTTAACATAACTTACATATCATGCCATAAATAATACATGCGCCTTACTTTACATGACTCTCGGGAAACCAGGATAGCAGCTTACATCCCCACTGCTTTAGGGATCTACTCCATGTTAATCACAGCATTAACATGTGTGAATGCACCTCCTTCCTCTACAGGTGTATCCATCATCTTGCTGGAAAATAATTCACTGGAACACAGAAGACTATAGTTGATAATCTCTTCGCTGCTTAATGCTGCGAGCCGAAATACCCTTCTCATTACCAGATCAGCTAAACACACTGATTCACATATATATTACACACTTCACTTAAAGGGTAAAAATACAGTTTAAAAAAGCAGCTCACGGTTCGGTACGGAAGTTCCACGCGAATACGCGCCCGTCGCGAAATAGTGAAACAATAGCACGTTTCCACTACACTTTTACTCAGCGGTCACTGAACACCGTCTTTATCAATTGAAAGTAAACTCTGCCAAAATTATACTATTTCATTTACTCAAGTACAGTAAAATATTGCGACTGCACAATTTAAAGTATCAATGAGGTCCAGTTACTATTACTGGAATAACACCACATTAATCACAATCTCCAGTCACAGAGTTAAACCACCCGCACTGTTCAAATCATTACCACAGAGATACAGAGTTAGTGCATCCGCACTGTTCAAACTTTTACTACAGACTGACGCTCTCCAGAGCTTGGGTTACTGAGGGGGCTTCGGTGACGCCAATAATGCTGGGGTTCCCGGGTGTCTGAACCAACCACCAATCAGAGAGTTCGTCATCTATAATGACACAATACTTATTGTAATATATTTACAGAACACAGCTCAAACGCTAGCAAATTTCTTCCACCAATTTCTATAATACATTTCCAAATATATCTGACTTCAGAAACTGTGGAAAACCGATTACCTACAGAAACTGACATTATCCACAGAGCACGTTGGTCATCCTGGAATTAAGATTTGGCGCGGTGTAGCCTCCAGGTTTGCCAAATCTCTAAGTTCCCATTGGCTGAAATATCTTGCTTGGTCAGCATCTAATACACGTGTCGATCCTTACCAGCGCTTGGGTACGCTATCCTTTCTCACGGTCATACGGAAATATGAAGCAATATCCAGCGACTAACTGTCTTGCTCAACATCCGGTATCAACTATCTTTTGATACGATGCTTTAACATGTTAGACTGTAACTTTTATGAATAAACTTCACATATTTGGTCAAATAATATTCCAATTATTATTATGGGCCGGTAGGATACGGCTCAGTATGAACACCAGGAGGACATCGTCATGTCTATAAGGAAAAGGCATCTGAACTTTTATGGACACTTGGCCCGTCTGGATTCCAAAAGACTCACCAACAGGATATTCACAGTAACAGGAAGAGGCAAGGCTTCTAAGAACAAATGGATCACGTCCGTTAAGACAGATTAACTAGATATCCCACTGGGACAAACTTATGACCGACTACTGTTCCGTCAAGCCATCCGACACGGAGTTTTCCCAACGTCCCTTACAAGTAAGAAGACTACAGGAACTAAGTGGACCGAGGAGAGAAAGCTGGCTCATAGTCAGCAATTGAAGGAGTATTGGAAGAAGAAGAAAGCAACAACTTTACCCAAGAGTTGATACGAGCCCCGTGGTCCTCACTAGGCCTAAACGACAAAGAAAAAATAATATTATTATAACTTCCTGTAAATAATGAACGTTCAGTTTCGAGTGCCATTCTTACAATTCTAGCTACGCCGTAGCTACGTAGTCGAAGTGATAATAATTTCGTGTGGGTATTGCAGGCCTTTTTTTAAAATGCTATTTGTTCCGGGCGTCGACCTATAGAGATCTTGTGACCATGTGATATGAACCTGCGTGTAATTGGAATGGAGGAAGTGTAGAGTGTTGAATGTGAGAAAAGGAACGTCAAGGACGAAACAAACACCCAGTCCCCAGGCCAGGGATATTAATCATTTACAAATAAAAATCCCGGACCCAGCCGTGAATTAAACTCGGGCCGGCGGGTGACAGGCAGACGCGCTGCCCCCTACATCGCGCGGCCGAACTATTGGAGGCTTAGTGTAGATCATATGAGGTAGACTCTCCAACAGGGAGGGATGACATCAACGGTGTATGGGAAATTACGTATTAGTGTAGTGGAGTATAGTGTTGTGTGTGAACTGCAAGAACGTTGGGGACGGCACAAACACACAGTTCCTGAGCCCAAGAATTGAGTTTCCTTGAACCGGCATGGAATCATACACGGGTCCTGAGAAGTGGACACAAGGACGCTGGTCAGTAAGTCATGGAACCAAACCTCGAGGCAGTAAACATACTCATTAAATCAAGCATCATTGATCTGCATTTCGAGTTGTCATCTACCGAGCGAGTTGGACATGCGATTAGAGGCTCTCAGTTGTGAACTTGCATTCGGAAATTATTAAGTTCGAATCCCACTGTTGGCAGCCCTGAAGATGGTTTTCCATGCTTTTCAATCTTCACACCAGAAAACCGCTTGGAATGTACCTTAATTAAGACCACGGCCGCTTCCTTCCCACTCCAATCCTTTGCCTAATGTAAAACGTTTTCATAACCCTACTCTTTTGTCGGAAAATCCCCCAGAAGGATGTGAGTTAAATTGCTCGTCAGGCAACCGAGAAAGAAGCGATATTTTCACTTGAGAGAAGGAACATGGACGTGAGTTAACTCAGCCCGTGGTACAAATAGAGTGCGTCAGTTCATTCTGTGAAGGTAGCCTGGTATAGGGGTTTTCATTGTATCCTACATAGTGTAATTTAGCGTGGAACACCCGCAGGACATCCAGTTTCACGTTGAAACTGAACCATAGGGACGTGACTTCTCATTTCATACTTTGGTCTGGAATCGGACCGCGGCCACGTTGATGTGACGCTGGTGACTATGCCGAGGGCTGTACGGACGCGGCTTCATAGGAGAGCGATAGTCCTGATAAAGTGTATCGTTCTACAATCTGAGATATGAACACTGGATCCTATGGTAGGTATCCTAGTCCGGCTGCTTTGGCTAAGTTGTCAAGTGTACTGGCCTTCAGATTTAAGGAGGCCCGGGTTCGACTCCCGGCTGGGTGATTTTAACTTTGGTTTATTCCCTTAGCTCGGGGGCTGGGTGTTTGCGATCGTCTTTATATACAAATAACATATACCACTACAAAACTACCTCCGAAACACGAAGCGATTAATATATCCCTGCAAGTAGGATTGACGTCAGGAAGGGCATCTGGCTGTAAACATGGACTAAGTCCAAAACGAAGAGCCGATCACAAATAATTGGAAAGAGGATAGGAAGAAGATAGTGGCTATCCCAAGTGTGGTTTTCTCTAAAGTTTTCAACAGTAACTCGAGATACGGGCTGAATGTAACCAGATTTAGGATCCAGGGTATCCAACCCAAATCCCGGTTGAAAGGACTTACGAAGTTCAGAATGGACATAAATTATCCGTAATCAAGGAGGCTTCTAACCCCACTCATATCAATCCAAAGAAAAAATGAAGTGGCGTATGGCTTTAGTGGCGGGAGTGTCCGAGGATATGTTCGGCTCACCAGGTGCAGGTCTTTTGAGTTTACGCCCATAGCCGACCTGCGCGTCATGACGTTGATGAAATTATGATGACGACACATAGGCAACACCCAGATTCCGTGCTAGCGGAATTAACCAATGATGGTCAAAATTCCAGACCCTGCCCGGAATGGAACCAGGAACCCCATTGACCGAAGGCCAGCACGCTAACCATTTAGCCAGGGAGCCGGACAAATGCAAGATAATGATGATCATAAAGTCCCAAGGCCCCTGAAATTGAAAACTAACCCTATGACACAACACCTCCAAAGGGTCTTGGCCTACCAAACGACCGCTGCTCAACCTGATAACCTGCAGATTACGAGGTGCCGCAAGATTAAGCAGATGCAGCGAGACGAATCATCGCGGTCGAAGGTGAGTTACTGCGCGGTGTAGCTTAGCGTGCAGATGTCGGGCAGAGACCAGTGAGATGTAGAGTTGATTCACCTCGACATGATATATCAGTAAATATCACCAAAATTAAAATGTGTTATCTTCTTCTTCTTCTTCTTATTCTTCTTCTTCTTCTTCTTCTTCTTCTAGTGTCATCCTTCATCGGACGTTGGCGATCATTTTATTGGTGACTGTGTGGAATACCAAAATCGTTGTTTGTCTGAACTGTCTCAGAGTTTCCAAATAGCATGTACGTAGAGGCGCGCGGCTGTGAGCTTGCATCCGGGAGATAGTAGGTTCGAATCCCACTATCGGCAGCCCTGAAGATGGTTTTCCGTGGTTTCCCATTTTCACACCAGGCAAATGCTGGGGCTGTACCTTAATTAAGGCCACGGCCGCTTCCTTCCAACTCCTAGGCCTTGCCTATCCCATCGTCGCCATAAGACCTATCTGTGTCGGTGCGACGTAAAGCCCCTAGCAAAAAAAAAAAAATAGCATGTACGGGTTCTCCCATGACCTCTCTTTCCCTTATTCTTCCATAGTATAATGATTTCGAGGAAGTTGTAAGATTCCGGATGCCTCATGGTATGGCCTCCCCACTGAGTGATGATGCATTTGTTGAAAGGTGCCTAACATCTAGGTCACCGTCCCGCCCCAATGAGTATTCTGTCTTCCCGCTGATACGAAGCATGGTACGGTAGACCCACACATTTCAAATGCTTCTCATTTTCTCATGGTAGCTTTTGTCATTGTACACAAATTTTAAAAATACGAGGGATTGTGAGAATGAAACTTGACGAATTTTTAGCACAAAAATGTCAAATTAAGAGGAAAATTGCATTTGCAAAACGAGTGAGATGCCTTCAACTACATGAGCATTCCAGTTGTAAAAACAATGAAAAAATGAATATCCACAGCATGTTTGCGGACATTTGACCGAGTGAGGAATGGAATAAATGAAGCCCCACCTAGCGGCGAGGATATGAATTATGCCGGCTGCAGAAACCTGTCGCATTCCTTAGGGGCAATGGTTAATGACTGACAGATGAAATAAAATTATATTGGAGTGTGTTTTTGGAATGAAATTAGGATAAACCGGAGTTCTCGGAATAAAACCTGTCCCGTCTCCGCTTTGTCCATCACAAATTTCACAGGAAGTGCCTGAGATTTGAACCAAGGAACCCAGCGGTGATAGGCCGGTGCGCTGCCACCTGAGCCACGGAGGCTCGTCAAATTATTTCTAATTCAACACACGATTGGTGTTTTACGTAAATAACTCTTGTACAGACTAACACGCTTTTGTTTTTATTTTTGGTGTGATGTGAGAATTTGAAGATGTCCACTCAAATGGACGAAACATGTCTTTCTGCGTATAAGGACACTTTTTTCGGGTTTTATCTCTGAACATCATATCATAAATTCTCTCCGACTGACTGGGACGTATTTTTTTATATTCTTACTATGCAAGTCTATACTGAAGATCATGGTTGCTTCTAACCAATAACATTTCTTGGAACGAGCGTAACGAAGATATTCAGGAATCAAAACTATCATAACACCTTATCTTAATTAAGATAATTAATTCAGATAACAAAGTTGCTCTGCTTTTGTACGTTTAATCTATTTGTTAACAAGACTAGTAAGAGCATGTTTGTATCCAATTATGTAATCTATTTGTAGGGCTGAACATTGTTGACACCTGGGGATCGTATATTGTACCACAGCTAAGACAGACTGACTTCACAACTACTTAGCTTATCTCCGAACAGACATGCAATCGACAGCCGATCTCTCTCTGCTCATTATATTTGGGTGTGTTCATGATTTAAGACAATATACGGGTAGTCAGGATGAATGTTGTCATTAGTTCGTACACCTGAATTCGTGGGAATGTCTCACAAATTTACATAACGATTCACTTCTGCGTGAGACCACTCCTACGTGTTAAGTTATGTACAAATCTGACGGCATTCAATTTGGGATATATCACACGGGCTGGGCGCATGGTGCTACGGAACATGTCCATGAGAACACGCAATGGAAAACAAAAATGATCAATATGAGCCTTAAGTAGGTGATTTCTGGAACTTGTCACTATAGATTAGGACGTGATGAATGAAAGTGAAATACCCCTTATCGTCAAGAAGGAGTTCGAACGGATATCATTAAACTTGTCACAGGGCGAGTTGGCCGTGCGGTTGGGGCGCGCGGCTGTGAGCTTGCATCCGGGAGATAGTGGGTTCGAACCCCACTGTCGGCAGCCCTGAAGATGGTTTTCCGTGGTTTCCCATTTTCACACCAGGCGAATTCTGGGGCTGGCTGTACCTTAATTGAGGCCACGGCCGCTTCCTTCCAACTCCTAGTCCTTTCCTCTCCCATCGTTGCCATAAAACCTATCTGTGTCAGTGCGACGTAAAGCCACTAGCAAATTAAACTTTTCAATCGTTTTTTTCAGGATATTTACATCAGTATTTTGAGGGGCATCAAGACAGCTGCAGTTTGAATCTTGTCCCTTACATGTGTGATTTTTGACATGAAACTCACGACATTGAGGTTCAGATTCCATAAAACTGTGGGAATGACTGTACGTTCCGGGTTCGATTTCTGGTTTGGTCGGGGATTTTTATCTGGATCTAAGGACTGGTTCGAGGTCCACTCAGTATACGTGAGGACAATTGAGGAGCTATCCGACGATTAGATAGCTCCTCTGGTCTAGAAAGCCAAAAACTACAGCCACTCGCAAGCTGTAGGCCATCGGGTTGAGCAGAGATCCATTGGTAATCCAAGGAATCATCAGGTCATTTGAGTTATATGGTCTATGTATGTGTGTGTGTATGTATGTATGTACGTACGAGAGTTGGGGCAGAAGTCATAGCAACTTCCTTTTTTCCCCGCGCGAACGCGAGATTTACCAGACAAATGTATATACTATACAGAGGGGAGTGGGGAGATAAAGTGCTGTGGAATTCGTGAATAAAGTCGAGTAGGTTTACCAGCTGCAGGATATAAAGGGAGGAAATTGTCGGTCATAAATTACTTTTCCTACATACTGTTTGTAGTGGCTGCCTGGACGAGGTGGTATACGACTGCTCGGTTTGCCTGGAAGGACGTGGGTTCGAATCCCCGTCAGAAGCCGTAAACATTACACACATACATTATCATTATAGACTGTTATGCCTTTCAGCGTTCAGTCTGCAAGTCTCTGTGAATTTACTAAACGTCGCCACAATCCTCGATTTGCAACTAGTGCTGTGGCCTCATTTAGTTCTATACTTCTTATATTTAAATCGTTAGAAACTGAGTCTAACCATCGTCGCCTTGGTCTACCTCCACGTCTCTTACCCTCCATAGCAAAGTCCATTATTCTCCTAGGTAACCTATCCTCCTCCATTCTCCTCACATGACCCCACCACCGAAGCCGGTTTATGCGTACACCTTCATCCATCGAGTTCATTCCCAAATTAGCCTTTATCTCCTCATTCCGAGTACCCTCCTGCCATTGTTCTCATTTGTTTGTACCAGCAATCATTCTTGCTACTTTCATGTCTGTTACTGCTAACTTATGAATAATATATCCTGAGTCCACCCAGCTTTCGCTCCCGTAAAGCAAAGTTGGTCTGAAAACAGCCCGATGTAAAGATAGTTTCGTCTGGGAGCTGACTTCCTTCTTACAGAATACTGTTGATCGCAACTGCGAGCTTACTGCATTAGTCGTAAAATTTAAGATAATAAATTTCCCCTTCCGGAGGTGCACATGAGCCTGAGGTTCACTCAGCTTACACCAAAAATGAGTACCAGGCGGCTGGGCGTAGAGGTAACCACTCGACCCCATCAAGTGCCGACGTTATGATTGTGGAAGTCTTTACCTTCCACCCCTCCAAGGGCCTTCATGCCCTGTACGGAGATTGGTTTTGCTTTTACATACTGTTTTTTCTTACAGAGTACAGCAACGTTTACGGTAAACCCTCGAAGCAGTCCCCTAGACTGTCCACAACGTGTTGCCAGCGATGTGGAGACGTCGGATACCAGTCGCCGTAACTTGTGTGAATTTCTCAATCTCACGTTTCACAGTGTTGGCGATATCCACTCGTATCCCAAACCGTCTCCCATGCAACCATTCTTTTACTTTGGGGATGAGGTGAAAATCGCACCGGGATAGGTCCAGTAAATACGGCGGATTTTCCAGTACATCCCACGCTGTTATTGCCTCGTCAAATCCATTCTGCACGCTGCCTGACTCACCGCTGCATTGAGTGGTACCTGTACAACGCACCGCCATCTCGTGCTATGTCCGTGTACTATGAGTATTATGCTTTTCCAGAACATATGGTTAATGTATTGTGCCCTTTTCAAGGCATGTGTGGTGGTATACCTCTTGCTCGACTGTTGCTCCGGCTGCTCCTGTAAATAAAAACATTTAAATATACGTACCACTCACGTAGACTCCATCTCCTGGGTCGTGGTACCGTCCCTCAGCTTTCCTCGAGTTCGTCGGGCCACACAAAATGAGGGGTGAGGAAGTAAAAATGTCGGCAGGTCAACTAACTACAAATAACGGTACCCAAAGACTGAATTGAATTTAAATTATCAAAATTTAGTAACAAAAAAATGGCAAAAAGGAAATCAAAACAGAATTTAAATGAATCGAAATAAATTGGAATAAAAATAAAGAAAATAACTGGAAGTAACAAAACTCAAGTCTTCCTGAAATCAAATCCTACCTTACGCAAACTTGACTGAAGGTCACAAATTGAAATAACAATCATCACCATCGAACTAATGACTCCAATGTCCATTGACACTCCAATAAAACGAACCAATGGTTTTCCAAGACTTGCCATTCACAGAACTATCTCATGACTTACATTCCAACTGTAATTCAATTAAATGGGATTTATAAATTATTAATTAATTAATTAATCGAATATTCGCAAATGGGTATCTTAAATTCATGATTCCAAATACTGATTGACTTGCCAATATGCCCAACTGTTAAATCAAAATTATGTGAACACAACAAGTGGAACAGACAAGAAAAATCCATGAACACATCCCGTTATGCAGGACAATATTTCGTTAATATTTATATAACTTTGCCACAACAAAAATAACTGGTGGCTAAACCAAGAAAAATATCACCAAGAACACAACATTTATTATGAACAAATCAATTCTTATATCATTATTCATCTCCTGTGATAGTTCTGGACACTCGAAATAAAATAAATTAGGCCAAGTGCCTCAGTTATTACATTTATCAAATGAATTCGCCTTTTTACAACATTAATTTACTTTACACTGCCGCTGACTACACTTGTACTGGAGGTAGATTCTATCTTAGTTAGTCAGTTTGCGGCGTTTATCACATAACCTTATGCCAAAGGTCGATTCATTTGCATAATTAATTAGTAGTAGTGGTGTCCAATTTCACTTGTTTGTTACGGTGTCTTCATGTCTGCGTAAAGAACTTGTTTCATTTGATTCTGACTATGAATAACACGTGGTCCCATTAACTTAATACTTAAAATTCGTATTTACAAAAATATACACAGTACTGGAAAACCAATGTCCTCCAAAACAAAAGAAGAAATGAAAATGTAAACTAACCTAACTACTCCTACATTTAAATCAAACAAATACAATCAGATTCACGTACCTTCGGCCTCTACACTTTTAAACACAGCAAATAAAAATATCAAAAAGGAAAGAAAAGAAAAGAAACAAAATTCCAAAACTCGGAAATTTTATAATGCAAAACATCGCTATCAAAATGAACTTCCACTACAACTGCGTTGAATTTGGCGGCAATCCCAAAACGTAAGACGTAAATGTCCGAAACCGATGTTCTCGACTTTTAAAGAACAATGAATGAGACATATGCGTCATCATGATCACAAATTAACTTTCAAAAATCATACAGTGCTAGCTCGCCCTGTTTCATGCCTCCACTCGGCCTCTTATTAGAATATCTCCGAGTGTTCTGTCATCCCTGGAAAATATTTGCGTACTTAAACCTTCCGCCTATAATTGTCACATGTGCTGTCGTATATTTAACTCTATTATTCAAATTGATTATCATTCAATTTTCATATTTATCTCATTACTCTCAACGTACCTTTCATTTGTCAACAAAACCCTGCTCATATCCACGCGGGCTCAATAACTTTACTAATTCATCGTGTCGTTCTCATATTCATAAATACGATATTATTATACGATATGGTCCTCAGAATCTATTTTCCATCCCACAATTATTCCCATCAGGGACATTACTGCTTCTGTCTACTCGGTTTCTTCGATATTTCAGTTCATATTCACAAGCTGCCATGAATTTCAGAGCCGGCTGGCAACGATTCCTACCTCTAAAATTGAATATAATAAAACGATTGCCTGCCACACTCAACTATCGGAAACTCGAAGCCATGTCACACGAAGAAATAATATCTTCATTTAACCACTTACACCATCAAAACAACGAAAGGAAAATCCAAAAACTAGATATCAGACTGTAATCACGTAAGATAACAATAACTCAGATATGCCGTAATTTCACATCAGCTGATATTAAATAACTCGGCAAACATCCACAAGAAACAAAAATGTTCCTATTTATCCATGTTATTATCATTATTATTATTATCATAAGACTCGAAAATACATTGTGCAAGAAACACCTACTGTAAAGTAAAATTTTCCATACGTCACACACACAAAACTCATGTCCAAAAATGACTCAAATAAGATTAACGAGAAACTTAAGAGAACATGATTATTATTTAATGATTATTATATTACTGACACCCTGACATTTACACCCCGAATCGTTATAGTAATTGCCGTGGTCTCACTCCTACAAAAACTCAGCTCCCTTGGGTACGTGAATTTTATATACACAAGAATACCTGATATCACTAAACTAAAATTAACCACTAAACATTCATGTCATCATCAATTACATATCACATAAATACAACATGCTCTTTACCTTAGGTGCCGGCAGGTGGGCTGGATCCTCGTCAGCCTCCGCTACATGGTTTTTACTCCATCTTGATCATCTTGCTGGGAATATTTAACACTTCGCACACACGGTTCGGATCCATTTTAATTATGTAGCACTCGTAAGATTTGCTGAAGCACACACACACTTGAATTTCACACGTAAATATAATTTACACAGTATACACGGAATTAGCACACACTGAGTTGGTGTTCATTGTCAGGACCAAATTACCTAGCTTGTTGATGTCCTTGCCACAAGGTCTGCAAAGCTTGCCCCTTCCGTTGTTTGAACAAGGGATTAAAAGTTATTCACCTCGCTTGGAAGTAGAAATTGTACATTCAGTCCTTCTCCCGTTACATTCCAATGGTAACAAAGTCTCTCCCTCTAAAATAGCACTAGTAGCGCTTGGTTCGAAAGTCTCAAATGAAACAGTAATTTTTATACAATGCGCATATTTAATTGCAACGTTTTTCTGATCTGTCACAGAGGAAAACCATATTTAAAAAATATTGTCATTTAGAATGTAGTGACTTCTTCGCTCAGTTACTAGTGTGTAGGTTATGTGAACTAGAAAACTGCTGTGAAACTAAATGTTCTGAAAAAGTCCCATAGTTCAGTCTGTGTTCTCCGTGCGGCTTACCACGTTAAGTGTTAATTTGTAAAACATTCTAGCAAACAAATATCATCAACATTTGACTGTCTTAAGTGTGTCAACATTTTCTATGACCTGATCTCCTAATATTACCAGAGTTCTCCTAAATGTTCGCCACCTGATTGAACTCACGAATCACACAAAGCGATGACTAAATATGAGTAGCAGGCTCACATACTATCACCCTGCGCTGCACTTGAAGACTTGACTGTAGGCTCGGAAATTGCAACTAAGACTGAGATATCGGCAAAGTGTCGCCACTAGTTTTGTAAATTCGGGAAGCTCCACCTCCCGAGTGGTCCAACTGGAGGGGTGTGGCGTAGTGATATGACATCTTGGATTAAGTTTTCAACTGCCTGTAGATTTAATGTTCAGTAACTGCATTCTGATGATTCCTAAATTTGGTGTGATTCACCTGTTGCACTCCACTTTCAGAAATGATCTTTGATTTCTTTATAAATCGAAACGCGTCATTGGGCCTATTTACCATCTCACCATGGCACTTTCCCGCCATGACAGTCTGTGTCATGGGTAAAACCATTCTTCCACACAATGCTGATAAATTATTTACAGAATAATTAATCACTTATTCACATAAATAATCCTCCAAATATTATTTCCAGATTAGGACACGGTATTTTGTTACTTCTCTCGTCACCAAATCACGAAATACTGGATAAATATTCCCGCTGGAACCAGGCGGTTAAATTTTGGAATCTCTGATTGGCTAAGATTTTGCCGCGTGTCTTGGCTCGGGTGAAACCATTTTCCGTCAAGGTATTACCTCTATCTTTGTCACACACTTTGGGTGCGCCGCATTCCGTTCTCCCGATTCCCGTGAGAAAACTTAGTAGAAAGTTTCGCACTTAGCGGTATCATAAAGTTTTATTTGAGAAAGCTTTTACCCAAACCTATTTCCGGTACGCGAGTTGGCCGTGCGCGTAGAGGCGCGCGGCTGTGAGCTTGCATCCGGGAGATAGTAGGTTCGAATCCCACTATCGGCAGCCCTGAAAATGGTCTTCCGTGGTTTCCCATTTTCACACCAGGCAAATGCTGGGGCTGTACCTTAATTAAGGCCATGGCCGCTTCCTTCCAACTCCTAGGCCTTTCCTATCCCATTGTCGTCATAAGACCTATCTGTGTCGGTGCGACGTAAAGCCCCTAGCAAAAACAAATCCGGTACGTGATTTTAAAGAATTTCTGGGGATATATTTCCATCCTGTGAGGTCTCTGTATAGAACTTTGTGAAGTTGCTGGCTCTTCCTTGGTATCTGTAGTATTCACATGTATGATTTTTAATAATTTAATTAACGCATCCATCAGACTAATCACCTTATGGGTGCAGTATGGTATCACCGTGAAAATGTGAGGGGAAAAAATAGTAGCCATGACTTATACCCCAACCTTCGGGTCGGTGCCACGTAAAGCAGATTACAAAAAAAAAAAAAAAAGGTGCTATTCGGAGGTAGTTATTGGTTACCGGGTTGACCAAGGAGACATTACTATACTGGGTTGTCAGGGTCAAGGCTAGGCGGTAACGACGGAGGGAAAGGAGGAAGGAGGTAGTCCTGTTCGGAGGTGGTCATTTGTTTTCGGAATTCCCAAGGAATACAGATACTGAGGTGTGTGTGATGTTAATAATCAATGTTATTTGTTTTACGTCACACTGGCTACGTTTTTATGGTTTTCGGAGGCGCGGAATTGCTGGAAATTTGCCCCTCAGGAATTATTTTACGTACCGTACCAGTAAATGTACTGACACGAGGTTGACATACTTAAGCACCTTCAAATACCACCGGACTGAGCCAGGATCGAACCTGCAAAGTTGATCTCATAAGGCCAGCGCTCTACCATCCGAACTACTCATTCAGGCAGGGTGGTGTTAGGTAATGTAAATAGCGTGACTGCGTGCTGGAAAAGGTGCTATTCATAGGGTTAGTCGTGCTACAATAACGCATTGTGGCTCAGTGGGGAAAATAATGGCAAACTATGGCACTCTTCATTTTGAATACTACACCTCATTATAATGCTGCCATCCGATTTTGCTCTTTTCTTATAATTGCAGAACTTTCGGTGGAGCTATCTGAGGATCCAACTAGCCTCTAGGCTAATGCCTTGACAGACAGACAGACAGACAGACAGACAGACAGACAGACAGACAGATGTACTAGGCTATACCTTTACTTTTTAGACTTTCTACTGTATTAATGTCTACCATTTGATCCTTAACAAAGGCTTAAAATAAGGCCATAATGCTGTAACACATTAGTAACTTTTGGAAATTATAACTTCCTGCTCCTCGTAAATACAGAGTTACAATGCTGAGACTTAAATTCTTGAAGTAGCTGACTTCTCGGAGCAGTGAGAGTTCAAACCTTCATGCCTTTCTTGTCTTTTCCTTCTTGTTTTTTTTCGGCAGGTATCCTTTAAGAAGACTTGAATTTTCTGAAGTCACATACTGTATATCCTTATAAGGAACTCATAATGCAAACAGATATAATCAATATCGTCACACAAACACCGACTATGGACAGACGCATTATGAGTACCACTCCTAACATTATGCTGGACTAATTCAACCAAGTAATACGTAAACTGTCCACTCGTAGGGAATTGTTGCGGCTATCGGGACTAAAAAGTGGCCTGGCCTCCGTTGCTAAGGCGGCCACGCACCGGCCTCTCACCAATGGGCTCCGTGGTCAAATCCCAGTCAGTCAATGTGAGATTTGTGCTGGACAAGGCAGAGGCAGGGCAGGTTTTTGCACGAGTACTCGGTTTTTACCTGTCGTCTTCCATTCCGGCAACACTCTTCCATATCAACTTCATTTCATCAGTCAGTCATTAATCATTGCCTCAGAGGAGTACGACGGCTTCGGCAGGCGGCACAATTCCTGTCCTCGCCGCCGGATGGGGGCTTCATTTATACCATTCCTGACCCGGTTGAAACAGGCTGTGGATTTTCATTACCAATGAGACTTGAGAGAGACATGATTCTATTTCTTCAAACTGATTTACGTCACACCCACACAGACAGGTCTTAATGGCGACGATGAGATAGAAAATGCCTAGGAGTGGGGAGGAACTGGCCGCGGCCTTACTTAAGTTACAGTCTCAGCATTTTCCTGGTATGAAAATAAGAAACCGCGGAAAACCATCTTCAGGACTGCCTACAGTTAGGTTCGAACCTACTATCTCCCGAATGCAAGCTCACAGCTGTGCGACCCTAACAGCATGGCCAACTCGCTCGGTGGAGACATGATTCCTCAGCACACTGTGATGCTTGCAGAAAGGTAAATCCGCCTGCATATTCGAGTCATAGTTCTTGCGTAGACAACTAGAACGTATTTGAGTGATGAATTCGTGGATATGCTTTTACTCGACGGAGAAACTAGACGTATGAGGCATGATACTTATACCAAGAATGATTTCCTGGACGAAGCCTACCAGCTACGGATAGGTTTCTAAGGGCTAAAAGACATATGAATGGTACGATGTCAATTGGAAGGTAACCACCTGTTTGTAGTGCACCAGTAATAACGAAAACACTGTTGATAATGCAACTGAGAGCAATCCGCATGCCAGGTTACAAGCCATTGCACATCATTTGATGAAGCAAACACCAAAGAGTACGTCGAATTTCCATGGGATTTAAATACGAGGGTAAGTCAGTAAGTATATTCAATTTTTCTGTAATTGTCTTTAGGTTAGCTGTATGGTGTTGTGTACACACCAGCCGCTAGATGGAACCGTTGTCTACGTCTGTGGAAGGTTTCAGCGTTATCAGATCAGTACAGCTTGCGCTGTTGCGACGTGAAAATGGGCGGGCCACTCTCTGTTTGCACCAAGGAAGAACAGCGTTCCTTAATCCGTGTTTTGTGGTCTGAAGGTGTACCAAGAGCGGACATTCATAGAAGAGTCACTCGTCTGTTATTCAGGATCATATCACGCACTTGTTCAATATTGGCATAAGTTACGGCTGCAGATGGACTCCCGGATCTTTCCTCATCCTTCACTCTCATGCGACCCCTTTTGAACCGTTCAGTCCACTGGTAAACACCTTGCCGAGGCAAAACATTGTCTCCGTATTGTGCCGAAAGTCTTCTATGAATATCCGCACCTGGTACACCCTTGAACTACAAGAAACGGATTACGGAATGTTATTCTTCCTTGGTGCAATCGGAGAGGGGCGCGGCCATTTTTACGTCGCAACAGCGCAAGCTGTACTGAGCTGATAACGCTGGAACCTACTACAGACATAGACAAAGGTGCCGTCTAGCGACAGGTGAGCATACAACGCCATAGAGACAACCTAGACACAATTAGAGCAAAATTGCCCATACTTATTTACTTGCCTACGTAAATGCATGAAGTTATTAGTTTAGTACTGAACCTCTGGACAACAAATTCAGCACTACCTGTTGACAACCGTGGTCACGAAGAAAGCTGATGCAGTGAGTCCTATTCCGTAACATTTCAGTGTCAACGTGATTCTGACCAGCCTGAATCTTTTTTTATACACGTATACGGTTCAATGCGTACACACTAATAACACGAAACATATGGTTCGAGGATATGGAAATTCAGGAAGACACCCATATACCAACAGAAGACACTCGTTTAACAAAAAAAAATACACACCCAGATTTTACAGACCATCCAACTTCAGACAACAAACAAAGGAAGTCTGCTTCTTTGCACAGTGAAGACATGGAGTTTACACCAGATTCAGAGAATGTTCCCATTCCTGAACCTGTAATTGATCATAACACAAAAACAGGACCGAGTTTTAGTGAAAGTGCAGTGACCTTGCTAGCAGGTGACAAGATTACACCGAACACGACAGGCAGTAACAATGACTCTCACAACTTACAGATGAAAGTTGTCAACAAATACGTTGCACGTGACGAATCAAAACCGTACATCACCTAAAAGCATAGTACCTCACGCAGTCGGCTTAAATAACAGAAAGTATAGACCAGTGTATGCGTAAAAGTGTATTGACCTCATCAGATTAATCAAATACCCCTGCCAGGATGAATTCTACTACAATTAGTTTCATTTTTCCCTCGTTTCTGCAGATGACTCTCCTACGTTGTGTCACCACCTTGAATGTAGACGGTGTCAAAAGTCTGACTACGCAAGCTCTCCTTCAGGATTTTCTCAGGGTTCATGACATAGATATCCTATTTCTTTCAAGACGTTAATGATCCAAACTTAGACTGTCTGTCGGGAAACAGATATAAAGTAAATGTTGGTCCATCACTTTGAGGTACGGCTATAATATACGGAGCAGGACTGACTGTTTCTGAAGCGGAGTTTCATCTCAATGGTAGAATTGTTGCTGTGAAATGTGAGGGCACTCCTCTTATTAATGTTTATGCTCCGTCGGTTCTCAAGGGCGTCTTGACAGAGAACGATTATTTGAAGATGACATCAGATATTTTGTGCAGGGCCCTATTAATAACAAAATTTTGGCCGGTGATTTTCACTCTTAAATCCGCGCGATAGATAACTGTCGCAGCCTACAAAATCTTGTTGAGGGATTACACTTATGTGACACATACAGCTCACCTCCATTGGGAGTGTGCCTGAAAAGAGCTGCACCACCTCGGGATGACACGAGTTTACTTTACTTACGTGACGTATGGGAACTTAAACATTGAACGTACGTCCAATTTACTTTCTACCTGGCCGGGTCAGATACCAGAATCGATAGGGCGTATATATCACGAGAGATGATAAATATGCCACACAGTTCTGAGGTTATACCAGTGTCATTCAGTGACCATCATGCTCTCATCTTCCGTTACTCAACAACAGTACTACCACCTCTACATGGCTATGGATACTGGAAACTTAATGCGTCCCTCTTGTACGACCAAGATGTCAAAATGATTTTCGAACACTATGGATGAAATTTCGTATGAAACGATCTAAATACCATTACCACGTGACGTGGTGGACTGATAATGTTAAACAAGAAATTAAACGATTTTTTCAAAAGATTTCCAAACAACGGGCAAAGGAAAAGAGAAATGCACTGCATTTTGATTATGAAGTTTTATACCTGCTTCAACGATAACAACCCAGTGGAGAGAATGTTACTAACGAAACGAAAGAAATCATACAATCATTAATATTGAAGAGAATCACCAGAAAGGGGCATTTATCCGCTCAAAAGTGCCCTCAGTAGTTGAAGAAGAGAGTTCACCACTGTTTCATTTTTGACCGAAAGACGTAAAGTGAAGAGGAAAGCAATTATTATTAAAGTCCGGCATGAGCATGGTCACATAAATTCGGATATAAAGGACGTCCTCCAAATTCGTGCAGACTACTTCACAAAACTATTCCATGACGACTCATACATTAATCAGTACTTTTACAGCACCCTACAGCACGGTATACCAAAATTGAATAAATAAGATGGGTGAAGTTTGACTGCAGATATTACCTCGGAAGAAATACTCTCTGCACTTTCCCAAGCACAGCGTCATCGCTCTCCAGGACCAGATGGAATAATTTATGAAGTCTACAAGATAATGTGGGCCATACTAGGGGGAGACCTGTTGAAAATGTACCAAGAGATACTAGAGAGACCACAGATCCTAACGGAAGTTTTCACATCCGGAATTATTATTTTAATTCCCAAAACCACAAGACCTGTAGGAATGGAATACTTCAGGCCGATCACCTTGATAAATACAGATTACAAGATATTCGCTAAAATCATAGCATCTCGAATTTAAAAAATCGGACAATGGTAATCGTGTGGGACATCAGGACAAAATATTATCTCCAATCTATTAGTGCGGAGAAACATACTGTAATTCTATTACACGACAAAGCCTCATCGAACCTTTCTCCCGCCACACGTGTTAGTTTGGACTTCCGTAAGGTCTTCGACAGAATAAAACATCGGTATTTATGGTCCACAAGGCAAACTTTCCCTTTTCCATATAAATTGATTGAGTGCATTAAAGGACTGTATAGAACAGCCACCTCACGAATCGTCTAACTCTGAAAATACCTACACGGAAATCAGTTCGTCAAGGATGTCCCCTACTCTATGCTTCTGTTCATCGAATAAATCAGTGTAAAACTGGCTTGACACTCAGTGCATGATAGTACGAGTGATAGTACGAACGTATGCTGACGACGTTTGTATTATCCTAACAGAACCATCCGAAGAAGCTGTATATCCAGGAATGGGAGGAAGATTCAGGATCGAAGGTAAATAAAAAAAAGTCCGGAATGCTGCTTCTTGGCCAACATCAATCACCTGCAATTAATAGATCACTGCCCATTGCAACTAAGTTGAAGATCTTTGGAATTGTTTTCCAACAAAATTTTAAAGATATGTTAATCGAGAATTGGAGGTCGATAACTAATAAAGTTAGAAACACCTTAATGCAGCAGCATACTAGGTCTCTGAATTTCACCCAAAAAGTGTGGCATATTAATGTGTTTGCTTTATCCAAAATATGGTATTTTGCTCAAGTTCTACCTGCAACAAAACAAATAACACAGCGTATGGAACTTCGTATCGGCCACTACCTTTAGAGAGGTTCTCTGTTTCGGGTGAGACATGACATGCTGTATTTGCCGATTACACATGGAGGACTAAACAAAATTTGTGTACACCTGAAGTATAAGGCTCTGCTGGGAATAACGATCAGGGTTGCAAACTACAAACAGAAGCCTTATGTAAGAGGTGGTAGACATAGGCACATACGTCCTGCTTCCCAAACCATCATTGGTATCCTTGACAGTCTCCCGCAGGACCGAAAAGAAAGAAAATTTCTATACTTACCTGCTGAAAGGATTACAGAGACAAGTACCGACTGAAAAAAAATCCCTCAAAGAAAATGGAAAATGGTGTGGTCACATGCTAACAATAAACAAGTACAAACACAGTGGAGATCATCAGTCTACTCAGTAATTAATGACATCGTTCCAACAGCAACAAAGCTCTTTCGTCACAACTTGTCTGAAGATAATAAGTGTGGATAATGAGGCAAGCTCGATATCACAGTGCGCCGTGTTGCATCTTGTCAGGAAGCGCGACCTGTCTGGACATGGACTGTCAATACAGTGCGGAAAATACAAGGAGGGTCTTCGTTGTCGAATGGGCGGTTAATGATTGGAGAATTTCAACTGACGGAAAAATCGGTAGTTGGTTGATAGCCTGGGCAGTGCATTGGAATTTGACAACATATGATAAGAGTGGATGGACGGTGGTGGAATTTATCAGATCAATCAATACTGTTCGTTGGGAAATGGTAAAAAAACCGCAATATCGAGAAATTTTGGAAACACATATTTAATTTTTAAATGTTTATTTATTTTATCTCATGTATTTTACACGGTGATGAAATGATAATTGACAATTATGAGATGGTTTTGTATTGTTTCAAAAGAGTATTATTCTAATTTTTGTATTTCTTTAACTTATAAAAAACAGTTTGTGTTTATATTAGGCTCAACACACTTATACAGGTATGCTTATTGTTTTCAGCTCAATAGATTTCTTTAAAATGTCATGGTTTTTCTTTTTAATTGATTAATTTGAAATTTGATTTATATTTTGTAATTTTGTAATTTTGGGAAGGTGAATAGAAACAAAAAGCAGTGAGTGGAAGGACAGCGTGGGATTTTCAACGGCTTGGAGGTAGCAGTTTCCATTACATCATGATATCAGCGGAACCAGAGGAAACCAGGATCTTCTATTAGCGATGTGGTTGTCATGGACAAGTAAATCCATATGGGTATCGCCAGATGACATCAGGATACACACTGTAACGTTAAGTATATTCGAATGATATCTTAACATAAAAATCCGTCAATGGTCGCATTAATATGATAACTTTGTAGATACATTCGAAAACATGCATTTTGATTTCATGTGTAGTGTATAGATAGCGAGATACGTAAGTCTCAAAGAGGTATAGTTTCTTTATTAGCTTCGTTTTACTTGTCTTTTGGGTGACTATTAGTTAATCACTAAATTTATCTCCGGTAATCTGCATGAATTAGTATTTAATGCCGTATATATGGTTATGTGTGTTTAGGGAAGCATTCGTAGATGAGTTGTTTTTACATGATTCGGCTGACTTTCATAATATTTAAATTTAAATCAGCTGGTAGGATCTTCCGAAGTTCCGACTATTGATTGCCCAAGTGCTTCACAAATTAAAATGTGCAGGGTTATAGACATCCTCCTTTAGTTTAAGGATGCTGATAAGTGAAGAAAGAAAATTATGATTCGAGGTGTGAACTATTGACATAGAAAGAACGCGAGCGTGTAAAGTATTTTACTTTAATTCACTGTCGGTGAAATGAAATGGCGTATGGCTATTATGCCGGGAGTGTCCGAGGACAAGTTTTGATCTGAATCCCGTAAGCGACCTGCGCGTCGTGATGAAGATGAGATGATGATGAAGACGACATATCCATCCCCATGCCAGCGAAATTAACCAATTATGGTTAAAATCCCCGACCCTGCCGGGAATCGAATCCGGGTCCCTTGGGACCAAAGGCCAGCATGCTAACCATTTAGCCATGGAGCCGGACACCATATCAGTAAGGATTATCGAAATATATTCTAGAGGTATTTGAGTAGTGTGGATATTAATTACATGTGTTTACAATTGAGGATGATAGAGAGAATACCGTGGGAAGATATGTGGGAAATGAGAAATAATAATAATAATAATAATAATAATAATAATAATAATAATAATAATAATAATAATAATAATAATAATAATAATATAAGTCAGTGGAGTAATTTGCAGGGGCATTGGAAGAAAGTGAGCAATATGTGGTTAATGTACATTCAGGATAATGTGCACGGAAAAATATGCGATAAATATGAATTCATAATTATATCGCTCATTCCAGATGTAATATTGTGCAGCCGTTCAGCTATCTTGGCCAGGTCGTGTTTTCCAAGGCGCGTTAAATATGGTCTCAAAGTGGGAGGGAGAGAAGGAGGCGACACTCCGGTTCCTTCAACGTGTTTTTACTCTTTTTTACTGGCCTTGTTTCCGAGCATGTGATATCCTTGACCTGCAGATATATTTTCGCCTATTTAAACGCACAGTACTTAAAATATTCACTTGCATAGTAAGCCATCGTTACCATTGGAAGGCTCTGTGTTTAATGAGCGGGAAGTTGATGCATTTCCTCCAATTAAGGTATTAAAATAAACTCGTAATTAGGGAATTTCAGATAATACCATGAGTCAGGATGGCATGGTTCGATACCCGACTGGTACCGAAGTTCTTGGGTCGATACCAAAGGACCTTCATGGGGTCACAGACTCCGAGAGCATTGAGAGTATTTCATACTTTTTACAGGAAGGTGCTCCACCGGATTATGAATTTTATTGCTTGTGTCTTGTGTATTTGTTTGCTGATTCACTCCTAGAGTTGCAGGCTCACCAGTGTTGTAATGTCCACATTGTAAATATTAGTAATAAGTTTGTCACCCGGAGAGAAACACGTGTGTTCGGTAGTATGGTAATTTGTGCTGAGATATTACCGGAACCATTACTAATAGGTGGCTGTGGGATTTCCATGATTAGGAATTTGGTGATTTATATGGAAAGTACTTATTAAATACTCTCAAAAAAAAAAAACGACGAACCATTAGAAATGCCCAATGCATTTGTATAATTTATGTTATTCTTTTACAATAATAAGTGCATTGTATATTTGCTACAGGGACAAACAAAGTCATTGACCCTTGTTATGAAGTGTGAATATGAAAATGATATCATCATCAAGGTGAAAGGGAAGAGACCCTAATATTTGGCAGTGAATTTGTAATATATGCGATGTTGAGTGATTTCGACTTGGAAATATCAGAATGCAATTCAAGAGTGAATAACTACAGTAACTCAGAAAGATATTAGATGGCATTACCCATGCGAAAAGTTAAGTGTAGCATATCTCAAAAATTGACACGCTTGCAACTTAACTGGCATTTCTTGTATGTACAGAATGTTTCGTAGATGATTTCTCAGTGAATAAAATAATTGTGTTTAAGTAAAAGTCCTTTCTTATTCTTTATTAGATTAATGCATTCCTCTTACTGCAGTGCTCTACTTTTAAGATATTTATTTTACATGCCCACTTTGTTTTAGTCAGACAGGGTCATGACCCATAGTCCGACTCGTTGGCTGAACGGTCAACGTACTGGCCTTCGGTTCAGAGGGTCCCGGGTTCGATTCCCGGCCGGGTCGGGGATTTTAACCTTAATTGGTAAATTCCAATGGCACGGGGGCTGGGTGTATGTGTTGTCTTCATCATCATTTCATCCTCATCACGACGCGCAGGTCTCCTACGGGAGTCAAATAGAAAGACCTGCACCTGGCGAGCCGAACCCGTCCTGGGATATCCCGGCACTAAAAGCCATACGACATTTCATTTCATGACCCATATACTCTCGAGCGAAGCCGTTGCTCGGAATAAAAGTGGGGAGGATGGGACTTGGATGCCCGGGTTTGATTTTCCGAGGTTCTTCGTCCATAAGATTTCCATCCGTGACATATTTTTGAGGCATGATTTTTATATTTCTTACTCTGCCGACACCCGGGACAGGTACAGTATTAAATGTTCGTAAAACTATTGAAATGGGCAGACAAAACCAGATGATTGCGACAGGCATATCAGGACGAGTTATCTGACCTATTTATAAGGAATTTTGTGAAGCAGCACGGGTCCACTAATTATTATTATTATTATTATTATTATTATTATTAGTAGTAGTAGTAGTAGTAGTAGTAGTAGTAGTAGTAGTAGTAGTAGTAGTAGTATCAGACAAGTATTTCGTATGCAGGGGTTGGCTGACATCCTTTGTTGTTGTGGATTCAGTGGAAATAATCCTTGTCTCAGGGTTGATATAAACCCCGCAACGTATAATTAACTTTCTAGCGTATATTTCAAGGGAACTGGGGCAGAAATTGAGAAAAGAACCACGATCAGATCTGGCAGTGCCATGATTTGGATGTCGGTTCTTCGAATCGTTTAGATTTTCAAGTCTACCGTGGAGTGTGAGATAACACGCTGAGTTACGATGGTGGTTGACGTATTCTAGGAGGTCTCACCTATCTCACGCAGCATCGATCGGTCCATTCACTCACAAGATTTATATGATACAGAATTAATTTGGGATGCTTCGGTAAGGCTGGGAGAATCAGTTAAATGCCGACCAAATACTCAGTAATTTACAATGTGTCCTACGTGTATTAATATACTGTTACACAATGTTTGTTAATTAGAGGAATGCTACTTTTATGTTGCCGCATACTGTGTCCATAACATTGTTACAAGAATTTTCTTGTCTTGGCAACAAGATAGAGTTCTAATTAATGTAATTATTTAAAAATGAAGTTCCCATCGATTGCAATGTTAAAAACACTCAAGCTCTTCAGGTCTTTTGCAATCGTGAATGAACCAGCGTTTTGCCCCAGTGTAGCAGTGGGCACATCAGTTGGATTGCCACATCTCTTCAAGACGCTGGCGACTAGTGCGGCGTTGAGACACCACTGAAAGCCAATGTTTAAAACACTCAACCTATTTTTTTGTTATAAAATGTAAAGTCAGGCATTTATACAAGTGGATGTGCATACTTCCCCTAGGGCTCCGTCACTGTATTTTCCTATAAAGGAGACTTGCTAGTTGCTTTACGTCGCACCGACACAGATAGATCTTATGGCGACGATGGGACAGGGAAGGGCTAGGAGTGGGAAGGAAGCGGCCGTGGCCTTAATTAAGGTACAGCCCCAGCATTTGCCTGGTGTGAAAATGGGAAACTACGGAAAACCATTTTCAGGGCTGCCGACAGTGGGGTTCGAACCTACTATCTCCCGAATACTGGATACTGGCCGCACTTAAGCGACTACAGCTATCGAGCCCGGTCGATTTTATGTAAATTTGGACTTTTTACATGCATAATTCATACTTACACTTACAGTGCCACGGCAAGTCTCCTTACCGAGCTCGATAGGTGCAGTGGCGTCTCAATGGTGCATTAGTTATCAACGTCTTGGAAATCTGTGGTGGTGGTGGTGTTGGTGGTGGGTGGTGACTATTGTTTTAAGAGGAAGTACGACTGGGCAACCATCCTCTATTCACACTAATCAGAAAGAAAATATGGAAGTGGCCCGACACCTCGAGAAATGAAGGGTGTGAAAATGAAAGACTCCCTAGGCCTCGTGACCTAATTAATACCATTGGTGGTTGAAATGAACAAGGGTTGTCTAAGGCGGGGCTGGATAGGATAGACGGAAATGAGGAGCCCGACACAAGTAAGTGGAAGCAATGTCAGGACTCAGCTAAGGGACCCGTAGTCACCAACCCACGCCCCCAAGTTGAGATCCCCATGGGCTCCTTTTAGCCGACTCTTATGAGGGGCACAGGTTACTGTGAGTGTTATTTTACGGCCCCCATCTACAGGGGAATTGGAGAGATGCAGCAATCCGCCAGATGATCCCACTACTACACAAGGGCTAGACACTGGTATTTTCACGATTTGAAAGGCCTAAAGAGCTTGAATGTTTGTAAGCATTGCTGCCTGGTGGAGGCGGTAAAGGAGTGTTCCGTTCACCTGGAAGGACATGGGTTCGATTCTCCGTCACGAAGTTGAAAATTTAAGGAATGAGATTTCCACTTCCGGAGGTTCACATGGCCCTGAGGTTTACTAAGCCTACACTAAAAAATAAGTACCAGATAAATTCCTGTGGGTAAAGGAGGCCGGGCGTAGAGCTTATCACTCTAACCCACAAAGCGCCGAGGTTACGTATAGTGGAAGCCTTTACCTTTCACCCCTCCCCCTACCTTCATGGCTTTTACGGAGCTTTGGTATTATACGATATTGAAAATTTAGACTATTTTATTCAACGTTGCACGAATACAGATAGTTCTAGTGGTGACGGTAAGACAGGAAAGGGCTAGGAGTGGGAAGGAAGCGGCCCTGGGCTGTCGACAGTGGAGTTTGAACCAACTATCTCCCGAGTTCAAGCTGACAGCTACGTGACTCAAACCACGCAGCCATTCGCTCGGTTTCGGAACATGAAAAGGAACATACAATAGGAGAAACATAGTGACGGGTCAGGCTGGGATGTGGGAAAATAGGAAAGGGAGACAAGGATAAACATGAAAACACAGAAGAACAACGGCAATCTCCAAACCATCATGCTGTCTTTTCATAGATATATTCCCCACTCATCAATCCTCAAGTTGCCGGGTTCGATTCCGGGTCAGTCCTGTGGTATTTGTAGGTGCTCAAATACGTCAGTCCTGTGTTGATACATTTACTGACACGTTAAAGAACTCCTGTAGGAAAAAATTATGGCACCTTCGCTTCCCAGAATTATTATGGCGTATGGCTTTAGTGCCGGGAGTGAATATCCGAGGATATGTTCGGCTCGCCAGATGCAGACCTTTTGATTTTACGTCCGTAGGCGACCTGCGCACCGTGATGAGGATGAAATAATGATGAAGATGACACGCCCAGCCCCATGCCCGCGAAATTAACCAATGAGAGTTAAAATTCCTGACCCTGCCGGGAAGGGGACCCGGGACCCCTGTAACCAAAGGTCAGTAAGCTAACCATTTAGCCATCAGCCGTACATTATTATTATTATTACTATTATTATTATTATTATTATTTGAATGTAGCCGCCTCTGTGGTGTAGTGGTTAGCGTGATTAGCTGCCACCCCCGGAGGTCCGGCTCTGCCACGAAATTTGAAAAGTGGTACGAGGGCTGGAACGGGGTCCACTCAGCCTCGGGAGGTCAACTGAGTAGAGGTGGTTCGATTCCCACCTCAGCCATCCTCCAAGTGGTTTTCCGTGGTTTCCCACTTCACCTCCAGGCGAATGCCGGGATGGTACCTAACTTAAGGCCACGGCCGCTTCCTTCCCTCATCCTTGCCTATCCCTTCCAATCTTCCCATCCCCCTACAAGGCCCCTGTTCACCATAGCAGGTGAGGCCGCCTGGGCGAGGTACTGGTCATACTCCCCAGTTGTATCCCCCGACCAAGAGTCTGAAGCTCGAGGACACTGCCCTTGAGGCGGTAGAGGTGGGATCCCTCGCTGAGTCTGAGGGAAAAGCCGAACCTGGAGGGTAAACAGATGATGATAATGATGATGATGATGTTGATGATGATGATGATGATGATGATTAATTGAATGTATATAAATGATTTTCAGCTAAAAATATACGTAGTCCATTAATATATTTATAAAAAATTGTAACATAACTTTCTATGAAATCGTGTAACGGTATTTTTCCTATTACATGGATTTATATATATACGATTTTTCTTACTGAGAGTATTAATGTTTCCCGTACACAAATTTGTTCGGTATCTCTTTCGAACGGAGCAGATCTCATACCCACTGGGGGAAAATTTATTTTTATTTTTGTTTTTCCTCCTGGATGGTGAGGAACACCTGCGAATGAATTTTAGCAGGAGGCCTTCTTCATTGCTAGCTGACCACTTGAGAGAGGTCTGCTCTTAAAAAAGGAAGCTAACGAACTCCCTGGTGTTCAGGGCGGGTGTCTGGCCCGGCAGCAGCGGGAGAGGGGGCGGAGTGGGGGGTAGACGGAACCTGGCACGTGCCTCCAACTGTTTTTTACTTTTATTCTAATACTTTTCCTTTCGTTTTTTCTTATTTATACATATTCAGCGCTTGATTCCGTTGGCTTCTATTATATAAAAGACAAGACCTGCAATCCAGACGGGATAACATTTCTCCATAAAATTGAACCTAGCTTTTCAGATTCTTTATATTTGCTTAAAACAAAGAATAAATTAATAATATATATTGGGTGGAAATATAGCAAGTACGCCGACAACTTGATTTTAATGGGAGGCTGTGCTGAAAGCCTGCAATTTTAGAGGTAGGAAAGAATTGCAGCGAACTAAGACATGAAAATTATTATTTTCAAGACTAAAGTCATATCAGCTGGGAAGAAACATTAAAGGAAAGAATGTCGGGGCAGGGATACAAATCATGGACAGATGGATCATTTCAAGCACTTAGTATGTGTAATTACCTAGGATGGCAGTGTACAACAGTAAGTGAAATTAAATCTATGCGTAGCAAAACTAACACAGTGAGCTCGAAGTTGCGATCAAAGATATTCTGTAAGAGAGACAACAATATTATTTGTTTACCGTTCGTCCCACGAACCACTTTTACGGTTTTCAGAAGCGCAGAAATGCTGGATTCCCGGAGGTGCATATGGCCCTGAGGTTCACTCGGCCTACACCAAAAAATGAGTACCAGGTTAATTCCTGGGGGCGTAGCGCTAACCACTCTACCCCATCACGTGCCGCGGTTAACAATGGTGGAAGCCTTTACTTTCCACTCCTCCAAGGACCTGTACGGAGGTGTCTTTTTTTTTTTTTTTTTTTTTTTTTTTTTTTTTTTTTTTTTTAGAAATGCTGGATGTTTGTCCCCCAGCAGTTTGTTTACGTGCCAGTAAATCTTTGGATATGATTCTGACGCATTTGAACACCTTAAGACACCACAAGAATGAGCCAGGATGTGTTCTGAAATGAAGTTCGCAGGATTGATTGCCAATACGGACAGGTGGGAACAGTGACAGGAGTGTATTGGGAGTGAGGAGATAAGGGCTAAGTTAGGAATGAAATTGGTGGATGAAGTTTTACGTATAAACTCACTTCGGTGGGAGTCTTATGAGGCGCGTGGAAGACGATAGATTACGTAGGTGAATGACGTTGGGTAAGAGAAGAAGAGGTAAACAAACACGACGTTGGTTAGACTCATATTTTAATTTACACCTGCCTTCACGTCTCCCTTTTTTCATATTATTTTTCTTCGTGTTTTCTTTCTCTTTTCGATGATATCTTAAATTACTTTCCTGATCGATATGAGCTGATGATCACACGGTTTTTAGCTTTAAAAAAAGTCATGCCAGAAACGACTCCTCATCACCATTTACGTTATCATGACGATTTATGTTTAACAATATTTCCAAGTTAGCGATGTCCGGCGTTGAAAAACTTCGTACTAAACATCTACATTCGTAAATATCTGTCTTCAGTGCCCATGCGAAAAAACTGTACGAGATATAAAATTATCGAAAATTTTAGTTTCTATAACTTTTGTTGCCGGCCTCGTATTGTGGGAATAACGTGCCTGCCTCTTACTCGGAGGCTGCGAGTTCTATTACCGATCAGGTCAGGGATTTGTAGCTTGAACTCAGCGCTGGTCCGAGGTCCACTCAGCCTACGTGATTACAATTGAGGAGATGTCTGAAGGTAACACAGCGGCCCCGGTCTAGAAATCCAAGAATAACGGCCTAGAGGATTCGTCGTGCCTACCACATGACACCTCGTAATCTTCAGAGCTTTGGAGCTGGACACTGGTTGCTTGGCAGTCGAAGGTCCTTCGGGGCCTCTGTGCCATGGGGTTTATAGTAATAGCCACGTAACGAAATACCCCAGAAAGTAAATATCGCCGCCCGATGCTCTTCTTTTCTCTATTTTGTAATGGCTGATCACTGCTGCCAACCTGCCTGGTTACATATTAAAATCACCAGACATAACCAAACAAACTAACCTCAATGTAAACACCGATAATAAATGTTTCCCTACCCTAGTAAATGATAAAAGTTAAGATGAAATAAATCAAGATATTCATAATTAAGTCGGTTTCCACGCTCAATGAGAAATTTAGGAAATAAACACCCTTTCTCACTCAAATTAATGTTACATATATCTGTCTTTATTTTGATATGCAGTAGGCGTACTATAACCATATTCTTGAAAATAGGGGCGTGTTAAACGATGCAATTTGTTTAATAAGTCTTTGCAGTGTGATTTTCGAAAGTCCAATGACTTCCCTTTCTTTTGCGCGAACATTTCCTTCTCTCTTCAATACCGGTAACCCGTAGCCTAAGGAGAGAGATTGGGCATATTTTCAGCCTGCAGGCTGGTTATATCTTCACGGTTATCAGGAAACATATAGGAATACTAATGTGCCAAGCTACGTGAACGGAAATTAGGTCAGCTTCAAGCTCACTGCAGAATTGAATATTAGTTCTACTATCTACTTCTATCGTTTTCACATACACCGAGGTGCCAGTATTTCGTCCCGCAAGAGTTCTTTATGTACCAGTAGATCTAGACATGAGGCTGGAGTATTTGAGCACTTTCAAATACCGCCGAACTCGAATCCGCCAACCTGAGCTAGTCATACATTCTCTCCTTCACTCGCTTAAAATAATGTTAAACATTTCCTGCCTTTCTTCTGATTCTGATGTATGCATTACTATAACTGCATTCTTAAAGAAAGGGGGGAGGGAATATAGATTGAATAATTCATTGCGGTTTCTGCAAGTTCAAGGACTTACCACATAAGACATATGTCCTTCCTTTTAATAATAATGCTAACAGCTTTACATCCCACTAAGAACTTTTACGGTTTTCGGCATTTGGCATTTTAAACATATTTTCAGCTTACAAGTTGGTGTATCTCAAGCTTACAACATTACCAGATTTTTACATATATATTGGCTTAAATCACATGAAGACAGGTTGTGATGCAAGAATTGGATAGGAAAGAGGGCTAGGATTTAAGATGTAAATAAGCGTACAGACACAGCACTAGCCTGAAATGAAAATGACGGGCAAAAAAAAACTTCAGACCTGCCAACTGTGGGGTTCGAATACATCACCATCTCCTGAAACCAAGCTAACAGCAATGTGATCAAACTGCACAGCCAGTTCACTCAGTTTCCTATGACGCGTAATAGGCCTACCACATGGGCGACCCACTTACCTGTATATGGATCTTCAATTCTTCAATTATACATGTATGCAAAAACATTATGCACCTTAGTAAGAGGTACTTCCCTAGTTGGTTCTCTGATTGGTGCACGTATAACAAATATGTTTGGGAAGAAATACTTTTATTTTATATTTATTTATATCATAAAGAAGTCATGTTGTCATAGCAAAACGAATACGCAACGAAGAAATGAATCCGAAGAGATAAGCATTATTTACTGCATTAAATATTAGTTTATTTACATGTTAAGCGATATGTAGTAGTAATAACAATAACAACAACAAACGTGTGCAATAAGGAAAAAGGAAATAAATACAAGTAAATATAAATATAATTTACAACATTTAGAGCCATTCCATGGTCACTGAATTACAAAGCAGGGGTATGAATAAACAAACATAATAAACATGAATACTAATATTTAAAAAGCAAAAAGCAAAGTCATCTCCGTACAAACCATGAAAGCCATTGGAAAGGGGGAAGGTGAAGGCTTCCACTATCCATGACGTTGGCACTTGGTGGGGTGGGGTGGAGTGGTTAGCGCAACGCATGACCGCCTTTGCCCCCAATAGTTAACTGGTACTCATTTATCATACGCAAAACATTCCTTCCAAATTACGTTAAAACTCTGTCACTCATTATTATTATTATTATTATTATTAATAAATTGCAAATGGGAAATACCCCGGTGGCAACGGTCACTTACAGTAATGTGATAATAAAGTTAACATAATTACCCAACTACAACAAAGAAACAAACAAACAAACAAACAACAAGAGTACAAGAAGCAGATATATGGAAGGAAAATATAACAAGAATTACTGCTAGTTTAATATTCTAAATCGAGCAACATCATATACAAATTCACACACAACTTAAGTATTTACAGTGCTTAACAATTTGGCTTACAATATTATAGGTTGACCTTACTACTAGCTTAACATTATAAGTGATAATAAAGTGAAGTTAAACCGTAATTACCCTACAACAACAACAACAACAACATTACAACAAGCAAGAAATACTACTAATTAAACTTTCTAAATCCAGTGTCATTATATACATATTCACACACAACTTAAGTATTTCCAGTACTTAACACTACAAATTACAATACTATAGATTGAACTTACTACTAGCTTAACACTACAAGTGATAATAAAGTTAAATCATACTACCCAACAACTACAACAACTCAAGTACAAAAAGGAATTCCATGGAAAAAAATATTACAAGAAATACTACTAGTCATTCTAAATCCAGCATCATGTACAGTTTCATACACAATTTAATTATTTCCAATACATCCGTATGCTGGTTTCTGGCCCTAATTTTATGCTTATGATAATTTCTCGATAAGTATGAGGGAGGTTAGATAGATAGATAGATAAAGAATGGGTGAACCCTGCCTTCGCAGGGCTCCACACGTAGGTCTGTGAAGACCCTTTGTGTCCCTTAAACGGGTTTGCCTAGTCCAGACCTAGTGCTCCTATAAAGGATACCAGTGCCCGGATGTTGGCATTCCTGATGTCTTCCAGGCTCACGAAATGTGAGCCAAGGTATCGATGTCTAGTGCTTGCAAGAGCCTCACACTGACATAACACATGCGCGGAGGTCTCCTCCTCCCTACCGCATCTTCTACACATCGGATCCTGACTGATTTTCATGATGTGTAGGTGTCTCTTTAAGGTATTGTGGCCTGTCAACAGTCCAACTACCATTCGCATTCTGGTCCTATTCAAATTTATCAGGACCTTTTTATAACTTTGGCTAGGCCCTTTGATAAGTTCACGTGCCTGCCTTGCTATAGTTAACCTCTTCCAAATGTCTTAAGTGAGACTGGTTTGTCCACTGGGATATTACCAGTTTCACGCTTCGGAGTGACACTCCCAGGAAGGGCTCTGGTCCTATAAAAGGACCTTTTGAGCCTTGTTTCGCTAGTTTGTCAGCTTCTTCATTTCCACTGATACCTGTGTGCCCAGGGACCCGTAATAGGGTAACTGAGCTAAATTCACACAGCTGATCTAACATCCTTTGGCATTCCCATACCATTTTTGATGTTGTTTTAACTGCACATAGTGCTTTTAACGCTTCCTGGCTATCGCTGCAAATAGTGATACAATGAGGGAGGTTATAACCTATTCCTAATACAACTCCAAGCAGCCCTTCCCGTATAGCTCTTATAAAGACCACACAGGCGAGCTCTAGTTCTTCTAGATTCAAGACTTTCCCAATTAATGGTATTCCTTCTATTCCCAGTTACGAAACGCATCGCTCTTCTTTGAACTTTCTCTAGGGAATTTATTAAACCAACATGCAGATCCATATTCGAGAATGGGTCTTACAACGTATTTATAAGGTTTATTTAAACCTACTAGGGTGGTGAGCACATAAATAAGAATTCAATGAAAGTATTTTCCTTCTGGACCTTCATGCCAGACAGATTTTTTTTTAAACAAATTTTTTTTCACTATAATATGATTTATCTATAGAGCAAAACCGCTATGCAGTGTGCGTATCATAGCAATCGAGATGGAATTGGTAATGTACTATGTATCTGTAGAGCCTATATACGACTTTTTACAATTACTTCTAAAGTGAATTTCAGCTGTGTGACAACGCTGAAAAGACTATGGACTTAGAGATTGGCATTCCTGAAGAGGGTTTTCTACACTTTCCCATTTTCACACATTGATTCAAGAGTCTGTATTGACTTGTGACAAAACCACTGTATTCTTCCGAAAACCACTGATAGGGACAGGTTTGGTTGTGATCCACCGAAAATAAATTATAATGACCGGTTAGGTAGTGATCCATCGAAAACCACTGATTGTCGCAGGGTTAGGTTAGGTTTGACAGGATTTGTAATTGAGCGACTGTTGTCATTGAAAAAACTGTCGTGACGACTGAAGGCAATAAACATAAAACTGAATCCATTGGTCTACAAAGTTTTCATTCAGTAGATACGCTAGGAACTGGCGAACCAAAACCGTACATACAAAGTTTACAGGAATCAACAAAACAGGATATTAATTCGTGGTACTCATTGTTCTTTAAAGAGAAGAAATATCCTGTCAACAATAGCTGCAGTGAACATGCTTTTTCACTATTATTGTCTGGCCCCATGGCTAAATGGTTAGCGTGCTGGCCTTTGGTCACAGGGTGTGGGTTTGATTCTCGACAGGGTGGGGAATTTGAACCACCGTTGGTTAATTTCTCTGGCACGGGGGCTGGGTGTATGTCGTCTTCATCAACATTTCACTATTATTGTGTAAAATAGAAACTTACTAGTTTTGACAAGTACAGTATGTTCAACAGCGACTCCTGAATGATGACGCGCAGGATGTCCAACCTCACTAATCTATGTTCCAGACTATTTCTACTTAAAAAATTGTATTTGTCCTTTAATGTGATTTTGCAATTTTTGCTGAATATTTATGTGGCTGAAATGAAGGTGGATAAGCTACATGGTCTCCTTTATATAGGAAGAATGTATCGTGGAAATTAACTCAATTTCGGTTTCATGTACATTACAGTTTCTCTAAGATATATTGATAGTAATTCAGTCATGTACGACGACGATGTATTTCATGGTAAAGACAGCTGCCTCTGTGGATCAGTGGTAGAGTGACGGCCTCCGAATCCCAATATAGCGGGTTCAAACCCGGCAGAGGTAGTCGGATTTTTGAAGGGCAGAAAAAAGTCCATTCGACACTTCATGTCGTACGATGTCGGCATGTAAAAGATCTCTGGTGACGCATTTGGTGTTTACCCGACAAAATTCATTAAATCTCAGCCACAGACGCCCAAGAGAGTTTCGGTTTACTCGGTCTGCCATCTAGTGGGCCTAGAGTATAACGGAACGTCAAAATTGACGAGCAGACAGCCAGATGGCGTCAACTTGAAATGTCTGCACATGGTAGCTGAGGCCATACGATTATTATTATTATTATTATTATTATTATTATTGTTATTATGGTAAAGACAAATTACTTTGCAATGCTATCTATCTTAATGGTAATGTACTATGTACCTCTACTATTGTAGGCTACTGAGTGCTTGATTCGAAGCAGTGTATCGATTCATTCAGTGTCCGAGTGAATCGATTCACAGGAACGGCAAGCTCATGGCACACAAATCATGCACAATCACGGCTCAGTGAGCCACACGACACACACGGCTCCTTATAGGCACACTGGACACTGGCGGGGAGTCGAGCTTTCGCTGCAGTGAGCCACAGTGAATCATGGCACACTGAAAGAATCGTACGCAGTCATGGATCAGTGAGACACAACACACACATGGTTCATTATCGGTACACTGGACATTGGCGGGGAGCCGAACTTCCTCTGAAGCAATACATACAGAGTCATGGTACACTGAAAAAATCGTATGCTATAATGGACTCTCGAGCTCAGCTCATTTGAAAATAATACCTATTCGCATCCACTGTCCTCTTCTTACAGGGAGTTTTAAACAATACATGGATTTATTTGCAGTGTTAAAAAGATAGAACACAATTCCAAAGTACCTAGGTTGTAAGTAGGTAGTCAATTAGGTTATTCTAATTACTGTATTAGTTTAATCAATCAGTATCTTTATAACTAGTTGATGTTCGACAATTACTTAAACTCAGCTCTCTAGCCTCCACACCTGGCTGAGTGACTCAAACGGTCGAGGCGCTGGCCTTCTGAACCCAACTTGGCAGGGCCGAGCTCAGTGCGGTGGTATTTGAAGGTGCTCAGCCTCATGTCAGTAGATTTACTGACACATAAAAGAGCTCCTGCAGGACTAAATTCCAGCACCTCGACGTCTCAAAAAAAACCTAAAAGTTGATAGTGGGACATAAAGCCAATAACATTATTATTTAGCCTACCCTATGACTATGAGTCATGCTCATGACCACTCGAAATTGTCTGTTTTATATTTGGAAGAACCACTCGGTATTCTCTTAGTTTGTATGTCGCATCATTGCACAATACTTCAATAATCGAATCACGAGGTTACCGATGTACGTGGACAGTGAGTATGTAAGTAGACTGATGCAATAGATTAAATAAATGATGTTTAATCAGAAAACCAGTGGGCTACTGTACATCTCCTGTAGCCTATACAAAATATGACGATTTTAAAAAAGCCTCTGCTGATAGAAAAAGACATTTTCAAAGATGACCGAGTTAGCGTTGCGTTTAGGGTCGCGTAGCTATGAGCTTGCATTCGGGGAATGGTGGGTTCAAATCCTACCGTCGGCAGCCGTTAAAATGGTTTTCGGTGGTTTCCCATTTTCACACCAGACACATGCTTGTGCTGTACCTTAAGACCACGGCCGCTTCCTTCCCACTTCTAGCCCTTTCCTATCTCTTCTATCCTCTTTGTCGCCATAAGACCTATCTGTGTTGGTGCGACGTAAAGCAAATTGATTTATATTTAATATGTGGGCTACTTATTGTGTACACAGGTATTTTTATATGTAATTCTCTCTATATATATACAGTATACGTGAGTTGTGACTTTCAGAGAACTGTGGAAAACCATTAGATAGTGTATAAAATTTAAGTTATGTCAGTATTTTAACAGGCGTACAATGTTTACATCGTGTATTGGTGACAGAGTGCTGTCTCCCTCTCTCTCTCCCCCCCTTGCCCGCTCCTCATCACATTGCGCCACAGCAGTTCTAGATAATTCCACTCCGATTGGACACTGATCCCCACCTGCACATCTATACCGCCCTGTAACTTGTAGATACACAATTCCCACAATTTTGAAATGTAACTTCGTTATATCAGAAAGGACGGGGCAATCAGAAATGTATTATTTCCCAGCAAAGTTATAACATTCTTAATCTCATGGAATGGCTCTTACAATGGTACAGCTAACTCCTCGGCTTCTCTTCTTTCTTCTTCTTCTTCTTCATCTTCTTCATCTTCCTCCTCCGATTCACTGCTTCCATGATGAATGACTAGTTCCTCCACTTCAGGAAGACCTCTCACCTCATTATTGTAGAACTCGACAATCTTCTTCTCAGTGTGTTTTACTTCATTTCTCCACATCTCTGCTGTCACCTATAAGATATATTGAAGTATCACAACCTGACAAATATATTATAAACTCCACTTGCATATATCCAATAAATAACATTTCCACTTGGCCTACCTGATCAAGAGATTCTTTCCACACAGCTGTAGCTCTGTCCAATCCGTGACCAGGTCTTGAAGCCACTGTTTTGTTATAATACTGTTTTGCCACAGACCATACAAATTCGATGGCATTGAAAAATGAGTGGTATGGAGGAAGTCGTAAGACAGTATGGCCTTCACTGTGCAGCATCTCGTCAACAATGTACCTGGTTTTAAAGAAACAGAGAAATATTGTTATGCATACATGAAAGTCAAATACACGAGTGTAAACAACATTATCTAAACTTATGTTTACGTGCTTCTGTACCTCTTTAAGTGACTTCGATTCATATTACACAACCTTTGCAGCTCATCTTTTGTGGCATTTTCTGGTGGAGAAACTCCATTCTGCCTTAACCATGACTGTAAATTAAAGGAAAAATAAAAATTAATTTCTGTAACATCATTAAACATCATTCAGTAGAAGGAAATATTCAATTAAGTATAATTACCACTAATTGATCCTTCCTCCATTTCGTTGTTGGTTGATGCTCAACAAGCTTACAGTGATATGGTGCATTATCCATTACAATAACACAGGGTCCTATATTTCTTAATCCTACGATTAATTGCGTCTTCACCCACATCTGAAATTTCTCGCTGTTCATAGCACCATGGTAATCCTGATTTCTCTTCAAGTTTGTAGCAAATATCAAATCAGCACCTGTAAGAATTTTAAGTTTTAGTATGAAGTTATTTGTTCTAAAAAAAGTATAGGCCTATTAATAAAAAATGTGATTTCTGTTGAATGATACAAAAAGCTGTCTGATTTTAAGTAAAACCAACTACTGTGTAGCAAAGTCACCTGATGATGAAGTCAATTAATTACTACTTACACTACTTTATCGTAACATCTCTCATGAATGTATCTCCATTAGTAGGCCTATATCTGGATTAGAAGTCCACGATCACTTGCATAAAAGATATAAGTATAAACACCCATTTCAATACCTTAGAACAAATGTAATTGCTGCGAACACTGAACCTATATCAGGCAGTAAGAAATAAGAAGCTTGGAAGGTGTTTAACAGTCAGGTATCAAGCACTGATTCAGGTGGAGATCGTCGAATGCAGAATAAACATAATAAATAGGCCTACAATACAAGTAATTTACTGATACAAATATCCAGTAATATTATATGAAAATACACTGAGTAAGTTTTGATTGAAATACCTCTCTAAGGTTAATCATTGGCCTAAAGTGAATACCTGCAAGTCTTTTTAATAACAGTGGAGAAGTCAAAATCAAAAACCACGTACAGAGCTCAATGAGCGGTAAGTTATAATGCCACTTCCGACCTAGTGCCAGTCAATTTCAATCAATCAGTCACCACTGATCTGCACTTAGGACAGAAGATGTAGTTTCAGGGATAGGCCTAGTATTTTCTTCAATAATTGCAAAGAATTTGGAAATTTATTGAACATCTCCCTTGGTAAATTATTCCAATCCCTAACTCCCTTCTTAAAAAAAAAACAAATATTTGCCCCACTTTTCATCAACTTTAGCACTGTACTGTGATCTTACCTACTTTTAAAATACCACTGAAACGTATTCGTCTACCAATGTCATTCCACACCACCTATCCACCGACAGCTCGGAATATACCACTTAGTCCAGCAACTTGTCTCCTTTCACCCAAGTCTTCCCAGCCCAAACCCGACAAAATTTTTGTAACGCTACTCTTTTGTCAGAAATCACCCACAACAAATCGTGCTTCTGTCTTTTGAACTTTTCCAATTCTCAAACCAAGTAATCCCAGTGAGGGTCTCATACACAGGAACTGTACTTAAGTTGGGGTCTTATCAGAGACTTATGTGCCCCCCCCTGCATCCGTACTACAAACCCTAAATACCCTCATAACTATGTAAAGAGAGATCACCTCACTACAATAAAATGAAGTAAAATAAATTAAGAACATACCAGGTACAAAGCCATCCTTCGTTCCAGCATGAACAATAACCAGTCTTCCTCCCTCAGACACAGGTCGACGAATTACTCCTTGAACATCATGTCCAGATTTGTGTGGTTTATTCCAGGAGTATGTGGGTGACCCTGAAAGACAAATGCACAATTGAAACCAAAGACACCTGATGAAGATAAATTATTCCAAGATTTTTTAAATATAAAATGTAATATATAACATATATATTCACCATTCATAAAAATCCAAGTCTCATCCAAGAAAACAACAGGTTTTGGTTTCTCACTGTCCTTATTACGCATGTATTCCCTCAGAAAACAAGATCTCTTAAAACAAATGTCTTCATTTTCTCTAACATACGCATAGGGATCACCTTTACTCCACACAAACCCAATGGCCTTCAAAATTCTTCTTAATGATGTTTCGGAGCCCTTGTACAAATAAGTGTCATAATTTGCTTTCATGTGGTCGAAAACCTTTCTTACAGTTACGACTTCTCCTGTGGGAAGAAAAAAGAGAGTTACAAGGGACTCAAAAGAGCTGTATGACAATACATGCACAAAACATTTCTGGGAGCTTATCTCACCTGCGTGCCAATTTCTATAAATAATGTTGCAATAGATTCCTTATGAAGTCACCTTACCTTTATGTAATTTATCATAAATAAACCTTGCTATCGCTTCCTTAGAAAAACTGTCTATGCCGGTCACTGGATGTTCACGCTTTCGGCGTTTACCTGGTGTAGAAAATTCAACTCCCTTCTTGAAATTTCCTATTACTTTTCGGACTAAACCGAAACTACACTGTAAGAATACACACACAGAAATATATTACATACACATATACCATAAGTCAACATGAATACACAAAGGTTAAGTCTACGAACCGTATCGAAGTCGACACAAGACATGGTACCGGTATAGGCCTAGGCCTACATGATCAGGTTAGGTTAGGTTAGGTTCAGAATGAAATACTGCTCCTTTTCAACTGATTGTCATTATGCCAGAAACTTATCATAGAAACAAGATAAAAACGAACACTTACCCCAGTTAATAATGAAACTCTTGCCATTAGCTTCGTATCACTACGACTGATACCTTCTTCGTCGTCTTCCTGTTTCAATTGCTCGTAGCAATGTACAAGCATTTCTTGACCTGAAGCTTGTAAAGGACGTAACCTTGGTTTCCTTTTCGGAGGAGTTTTTGCAGATTTTTCTTCCTTCTTAGACATCCCAATCGAATTCTGTTCGTATAAGTATGGGACGAAATAGGAACGTAATTAATAAAATGATGTGCTCATCATTTCACACAAACTATGTTATTAAATGCATTATCCGAACATGCCACAATTCTACTTACCTGGTATTAGCCAAATAGATTTACAATCCCACAGAAAAAGAAAATATGCTTTAAATATTCTCGCAAATGTATCGCTAGTGACTTTAGAGGCAATGCGGTGGCAACACACAATTCACGCTAGAACAGTGACTGAACGTTGCCAACGTGCCAGATTAACGGTAACAGTAAGACGTCGTATCGGCAAGTAGGGTCCCTAAACTGTATGGTTACCGACACTGAAAAAGACCCAACAGCAAGAAAAGTCACTATAAACCAATACCTTAATATTACAGGGGAGAAAGGGTAAGGTTGCACCCTTAGTGTACGTCCTTACACGGAGAGGACTATAGTTTGGGTTTTCTTTGATAACAATAGTTTCTTGCAGGTTTTAATGGAACACATATTTCCGGAGATATTTGGAAGCTTGTAATAATCGCGTGTCGGGCTGAGTGGCCCAGACGTTTGAGGCGCTGGCCTTCTGAACCCAACTTGGTAGGTTCGATCCTGGCTCAGTCCGATGGTATTTGAGAGTGCTCAAATACGTCAGCCTCGTGTGGGTAGATTTACCGGCACGTAAAAGAACTCCTGCGGGACTAAATTCTGGCAACTCGGCATCCCCGAAAACCGTAAAAGTAGTTAGTGGGGCCTAAAGCAATAAAATTATTATGTAATAATCGCAAATATGTTCGTTGATCTTCCTAAGGTAAATGTGCAGGCCGATAGATTGTAAAATGAGAAATTTCCACTTTTCAGCAGTTGCCTGTTATCAGATGCCTTATACTTCTATCGTCCCTGTCTTCTTCGGATAGCCCTCTTCTTTCCATGGCTTCAGGTTTTCCTTGATCCCCTTCGACATCTGTTCCCTCGTGGACACCAGTTGAGTAAACACTGTGACATTCGCTGTTCCTCCATTCGTCGAGCATCCTCAGTGGTCGAGGACGGACACGAACTCCGCAATCAAAAAAGGTCGAGGAAGTGTCCATTTATCACCATACTCGAATTCCGCAGCTTGCCCTTCAGGCAGAAAAACAGGTACTTCCGGCTAGCTTGTGCCTGGTGGCAGAGAACAGCTTAGTAGTTGTGAAGCTAGAGCCGAGAAAGTAAGGAACTGAAAAGTGCTGCTAGACTTTTAGGATGGTGATACTGAAGGTGGAGAATAGTGTAAAAGTAATGCATAGTGAAAGGGGTCAAACACTCCTAATCTTAAAAACATTCAGACATTATAGGAAAGTGAAATCTGCTGGTGATCAGGGATGGAGATGCTCGAAGAAGGAGAAGAGTAATGCCAAATTTTGAACACTGGGGAGTGGTCTATGTTTTGTCTAGAAACGTGAGAAATCACACACTTGTTCCATCTTGAGGAAAATACAAACAGACATTTCCATTCGGCTAATTAATGTCGGCTCTGGTTTCGTATCAAAGACTGACAAGAAAATTATAGAACGACATCCAGAAGAAAATTTTGCAATGGCAAAATGGTGAAATATGTTTCGCACAAAATTTAAATGTAATCGTTAACTTAAAAATATCTTTTGACGAAAAGTAATTGCAATTGAAGCTCGTTAAGATATAATCCCACCAAACTACAGGGCTAAAATTTTGCCTAAATGTTTCTTATATGGCAAGGAAAGTACGGATATTACATTTCGATTTCTGTGATTAAAGATTTGAAATAAGATTAATTCCTAATTTCAATAATTAATTCTCACACATCCCACGAACCCAGAGAGCTGTCATTCGGCACAGATGTTTCCCATAAGCTATTTAAGAACAGTGATTATGTTTCATTGCGATATTTTGTGATCACTGGGGTGATATTGCGGTTGTTGTTGTTTGAGTCATCAGTCCATACACTGCTTTCATGCAGCTCACCATGCCAACCTATACTGTGCTAACCTTTTCATTTCTACGTAACTATTGCATCCTACATCTCCTCTAATCTGCTTGTAATATTCATACCTTGGTCTACCCCTACTGTTCTTACCACCTACCCTTCCTTCAAAAACCAACTGAACAAGTCCTGGGTGTCTTAAGATGTGTCTTATCATTCTATCTCTTCTTCTCGTCAAATTTAGCCAAATCGATCTCCTCTCACCAATTCGATTCAGTATCTCTTCATTCGTGATTCGATCTATCCATCTCACCTTCAACATTCTTCTGTAACACCACATTTCAAAAGCTGCTATTCTCTTTCTTTCTGAGCCAGTTATCGTTCATGTTTCACTTCCATACAATGCCACACTCCAGATGAAAGTCTTCACTAATTCCTATATCAATGTTTGAAGTGAGCAAATTTATTTTAAGAAAGCCCTTCCTTGCTTGTGCTAGTCTGCATTTTATGTCCTCCTTACTTCTGCCATCGTTAGTTATTTTACTACCCAAGTAACAATATTCATCTACTTTCTATAAGACTTCATTTCCCAATCTAATACTTCCTTGTACTCCTTACCCAAGACTTCATCCATACCATTCAGCAACTTTTCGAGATCTTCTGCAGTCTCAGATAATATAACAATATCATCGGCAAATCTCAAGGTTTTGATTTCCTCTCCTTGGATTGTGATTCCCTTTCCAACTTTCTCTTTGATTTCCTTTACTGCCTGTTCTATGTAAACACTGAAAAGGAGAGGGGACAAACTGCAGCCTTGCCTTACTCCTTTCTGGATTGTTGCTTCTTTTTCAAAGCCCTCGATTCTTATCACTGCAGACTGATTTTTATACAGATTGTAGATAATTCTTCGGTCTCGGTATCTGATCCCTATCATCTTCAGAATCATAAATAGCTTGGTCCAATCAACATTATCGAATGCCTTTTCTAGACCTACGAATGCCATGTACGTGGGCTTGTCCTTCTTGATTCGATCCTAAGATCCTAAGATCAGACGTAAAGTCAGGATTGCTTTACGCGTTCCTTCATTTCTTCTGAAGCCAAATTGACCTTCTCCCTACTCAGCTTCAACTTGTTTTTCCATTCTTCTGTAAATAATACGTGTTAAAATTTTGCAGACATGAGATACTAAAGTAATGGTGCGGTAGTTTTCACACTTGTCAGCACCGGATTTCTTGGGAATAGGTATAACAATATTCTGCCGACAATCGGATGGGACTTCACCTGTCACATACATTTTACACACTAAATGGAATAACCATGCCATGCTGGTTTCTCCTAATGCAGTCAGTAATTCAGAGGGATTGTCATCAATTCCAGGTGCCTTGTTCCTATTTAGGTCGCTCACAGCTCTGTCAAACACTGACCTCGAAATTGGGTCTCCCATTTCATCAGCATCAACAGCCTCTTCATGTTCCAGAACCAAATTATCTACACCTTTACATTGATACAACTGTTGAATATGCTCCTGCCATCTTTCTGCTTTGCCTTCTTTCCCTAGAAGTGGCTTTCCATGTGAGCTCTTAATATTGCCTTTCTCCAATGGTTTCCTTGATTTTCCTGTATGAAGCATCCACCTTTCCTAGGACCATACGACCTTCGACATCCTTGCACTTCTCCTTCAGCCATTCTTCCTTAGCTTAGACATTGCGGTAATCACCCTAATTGTAATATAATTAATTCTCACATTTCTCACGAAGCTAGAGAGCTGAAATTTGGCATAGGTTCCGAAAATAAAGTAGTACCATAACGGGTAGAAGAAGTGATATCACTGGATTAGTACACAGCACAGCGCTGGCTCCAACCTTGACTTCAAGTTAGCATCAGCGCTTACGAGACTTTTAAATCCTTGCGACGTGTTTTACATGTTAAAACACCGTAGGAGATCCTCTTAGGCGCTAGTAAATTCGACATGTCCACCTACTTTGTTGTGCCCAATTATAATTTAATAAGTCGTCTCCTGTAATAATCCAGTTTCGACTATGGTATCTTTGTCAGGCACACATAGCAACATACATTCAAGATAAAATCATCACCTAAAAGTAGCCCTAAACACAAATTTTTTGGAACCGGTATGCAAATATTACCAATCTAAAATATAATTATTACAATGTATCAACACATATACACAGATAAGCAGTCACATATATTAATCAATCTAAGTTGATTAAAGGAAAAAGAAGAAAGTTAAAAAGTAAGAATGCATACAGGTCTCAACAAATCAGAGAACTTCCGAAATTGCACTTCCCATCCGTCGGGCACCGACCACCATACCCCGTTCGAACGGTGTCAGCTCACGACGACGTTCCATGTTACACCTGTCACATGCACAGCCATTGCTCACAAGGTCTCCTGTACAACTGCCGCTGGCACAGGAGGCGTGTGGTGCGCAGAGAACACACCTACGTATCAGTACTCCGCTATCCCATGACATTTGCTCAGTCAGCGTAGTCAGGTAATGGGCAGCAAGAACAATCAGGGGGGAAGTTGTGCAATTTAGATTATATACAAATTTACATATAGAAGCGTTACAGAAGGCCTCCCTATTAACATTAAATTATTTTTAAGATCTAATCCACTTCTTCAAAGAAAAATAACCGACTCCTGCCAAAATTTAGTGGCTAATGTAAAACAACAACGAATTCACACTGGTTTCACCTGAGAGAGGTGAACCCTAAATATCCTCTCCGTGGCTGGGTTACTGTCCAATAATGTAACTGGTGTTAGAAAATCTAAAATGATACACGGCCCATGGAATCTGGGGGCAAGCTTGCCCTCAGGAACAAAATTTCTAACCACGACCTGATCTCCAGCTTCCAAATTGGTGGGCCTCCGTTCGCGATCATATCTTTCTCTAACATTTTCTGGGAAGCTTTAAGGTTGGTTTTAGCCTTCTTCCAGAGATCTCTTATATTACCGGGATCTATTGTCTCTGGTAATATAAGATTAAGTGACCAAAGATTAGAGAGCGGCGTGTTAGGAACCAACTTAAACATGAGAGATGCTGGAGTGAACTTGTGTGACTCATGAACCGCCGAATTTAAAGCAAATTCTAACCAATGCAGGGACGTATCCCACCTGGAATGATCTTCAGCCAGAGACGGTTGAGGATAATACACATAAGTGGTTACGTGTGAGATAGACAGGACGAAACAGAATTTTCGGAATAAGTTAGATGTGAATGCCTTAGCATTATCAAAAACTATATATTGACAAGGACTAAAAGAAGCACAAATAGTATTCAAACAAGATATTGCAGACTGAGCGGTTGCCAGCTTAGTCGGAAATAGCCAAGCAAATCTAGTGAAGCCGTCTACACACACCAGAATAAATGTATTTCCGTTCCCCTTGGTTTGTGGGAAAGGTCCAACGTAGTCTATATATAGACGTTCCATGGGGTGAAACGCTTGATGTGATGACAGGAGCCCTAGCTTTGTGGACAAGGAGGGCTTATTAAGCAAGCAAGATTTACAAGCTTTCACCATTTCTCTAATTTCTCCGTCTATACCTTTCCAAATGAACATCTCTCGGATCTTTTCCCGAGTATTGAAGATGCCTAAATGCCCCCCTAATGGGTTTCATGATAGTACTTGAAGATCATAGGCACAAGCACAGCTGGAACCACAACTTTCATCTTTTGAGCGTGCCTCGTAGGGTAACACAAAACCCCGTTTCTCAACACATAAGGGACGACATGTTCCCCAGAAGAAAGTGTTTCAGTTATAGGAGCCAGCAGAGGATCTTCACATTGATATTCTTCAATATGAAATAACATAGGGGCATTAGTTAGAATCGCATTAATACCCCAAGGTATGGGCGTGGGAAGAGAAGAACTATCTTCCTGTTCAGTGGTCTCCAATTCATGAGAAAACATGCGGCTTAGTACATCCACAACTACATTTTCAGATCCTCTAATATGCCCAACATCAAATTGGAAAAGCAGAAATCCTGATGGCCCAGCGGGCTATACGACCAGTACGACGCGGCCTAGCTAATACCCAACTTAAGGCTTGGTTATCAATTTCTAGGTCAAATTTGACATGTTCCAGATAGAGGTGGAACTTCGCTAGTGTAAACAAAACTTCCAAACCCTCAAGTTCATAGATTGAATATTTGGCCTCTTGAGCCGATATAGTCCTAGAAGCATAGGCGATGGGTCACCTTCCCAGTTCCGTTTCCTGAAAAAGGACAGCGGCAAGCGCCGATGACGAGACGTCTGTTTGAACAATGAATTTCTTAGAGAAATCTAGCATGGCTAATACAGGGTCGTTACAAAGAGCTAGTTTCAGATCTTCAAAAGCAGCTTGCTGAAACGACCCCCATTCAAATTTGACTTCCTACGGAGTAGGTTCAAGGGCGTCGCTCTGTTAGCTAAGTTAGGAATAAATTTCCTGAAGAAATTGACCATGCTTATAAACCTGGCAATGCCTTTGATGACCTTAGGAGTTTTGAAATCACGAATAGCCTGTGTTCTGGAATGATCGATGGAAACACCATCGGGTGACACAAAGTGGCCTAAGAACGACGTGGAAGTTTCAGCAAAAGCTACCTTAGGTAACTTCACAGTCAACCCAGCCTTACGAAAGCGATTGAGTACTTCCATTAGTTGATCTAGGTGTCCTTCAAAGATCTCGGAAAATACAAGGACATCATCGAGGTAGTGATTCAGATATTCAAATTTGACGTCCGAGAAGTCCCTATCTAGCAGAACAGCTGCCCCCATGGGGAGCACGAAAGGCACGCGGTTGTACTCAAACAAGTTCTAATCCGTGGCGAAAGCCGTTAGATATTTCGATTCTTCTGCTAGAGGTATCTGGACGTATGCCTGACTAAGATCAAGGATGGTAAAGATCTTGACTTTCAGAAACCATGAAAAACAGGAGGGAAGATCAGAAATGGGCACAGACTGTAACACCACCGTACGGTTCAAAGCCCTGTAGTCAATCATAGGCCTGAAGACACCTTGAGGTTTCAGTACAGGAAAAATGGGCTATGAATACGCCAACTTCGAAGGTCGAATTATACCATCCTTTAACATCTGATCGATGATTTCATTAAGAGCCTTCGTTTTAGGAAGGGAAAGTCTATAAGGCGGAAACCTAACTGGAATCGAATCCGTTACATCAATCTTATATTCGATAAGGTCAGTAACACAAGGAGTATCAGAAAATACATCAGGAAAGGACTGACACAAGTTCCAAAAACTTTCAGCCTGCTCCTCATGTAGATGCCTAATATCTAACAACATCTCACGCTGGGTAGGCGAAACAGATGCACATATCGCAGAATTACATTTTAAAATAGGAATGTTGCGGTTACTAGTGAATTTGAAGGTGCACGACTTGTTCTGAATGTCAAGCACAAGACCGGTAGAAGACATGGAATCGGCCCCAATATTACAGAGCAAGACAATCGTTTAGCAACAAATAACTTCACTTTCCAGGTACACTTTGAAATACGAATTTTAGCAAAAATGAAACCTAAAATTTCTAACAGAAGAGGAACTATAGTCCGAAAACTTAAAAACAGTCTTTAATTTAGAGTACCGTTCTCCAGAAATTATGGAACACACACTCCCTGAGTCTAATAAAGCCATGACGGGTTCATTGCTTACTTCAGTTCTAAGGAATGGCACAAATGCGGTGGTCTCTGCCGCAATTCTGAGGCATTCTCTGGGGCCTTCAAACGATGAATTAGAAGAACCTTCACCCTTACCAGAACCTTTACTGGGTTTAAGAGGGGCTGAGCCTCGGGAAGGTGAACATGGTGACTCAGCCGATGACACTAATCATTTCCTATTATCAGAGTTAGCGGAGGTTGCACCAAAAGTGGAGCAGGAGGGGGTGCTATTGACATTAGTGCAATTCTTGGCGAGGTGAGCAAATGAGCCACATTTATGCAACCCTGAGATGAACCTGCTCCGTTCTTAGTCCCACTCAATTTTATCAAGGGGAATTTATTGCGAATATGTTCAGTTGAACCGCAAGCATAACATTTGTGGGTGGTGAAAGTTCGGCGAGTTGGAGGCCAAGAACTGTTAGAAGACGGATGGGGCTCCTTCGCAACTCGTAAGGTGTCGGCAAACCTTACTCCTTCTGCTGACACAGCCATTGCCTCTAATTCAGAAAAGGTTTGAGGACGATATGCAAAACATAGATAAGACCTATAGGGCGAAGAGATGCCTTCGATAATAGTTTGCACTATTTGGTCTTCAGAGAAATGAAGAGCGAAAACCCTGGTCTAGAATTTAATAACTTGGAAGAAGTCTGCAAGATTTTCATCCAGCCGCTGTACTCTAAAGTAGAACTTTTGGATCAATGATGACATTGCTCTGGCCGGAATAAAGTTTGCCAGGAGGTGGGCGTGAAAGTCTTCTATGGATGATCGATCAGCTATGCCTTGTACTATTTTCTCCGATAGGACGCCTACGGAATATGGACACATAATTTGAAGTATTTGAGAATAAGAGAGGGAGAACACTAACGCATGACCTTGAAATTCTACTAAGAACTTTAGAAAGAAATGACTTCATTAGTAGAGTTTACTGAAAATTTAGAAATTCCCTTAAGCAACATAACCAATGTATGAGGCAGACTACTAAAACAGGGTGACATGATAGTTGACAACATAGGAGGCGGAGAAGTTTCAGACAGAGCATTATTCAAAAAGAAAGGTGGGATTTGTCCAGAATGACCAGAATCAGTTTCCAATGGGGCAGAATTTTGTTGAGTTGACACAGATTTCCTACTTTCTACAGCTTTACAAGAATCCTCCTCAGTAGGCAAGTTTATTAAAGGTACTTGGTCTGTTTTGGGAGCAGCTGCCCCACTCAACAATTGACTAACTCTATTAGACATATCTGAGATATGTTCAACCAGATTACTAGCATTCTTAGCATGATCCTCTTTTAACTTTAGAAACAATAGGTCCCTAGCCCTATTATAAAAATGAAACAGTCTAGCCTGTACTTTTGAAGTTCATTATCAGATGGATCGCTCACTTTAAAGAAACTAACTACAGACGCTAGCTCGGTGGTATTGTCTGTGATAGTGGATAGAGCCTCATGAATTTCTTTTTCCCAAAAACCTGGGATACAAATATGCAGTTCTAAGGATTCTTTAAGTTTGGCAATATCTGCCGCAACCGTGCCTGCAGATTGGACCTTTTTAATGAAAAATTACCGAGCTCGGTAGCTGCAGTCGCTTAAGTGCGGCCAGTATCCAGTAATCGGGAGATAGTGGGTTCGAGCCCCACTGTCGGCAGCCCTGAAGATGGTTTTCCGTGGTTTCCCATTTTCACACCAGGCAAATGCCGGGGCTGTACCTTAATTAAGGCCACGGCCGCATCCTTCCCATTCCTAGGCCTTTCTTGTCTCATCGTCGCCATAAGACATATCTGTGTCGGTGCGACGTAAAGCAAATAGCAAAAAAAAAAAAATTAATGAAAAATTCATAGATCAATTTCTCCTTGCGGAAGTACCCTGGAGCGAGGACTTCGCGAGGACCAGATATGTTGACAGAAAAGTCAATAATTTAGAAAAATTCCCAGAAACCAAGAAAACTCTTAGAGTTCAGAACTGATCCTACGTTTAGCCGTCCAAAAGGGCTTAATCTAGATCCATTCAACCACGCTCTGCTACCACTTGTTACTGGGCTTACGTGGATCACAGGGAGGTGGAAGAAGGTGCGGGCTTGAATGGGACCATCTACAACATCAAGGATTCTTATAAAACTTTCAAATAAAGGTTATATTTCTTTTCAGAAAATCAAACTTAACAACAGTGTATCAGGTACCATGACAATTTTGTTAAAAGAATTTGAAAACACCTGAATAGGGAATTTAACAGTTTTAGGCTTCAAGCTCCAAATTTACAAGTTTAAAATAACGCCGATGTAGCGTTTAATTAGACAAAAATTTCCAGAGCACTTTGCTCCAACCGTTAAAAATTTACGGCTTTCCAAAGGCACCACTTGTATCACACAAAAACCAGAAAGAGTTTACAAGCTCTCCGAATTCAACAAAGGAGACTGGCTCCCGATTTCTTACAGCCTACGCAAAGCAACACTACACAAAACCCTACAATCTCTGGCCTCTCTAGGCACAACCTACAATTTACAATTTTTGTGCACAGTGGTATATATTATCCAAACTACTGGGCATTCTTGGAAAGAAGGACAGGTTAAATTCTGGCCCAAACACAAAGTGTATGGAGGTGTACACTTGCGCTCCTAGAAAACCAAGTATAAAACCCTAATTGGGCTCGCGGCCCGATGATACAGAGGCTAATCCCATGCTACTGAGGTGACCAGAATGAAAGTTTAATTTAATGCACTACAGGAAAATAAACAGTTACAAAATCGTAGTCACCACAAGATAAATTGAAGGGGAACTCGAGAGGGTAACGCACTCTCTATCCCCGATTTACAGTTTAAGACTTCATGAAATTTACCTGAAAAGGAAGAAGTTTACATTTTAGAAATCAAACGATTACATAGTTAAAGTTTAGAACCTTTCCCTCGGGTAAGTTGTGGAGATAGCTACAGAGATAGAAAACTGGTGGCCGTTACCAGGGCTGGTGTACTGCCTGCCGAAGGATGAGACTCCTCGCCTCCTGTCTTAACACACACACTCAGTACTTCATCGATCAATAAGACAAGGTAGCTTGAAAAAGCCGCAGCTTATATACCCGAGGGGATGATTCGAGAAGGCTCTGGACTAAATTCGCACACACCCTCTCATTTTTGTTGGATAGTTTAAAAAGTTACAAGAAACCTATTATTGTCTGAACTATAATTACAGAAAATTTCCCAATGGCCAGAGTCAAAGCTGGCGGGACGAGACGGAAGTGTCGCTAACCTTGAAATAACGAAATAAAGTAAAGTTAATTTAGTTGAGAAAACATCAGAACACAAAACTTCTTTAAATCATTAGTTCTTCCACCGTGCACCAGAGTGCATGACCACTGTTTTTGTAAGGACATCTGTTGAGAAAGTTCGAACTTCTTGCTGTACACCAAAATAAAATTAAAAAATCCAGTCAGTTTAGGCAATATTAAAATAACACAATACTCTGCTATTTATGATTGAACAGTGTCCCAACTTCATGCACTAGCTGTTTACAGATTTGTATGAGAGATAGCGTTCCTTATGGCGCTTCTTTTAAATGTGCGGAGTTGAGGTGTACCTCCTGGTACAGTATATAGGCCTACTTAAACCACTGATGCAAAATATATATTTCCCTATCTTACACTTTCAATTAGCTATGTGATTATTTCTTGTATAATATTGTTCAGAGTAGCACTTAGAACTTCTTTATTTAAATAAACATGAAATTTAGTCAGTAGGACGTTTTATTGCCATTACCTCTCCACTGTACTTCATCCCCTTGAGAGAGAAATTCGTCATGTTCGAGCTCTGCACACATCTCCTTTCAATTTTTTTTAATCGTTGTACTTAACACATCGTAAATCTCCTCTTTGGGATCCCTTAAAAGAAGTAGAACTATGAATTTTTTTATTACCCACCAAGAAATTTATCACCTTCTACAGCTTTTTTTTTACGCACCAACTTTGGGTTTAAAGTCCAACAAGACCAATAAAATGTGCGGACTAGGAAAGACGTTGCTCTTCATTATCAACACTAGTGCGAAGCAGATATTTTCACCCAAGGTATGTATTTCAACGACATTTTCGGGGAATGTTTTGTTGATAATGAAACATATATAGGCCTACTCAAACGTACTGGAATTCAATGACTTCCTTTAAGAATTTCATATCCATTTCAAATACAAAATTTTGTATCCAGTAGGTAATACTTGTGTCCGTCTCTGAGGTGTAGTGGTTAGTGTGATTAGCTACCACCCCCGGAGGCCCGGGTTCGATTCCCGGCTCTGGCAAGAAATTTGAAAAGTGGTACGAGGGCTGGAACGGGGTCCACTCAGCCTCTGGAGGTCAACTGAGTAGAGGTGGGTTCAATTCCCACCTCAGCCATCCTGGAAGTGGTTATCCGTGGTCTCCCCACTTCTCCTCCAGGCAAATGCCGGGATGGTACCTATGTTAAGGCCACGGCCGCTTCCTTCCCTCTTCCTTGTCTATCCCTTCCAATATTCCCATTCCCCACCAAGGCCCCTGTTCAGCATAGCAGGTGAGGCCGTCTGATCGAAGTACTGGTCATTCTCCCCAGTCGTATCCCCGACCCAGATTCTGAAGCTCCAGGACACTGCCTTTGAGGCGGTAGGGGTGGGATCCCCCATTGAGTCCGAAGGAAAAACCAACCCTGGAAGGTAAACAGATAAAGAAAGAAAGAAAGAAAGAAAGAAAGAAAGAAAGGTAATACTTGTTCGAAAACCAACGTATACGCCCTACTGATATCTCCGTATAACATTTGAATTCAGATATATGTTTGTTTTCTTAAGACTTACACGTATGTTCCATATTAGCCCGTCTAGTGGTCATGATCGTTAAGGCGTTAAGTCTATGTGGTATGTCAACGTGACTCCCCGGTTCGAGTCCCGTTGGTCTAAAACATTTTCACCGTCAGAATATTGGCCGGCAGGGTAGGAGATGTAGAGGTAGGCCCTATACAATTTCTAATCTCTAGATTGCGTACCCAAAACCCTGGATTCAATCCCAAACATCTCCTCAGTGCTCATATGGACTTAGGGCATATGGCGCCATGAGCAGACCCCTTGGTGCTATTCGATAGGAGTCGGTTTTGTGCCGGCACCTGGTTTCACCCTCTGCCTCCCAACTATCATCAATCGCGTCATTCATTTTATCTTATCAACCCTCTGATTAGGTTCACGTCAGGAAGGGCATCCAGTCGTAAAAGCTCACAACGAAGATTCTTCTCACTTCATTGCCGACCCCGCAGAGAAACAGGACCAGCCTTGGACATACATACGCATTTTTTTATCCAAAATTTATGACACTAAGATCTCTATTATCTGAAAAGGATTGTGTGTCAAAAAATTTCATACTCATATTTGATACATATTGCTCAAGCGTTGAACGGAATTTTAAAAGAGAAACTTGAAATTAAGTTTTGTTATGTTGAACGGAACATTACGTGGTAAGAATTATCCTCATTATTTAAAACTGGATATTTGATTTTCAGTAAATGCACAAATTTAGATATAATCCAGATTACTCTGCTGAATCGTTACCTAAAAGTTTCCAAAACTGTATGTTTTCACCAAAATGACCGAAATGACCATTTTATCTCCAAACCGAACCATTAACAATTTCTCTTCATCCACGTACTACACAAGACACAAACAATCTCCACAAAAACACACAATAGTAAGTACGTCCTTCCTTTTGAGATGGAGTCAGGAAAGGTATCTAACCGTAAATCTAGCCCTTACACAATTCAATTGCCTACCCCGAAAAATTGGCAAAAATTATCAGGAATTATTATTATTATTATTATTATTATTATTATTGATGATGATGATTATGTTGTTGCTGTTGTTTGTTTTTTAGTCCATTCAATCACTATAAATGTTTGGGAAATGTTTATTTACCCTCCAGGGTCGGTTTTTCCCTCGGACTCAGCGAGGGCAGTGTCCTGGAGCTTCAGACTTTGGGCCGGGGATACAACTGGGGAGGATGACCAGTACCTCTCCCAGGTGGACTCATCTGTTATGCTGAACAGGGGCCTTGCGGGGGAATGGGAAGATTGGAAAGGATAGAAAAGGGAGAGGGAAGAAAGCGGCCGTGGCCTTAACTTAGGTACCATCCCGGCATTTGCCTGGAGGAGAAGTGAAAAAGAACGGAAAACCACTTTCTGGTTGTTTGAGGGGGGAATCGAACCCACCTCTACTCAGTTGATCCCCCCCCCCCCCCGAGGCTGAGTGGATCCCGCTCCAGCCCTCGTACCACTTTTCAAATTTCGTAGCCGAGCCGGTAATCGATCCCGGCCCTCCGGGGTGGCAGCTAAACGAACTAACCACAACACCACAGAGGCGGACAAATGTGTATATAGTCTTGTGCACATTTGTATTGGTACATATAATCAAACAATTGAATGTTAACACTGTGGTGTTTGAAGAAACATTCCTAGCATTGGTCCTCTGGGCCTGATATGGATTTCAACGGCAAACTCCATGAACCTGGCAAGTTTTGGTATTTGCAAGGTGTCAAAGGACACTGAAATACTGAAATATTATTACTGCATCAATTCTGTCAAACGTGTTGATTTTTTTGTGTTTTCAGTGTATTGCCTTGGATATTTCGATGATGGCATCTACCGTAGCATTTACAAACTAACCTATACCAAAGAGAATAAGTGACCTATAAAAAAACAACGGATCGCACATCATTATAACGACAAGTAGCGTCATCTAGTGTGACATATGAGAACTAATATCAACGGCACGGAAATTGCAACACTTCTACATTCGTGCCGCATAATTTAGCAGGCAAAAATTAAATGGAATTGAAACAAAGACGACAACAGTCATTCGTAAATAGTAATCTCTATAATTGCAACATGGGTCCCGAAAAAAGAAAGCTCTAATAAAGAAAAGATCCGTTCTAAAAGCCGGTTTAACGCGCATCAAAGTTTTGTGAGCTCTGAAAATGATACGGAATATACAACTTTAATTGAAGTAAAACTGAATAGACTACTTCCTGTTAAGGAAGATTTCGAACACATTCAAACTGAACTCGACTTAAATGATGAAAAAATTTCGATTCACATATCGATTACCACCAGGAATTCGAAGATATCAGTGATCTTCTCGAAGCCAAACTTAGAAAGGCTGTAATTTCCCAGACACCACATTTAGCTGACAATGTACGTTCTCATTCATCCAATGATGTAGGAAAGCAAATAAAACTGCCAGAAATCAAGCTCCCAACTTTTGACGGCACATTAACAACTTGGCTTCACTTCTGGGACACCTTTCAGATTGATAACAATGATCTGTCAAATTTTGAGAAGTTTTTATTATATGTTATCCTCAGTTAACAGAGAAGCCAAGGACGCTGTTAGGAATATTGGCATTTCAGATTCCAGTTTTACTTTAGCTTATGACCTTGTTGTGTGTAGGTATCACTCACCCAGATTAATAGCTGCAGAATATATCAAACAGTTCCTAGAATCGCCGGGTAAAATATGCTCAACCGAAACAGAGATACGCCAACTCATAAATAAATTCCCTTGTATTGATGCCCTGAACCCACCACATACTAAGATAAGCATTGTAGATCTTCTTCTAATTTAACTCATACTATCGCGAGTGGACAAGAAATTGAGACTAAAATTCAAAAATAAATTTTCTCATCTTGAACCTGTAGAGTTTAAAGAACTTGTTAAGTTCTTGAAGAGACGTTGACAGACATTAGAACTTTGTGCCTCCAACCGAGTATAATGCAAAACCATCAGACAACCTGACGGTCAAATTCGCAGCTTACCAGTCACACATTACTACGTCAAGACAATGTTTGAACATCAGCTTGATAAGTGTCCAGAGTTTCTTAAATTAGTCTGTGATGAAAGGTTCAAACTAGTAAGGGATAAAAATCTATGCAGCAATTGCCACAGCTCATCCCGCACTTATAAGGCATGCACATCAACAACATAATGCAGACTATGTAACAAATATCATCAAACATTGTTGCATCATGACACTGAACATCTCCTGCACATCAAAACAACAATCCACAACAATCATCTTATCATTCTCTAAGAAACACATCTAAGAATCAGATACTTCTGAGTACGGCTTTGGTAAGGATCAAGGACGGTCAAGGAAGATTCCACTTAGTTCGTGCCATACTGGACAATGCGTCGCAGAGTAACTTTATATCCGAACACATGGTGCAACAATTGAGACGGAAGAGAAGAAGAAGAGGACCAACGCCGTAACACTGCAAGCCTTTGGCGAACTCACATCCCAAGCTAACACAGCAATGAATATTGAGGTTCACACAAAAGTCAACGAGTATCACTTCAGCATGGAACGTATTGTTCTTCCCAGAATAACTGGCAATCCACCTGTCACACATATCAATTACAAGGACTGGAACATTCCACAAGATATCACTCTCGCTGATCCTGACTTTCACATCCCACAGGCTACCAATTTACTGATTGGCGCACAGTTTTTCTTACAGCTCCTGAAACCCGGAAGAAAAAGCCGATAGGGTTACCCGGGCCTACAGAACACGCAGCTAGGATGGATTATCAGCGGGGAATATTCACAACTCAATCGATAAATGGATATCTAGACACCATCCAAATCGTTCTTCATCAGGACTGATCTCAACTCAGAAATACAAATTCAGAGATTCTGGAGCCTCGAGGAGGTGAATCATGTCACACACTCGTAGTAATGTGAAACCCATTTCAAGGATACCACAGGCAGAGATGAAATTGTAAGATTCATCGTAGAGCTACCCATTAAGGGAGAGTTGAAACTTGAAAACTCAAAGCAGATTGGCAGCCGACGTCTTCATCTCTTAGAATGGAAACTACAAACTCAAGACGACCTTCGTCAAAATTACGTCACCTTCATAAGAGAGTACCATACCCTTGGACACATGACGGAACTTCAGTCAAAACCCGTCGAAGGAGGAAGATATTATATGCCTCGTCACGTTGTTAACAAGTATTCTAGCAGTGCTCCTCAAACAAGAGTGGTATTTGACGGATCAGCGAGGACTGACAACGGTACTGCCTTAAACGACTTCTTAATGGGCGGGACATACAATTCAAGAATATCTGTGCTCAATAGTTATGAGATTCAGCACTCACAACATTGCCTCCATCACTGATATGAAAAAGATGTACCACCAGATAATGGTTCACCCTAAACTTCGACACTTACAGTGAATCCTATGGAGAGAATATCCTGAAAATAATATAAAAACGTATGCTCTTAACACTGTCATACAGCACTCAAAAAAGCTTCTGAATTCCCGAAGGCGGCCGCGATACTCAAGCGTGACTTGTATGTTGATGACTGTCTTTCTGGAGCAGAAGAAACCCTGGAGCTACGGATCGAGTTACAACAGCTTCACAGTCGTGCAGGGTTTCCTTTGCGAAAGTGGTATTCCAATAGCCTTGAATTACTGAACTCCGTCCCAGAAAGCTCGCGAGAAACTAAGCAATCGTTAACTGACAACGTTAGTGACATGGTAAAGACCTTACGGTTGACTTGGTCTCCATCCACAGACAAGTTTCAAATATACTGTAATGAGCATTTACAATAGTTAAAGAGTGATACCATGTTCACAAATAGAATGGCTCTCTCAACGATATCCTCGATTGTTGACCCACTTGGATTTATAAGTTCTTTAGTTAACAGCTCAGGATGGATGACTCTTTACCAGTAAACTTACTTTATATGTGTTTGAAGTTATATGATTAGATCCCTACGCTCAACAGTATCTTCCAAGGTATGTTCTCGCTGAAGGGAAAATCAAGTCCATAGACATTCATGGTTTCTATGATGATTCACATCAAGCTTATGTTTCCTATATTTACGTGAGATCTGTAAACAACGAAGATGAGGTTCGTATCAGATTTTTATGAGCAAAACCGTGAGTCGCACCTTTAAAGCAAGTCTCAATTCCCCGACTAGAATTGTGTGGTTCTTTTCTGCTCTCCCATCTCCTGAAGAAAACACTTGCCTCTGGACTGACTCGACAATTGTACTAGCGTGGTTAAATGCGTGCCCCACTAAATGGAAGACATTTGTAACAAAAAGGTTGCATAAATTCAAGAAATTGCTCCCTTGAATCACTGGTCTCATGTTAACTCACAGAATAACCCAGCAGATCTCATCTAACGAGGCAGTGAACCAACAGACATCATGAATAATATGGTGTGATGACACGGTACAGCCTGGCTATACTTAGAACCCTCAGCTTAACTTTACTTGTTATTATGCAACATAACGACTCATTTATGAACACATTCTATTCTCAGTACGATTAGCTATTGCCTCAGATTTGTTTCGCACTGCAAGAGAAAACCCGAAGAAGGCGACACGTCCCCATTTTAAGGCATCAAGAAATAAGCAATGCCCTCAATGTGTGTATCAAGATTGTTCAAGCAGTATCCTATCATGAAGAAATTCGATTCCTTGAGCAAGGAAGGAACATTCACTCAGCTAGCAAAATTAGGAATTTAAGCCCGAATCTGAACCAGCATAGCTATTTTTCGAGTTGGACGAAGACTGCACAATGCATAATCTATTTCTTATGAAGCTAAACATCAACTTTTATTACCTCCCTAGAATCACCTCACGAAACTTATCATTGTATGTACACATCAAAGATTACTCCACGCTGGACCCTAACTACTGATATCATCATTACGCGGGAGATATTGGATTCAGATAATTCGGCGTCTTCAAAGAGTGCATTCATTCATGCTTGCCATGCTACAAATGAACATCAACAGCAAATCAACAGAAGATGGTAAATCTGAATTCCCTACAAGACTATTCCTGAACGTGGGGGTAAACTATGCTGGTTCATTTTTAACAAGAATTGGAACACTACGAAACAAACGAACAGGCAAGGCCTACGTTGTCAACTCCACTTGCCTTGCAACAAGAGCTGTACATTTGGAAGTTGCCTCCGACCTTACAACGGATGCATTCATGGCAGCACTGCGATGTCCATCAAATATCTACAGCGACAATGGCAGTAACTTCGTCGGTGCTGAGAAGGAGCTGAAGGAACTGCAGAATTTCTGCAAGATTCTGATCAAGAAAGAAATATTGTCGAAGCTGCAGCCACAAAAAGGATCGCCTGAAACTTCATCATCCCATCAGCACCACAATTCGGCAAAGTTTGGGAGTCCATGGTGAAATCTTTCAAGTACCATCTGTGAAGAACTATGGGTAGCACGGTGCTTGCCTTTGAAGAATTAACTACCCTTTCTTCCTAAATAGAGGCCTGTCTGAATTCTGGTCCTCTAACAAGACTCATCGATGATCCTACAGACTTACTTTGTTTACCCCATCTCACTTTCTAATTGATGAGCGAATTACACCATTTCCTGATCATGACCTTATTCACTATTCCATAAATAGACTTTTTAGATGGCAATATCTGCAAAGATGACCCAGTAATTCGTGAAACAATGGCACTGGGCATATATTAACACTCTGCAGCAGCACCACAAGTGGACTGAGGCACATTCTAATCTTCTCATTGGAGATCTTGTGTTCATCAAAGATGACAACCTACCGTCTCTGTAATGGCGAATGGGCATGATAGAGTCAATTCATCCCGGTGAAGACAACCTCGTACGAGTCGCTATTGTGAGAACAAACTCCGGTATCATAAAATGACCCTTCAAGAAGTTGCGTATTTTACAGTAGTATGAGCCAGAATACCAAATGTGTTGAGTTAGATTGTGATGTGATTTATACCTTTATGAACACACTATCTGTGTTATGTGCTATTTCCTGATACGAATTATCTTTATTCTCTACTTCTTAAAAAGCCAGTGCCTTTTGGTGGCCGGTATGTTTGGGAAATGTTTACTTAGTGCTTGTGAATATTTGTATTGGTACATACAATCTAACATCTGAATGTTAATAAATGTGGTGTTTGAACATAAATTCCGAACAATAAAAATAAAAAATAAAAATAAAATATAAATTGGTCGGAATTTGTTGTCATGGGCAAGCCTTAACTTGTTCGACGATACGAAATAGACATACAAAACTTATTATTTCTTTCAATTTATATCTATTAAGAATACTTCAGTGAAGTCAAATTACTGATGAAATTTACATGATGTATTCCATTACAATTGATAGTACTTGTTTTCTTTTCTGTCTATAGAATCATCTGTCTTTACAAATCGAACATAACTAGCATACCACTCCTAATGGCATCATTATTAAGTGGCGTATAAATTAGATATAATCCAGTTCAAGAATTTAAAGAGACAATAGGTAGATAAGATGGTAATTAAAGTAGGCCTATGCAGTTAATTCTGTAATACGTTTCACATGACAATTAAAAATTTCAGTACACAAAAACCCAATAACATTATATTTTATTCAATGTACTGAAAGCAGCTAGATTCGTTTTTTTATGTACTGAAATGCTGCAGTTCATGTTACGCTCTTTGCAAGTTGATTGGTATGGTAGGTTCAGCAACCCGAGAACAGAGAATAAGGACCAGATGCTCCCCTTTGACTTAAAAGAACTGTTAATTCGTCTCAATTTGGACTTTTCTTTATTGTGTTGATGAGAAAGTCTTTGTGTCGTGGAAACATTCTGGTGAGGAAAGGTATTCATTTTAATCCTGCTGGAAGCTTTTTGATTCCTGTGTGTCCCTTTATCACCAGTGTCCACTAGCGTTGATCTGTAAATTTCACTGATAACCTTAGTTCTTGAATATGCTCCTTACCAGTGATGCCCGAAGTACGATCAGAGTGCTAATTATGGCCCTCTGTAGAATTTCATTCGATTTGCGGGCAGCATTCTGATAACATATTATGTACTCTGTGTACTATGAAATATTTCCACACAAATTTCGTGCTTTTATCGTGTGATGTCAGTAGTCAGATCGTAAGATATCAATTTTAATATCCGTGGAAAGCATTCTAACAACAGGTAGTGGTGGCGATTATTGTTTTAAGAGTGAGTAGAACTAGGCAACCATCCACTATTAGCACTAATCAGAGAGAAAAACTGAAAGGGATCCGACATTTCGAAAAAAGAAAGTATTTTCAAAAGAAAGACAAGGGTTACGAAGGGCGTGAAAATGAAAGTCTCCCTAACCCTCGCAAATCTAATAGCGTCGGGGTAGGAAAAGAACAAGAGTTGACCAAGGAAAGTCGAGTAGGATAGATGAAAGTGAGGAGGCTTGTACAAGTAAGTTGAAGCAATGTCAGGACTCAGCTTAAGGGCTCCGTGGTCGCTAACCAACGTTCTCAAGTTGAGAGCCTCTGGGGCCTCTTTTAGTCGCACTTTACGACAAGCAGGGTGATACTGTAGGTATTATTCTATTCTATTATTCTACCACTATAACCCCAACTTTATCCTGTGATATCAAGAGTCGGAACATAGGATATCTACTATTTTAAGGGGCGGGCTAAGTCGTTCAGGCGGAAGAGCCTTCTGTGTCCAACTTGGCAGGTTCGATCCTGTCTCAGTTCAGTGGCGTTTGAAGGTGCTCAAATAAGTCAGCCTCGTGTCGGTAGATTTACTGGGACGTAAAATAACTCCTGCGGGATAAAATTTCGGCACCTTGGCTTCTCCGAAAAGCGTCAAAATAGTAGTTAGTGGGACGTAAAATCAATAACATTATTGGTATAATTCTATTTTAAGGCTCTACATAACTTAAAGGATAAATTATTTTCTACTACTACTCCCTGCCTCCATCCTTCATGACTTGAGAACATTTCACAATAGAGCTACTCATGCTCAAAAGGGAATGTCACGAAATTTTGCTCTTGGGGCCTTGTCAATTACTCTTCAGGAGTAACCAATACGTGCAATGTAAATGCATCACTGCATAGGTGGGTTCTTGAACTGTCTGCTGCACAGATAACAGTATCGCGCCGAGTACATGAGCAAGCGAACAACTCATCTCATTGGAGCAATTCTGGTGTCAATTTCTGTGTAAACAGACAGACTAACTGGCCGTGCGGTTAGAGTCCTGCATCTGTGAGCTTGCATTCGGGAGATAGTGGGTTTGAACGAAACTGTCGGGAACACTGACAATGTTTTCCCACCGAGCTCGATAGCTGCAGTCGCTTAAGTGCGGCCAGTATCCAGTATTCGAGAGATAGTAGGTTCGAACCCCACTGTCGGCAGCCCTGAAGATGGTTTTCCGTGGTTTACCATTTTCACACCAGGCAAATGCTGGGGCTGTACCTTGATTAAGGCCACGGCCGCCTCCTTTCCAGTCCCATCGTCGCCATAAGACATATCTGTGTCGGTGCGACGTAAAGCAAATAGCCAAATGTTTGCCAGTGGTTTCTCATTTTCGCACCAGGAAAATGCTGGGGCTGTAACTTATCTATTAAGGCCATGGCCGCTTTCTATCCCCCCATCGTCGCCGTAAGACCTATGTCGGTGCGATGTAAAGCAAATTGTTAAGAACAGACTATTACAACAACAAAACATACAGTATATACCAGGCGGCTTGCGAACGCCGTACGTTCTACTTTTACAATAATTGTCCCGCATACACTAGTGGTGCATTGGGTGCCTACACTTGCTTTCGAAGGAGTGCTACAACGTGCTGTATTGTGGATGTTGTGAAACAAATAGCAGTCATTTTACTGCACACGTTCCATAACAGGGTGCATTTGTAAATACGCTTAAGGTGCAGAAAAGAAAATTTAATAAGTTATTACTTCACACACGTGTAAACAAACCACTCTATAAAAGAAATGTTTGTATGAAACAAAACTTAATACTGTTCGGCGAAATACGTGTGTAGAAGGCAGACGTCTGTTTACAGCTTCGACTGCATTCTCACCAGATTCTCACAGATGAAAATGATGTCTGTGTATTCGCTGTTGCTGAACACACTAGCCATTGCTGGTGTGCAGACAGCAAATGTAGTGCTGCTATACTATACACCAGCCTAGTACTATGCGGTCGTAAACGAGGTTTACTAATCCAAGGGGTTGCATTAGACGGGTAGCGCTGAGGAACATGCTGCGAGCGACCGTCCGGTTGTTATCTCTTCATATTCTGACGTAACCTACCTGCTGGCAGTAGTGTCCCTGTGAAAATCAGTTAGTAGACATTCCATTCATCGTTTGTGCATGCGGGGTATTTATAAGTAGAAGTACGGCGCTCGCGAGCCGCTTGGTATAACAAACACACAAACTGACTTTATAGCCAAAATTAAATCGATGATTTTACCTTTGAAATATCAGTTGTGAAATCTCCTCCCGTACTCTGTGGGGTACTGTTAGAACGCTATTTCTAAGCCCAACGTAATGGTAAGGCGGTGGTTGCCCTACGACCCTTAACGAGGACGAAATTGCGCAGGAAAGAATATATGAGAATTATTCAGTTTGCTTCATATCGACTACTGAATTATATGAGGTATATTTACTGCTACTCATTTCTGTAGACATAGTACAATTACGAAAATACATGGTTTTCGTATTACACAAGCACACGCGCTGGCTTGTACGGAATGACACGGAGTGCATGCACAGGTCTGTATCGTTTACCATCCGTGTCAGTTAAGTTAGTTCGCAACGGTTCGGAAATGCTCGGACTGTGAATGATCCTTCGGAGATAAGATTTTTTTCTGGTTGTTATTGTTGATTGGGCTCGGAATGCATGTGACGTCAAAATAATGCCCCATTCCGAAGAAAAAATGTGAAGATGTGATTTTTGTAGCTCAGGTAGTTTTTAATGATGAACGACTCAGACATGCATTATATTAGTTTTCAGTGTGATGCATGCAGTGCATGTTTTCATGGTATTTACGGAAGCAGTGTAGTGATGTACTTAGAATATTTAAATTGATGCTTTCACATTCCGTAATTGTAAAATAATATCATAATAAGCCTTTGGGTTTTTGACATGTCAAGAAAATAAAGTGAAATCCTTTACGTTTCACGGAGAACGTTACACCGCGTCTTCGAAAATGTCGTCCGTTTACGAGGAATGTGTCTCTATCAATCATTATAGGCCAATTATTATTCATTTCTATAATTCATTATATTCTTCTAAATACGTGGATAAATGTTCTCTGCGAAACGTGAAGAATTTCACCTCGTTTTCTTGACATGACAAAAGCCCAAAAGCTGATAATCATATCTGTACATGGAATATGTTTCTTGCATATTACGCATGCATAAGACTTGAAGTCGCAGTAAAGTGATGTGTACAGGTGCAGTGCATTGATGTACCTAGAATATTGCTTGGCAAATGCTAGGACTGTACCTTAATTAAGGTTACGGTCGCTTCCCTCCCGTTCCAAACACTTTCCTGTCCCATCGTCGCCATAAAACCTATCTGTGTCGATACGACCTAAAGTAACCTGTAAAAAAAAAAAAGAAGGAATATTGCTTCTTACACAGCAAATGCTGGGGCTGTACCTTAATCAAGGCCACGGCCGATTCCTTCCCACTCCTCACTCCTAGCCCTTCCCTGTACCATCGTCGCCATAAGACCTATCTGTGTCGGTGCGACGTAAAGCAACTGGCAAAAAAAAAAAAGCTTCTTACACATTACGCTTGTACAGGGTCTCTCTTGTAACCCCCTGTGGGTGGGGGCGGTAGAATAACACCCACGGTATTCCCTGCCTGTCGTAAGAGGCGACTAAAAGGGGCCCCAGGGACTCTGAACTTTGGAGCGTGGGGTGGCGACCACGGGGTCCTTAGCTGAGTCCTGGCATTGCTTCCACTTACTTGTGCCAGGCCTATCACTTTCATCTATCCTATCCGACCTCTCTTGGTCAACTCTTGTTCTTTTCCGACCCCGAAGCTATTAGGTTTGCGAGGGCTAGGGAGTCTTTCATTTTCACACCCTTGGTGGCCCTTGTCTTACTTTGGCCGATATCTTCATTTTTCGAAGTGTCGGGACCCCTTCCATATTTTCCCTCTGATTAGTGTTATATAGAGGATGGTTGCCTAGTTGTACTTCCTATTAAAACAATAATCACCACCACCACCACCATCTCTCTTGTAAACCCAGACCGAGCGCACGGTGTTTGTATTTTGCGCTACAGCAGCTTCCTCAGCCCAAGTTACGTCACGCTCGGCCGCCCTGCTTTAAACGTGCATACAATCTTATATGAAATCTTACCTTATAAAAGATGCTGTAAGTGCCATCCTTCATAATGAGGGAGTTCACAAACACCATTAGGGTTTTCTGCACATCAATAGAGAGAATTATCACTATTCACACTGTAAATGTTCGCTCTCCTAAGCTTCTCGTTAGAGGAGACGAAAGTTAATACCTGGGGACACATGAATATAAATATAAACTATATGTGGCTTGCCCGCAAATTGCCACGCAAATAGAATTAATTATCATTCCATGGTTTCCCATTTCTCTATGTAATGTTTGGGCGCCAGCGTTACAGTTTTAAACAAAACTGTAAAGAAAAATTTATCTTTACTAGCATAGAGACTTATACTTAAATCACAGGGGTAGGATTTTAAATAATTAACCATTAAGTATCGCGTAAGAAAGAAAATTAACGCAATATAAAATACAAATGAATTTATTATACAAAAAAATGAGATGAATCGGAAAAGTTCCTTTAAGCTTGGAGGGATTTTAGAATTTACGTTACTGAAATTAACTGTTGTTTGCTTTATCTAATTGAAGCTCACCAATTGCAGCTTCCGTTGAGGTCATCTATGTTCCGTTGTTCCTCGTTCCCTTCTTCTCATTGTAGAATTGGCTCCATGGACATCCTTCCTTCCTTCTGTGATATGATTTGGGCTATCTGGACTAGCACTCCCTAATTGCCTAGTCTTTAAATTAGACATTGACCCTATACTTGCGAAAATTGATCAGCGTTGATCGTAGGAGGAGAAAATTCAGAGATATGAATTTTTCCATGTTAGCAGAAATCTCAATCCAACTTAGCTAATCTACTGATACTATACAGACTTGTACCAAATGCCATAGTCTTGAACTAAACGTAGTTCTTCGTCCAGAATAATTACTGAATATCTCACAAGCCGTAAGCTTGTTTCGTCTCACACTGATCCGACAGCATCACAGCAGCTAAGTACCGTGTCTTGAAGCGACAACTCACTGTACAAAAAATAACTATGTCTCGAAACGACCACTCAGTGTCTCAAAAATAATAAAGTAGTTGACGTTCTGGTAGTGATGTGTGTCGAGGATTGCTCCGCGTTACATAATATATCCCCGGGCTCTCCCCACTCTTGATAACAACTCAATACAAAATCACAATATAATGAAGCATGTGATTCGTAGATCGTATTACCATCTCCCTCTTATCGTTGTTCACAAGTAACCAGTAGGCGTGGCGATGATGTAGTCTGCTGGCTAGCCTTGCTCGCGGGTAGCTGTGTAGTGCCTCTTGCTCATGAGTTAAACCCGTGAATCATGCAACTTCCCCGCTAGCCTTGCTCGCGGGTAGCTGTGTAGTGCCTCTTGATCATGAGTTAAACCCGTGAATCATGCAACTTCCCCGCTTCAAGAATAACTTTTCCGTGTACACAAGTATGAGATGAAATGAAAACAACTCTGTCTCAACATTGACCACATTTACAGTACATAATGAATTCTTATCCTACATAATATAATAATTTAAATAATAAATGATGTTCTAATATACACAATATGATTTCAAAAACCTTATTTACAAATGATTGAAGTTAAAATAAATATGTCATATAAATAATTGCCGATGGCGGATAATCTTGATATCGAGTGATATCGCGTAAAAGTATGGCTGGAGAAGCCTGGACGGTTACAACACATCCATTAAGATGAAACCAGGCCTCATCCGAAAATAACATAATCTGTGCGTCGAATAATCGATCATTCAATGATGCAATACCTCACCCTTGTGACTGGATCAGCAGATTTTAAACAATGGGCCGGTGTAAACCTGTACGGTTTGATGTGTAACAGCTATGTAGGTCTGTGAGCAGAAGAAACCGAAACCCCTACTGTTGTGTTAATTTTGTGAGTGATTAATTCGGTGACTTTCAAGGTTCGCACCAATGTCATCTAGATTTTTCTCTGATAAAACTGTTCGTGTGCGCGCATGTTTTTATTGAGCACTGAGCCAGTAGTTTTAAATTTATTTGCAATTACGTGAATCTGTGCTCATGAAGGTGGCACTTCACCAGAAAATTGCTGAACAAATGCATCTCATCCCCGTCGAGTCAACTCGTACTTGTAATAACTTTTACGCACGAAAATATGGTGTTGCAATGATAAGTTTCTCACCATGTTAATAGATCAAATTCAGACTGGCTATTGGTTGTAGGTCGAAAGCGTCCACGCTCCTTGCAAGGTCAAGAATGGTGCGCGCGCCTCCCGTACAGCTGCTTAGGTCTCGGAGAGTAGAAACGCCGCTGGACGGTCTGGGTTTATAAACGAGACCCTGGATAATCAGCCATCCATTGCTAGGTGACAAGTTAACAATAAGTAAATAAATAGGGCTTATCTGATCGTAGCAATATTGGTGTCACTTTGTGCATAAACAGACTAACTAATAGATTGACCAAGAAACCTAAATAACAAACAGACATACTGACTTTATAACCAATAAATATCTTATTTCCAGGTTACAAGCCGTTGAGTTCAAAACCTGAGGTTCAGTGGAGAGGAAACTGATAATCTTAACAAAGTGAAGTGAACTACTCGAGGAAATTCTAACAGTGAGATAATGGTGTGGCCACCTTAATCCAGTCGGGAATTACATGATAAAATATTGAAGATCCCACGCTGCAGCACAACGTTAGGCTTGAACTGAGGACATGTGTCATGTATCTACCTGCTCTCCGTTGTTCACTTTGTCGTGTTTGTGGAGTTAAGTAGTAGCTATGGCTTTAGAATGATCAGAACTTGCCGATAACTCACGGCACGTGACAGTTCTTCCACCACAGTGCGAGAAGCATCTCTGCAACTGGAGGTCGTCCTCATCGAGGTTTCCTTTCAAGGTCAGTATCTCCATCTATAAATTGCCTGAACCAGTTTGATACTGCTCCAATATTAATTTCACCTTTACGCCGCATGTCTCCCTGCCACAAACATGAATAACTCGTATTATCAAACCTCTTACTGAAAGCAATCAAAGCGCGTGGCTGTGAGCTTGTATCCGGGAGATAGTAGGTTCGAATCCCACTATCGGCAGCCCTGAAGATGGTTTTCTGTGGTTTCCCATTTTCACACCAGGCAGATGCTGGGGCTGTACCTTTAAGGCCACGGCCGCTTTCTTCCAACTCCTAGGCCTTTCCTACCCCATCGTCGCCATAAGACCTATTTGTGTCGGTGCGACGTAAAGCCCCTAGCAAAAAAAAAAAAAAAAAAAGCAATCAAAGAAGAACTCTAAATGAGATAATTTAGTCGCAATTGAAATTTTGGAGAATACATGCAGAATATACCTACATGATATAGACTTTATTTATCTTGAATTATTATTCCCAACAACAAAATATGTTTGTTGCTTGGCTGTTCAGACTCAAATGAAAAAAAAAACTTTTACAGAAAGTATCTTTTCAGTTAACCAAGTAAATGCAGCATTTTGCAAATTCTTAACAAAGTTTCCTGTCCGCCTCTGTGGTTGACCAACCAGTCATCGGGGTTCGGAATCCTGTATCCAATTCCCAGTCGGGAATATTTAACAGTAAATTCTCCTTGATTCAGCGGTTGATTATATGTGCAGTGTTCAACTTCCCTTCATTTCATTCGCCACACACGACGCTATCTCCACCACTCTAACACACCGTCTTCTACACACTATAAGCTAGGTAATATAATTTTGGCTGCATGTTGAATAATTCGATTGCCTCGCTTTCTGAGAGTAGCCAGATCGACACTTATACGGAGGATACAGGTTCAATTTCTGGCCCGGTCAGGGATCTCTACCTCGATCTAAGGGCTGGTTCGCGGTGCACTTAGCCTACGTGATTAAAACTGAAAAGCTATATTTCGGTGAAATAGCGTCGCCGGTCTAGAAAGAGAAGAATAACGGTCGATGTTTACATTAACATAATATGTTATTCCACTAATAGTACCGACTAGCAAATGTACCCGTGCTTCGCTACGGTATTATACTTTGTGTACGGAGTTCTACCTAAGTTACTGCACACGCAGTGAGTAAGATTACATTAAATTGCACGTCTCATAGCGATATCCGAGAAACAAAACGGGCAAGACCCCATACGTTGTTTCCCATGTAAGGTGCAAGTTGGGGAGGTCACATTTCCTCCTGTCATTCACAATCAAGTTTGGGAGTTTCCACAGTAACGGCAGGCTCACTTACCAGCTGCCATTCGCAATAGAGATGGGTAGTTGTCATTATAATGTCAGGCTCTCTTTCCTAACGATAGTCCCACTCGAGGTGGAGAGATCTGACTGTAACCGAGAATTGAGAATACGACAATAAGGCATAGCATCAAAGTTGAAGATCTCTCCAAACTGAGCAGCGATTGTCTAATCTGCTTTGTGAAATGACTTATGGTTTAGAAAGCCGTTACCACGAAACGAAGGTCTGAACCGTCGAGAAAATTGCCTCCATATTTCGATATTTTTCGGGGACTAATAGTAATAAATTTCAACAGCCTGGAATACTCACTCAAAGGAAAGAGTGTGCAGTGACAAAGCGAAATATTGTATATCACAAAGGGACGTAACGTATAAGGAATTTTTCGCATATAGTCCACGGATTTTACAGAAAATCAGTAGTATAAGAGAAAATGGAAGGAAATTGTTGTTTTTTCCCTGTAAACCCCGTTTCTATTCAGTGATTTTAAACCATATGCATATCTAAACCTTCCCCTAGATCAGTGCACTCTATATGTGAATTTTGGTCGAGATCTATCCAGTCACCGAGTTCGATAGCTGCAGTCGCTTAAATGCGGCCAGTATCCAGTATTCGGGAGATAGTAGGTTCGAACCCCACTGTCGGCAGCCCTGAAAATGGTTTTCCGTGGTTTCCCATTTTCAGACCAGGAAAATGCTGGGGCTGTACCTTAATTAAGGCCACGGCCGCTTCCTTCCCACTCCTAGCCCTTTCCTATCCCATCGTCGCCATAAGATCTATCTGTGTCGGCGCGACGTAACGCAACTAGCAAAAAAAAAAAAAAAAAAATCTATCCAGCCGTTTCGCCGTGATGGTGGAACAGACGGACAAACAGACAAACAGAGACGACAGCTTAAAACCACTGATACGGCCTTGAGTTGGCCTTAATCGGATAAATATCTAAAAAATTGGCAAATCACACGAAGTTACTGACAGCGGACCCCCTAGAATTTTATTTATATACATAAGCATGAGCACGTTTGTAAACGCAGACCTTCATTTCGAGATTTACTGCTTTTAAACGGTAGGTCATATCAACAAACGGATTTCGTCACCAGACGCTCCTTTTAGTTTTCTACATGGCTGGTCCTATGACATTTGTTTATGAGTTAGATTGAATTAGAAGCATTTAATAGGGTGAAATCTGGGTACAGTTTTCACACATTACTTTCTTTTTCGGATACTTATGCAGCAGCTGGAATCATAAAATTGCCGGTCTGAGTGGCTCAGACGGTTGAGGGGCTGGTCTTCTGACCCCAAGTTGGCAGGTTCGATCCTGGCTCAGTCCGGTGGTATTTGAAGTTGCTCAAATACGTCAGCCTCGTGTGGGTAAATTTACTCGCACGTAAAAGAGCTTCTGTGGGACTAAACTCCGGCACCTCGGCGTCTCTGAAAACTGTAAAAGTAGTTAGAGGGACATAAAGCTAATAACATTTTTAAATCATAAAATTTGGCTATTATATGACCACTGGTTATGTCAATGTGCATACCGCATTTGATGATGGTGGCATTGGTGATTATTGTTTTAAGAGGAGATACTCGTACAACTAGGCAACCATCCTCTATATAACACTGAAATGAAAATGAAATGTCGTACGGCTTTTAGTGCCGGGATATCCGAGGAAGGGTTCGGCTCGCCAGATGCAGGTCATTCTATTTGACTCCCGTAGGCGACCTGCGCGTCGTGATGATGATGATGATGATGATGATGATGAAATGATGACGAAGACAACACATACACCCAGCCCCCGTGCCATTAGAATTAACCAATTAAGGTTGAAATCCCCGACCCGGCCGGAAATCGAAGCCGGGACCCTCTGAACCGAAGGCCAGTACGCTGACCGTTCAGCCAACGAGTCGGACTATATAACACTAATCAGAGGAAAAATTGGAAGGGATCCGACACTTCGAAAAATGAAGATATCGGTCAAAGAAAGACAAGGGCCACGAAGGGCGTGAAAATGAAAGACTCGCAAACCTAATAGCGTCGGGGATGGAAAAGAACAAGAGTTAACCAAGTGAGGTCAGATAGGATAGATTATCGCATTTGATGATTCTATATTTCCTATAAGTGTGCCAAACGATAAGATATACTTGTAAACAGTACAAAATTAAAATTGAGAAATATAGTTCTATCTAACGTATAAGGGAAGGACAATATGACATAGGACCAAAGTTGTAGATCTCTCGAAATTGAAACGCGATTGTGCATTCTGTTTTGTGATACGAATTACCGTTTAGCCACCGATTATCCCAAAATGAAGGTCTACACCGTCATTGAAATTGCCTCCATATTCCGATATATTCCGGGGCTAAAAAGTCATACATTTGAACAGATTGCAATTTTTCCTTAGAGGAAAGAGTGTCCAGGTTTCTGGATTAGCACTCACATACATACGGAGTAATTAAGGAAGAAAATAGTACAGTTAACAAAGTTGAAATTAATAGAAAATAGGATTTTAACTGAGGACAGCCGGATGGGACAAATAGCCCTATGTAAATACCAAGTGGATCTATCGTAAAATGAAATGCCCCTCACTAAATTGTGATGATATGAGTTAGGATATAAGAAGGCAGAAACAGAGGAGAAATTTAGGCGCAGGCATTCTTAGGTAAACAGATAAGAGGATGACTTATGGTGTTACTACTTAAATCTAAAGAGGCAAGACAGAGGCAAAAAATTAAAGCTGAAAACAGAAGTAGAAGAGAAATGCAGTAAAATGTATAGCAAATGCCAGAAAACACCTTATGGTATGAAATCTTGGGCTACACTCCATTGTACTAGTCAAATGTTAACAGCCCCTTTAAAGCTATTCGACAACGATTGTAACCTCGAACGGAATTCCGCAAATATTCCGCAGAATGGCAGCATGACGTCTCCCTCGTCTTCTACGCAAGGAACAACCACAAGTTTACAGGAATTTTGAAGAAAATTACATTAACCTATGTTACTTCACTGCTGGCAAGGAGCCAGAGACGTTGCCATGGTAACCGGTATGTTCGTTGTCGCTCTGTCGGCCACTCAATACAGAGCATGAAATCCGCACAAAGTAATAATTTTCTCCGTCATTTGAAGAGTAAGCGAAATTATACTCAAACAAAAGTTGTTTAAAATGAAGGGATGTTTCACATGTACTCCACGGATTTTACAGAAAATCAATAGTATAAGAGAAAACTGAAGAAAACTGTTGTAGTTTCCCTATAAACCCCCATTCTATTAAGTGATTTCCAAATCATATGCATACCTAAACCTTCCCCTGGATCAGTATACTCTATATGAAGATTGGTCGAGATCTATTTAGCCGTTTCGCCGTGATGGTGGAACAAATAAACAGACAAACAAACAGACACGAAAGCTAAAAACCACTGATACGGTCTTGAGTTGACCTAAATTGGATAAATATCTGAAAAATTTGCTAAACAAACGAAATTACAGACAGTGGACTTCCTACAACTTTATTTATATTAATGGAACATTATAATCTCCTATTTTTTGGTAATGGAAACAAGCGATAGTCGGGGTCCCAAGGTACTTGTGTAACAACCGCGCGAGTTGGCCGTGCGGTTAGGGCCACGCAGCTGTAAGCTTGCATCCGGGAGATAGTTGACTCGACCCCCACTGTCGGTAACCCTGAAGATGTTTTTCCGTGTTTTCTCAATTTCACAACAAGCAAATGCTGGGGCTATACCTTACTTAAAGCCACGGCCGCTTCCTTCACACTCCTAAGCCTTTTCTATCCCATCGTCGCCATAAGACCTATCTGTGTTGGTGCGACGTAAAGCTAATTGTAAAAAAATATTGTGTAATGTGGTCTATTCAGGTTCGATCCCTGCGATGAGGAATTAATTACTGCTACCTTTATGCAGTATACGGAGTGGAGTGGACGTGGCTGTTAATGCGCCACGGCTATGGGGACAAGCACTGCATTCGGGAAACGCGTGCTTTAGAATCCCACCGTCGCCTGTCCTTAGAGTGATTTTCTGTGGTTTCCCATTTTCACTTGAAGGCAAATGCTGGGACAGTTCCTATTTGTAGTCCACTGTCAATTCCTTCCACCTCCCTCTTGCCCAATTTATTCACCGTCATTCATTTCATATTCATTAGCTACTTAACCGTCCGACTCGTTGGCTGAATGGTCAGCGTACTGGCCTTCGGTTCAGAGGGTCCCGTTTTCGATTCCCGGTCGGGTCGGGGATTTTAACCTTCATTGGTTAATTCCAATGGCTAGGGGGCTGGGTGTTTCTGCCGTCCCCAACATCCCTGCAACACACAAACCACACATAACACTATTCTTCACCACAAAAACACGCAGTTACCTACACATGGCAGATGCCGCCCACCCTCATCGGAGGATCTGCCTTACAAGGGCTGCACCCGGCTAGAAATAGCCACACGAATTATTATTATTAGCTACTTAACTGAGTTTGGAAGGATATCCGGCCACATAAACGTGTTGTGTAAGTTAATATCACCTCATCTCCAACTCCGTATCAAGAAACAGGATTAAGGAGCAGACATTCGTACATTTCTTTATACAGTATAGTTTGAGAAATCACTACTTGTCCAATTTCAGAATAAATAATCCTCCGTTGGTAACAAAAAGGAATTATGGGTAGCGTTAAGGATAAAATAGCAAGTCTAAACTTCACTTAAATTCCATAAAGTGAGATTTCAACGTGTACGGAATACATAATAATATTGTATAAATCGGCTGGTTAAACATTTGGCTAAAATATGGCGGAGCATTGGTTGGTCACACTCTCCCAATAGAGTCACTGTAGTGAGCGGAAATCAGAGATTTTCACCAGTATCTTTTATAAAACAGCACATAGAATGAATAATAAAATGTTCCGTACGATAGAATCACATCAGATTAACGCATTAGGGCATAAGCGGCCGCCACTACACCTGGCTCATCTTTTCACCTTAATATTATTATGCAACACGTCCATTTAGTGGGTAATATGCATTTCTCCATGAATTCTTTTCCGATTTGTGCGTCTAGTCAAATGCTCTGGTATCTCAAGACAGGAAGTGAATACATGTTGAAGACATTGAGGTGTCGCCACAAAGTTCGCCACATACGTTAACGGCAGGTAAGTACTGTCGATAGGAAATGAAGCAGGCGCTTGTAGGCAGCTGCTCACTGGCTACGCTTCACTGGGAGGTCAAGGTGTCCTAATGAAACGGACGTCCGACATAGAAAGTGGGGAAAAATAAATGATTCCTCCGATTTGATCCGGTTTGATGGATCAGCCGTTCATGCTAAAACGAAATAGAGTATAATAAAAAAAGGTGGCGCACTCCGACTACTTAGAACATTCAATTGCGGTCAGTCGCTGATTAACAAAGACACCAGCCACGTGTGAAATTGTCATGACAATGCAAATAATGTTTTTACCCATTCAGAACTGAATTATATTTTGATTGTTGAATAAAACCCATATCAAAAATTTAAAATGAAATTACTAAATTATGGAAGATGAAAATGTTTTTAACTCTTTAGCGGCTAACTGGTCAGCATACTGGCCTTTGGTCTAGAGGATCCCGAGTTCGATTCTCCATCGGAAATGGCGACGATGGGATAGGAAATGATTACGACCGGGAAGGAAACGACGTGGTCTGTATTAAGTTATTTAAGTTAGCTAACTTGTGTGAAAATGGGAAACCTCAGAAAAACCATAATCAGGGCTGCCGACAGTAGGGTTCGAACCCATTATCTCCCGAATGCAAGCTGACAGTTTCGTGACCCAAACCACGCAACGGTTCACTCGATATTATTATTATTATTATTATTATTATTATTATTATTATTATTATTATTATTATTATTATATCCTCCTCTTGAATAGGGGCTGTCTGGCCGAGGTGGTAAAGGCGTGATCAGTTCGCCAGGAAGGCTGTGGGTTCGAATCCCCTCAGGAAGTCGCAAAATTTAAGAAACGAGATTTCCACTTCCGGAGGTGCATATGGCCCTGAGGTTCACTCAACCTACACCAAAAATGAGTGCCAGGTTAATTTCTGGGGGCAGAGGCGGACGGGCGCAGAGCTAATCACTCTACCCCATCACGTGCCGAGGTTAACAATGGTGGAAGCCTTTACCTTCCACTCCTCCAAGGGCCTTCATGGCCTGTACGGAGGTGACTTTGCTTTTTTTGCTCCTCTTGAATATTGCACTGATCACTAACTTCCTCAATTCTTGCTGAAAGTTTGTAGCCATATTACAAACGGCTCTTGATAGTTTAGCAAGTGTTGTTCTCGTTAAAAGTTTTTCGCACGTGTCCATAGGTGCTACTTTGTCATAATTTAAGCCAGTCGATAACAGATTACCCACTATACTCGCCTTTGTCGTAGCTGTTCCTTCCGTTATGATGCATGGGGTACGTTAATAATCAGTCCTGCATTTAGTGCATACGTAATTTGGAGTGAAAACTTGCGACAATCTGCCATCTGTAGTGGTGTGTGCTCCATTACGAAGAGTAATATTACTTCGAAATATGTACATAATGACAGTACTAATAAATATCATATATACAATTAATTACATATGTATTTTACAACTGTTAACTGTTTGTTCGTTGTAAGATGTCAACATCTACTTTATTTACAAAATTGTTCATGTTCTTGTTTCTCCACCGGCCAACGGCCCACTGAGTTTATGACACTTTTACAAACCTCGCCTCTCTCGGAGTTGAATAACTTACACTCCCAAAAGCTGTGGCCAACTTTCTGATGATATGTGTGTGTGCGTGCGTGAGCAATTAACTGAGGCAACTGAGAAAAACGAGGCCCATGATAGGAAATATGGAAGACCTCGTCTAGGATATTACAGTTCTCAACTCATAAGGCGAGTCTAGAACGTGGCAGTCACAAATTTTGTGGAGCATTCGAGGAGGTTAATCTGCATGGTTACAAAATCAATACCTATTTGTAAATTCTGTTGAATGGCATTTAATTTCTAGGATTTTACCTATTCGGTATTCAAACACTAACTCATATAAGTCAGCATTCACGGAAGTGTTCCACGTAGCTGCGTCACCAAGGCACTGCGTCGTTGCGCCTAGAAAAACCGCTACGTGTTAATATTTCTGCGTAGAACCCTGACCAGAAAGTTTCTCAACATTTTCACATAACGGAATTTTGAGGCGGAACGACGACCGACTCCTTAATGAAAGGTGCATTGGATCGAGTAACAACCTAATCTTCTTTTTCCCTTTTCTTTCACGATAACATGATTTTTCTTCCTTTACAATTTGATTTACGTAGAACCGACACAGATAGGTCTTTTGGAGACGATGGAATAGTATAGGGCTAGGAGTGGGAAGTAAGCGACCATTGCCTTAATTAAGGTACATCCCCAGCATTTACGTGGCGTGAGAATGGGAAACCACGGAAACTAAACTTCAGGACTGCCGACAGGAGTTCGAACCCGCTCTCTCCCGAATGCAAGCTCACATCTGCGCGCGCCTAACTATATGGCCAACTCGTTCGCTGTTTGTTATTTATTTTACGTCAAACAGATTTAGAGAGGTTTTATCGTGACGATAGTGTAGGATAGGTCTAGGACTATATTTCGCATGCCTGAAAAGAAATGTTCTGTGTGGCTATTTTTGTTCCTCCTTATACAGTGAGTTTCTCTCATCGCTTGGCCGGCAGGCGCGCCCAGCTTATCTGCCTCCCGTTGACTCATCACTCCCCGCTCCGCGGCATAGGAACAAGTACAGCACTTCGTTCGCTTTATCCGTGCATGACATGAGATAACAATTAAAATTAAGAATCAACAAAGTAAGAATTAAGAAAATTAGTAATTAATAATTAAGAAAACATGCTCGTACCTTATGACAGAATGGTTTCAATTTTTAACATTTTCGTAGTCCGTCATGCTGAGCTCTTCGAAACCCCAGCTTCTCGTCCAAGTCGTCTTAGGGATTTTGTAGGCGTATGTTCTAATCTTTCTGCGATTTCATTTACTTTTTCCTCGTTAAGTACACTTTTCTAACACTTCGCTTTTTATCGAGTAAAGAACCAGTTCCTCTCTATTTACGAGTTTCCGCGCGGTCTCTCTATGTGGAGGGCATACACCTGGGAATTGTGTTACAAATCACCGAACGACTTCCCTGCACGACTCTGTTTTCATATGCTTATCGTACTTCAGGACTGCCTATTAGGAGAATGCTTTTTGTATATGCTACCGAGTGAAAGTACTGTTAGGATTAAATATTAGAAATGAAGAAATCTGTATACAGTATATAAAATAAGAGTTTTATCTGTACATTGCTCAGAATTTAAAAAGAATGGTATTTCTGTATCGCTCATGCTCACAGCAACAAATAAATGCACTTTTTAATTTTCGTAATGTCTGTCTGTCTGTCTGTCTGTCTGTCTGTCTGTCTGTCTGTCTGTCTGTCTGTCTGTCTGTCTGTCTGTCTGTCTGTCTGTCTGTCTGTCTGTCTGTCTGTACGCGCATCACGAGAAAACGACTCAGGAGAATTAAATGGAAATCGGTATGTAAAGTCGGGGAATAAGTCGCTAAAATCTAGGCCATAAATAATTGTATTCACGCTAAGTGAAATGTTAGTTTAGGGGAAGGCCTAAAATGTTATTCTCAAATATTTATGTTATTAGTGGTCCTATCGATAAATACCTCATAGCTTAAGTTTTTTAGTATTAAATTTATGATACCTTTTTACCGTACCGGCTATGAAAACGGAGATATTCATGAATATTTGGGTGTTTGTTGCTAAGTCCATATCAGTGCCGAATCACGAGAAAACGGGTGAACAGAATGTAACCGGGCGAGTTGGCCGTGCGGTTAGAGGCGCGTGGCTGTGAGCTTGCATCCGGGAGATAGTGGGTTCGAATCCCACTGTTGGCAGCCCTGAAGATGGTTTTCCGTGGTTTCCCTTTTTTAACACCAGGCAAATGCTGGGGCTGTACCTTAATTAAGGCCACGGCTGCTTCCTTCCAACTCCCAAACATTTCCCATCCCATCGTCGACATAAGACCTATCTGTGTCGGTGCGACGTAAAGCCATTAGCAAAAAAAAACAAAAAAAACAGAATGTAATAAAAACCGGTATGTAAAGTCGGGGAATAAGGAGCTACAGTCTACGCTATAAATAATTTTATAAGATGCCCTAATATAAAAGAGTCGGAAGAAAACAGAAAGCTCATAAAATTCGTCAACAACAACATTCGATTGACCATTGTTTGTCGTGACGTGCTTTGTGTCTTCCGATGCCACTCATCTCGGATAGATAGGACTACTGCTGCGTAACGGGTATAATAGCCTTCCTGTATATAGGCGGGAAGTAGCTGGGGAGTTCCATCTCTCTCTTCGTTAGCATGCCATTCCTCTCGTTCATATATTTTCTGATACTACTGGTACATAACACGCTGGTTCATCATAGAATTCCAGCTATTCAATCCCTACTCTGAGCCACTGATTGGATTGAGCAGTGTGTTAATTTAACGGAATAATGGCAGGAGTGTTCGCGGCTTGGTCCGATATAGTTAAGCAACATCGGGCGTGGTCAGATTTTGGATGGGTCACGAACCAGGCTCGGCTCTTGATGCTGGTCCGAAATAATTCAGAAACAATTCAAATTATTACTAATACAGCCATGGCCCATACAAGGCGAGGGTTGAACATTGCCCAATTTTCACATTACAGCAAATCACGATACAGATGATTAACTTCAATATTATTATTATCATTACCATCACCCATTATAAATTTATTATTCTTATACGTATTTTCCTGAACAGGCCAGCAGAGGAGCGCAATTAAGCGCACCGTTACTGGCATTAAATAAGGCATCACCTCGGGTGTGCCCGAACAGAAAAATTCTAGCGGGACAAAATTACGTAGCATAAATTTGAATACATTCTATAATGATTTAACATTGTATGGTGTGATTAAATAAGGCAAGTTAACATAAAAGTCGCACAAACAAAAGGAAGAAAAGCGACAAAATCCCCTGCGCACAGTGATCAGCTATCACAAATGTTACATTTTTTGAAGCATCCGAATTTGTCTATTTGGAACTTCGTAGACATCTGTGGCACTAGTCATTTGTAGGAAGCAGTATCCGGCATTCGGGAGATAGTGGGTTCAAACCCCACTGTCGGCAGTCCTGAAGATGGTTTTCCGTGGTTTCCCATTTTCACACCAGGCACATGCTGGGACTGTACCTTAATTAAGGCCACGGCCGCTTTCTTCCCACTCCTAGTCCTTTCCTACCACATCGTCGCCATAAGACTTATCTGTGTCGGTGCGTCGTAAAGCCAATTGTACCAAAAATTGTAGGAAGACCACCTTCTTCATCACTATCCTGGTCACCTTCATCATCATCGTCATTATCATCATCATCACATTCATCGTCACTGTGTATGTCACGTTCCTGTTCAGATGTAACGCTGGTTACTCTTCGTTCCTTCAGCAAACAACAGACGTCCAATGGTTAATGATCTCTTCTTCTTACTACTTGATACTGCATTTAGCTGTGAAATTACTGGGTCAGAACTTACTAGAAAGAGATTTAAAATATTCTGTATAGTAAGTTATACCTTCGCGAGAACTTTGTCGGAAGGCTCTAGCGTGTACCTTCATAAGTGCTTTCCTGCTTCTACGGCTTAGTGTGATAACATTTCAATCGGCTATATAGCGGCCTGTAAAAATTTTTTGCCATGAATTAGATTTTTTGGGGACAAAATGAGGCATGTAAAATCATGAATACACTTCTAAATGTAATTTAGTGGTTTCCAGAACACAGTAGTACCATACCCGATCATGGGCATGTTTCATGTGTCCTTTATTATACGTTTCCTTGCATTTTTCCACAACTTTCTTAGGGTAGAAAAAAGTTGTTTTGAAAAGGCACTCCCAAAATAATAGATAAACATGAAAACGAAAATTAACATAAGGTAAATAATCCCTCCATCTATCTATCTTTCACTCTTGAGTTTCTTGTTACTGAGGCTGTGGAGTGAGAGGAAGAGACAAGTGTGTTCACTTCTGCTCTCTTCCTTTTTTTAGACAGATGTCCGTTTGTTTTTTCACTCTTGTCTGGTTTCATTTACTTAGTAGTTTGTTCGTTGTCAAGTATCCTTCATCCACACTACTTAAGAAGGCAATTAGATATGAAGGAGACCACAAGGTAGGTCTTCCACTGTTGAGCAGATACGAAAGTGCTGCTCTGTGACCCTTATCGTCCAGGCTCTTCTCCCTAATCTCTAGTGTAAGAGAAGAATTACTCGGGCTTTATATAACTTGACTCAGTACACTGAGAAAGAATTACTTCCAGTTACAACGTGCATTTGAAATGCCTGTTTGACGTGTACAGCATGTGGAAGCCAGTAAAGATAAATCCGTCTTAAGGATTCTATACGAGTTTAAAGATGATAACGCATCGAATTCTTAAGATGCGTACAATTACACGGCTGTCAGACATGGTTGTTCTGTTCCACCGATCTTCTCTATCTTCACGTCACTTTCCATTCCACTTCAACAAGTGAAGTTCAGCCACAAAATGTATATTCTGTAACATGTCGTTATAACAACAGGCTGCTGACAGATCAATTTATACTCACACTAAATGGCACCTCTAGTCTTCATCTTCGATGCAACGGCATTGGCACTTATAAACACTAATAAAAACTGGAAGCTTTTGAGGAGTGGTACTATCAGCATCATCTTCCTTCTTTCTGATCATCAAAATCACCATCATCACATCATCATTAGCAGCAACATTGTCATTATCATCATAATTTCCCCTACTCGAGTCTTCTGGATGTGATGGGCAATCAATCATTATTTGCTCGTTTCTTCTTTTCCTGAACATCTTCTTACCTCTCTCCACAATTTTCATCCATCGTTTTATTGGTCTTCCCTTTCAGTTTCCCCTTGTACTTTTTAACAGAAGTGTATCCTGACTTCCACATGTTACATCGTCGTTGTGCCTAGGAATACGAGGGTCGAGTCATAAGTCATGGCACCTAAGGTATTTATTTTTCTCGCGAACAGGAGACAACACGGAAAATCTCAGATATGCATTTGAAAATATAGGGCATGTACTTGTGCATAGTGCCTGAAGCCAAATTCTGACTTCACGAGATTCTCGTAAGAAAGTGACAGAACACAGGCCATTTGTAAGCATTGTGTTATTATGGTATAGACAGCGAATACACAAGACTGCGTACAAAGGAAAGGTCTCCACTGGTTAAAGACCTTCAAAATAATCACCAAGGTTTCCACTGTGCGTTGCCAGCGGTGGGGCAGGCGGTGAATACCACTCGCTGCATGTGTATCGGTAACGCGTGACACCTCTATCCGAAATGCTGTTACGCTGTCCTCTTTGTTAGCAAACCGTTGTCCACGTAATGGCTTCTTGACTTTGGGGAGTAGATCATAGTCACATGGGCTAAGATCAGGCAAATAAGGCGGGTGTGGAAGAACCTCCCATCCCCATGGACAGTGGACGGCCTGAGCGAGACAAATCGGCCGTTGATTCTCTACTCCATTTGAACGTCTCCACCCACCTCGCCACTGTTCTATAGGGCATGGCATGCACATCTAATTCTTCCCGCAGCTCTGCATGGCATTGGCGTGCATTTCTGCCGCGAGAACTGCTGCTTTAATATACGATCGTTGCTCCTGCTTCTAGACTTCTATTTCGTGAGCCCACGCTGTTGTTTACATATACTACACCATCTAGTGGCATCATACGCAAGTACATACCGTACGTTTACAAATGCACAACTTAGATTTTCCGTGTTGTTGTATGTTCGCGAGAAAAAAGTAGTTGACATGACATATGACTCGACCTCCGTATCTCTATGTGAAAGTAGGGGGTTGTTACTCTCTGTCTTGAGGGGAGCGAGGATTGGCCCTTCAAACGGATGATGGGCACATGGGCCTCTTCCACGGATGAGAAAAGGATACCCAACTCCTTCGGAATGTAATCAATTTTTTGAGAACTATCCTTAAAATTGTACCAGAATCCATACGCAATATAGAAAAGATAGTAGTAGTAGTACTTATATTTAGCATTCAATCCGTATCCTGATGGGGTCCGGCGGACCACCTACATGGTGATTCCCCTCTCAGGCTAGGAGATACGTTGCGGTGATTTGAGGTGTGGAGAGAAACTGTCCCGACTTTTGCTTTAGTGAGAAGAATGGGAAACCACGGAAAACCATTCTCAGGACAGCCGACAGTGGAACTAGCTCAACGCCTCGCGAATGCAAATGTTCTCTTTCTAGCTGTAACTGCTCGGTTTAGTAGTAGTGGTGATATGATGGTGCCGTTCTACCTACGCCCTTTCCTGAGAACTTTCATAGGTCTATTCATAACTAGTGAATAGCCAGTGAAACGGCTTACGAATGGGAGACAGGAGTTCACAGATTGTGCAACTCACTCATGACAGTAACCGCGATTTTTGAACCTTTTAAAGAAAAAAACGTTTCTTACAGTGAAGTGATTTTGCAGTCTTCGCCATGTTGACGCACACAGATCTGCCAAGGTCCATCTAATGTCATGAGTTGGAACTACGAGTCTCTGGGCCATGGCCGGTTGGGCTCAGAGCACGGCCAATGAGATCTACGCTGAGCGAAATGGAGTGCCGTAATAAATCGGCTGTGCTCGAAGTTGGGTTGCGATACGAGGAAACTGCGAACTTTCAGAAGGCTCAAAATGGCACCAGATATAAGTTACAGGAACAATACAGTGATGGTCGTCAACTTAGAACAGTTTAGTGAAAAACACCTTCTGTCAGTGAAGTGAATGAGACTTCACCATTCTCGCGTGTGGAAGAACATTACCTCCATCTACAACCATAAAATAGAATAATTACCGCTGAGTTTGGGGAGCGACATCTAACATATTTTGATCATGGATATGTTGGTATTTCTATGGCAGAGGTATGATTCGGGTAAGGTGGAATTCCGAATGCCTTGTTCTTTCAAAAGACAGCAATCTCTCGTTCAGTGAGATGAGATTGTACAAGTAGCATCATTAATATCATGTACTGGAGTATGGGCAAGACTGTACTTTAATTTACATTCATTTATTATAATTGAGGAATTCTGGGGAGTAAGGACTCGCCGTTCTATAGACCCAAATTTTACATGTTTTTCCATTGCTATGTTTCCCGTTATGTGTTCACCAAATGTTGTATGTGTATGTTCAGTCCTCAGCCCGAAGACTGGTTGGATCCTCAACAGCTCCGCCATCAGCTGTCATAGATGGTCTAGGCATCACTGAAGAGGCGTACTAGGGAAATGCTATTTGTTTTACGTCGCGCCGACACAGATACGTCTTATGGCGACGATGGGATAGGAAAGGCCTAGGAAGTGGAAGGAAGCGGCCGTGGCCTTAATTAAGGTATAGCCCCGGCATTTGCCTGGTGTAAACATGGGAAACCACGGAAAACCATCTTCAGGGCTGCCGACAGTGGGGTTCGAACCCACGATCTCCCGATTACTGGATACTGGCCGCACTTAAGCGACTGCAGCTATCGAGCTCGGTACTAGGGAAATGTGGAGTGAGGTAGTTTCTGGTTGCTTTCCTCACCGAGCCAGAAGTTTCTATTACATATCAGTCTGCCCAAGACCACTGAAATGCATGCACCAACCGACCCTATGAGCAACATTTTCACACCATTCATAGCAGGGGCTGGCTGCATAAGGAATGGCATTACTACCATCACTCATGCCTCAGTCACTTTCATTCTGTCAAAGCCAAGGATAAAGCTGAGACAGATCGATGAAAGTAGTAGCCCATACCAGAAGACGTAGTGCACTGTAAACACTAAGTCCTGCCAGCAAAGGCATCACTGAATGTTAATAAGTTGAATAAGTACGGTATGCGAGTTTGAACCGTGAACTATGTTAGGCTAAAGATTGCTGTCATTTGCAGGCATTGAATTATGATTTCAAAACATTGTTTGAAAGTTAAGCAATTAGACTAACCTGCGCTGAAAGAAGGTAACTAATGCAGAGGATTTCTATATTGTGAAAACGAAACGTCCATCAATTGAGGTACTGTAATACGGGGCCAACCCTGTACTCGAATTAGCTGCCATGTTTGTTTAGACACGTAGATGAATGTTTCGGTAGTCTTACGAGGACGGAAAGCAAATATATAACAACAAAGATGGGCAAATTTGGTATGAAAAGAAGTCCGAGAGTGTCTTCTTTACGACAAATCAACGATAAATTGGAAATAATACCATGGTAAGCGGTAGATTTCACAGGAAGAAAGACGTGCACAACTACGTATTTCCCGCGGCAAAGGTAGAGATAATTTGAGTGAACATGAGAGTTTTTAACAAATCGTTAATATTTGTAAACTGAAAGTTCAATTCTTCACTGCTCCTCATTTGTTAAGATAGGTCGGTAGTGAGAGCCATTAAAGGAATCTATAATCTAGAAACAGTATATGTGATGATTTGAGTAATGAAAGAACCTCCGTGGCTTAGGTGGCAGCCCACTGGCCTAACACCGCTGGGTTACATTGTTCAAATCCCGGTCACCCCATGTGAGATTTGTGCTGGACAAAGCGGAGGCGGGACAGTTTATTCTCTGGGTACTCAGGATTTCCCTGTCATTTTTCATTTCAGCAATACTTTCCAATTCCATCTCTCAGTCATTGAACATTGCCCCATAAAAGTACGGCAGTCTTCGGCAGCCGGCACAATTCCTATCCTTGCCGCTAGATGGGACTTCATTCCATTCCTGACCCGGTCAGGTGTCTGGATTTTAGATATGAGTAAAAAGTGGGATCACAGATAAGGCTTCTTACGGATGATGTTATACTGTGTTCAGTAAATTATACAGGCATGTAGGCGACTGCAAAAGTACTACAGGTAAACCCCGTTATACGCGGATTCGTTAACAGCGATTTCACATATACGCGATTTTGGTTTTACGCTTAGTGCTGCCATCTGTTAACAGTACGTGGAAGTGGGTACTGACATGATTGCCTAAATCTGTAACGTACACTACGTCGCGCGCGCCAAGGTTAAACGGGGAGAGCGCATCTTCTGTCGTGTTTGTCGAGACGTGAATCGTCAGTTTCGGTCAGTAGAGTTGCGAAGTTGCACTTGACAGGTTTCGTATTTAAAACGCCGGCTAAAAGGAAGTAAAGTGTGCCTGTTGAAGGAGAGGAGCGTGCACCAAAGTCGTGTTCGTTAGAAACAAAGAAGTTTTGGATCGCTGTGAGAAAGGTGAACGTACTGTTGACATTCAGCGTGCTTTGGAACTTAGTGAATGCACTGTGAGAACTATGTGTGACAATGAGGAATCAGTTCGAAAAACTGCTCAAACACTAGAGTGACCAAATCTCGCGTGGAAGCGATGGAAGGAAAGGATTGGATAGAGCAGGGCTTCTCAAACGCCCAAAATCTCACGCGTGCAAATGGAGGCGCAAGAGTTCCGTGCACTGTGCATCGCTCCTGTTCGGCTCGACTCGGACCAACGCTTCGTCTCTGAGCTACTCGGCTAAGCTCGGCTCAATTCGTCTCAACTCGGCTCGGATTTGGAACGCTACAGAGCAAGTGAGGAAGAGGGAGACAGGGAGAGCGAGCGAGACAGGCGTGGGGAAAGAGAGAGACAGCGCTATTGCTCCAAATCGAGGAGTGGGGGGCTGCACTCTGGTCAACCAAGCGCAGTCGTCTTTTGCACCGTGCACAGTGCATGCACCAAGCGCATGCACCCTGAGAGGCCCTGGGATAGAGCATCACAACCAGCAACACATGCCTCTGCCTCGAGCTGCTATTCAAGCTAAAGCCAAGAGCTTGTATGTAGAGCTTAGTAAACTATTGTGTGTTTCAGTGTTACATTTTTTTAACTGTTTGCATTAAAATACGTTTCAGAAACATGATAATGGCTATTTTTGTAAAAATGCTAAGAATCTCTGCTATTTTAAACTCAATACGTGAGTAAACGGAAACCTAACCCTACATTTTATATATAAAATGACTCTCGATTTATGTGAATTCGATATGCGCGGCAATGCCGCGGAACGTAACTATCGCGTATAACGAGGTCTACCTGTATAACATTTCTTCATTCTATTCCTTTCCTTACAATACTTCTGCAATTCAATAATAGCAACTTTAGGTCATCCTTATTTAACTTCCAGCTCCTTGTATTCTCATTACTGTTTCCTTGTCTTTCCCGTTTACCTGAATCTACCTTAATAAAACTCTTCTAAACAAACCTCCGAATTTATACTTACCACTACAGTAGAGTTTGTTGTTCTAGATTTTGTCTTCTCAGGTATCTAGGAACACATAATCTACAACACTGACGCAATAGGAAGACAATATGTTAAACACACCTGCGAGCAATTGCCTATGATGAGTCATTCATGTACTCTTAAGCATTGTGAGTGTGATAATACTGACTTCAATGGCGCAGTCGATTAGTTGCTTTCTGTTCATGAGGTAGTGAGTTCGATCCTTGCTGAAGTCGGTGACCTTTGAGGATGTTTTTAAATGCAGTATGCAATATTCTTGTCGTTGGATTCTAACATGCTAGGGAAATCCGGTGGGGAAAAATATCTTTCGCCCTGACATCTCGTAAAATATATAAGCGTCGTAGGGACGTTAAACAAATAAGATTATTACGTTTATTATTATTATTATTATTATTATTATTATTATCATTAAAGCACTGTCGAAAGTTTCTTATAGTTTCTTATAGTTTTATACAACTGTCAACACCACGATCATTGCCACAGTATCTCCAAATTCATTTAAAATCGAACAATATAGACGTGAATACTTGTTTAAGCACACTCATTGGCTAGGAATCGAACGGTGGCTCTCTCGGTGAGAAACCACTCGTCCATCTTACCCTAAATTATTATTATTCATTCACTCATCATAAGAGCCATATGTGAGAGACGTTTACACAAGCCATCTGTTCTTCCATCCCTCAGACTTACACACTTACAGTATGTTCCATGGTTCGCAAGTTGTTTGTAGGGTGTAATCCTCATTTCTAAAATTTTCCTCCCCTCTGTCAGCCAGAGATTTTGTGTTTTCCATATTTATTACAGAGTTGTTATTTCCTCAACTCTTTCGTAAAACTCCTAATTTGATCTCAAGTGGAAGGTGAATTGCTCGTATAGTGATTTCTGTTTATTATTATTATTATTATTATTATTATTATTATTATTATTATTATTATTATTATTATTATTATTATTTGAAATGCGAAATATTTGGCGTTAAGCATGGTTGGTAGGTTGTTCCATGCTCCAGTCACGGATAGTTATAAAACTGTTATGCGGCCAGTGTTAAATCGGTCAACAAGTAGTAGGCCTAGGTTGTGACTGCTCAAAAATAAGAATTATTGAAAATGTAACAGTGATATCAGCGTTTCTAATGTATATTCACCGCAGGTTGTGTAGATGCCATTGAATACGATACATGCTTCTTCTTCTTCTTCTAAATTTTATTGTCGTCAACACTTGATATGAATATGGCCGTGTTTTGGGCAGTATTTCCTTTCTGATACCAACGCAATGTGGAGAGATGTATTCACTAATGCATGTATTTGTAGTGGTTGGTAATGTGGATTGTTGAGCGAATAAGAAGTGTATTAAGACGAGTGGAAATGCCCAGTCTCCGAGGCAAGAAAAAGCTACGTAAATCGATCCCGGGTTCCTCTGAATCGAAAACCAGTACGCTGACCATCAGCCAAGGATCCAGACCCGTTGAGTACGATTCTCCGAGTCCATAATACGAAACAACGACGAGAACAACGGATATTTCGTTCTGACTTACAGCTCGTGGAAAAGCACAGGTAACGGTGGACTATTTATTATGTCCAACGAGCGTAGTGGTCACTGAACTTGTATAAATTGTGCCTGTATCAACGGGGAACACGCCAATAATAGGTGCTAATAATTGGAAGCCCTCTGCCCAACTCGATGGTCGCATTTCACATGCTAATGGCTATTGATGTTCCAGCTGACGTGTTGACATGTCAAATATCGGCCCTTGTGGCTGCAGGCGGGCACGGGGCTGGGGCCGGACGGGTTGCCTGCCCTCTGCAAGAAACAGCAGGTGTAACCTCGCGCGATGCCTGGACAGATAAGTAGTCGAAGACGAGGGGGCCTGGCGAGTCTTGGCAGGATGGGAGGGGGACTTGTGGAACATGAGTACATTTAGTGTAGCAATTAATGTGACTTGATATACGAGGTAATACAGCTTTATTCTTCGATCAGCCCGGCAGGTCAGTGGCTCTAGAGCTCCTCAGTTTGATTCCAGCCAATGACAAGTTGAAAGAAGAGAAAAACACAACCTGACGTATTATAGGTAAGGAAAGCGGTATGACCTATATTCCCACTTACGATGACGAAAAACGTAACTACAGCAAGAGGACTGCAAAAATCCAAACCGAGATGGTGGAAAGGTTTGGTAAAACTTGAAAAAAAAAATTGAAGGTGCATATTACACACTCTCGTTACCCACCAGCTCCTCAGTTCTCTAACATTTACCCCCCCCCCCCCCCTCCCGGATACTGGCTGGATTCGATTCACAAATTTAAATAATTCCCTTGGCTGAGAAACTGGGTGTCTGCACTGTCTCCAACATCCCTGCAACTAACACATCACATACAGCACTATCCTCCACAACAACAACAACAACAACAACAACAACAACACGCACTTTTCCAAACTCTTTGGAGGGTCTACCTTGCAAGGGCTACAGCAAGCTAGACATAGCCACAAGAAATCTATATCTTAAACAAAATTAATAAAAATTTGCTTCATTTGCTTCATTTATGTGTTATTACCTCCGGAATTATCGGACGATGAATCATGAGGCATCGATAAGTCTCCAAGTTCTGTTAACTTTGAAAAATCATAAAAATCAAATCATTACTCCAATAATTTCAGGCGAAGGCTTACCCTGTCCTGAAATATAGACTTAGCGGGTTGTATACAGTTAAGGAGCAATATCTTTACGTAAAGATATCGACGAAGCTAAGCGATTACAATGACGGCGACTGTAAGAAAACCGGCAATTTCAACCGAACTTGGTACATATATGACTTAATACTATCTGGAGAGAAATAACATGGGCGTAAGGCACATCCAGCACCCATAGGTGTGGAGTGGGTAACATACAGTAGCTCTCAACCGAACTTGATACACAGACGACCTACTCTCTGCAGCAAAATACTTTGGGGGGTAAGACACACCTAATCCTTAGCACCCCTACGATTAGTGGTTGGGAGGGAATGACGTGTACAAATGATTGAAAACGAGTAATATTAGTATCGAATCAATGCTGTTTGGGGACACTGAGATGAACTGTGACACTCTGGATGCCGTTTAAGTTCAAATTCAGCCTCGATCGGCATGCGGGTCAGAAGGGGTGAGAAAGAAAATGTCCAAAATGGCCAATATTAGCGTTGAATTCACAGTTTTCGGGTTCAATAGACTAATAGCTGACAGTCAGAGTGACAGTAGGAATCGTGTAGATCATATCCATAGCGCGACGTGTAAATACATACAATTACTTATTTTTATTATTTATTATTAGAAAGGATCACCTACTTCCCACACAATCTGGGCTGCCACAAAGAACAAAGTTCCACGAGCAAAAAAATCATCTAAACTTAAGACTTTAAATTAAACACACAAGAATAAAACTACAAAATAGTTCGTAAAATTTTAATCACCGTCAAAATGAATAAACCTACAAAAAATCACTTGCCAAATAGACTAATTAACAGGTAATACAAACCCTAGGTAAACGTTCAAGAATGTACACGGGCAGCGCAGGGAACAATTTTTTTTATCAAGACACTTGGTCTTACCTATTTATATCAAATGTTGTGGAGCAGCATGGGTCCTCTAGTAATTCTTCTTCTTCTTCTTCTTCTTCTTCTTCGCATTATTACTATTATTTACAATCTAGTATTCTCCTCTTCTTCTCAACATGTTTACCCTCCAGGGTTGGTTTTTCCCTCGGACTCAGCGAGGGATCCCAACTCTGCCACCTCATGGGCAGTGTCCTGGAGCGTGAGACTTTGAGTCGGGGATACAACTGGGGAGGATGACCAGTACCTCGCCCAGGCGGCCTCACCTGCTATGCTGAACAGGGGCCTTGGCGGGCGATGGGGTGATTGGAAGGGATAGACAAGGAAGAAGGAAGGAAGAGGGAAGGAAGCGGCCGTGGCCTTAAGTTAGGTACCATCCCGGTATTTGCCTGGAGGAGAAGTGGGAAACCACGGAAAACCATTTCGAGGATGGCTCAGGTGGTAATCGAACCCACCTCTACTCAGTTGACCTTCCGAGGCTGAATGGACCCCGTTCCAGCCCTCGTACCTTTTCAAATTTCGTGGCAGAGCCGGGAATCGAACCCGGGCCTCCGGGGATGGCAGCTATTCACGCTAACCACTACACCACAGAGGCGGACTATAATATAATATTGCTATTTATAATTTATTATTACCGAGCTCTATAATTGCAGTCGCTTAAGTGCGGCTAGTATCCAGTAATCGGGAGATAATGGGTTCGAGCCCCACTGTCGGCAGCCCTGAAGATGGTTTTCCGTGCTGAATATGTAATGTTTACTCCACAAAGTGGCGAGGGGCGGGGGCGACTTTCCCTTCACGCCCCACCCCCTAATCGCCGCTACTGTTTGTTAACACGCCAAAGACGCAGAAAAGGAAATTTAATCCCTTGTGAATTTATACATGTGTAGACATTCCACTCGATAAAAGAGTTGCTTGTATGAAACAAAAACGATACTGTTCGGTGAAATACTTGTGTAGAAGGCATACGTCTGTTTGGAGCTTCGGTTGCATTCCGACCGGGTTGTCCAGATTAAAATAATGTCTATGTATTCGTCGCTGCTGAACACACTAGCCATTGGCGATAAGCAGGCAGTAAATATAGTGCGGCTGTACCATACACCAGCCTAGAACTATGCGGTCGAAAACGATGTTTACTAATGCAAGGGGTGCATTCGACCACCAGCGCTGAGAAACATGCTGCGAGTGTGACTCTGTTTCTTATCTCTTCATATTCTGACGTAACCTGCCCGCTGCCAGTAGTTCCCCTGTTAAAATAAGTTGGTAGACACCCTACACATCACTTATGCATGCGGGACATTTATAAGTAGAAAGTACGGCGTCCGTGAGCCACCTGGTACAGTACCCTACATTACAGTGAATGAATAAATTAACCACATTCGCAATCCACTGATCGTAGGTATTACTTCTATATACGTCCCGTGTGCCAATTGATCATCTGTGTCAAATTCCTTTTTTTCTAACCTGATGTATCTGAGATGATTAGTATACTTGACAACCAATTTCCAAATCTTCTCATCAGTATATAGTCTAAACTGATTCCATTTCTCAACTTCATCTATTTCGTCAATTATGTGGCTTAGTTCTAGTGTTCTCAATTTTCTTTACGTCGAACCGACACAGATAATGGCGACGATGGGAGAGGAAAGGGCTAGGAGTACGAAGGAATCGACCGTGGACTTAATTAAGGAACATTTGCCTGGTTTTTAAATGGGAAACCACGGAAAGCAATTATCAGGGCTGCCGCCAGTGGGGTTTGATCCCGCTATCTCCCGAATGCAAGCTTATAGCTATGTGACCAATCCGTATAGCCACTCGCTCGGTGGCTTGGTTCTAAAAGGTCCCAATGTCATATTTTTTAATCGAAATTGACATAGTAACCGACACAAAAGCCGTTTTTCCTTGCCTGAAACATACTAAAAGGGTCAATTGTCTCTCATAAATATTAAACAAATAGTTAACGTTTAATCTTAAATTCGCCCCTTGCCAATAATGTTAGATTTGCGACAAAGGTTACATGCTTGGCAATTCTAAATAATACGATACAAACATTTAGTATTCAATCAGTTGATTTCCACAAATAATGTGTAAACATTTAAAATGAATTGTTGAAAGAACTATAAGCAAAACTTCAAAGCTCAAAGATCAAAAGAACGTTTTTTTGACATTGGCCCTTTTGCAATCAAACCACAGAATTATTTATATGCCATTATTTCTTCGATATGGATACTGTCCTGCCATTAGTCACGTGGATTACTGTCGGAAAGTACAGTTGTTACATTGTATTTCAAATTTATAAACAAAAGGGAGGATCTGAATTCTTTCCTATGTGGTCCTTTTCTGACAAATGTTTATCTAATAAAAAATAAATTTAATATTATAAACAAATAAGGAACAAAAGCATGTGAAAATTAGATATAAAAGTGAAATCTATACGATGATGATACAGAACCGCAGACTGAAGGAAGAATGAATTGGTGTATCCGTGACAAATTCGAGTCTTTTCATTGGCGCATTACTAAGTTTTTGAGACTTAGGTCAGGAGCATGCGTTCCCATGTCATTTTGTTACAGTTATTAGGCACGCACAGCTTTCTCCCGAAAAAAATTAATATCATAAAATTGTTTTTCTAACTAGTTCAATACCTCATTTAGAGCATAAGAAAACGATTATTCAAACTTGCCGTTCGAAATCGATTACTATTATTACTTCCGTAGTGTAAAGAAACTGGAAGGCTCCGACGACATTTCTTCTTTAATGATCTAATATGTGAATGAGTAACAGTGCATGAACTTACTTGATATAAAAGGATTCCTAAAACTCGAGAAGTTTTTATCTAATATTCTAAAGCGGCTTATTATGGAGCATTTTTTGTTACAGTATCTCAAGAGGCCTCGACTAGAATGCTTCAATCCGTCCTTACAGGTGGCTTTTTACCGGAGAGAGAATGGATTTCTTTGGTCTGTTATTTAGTTACGAGAAAATGTTTACAAATAATGACACATTTACTCATAGAACTCTTTTAATCTGTCATTCGTTACAGAGTATGAAAGAAAAGGATCGCCATAAGAGGTCAGAAAGTAACACACAATTGTAAAGGAGTAAAAAGCAGACATTTTAAAGGGAAGTCTGCAGATGTTACATTGAAAACTTTCCTCTCCTTCTGGTTCCCTCTCCACGTCGTCCACTCCTCCACTCCTCCTTCTCCCCATCCTTGTCCGTCTGTATAGTCAAAATATAGAGAGAAGCTTCCACAGCCGTCTGCCGGTCCTACGCCAATGGCAAGAAAGGAAGGGCACATAACGAGTCTGGTGATTGGTAGTGAGCTTTTTTACGTCCGTCTAATGTGAAGGTGCCACGCGTCTGAGAACTCAAAGAAAACAGACAACACAAATTGGAGTGAAGGCGAAATGGACCACAGGCGGAGGTTAATGTTAAAATAAGTTCAGTTGTAAATTGCAGTGAGGTTGTTGGTGGCAGAGATTCATAAGGAAGAAGGGTATGGTTACGTTTTCCTGTGCAAACAAATTAGGATGATAGTCAAGAATTTTGGAACCGGACTGAATGGCGTCAGTCCTATGAGGTAGGCTTGATCGCGGCCCAGTCCAAACTCATGTCAGTTGTAGTTTTATTGCTAGGTAGCAGATTTCCTGTCTCCGAACATAGTAAAAATAGTTCAATCAATCAATCAATCAATCAATCAATCAATCAATCAATCAATCAATCAATCAATCAATCAATCAATCAACAAATGATCAGTATTTAGCGCTGTCGCCCTTTCAATTGTTACCTGGGTTTTTCTTAAATAGTTTCAAGAAACTTGAAAATGTATCTAATATTTCCCTTGATGATTTATTCCAATCCCTCACTCCTCGTCCTACAGTATAAATAAATACTGTATTTATCCCAATATGCCCTTTTGAATTCCAACTTTATTTTCATTTTATGATCTTTCCTACTTTTATACGCTCCAATCCAGCTTATTCTTCTACTTAGGTCATTCCACGCCAACTCGCCACTGACAGGTCGAAACATACCACAGAGTCGAGCATCTCGTCTCCTTACTCCCAAGTCTTCCCAGTCCGAAGTCGTTGCCGGAAATCACCCGGAAAATAATCGTGCTGCTTTCCTTTGAAATTTTTCCAGTTCTCTTATCGAGTAGTCTTGTTTTTTATAAAAAATTCGTGTGGCTGTTTCTAGCCGAGTGCAGCCCTTGTAAGGCAGACCCTCCGTTGAGGGTGGGCGGCATCTGCCATGTGTAGATAACTGCGTGTTATTGTGGTGGAGGATAGTGTTATGTGTGGTGTGTGAGTTGCAGGGATGTTGGGGACAGCACAAACACCCAGCCCCCGGGCCATTGGAATTAACCAATGAAGGTTAAAATCCTCGACCCAGCCGGGAATCGAACCCGGGACCCTCTGAACCGAAGGCCAGTACGCTGACCATTCAGCCAACGAGTCGGACGTAGTCCTGGTGAGAGTCCCATCCTCTAAATGCGGTCTTCCACGAGACATACGCCCTCTCCTTTATATCCTTACTACAACCCCTAAACACTCTAGTAATCATGTGAAGAGATCTTTAACCTTTTGACAATCGCGACAACCGCAACAACACCAACAATTGCTTAGTGAGACGTAAAAATAAACAATATTATTGAAGAATTTTTTGGACTTTAAATTAGCAGCGTGAGGCTGTTTCTGAAATATTATTTCATTATCGAACAACCTAGCTCATACACTGCTCACTTGTGAGCGCCACTAGTCACAAGATGTTTCATTTTCATTACCTAACCTCCTGTACTAAAGCCAGTCATTTTATTTTTTAAATATTTTATTTTATTAAGAGGTTTAACGTCGCACTACCACATTCAAGATTTTGGTGGCGATGAGACAGGAAAGGTTTAAGATTAGAGAGGAACAGGCCGTGACCTTAATTAAAGTAAATCCCCAGCCTTTGCCATTGTCTGATGGGAAAATAGGAAACCACGGAAAACTATGCCAGAGCTGTCGACCATTTCCCGAATGCAAGCTTCCAACGCGGCTCATACCTCGCAGTCTACTCATGCTGGAATCAGGTTTCGATCGAAGTTATTAGATTAAATTGTCAAAACTCAAATAAATGTTTTGAGCATTCTAGTATAATTCTACACTTCTCTCCTCAAATCTACGATAACATGCACTGGTTTCAGAGTGGAGGGGGAGTAATTTTACCCTAAAAATTATTTTTTCTCTAAATGAATAGTATGTTTTATTTTTTTCACTTCCTACAACATAAAAAATCAGAACACTAGACAATGTCCTTGTGTCTTTTGTTGCCAATCTCTTATGTGGGTTACAGATCAATGTCGTCATACTGGTAATGTAAGGAAGAAAAGACCACAAAATGAGCGCTATTATGCAAAACAGTTACTGAATAGGTAAATGAAGCTATTTACGATTGACTGAAGAGAACCCTTAACATCTTAACCGTTTCCGTGAACTGCCACATGAAGAGGGACGAACAGTTTTCGGCAATTATTCTTCTCCATTCTCTTCCTTTCAAAAGATTCTTATGCCATAATGAGTCCTGAGGCCTAAATAACACTGTTCCTGCAAATGTTCTAATTGTCTTTCTTAGAGATGAAAGAGAGATTGAGTGTAAGTGCTTTTATGGTAAGAATGTGTATTCGAACAAAAGAAAGGGAGAGCGTAAACCAGCTGACTTACTCACTTCAGAGAAAAAAGTAACAAACTGAATCTACCGCACGAGCTACAAACTGCAGCGAATTCGAGTCTCTCTGATTCATAATTAAATTCTCAAAGTAAAGTGCGTTAAATAATTAAATGTTCCTAAGTTCCTCTCAGTTCGGCGACCAACATCCATCAGAGAAGTAAAATAATTTACGTACAAACAAAACGTACACGCCATGAAGGCCGAGGTGTCACTCTCGCTTTAAGAACCGGTTCTGCTCAATAATCGTAGCCTTCTTAATTTCAATATAAAACATGGTTGATTAAATCTGATACGAATGAGGAGCAAAGATGGAAAAGGGTGAACGTGCTAGAAACATGTTTTCGAGAAAACACCAATAATAGAATTCCCGAGCAGAATGGCACATTCATCCTTCTCTACCAAAAGAGACGAGGAATTAATGATTACCTACGGCCTTTGAAGTGCAAGTATACTACATCTAATACATTGTGTATAAATACATAACAATATTTAGCTTCTATAAATTCCATTATTTTAATTAAATGGATCACGAATTAGAAAATTAATGAGTGATAGCAATGGACAGCACAGAAGAATTGCAGCGTAAAACGCTGGCACATTCACCCTTCCCAACCAAACTCAGCGGAGCACATTGGACTGTGGCTCTACCTGTTCAACTTCCTACCAAGCAAACTAATGACCTCAGGCACATGCACATGTTACCACCATATGCGCCATGGCTGATACATCCCTTTACTACAAAAAGAAACCCACATTTTTCATATTTCGGCACTTACATCCTTTCCATCTTTGGTCCTCAAATAAGGAAATGTGTGAATGAAACATTATTTTGGAGAATTATAAGGACACTATTGCCGAGATAAGGGCCCTGTATGGATCAGTGGAAGAGAGAATTTGTATCGCATAATCGCAGGTTCAAACCGGCAAAGGAATTCAATGTCGTACGATGTTGGCATGCAAAAGATCTGTGATGACACATTTGGTGTTTACCCGAAGAAATTAATTATAACTCAGCCATAGATACCCAAGAGAATTATTTTCTCTGCCACTGATACGTTAAAAAAAAAGGAACGTCAAGAGTGAGACGCAAGCAGCATAGATGGTGTCGAATTCAAATATCTCCATATGATAGCCGAAGCTGTACTACTACTACTACTACTACTACTACTATTATTATTTTATGTCCTAAATGCTACTTGCTTTACGTCGCACCGACACAGATAGGTCTTATGGCGACGATAGGATAGGAAAGGGATAGGACTGGGAAGGAAGCGGCCGTGGCCTTAATTAAGGCCCCATCAAACTTAGTGTGAAAATGGGAAACCACGGAAAACCATCTTCAGGGCTGCCGACAGTGGGGTTCGAACCCACTATCTCCGGATGCAAGCTCACAGCTGCGCACCCCTAACCGCACGGCAAACTCGCTCGGTATGTCCTAAATGAAGCTCAGTTTAAATGCTACCAGCCCAATACATATTTAATTCTTTATTTGCTTGACACAACATAACAATGGCTCTGAACTGGATTACCGACTAGTGTTTGAATGTTCACTACAATAACAAAAGCGAACTTCATACGAATATTTGAACTTCCTTTCTGTCGGGCGAACCGTTGCGACTCGGCTGTATGACACCACTGCACCGAACGAGTGTCTACGTGGTTTGGGTCAGGTAGCTATCATCTTGCATTCGGAAGATAGTGGGTTCAAACCCCGCTGCCGGTAGCCCTGAAGATTATTTTCCGTGGTTTCCTATTTTCACACCGGACAAATGCTGAGGCTGTACCTCAATCAAGACCATGGTCGAATCATTCCCACCCTAGCCCTTTCCTGTCCCATCGCCGCCATAAAATCCATCTGTGTCTGTGCGACGTAAAACAAATTGAAAAAAAAAGCAGACACCACTGCATTAAGGCGCTTGGAGGAGTGGAGGATTAAGGCGTCTACTACCCGTAATAACCTCGGCAATTAGTTGGGTAGACTAAGATAGAGTGGTTAGTTCTATAGCTTGCTGTCTTTGTCCCGAATAATGAACTTGGTACTCATTCTTCGAGTAGGCTGAATCTTAGGTCCGTGTGCCTCGAAGTGGAAATCTCGTTTCTGAAAGTTTCGACATAACGAGCAAGCCTTTAACGCCTCAGCTAGGCAGACCCTTCGATGTCGGATATTTCATAATTTCTTATGTTTCTATTGTATGGCTCTTCAGTGCCGCTAGTATCCGAGGACGTGTTTAGCTCGCCAGTTCCACAGCTGCTGTTCGTGGTACATCCCATGGGGCTGAGCTGCAGGTACCGATGTCTGAGGACGTTGTCTCTGGGTGTAAGTGCAATTGTACGGGCTAGGAAATGAAAGGAAGTAGCCATGGTGTTCAAAAAAGTGCGTATCATCTCGGCATTTTTCTGGAGTTGAGAAGCATGGAAAACCCTTTTGAGGATGGCCGACCGAGCTCGACAGCTTCAGTCGCTTAAGTGTGGCCAGTATCCAGTAATCGGGAGATAGAGAGTTCGAACCCCACTATCGACAGCCCTAAAGATGGTTTTCCATGTTTTCCTATTTTCACACTAGGCAAATGCTGGGGATGTTCCTTAATTAAGGCCACGGCCGATTCTTTCCCAATCCTAGCCTCTTCCGGTCCCATCGTCGCTATAAGACCTGTCTGTATCGGTGCGACGTAAAGCAACTTGTAAAAAAAAAAAAAAAAAGAGAGAAATAGATGGATGGCCGAAAGGTGATTCGAACCCATTTCTCTCCCTACTACAGAGCCAACAACTACAACTGGCTGTGCTGCAAAGTACTGAGCGAACCTGTTCGGTTTCGACATCATAACCGTCCTGAAAATATTAAAAACAACAAGTTTTCAACGGGCCTCCAACTGCTAACGGTGTTAAATTTCGCCTTGGAAATATATTTTTAAAAGAAAAGCTTTTGAACATTTCAATTTTGCTACTGTTATGCTTAAACGTCGCACTGACAAACGGAAGGTTTTCGGCGACACGATGATGGAAAATGGCTAGGACTGGGAAGAAAGCATCCGTCACCTTAATATAAGTTTCCTACAGAACCCCAGTCTACTCCGGGAATTTGAAATGCCATGGACCTTAAAACCTACCTTTGGACAGGGGAATGCTAAATATGAAGTTTTCCGGTGTGAAAAAGGAAACCCGCGGAAAACCATCGTCAGACCTACCGACAGTGCGATTTGAACCTGCCATTTCCCGAATGCCAGCTCGCAACTACGCAACCCACACCGCTAAACAAACTTGCTCGGTTCCCTCGGGACGTAATATTCATTAAGAACCTACACCAGCCAAATGGTAGAGAAGGAAATTCTCACGGTATGGAAACTATTGGGAAGATAGTGTATATAACATGTTTCGTTTAACGCATCTACGATGTAACGCTTTTTATTTGGCGAACTCCTGCCATGGGTCACATAAACAGCTAATGCGGCACAAAAATCAGACACAAAACACGCAATTAGCAACTCGAAAACATTAGCAAGGGACAAAAGTTAAACTTTATGTTGTTGTTTGGCTGTTGACTGATTTGATACAGCTCGTTTCCACACAACTACTCGTACATCCTACTCTATTATTCATATTCATATTTGGTCTACCCCTGAAATGAAATGAAATGAAATGGCGTATGGCTTTTAGTGCCGGGAGTGTCCGAGGACAAGTTCAGCTTGCCAGATGCAGGTCTTTTGATTTAACACCCGTAGACGACACATACACCCAGCCCCCGTGTCAGGGAAATTAACCAATTATGATTAAAATTCCCGAACCTGCCGGGAATCGAACCTGAGAGCCCTGGGACCAAAGGCCTGCACGCTAACCATTTAGCCATGGAATAGGACGGTCTACCCCTACACTTCGTTGAAAAGCTAACCGAACAAGTCCTCGGTGTAACTTCTTGTCAAACTTCGACAGATCTCTCCTCTCTCACCAACCCTATTCAGTATATTTTCAGTCATGATCCGATCTACCCTTTTCAACTCCAGCATTCTTATGTAACACCACATTTCAAAATGTTCTCTATTTTCTTTCATTATGAGCTAGTTACCGTCTATGTTTCCCTTCCATACAATGCCACAATTACTACATTCGATAATATCCTAGTCAAATGTAACTGATGTATCTTTATTTATTATTACCGAGCTGAGTGGCTACGCTTGTTGACGCGCTACGGCTATGGAGCGAAGCCCTGCATTCGGGAGACGAGTGGGTTCGAACACCAGTGTCGGCTGTCCTGAGAATGGTTTTCTCTGGTTTCCGATATTCACTTCAAAACAAGTGCTAGGACAGTTCCTATTCATAGGCCACATCAGATTCCTTCCACCTCCTTACTCAATTTAATTCACCATTGTTCATATCATCTTCATTAACACCTCAGCTGAGCATATTTCTTAGCTTTGGTGTATGCTTTGCTTTTGTCTGATGGTCTGAGTTCTTATAACTTGAAAGCTACTGGATATACTTCTACCAAACTTCATGTTTAGAATTCATCTGTCCTTGGGTACGTTTCAGGGCAATATTGTTTGTAGATCAATGACTGAGAGTTTATCATCATCATCATCATCATCTGTTTACCCTCCAGGTTCGGTTTTTCCCTCGGACTTAGCGAGAGATCCCACCTCTACCGCCTCAAGGGCAGTGTCCTGGAGCTTCAGACTCTTGGTCGGGGGATACAACTGGGGAGTATGACCAGTACCTCGCCCAGGCGGCCTCACCTGCTAAGCTGAACAGGGGCCTTGTGGAGGGATGGGAAGAATGGAAGGGATAGGCAAGGAAGAGGGAAGGAAGCGGCCGTGGCCTTAAGTAAGGTACCATCCCGGCATTCGCCTGGAGGAGAAGTGGGAAACTACGGAAAACCACTTCCAGGATGGCTGAGGTGGGAATCGAACCCACCTCTACTCAGTTGACCTCCCGAGGCTGAGTGGACCCCGTTCCAGCCCTCGTACCACTTTTCAAATTTCGTGGCAGAGCCGGGAATCGAACCCGGGCCTCCGGGGGTGGCAGCTAATCACGCTAACCACTACACCACAGAGGCGGACACTGAGAGTTTATACGAAACCGAAACCGTGAGTTTGCACTCCCACAAAATATACGCAACCAAACTTAATGGAAACGTACCCGCCTTTATGTAAATCTACTTCCAAGGGTATCCGGCCTTAAAAATATGCCATAAAATATCATCACAACTCTTCCCCAACCTCGTATTAGGAAATGGGACTAAGGGGTAGTCATAAATATCCATTACTGCCATACATGATGAGAATGAAACAGCGTAGCAAGAATGGGCAGAAGGCAATCATCTGAACCTTATTCATAATCCTAAGCAACCTGCATTATTTTTACAGTGGCAGATAGGAACGCGGATACAACCCAGATCTGATATGAAAACATCTCTCAATAGTGCATAAGAACAGTCTATAATGCTTTTCGAAATACACAACACAGCCCCTTCATGTGCGAAATGCAGTTAGGACACAGAGAGTTCTGTTTCTAAGGAGGTTCAATTTCAGCAAACCCAACTGTCCAAAGTTTACAGACATAGTGGATATTGTAGTTTCCACCATAGAACCAACACTTGAATCATACTATGCTTTTGTTGAGGCTGTGAAGAGATGCTTCGGAAGAGCCATATCTCGTGGTCGTCATGTATCTATATAAATAAAAAATTGTTACGACCGTGTGTCTGTACATTGAATATTTTGGCGAAATTTTTGTTCAGTTATCTGTTTCTGGTGTAATGATAACCATCTGCATATTCCTTAGCTTTGGTGTATGCTTTGTTTTTGTCTGATGGTCTGAATTCTTGTAACTTGAAAGCTACTGGATATACTTCTACCAAACTTCATGTTTAGAATTCATCTGTCCTTGGGTACGTTTCAGGTCAATATTGTTTCTAGATCAATGACTGAGAGTTTATACGAAACCGAAACCGTGAGTTTGCACTCCCACAAAATATACACAACCAAACTTAATGGAAACCTACCTGCCTTTATGTAAATCTACTTCCAAGACTTGTTTTCTCATGTGCATCATTTAGATACGAGGATTAATAAGAGAGATATCATTAACGGGCCGTTTTTTCGGTCTAAGTTCAAGCGGGCATTTTCTAGGCTTTTTTGTCGATTTTTCTGTTCGTCCGTTTATTGAGTTCTTATAATTGGGAGACTACTCTATATATTTCTACCAAACTCTATATCTGTCCTTCGGTAGGTATTAGGGTCAATATCACTTCTAAATCCCGGATTAGTTTGGGGGTTTGTAGAAAGTCAAACAGTGATGTTACCCTCCCACAAAAATACATGACCATCTTTAATGGAAAACTACCACCTTAACGGGAATCATTTTCTAAAAATGTTTTTCTCATTTGCACCTTTCCGATAGAAGGATAACCAGGGAGTTATCGTTTCAAGTTGGGTTAAATGGTTTAACTAAAGAGCCATTTTACTCTTTTCGATAGAACAGATAATAAGGGAGGTTATCGTCAACGATTGGTTTAATGAGTCTTCAGCCATAGTGCCATTCCCGGGTTCAGATGAACTGCAATATGTAACCGAGAAATAGGGACATTTACGTATGAGTTCGGACCAAGAACTGTATCGTTCAATAAACTCTGTGATCTACACTTTTCTCTCTCCAGTTTGTTCAGCTTATCGTACTTCGTAGAAGAATATCATTTTAACATGCCGTATTGAACGTTTATATACGGGCATGTAACTTCGCATAAATTCATGAAGGAATCGTAAAACCGACTACCAAACATATCATCATCATCATCATCATCATCTGTTTACCCTCCAGGTTCGGTTTTTCCCTCGGACTCAGCGAGGGATACCACCTCTACCGCCTCAAGGGCAGTGTCCTGGAGCTTCAGACTCTTGGTCGGGGGATACAACTGGAGAGAATGACCAGTACCTCGCCCAGGCGGCCTCACCTGATATGCTGAACAGGGGCCTTGCGGGGGATGGGGAAGATTGGAAGGGATAGACAAGGCCTTAAGTTAGGTACCATCCCGGCATTTGCCTGGAGGAGAAGTGGGAAACCACGGAAAACCACTTCCAGGATGGCTGAGGTGGGAATCGAACCCACCTCTACTCAGTTGACCTCCCGAGGCTGAGTGGACCCCGTTCCAACCCTCGTACCACTTTTCAAATTTCGTGGCAGAGCCGGGAATCGAACCCGGACCTCCGGGGGTGGCAGCTAATCACGCTAACCACTACACCACAGAGGCGGACCTACCAAACATATGCTAGTCATAATTATATCCCTTGTCTTACTTCAGAGATTGTTGCTCAATTTACAGAGTATAAGACGATATTTAAGAACCTTGTACTGGGCGAGGCAAAATTGGTGCTTGGAAAGTAACTCGTCACATCGCTGACAGCATCAAAAAGGGACTGTTGGATTAAAACAATAGAAGAACTTGATCTAACTAGAAACAGTGACAAAGTGCGGACACTACTGAGGCGTCTCAATAACAACTCAACCACATCCACTGCACATTCCAGCAATGCAGACCAGACAGCTCACGAGCTGCTCATGAATGGGAAAGGCGGTTAAAAAGTCAAACTACCTAGAATTCAAGTCAAACTACTTAGAATTCATCGTGAGTACCAGGAGAAGAGGAGTGATCTTAATATTCCATTCAAATTAACAGAATTAAACAAAGCTATCTAGGAGAGCAAAAGTGGGAGAACAGCCGGTTTAGACGACATGCGAATGGAACAAATTAAGAATTTTGGTCCACCATCAAGAGAATGTAGCCGGCCCCGTGGTGTAGGGGTAGCATGCCTGCCTCTCACGCGGAGGCCCCGGCTTCGATTCCCGGCCAGGTCAGGGATTTTTACCTGGACCTGAGGTCTGGTTCGAGGTCCACTCAGCCTACGTGATTAGAATTGAGGAGCTATCTGACGGTGTGGTAGCGGCCCGGGTCTCGAAAACCAAGAATAACGGCCGAGAGGATTCGTCGTGTTGACCACACGACACCTCGGAATCTGCAGGCCTTCGGGCTGAGCAACGGTCGATTCGTAGGCCAAGGCCCTTCAAGGGCTGTAGAGCCATGGGGTTCGCTTTGGTTTTATCAAGAGAATGTATCACCATTTGAACAAGACTTTCACCAAACTCTCAACGCCAAGTGCTAAGCTGGGGAAATGGAAGATTAATATTTCTAGCTGCAGTGCTAAGTGGCGTGGAAATTACGATGGTCTGTTATGACCACTACTATCTGAAAACACGTCTCATTTTGAAGTTCAGTGCATGACTAACGGTTGTACGCAGTGTGGTACAAGGTTCGGTGCTTCCTTGTGGACGAGATTTTGGCTATCTTCCCACCAATGCGGTCAAGGTTCAAACCCGGTCAACGTAAGTAAGATTTAGAAACTCGAAAGGTCATCTCCCTTTGGTAAATATTTTACGAAAACTTGAAGTTCCAAGGCTTATGGTAAAAATTATGAATCAGGAATAACTCCAAACAGGAACAACTACCAGTAGGCCTACATAGTCGAAGAGTGGCAATAAATAAATAATGTGAGAAGTCTGGATGCGGTGCCAACTTTTTCACTTGGAATTTTAATACAAGTTCTCTTAATTTAGTGGCAGTTTCTTAGGCGATACAGCCAGGTTACATTTATTTTAAATTAGTATTTCCAAATTTATATTGGCACACATTTCTTGTATTTTTCACGTGAAGAATCTGAGTACTTACACAAGTTCATCGACAAATGAGCCATGTTGTTTGCCTTGGCGAGTCTGATGGAGTTCATAAGTACCATTGCCGTAAGATGATTAGCCCCTGGGCGATCATAAACACCTCAGTCAGTTTCTGAGTGTAATGTGAGAACATGTTCGGTTCGTCCTCGCGTCGGCAGGGAGGTTGCATGTCGTTGAGTATCATTACAAAATATATTGTAGAAAATTGGCAAAATAAACTCTTGTCTTTATGACCAGAGGTAACGAAGGACGAAATTACGGTGTTCATAAAAAAGAAGTGTCTTTCGGGAGAGGTAGTCAAGGCCAAGTAACGCCACGCGCCGGGCCTAGCCAAGCTGCCGGTGTTTGTGCCTTCCAAATAACTCATTTCAGAGGAAACTCCGAGACTAATCCCGTCCGTCACAGTGCCTTCACCACAGTATTTTTATTGTAGAGGCATTCGTTTGGTCAGGAATCAAACGTACAGTCAAATGTAGTGACCAGCATCCCTCTCTAGTACAAAGAGACAATGTGGATCACGACTTCTTCACGATCTCGATGGGGTTCAATTTAAGTCACGAGTAGTTTAAATTCATGAGATGAAATTATACTCGCGTTCTTACAAATATAAGCGAAGTACAAGAATAGATTGATACAGAAACTAATTTGGTTATTTGACATGTTCCCTGCCATGTACTTGAAATATATGGACACAAAGAGCTTAGTGCTTGGAATAGAATGGAATATAGAATATATTTATCACCTACAGGATGTCCCAATTGGCCTCTATATTATACACCAGTGGTTCTAAACCGGGGTACATAAACACATCTCATACAGTAAGTAACCTACAGTTTTAAAATAACTATACATAATTCCATTTGAAAAAAGTAATGGCGAGCTCTTAGTTTAACGTGCATGGTGATATCATGACCGTAGCCACGTGGAAGCCGAACAACAAGCACGAGAATTTCTATTCCAAAGATCCCACACGCATTGGTCGAGATTCGAACCTCAGAAGCCAGCGACGATACCACCTATGTTGATAAGTCCGAGTCAGATAATAATAATAATAATAATAAGAAGAAGAAAATAAGAAGAGGAAGAAGAAGAAAAAGCAACAGAGAGAGAGAGAGAGACTACTAGGAAGAAAGTGTTAAAAAATAGAAGGAATCCAATTTCGAGAGGGAAAGAAAACAGGCTCAGAATGGCCCGAGGAGAGGACAAGGAGACATAGTGAGAAGACGAAAGAGAAGTGGAGGAAGAAAGAAGAGCAAAGGATGAAGCATCGAAATTGGCACGTGGTCCCTAGAAGATCCTAATGGAGAAAGAAATAATAATAATAATAATAATAATAATAATAATAATAATAATAATAATAATAATAATAATAATGTCCGCCTCTGTGGTGTAGTGGTTAGTATGATTAGCTGCCACCCCTGGAGGCCCGGGTTCGATTCCCGGCTCTGCCACGAAATTTGAAAAGTGGTACGAGAGCTGGAACGGCGTCCACTCAGCTTCGGGAGGTCAACCGAGTAGAGGTGGGTTCGATTCCCACCTCAGCCATTCTGAAAGTTATTTTCCGTGGTTTCCCACTTCACCTCCAGGCAAATGCCGGGATGGTACCTAACTTAAGGCCACGGCCGCTTCCTTCCTTCTTCCTTGCCTATCCTTTCCAATATTCCCATCCCCCACCAATTCCCCTGTTCACCATAGCATAGCATAGACATTGGGTCGGGGGATACAACTGGGG